>NC_140085.1:119298319-119898319 GCF_964237585.1 Gallinula chloropus
GCTCCCTGGCTATCCTCTCCTGTGACTTAACATCTGAAGTCCTCATCATTCCAGCCAGTGTTTCCCCTGCCAGAGCTATCAGTCTGTCAGTTGGCTGCACTCGGCCTCCCTAGCATCTAAGGTCTGACAAACTCAGACAGCTGAGGACTGGCCGCTCAGTTCACCAGGCACAATATAATACCCACCAGCTGCCTTCCACTGCACTACCAGCCACTAGCCCACTGCCCCATGCTCAAGCTCTGCCTCCAACCAGCTCAGACCTGCTGCCTAGTTTCTAGTTTCTGTGCCTCATGCCAGTTCCTAACTCCCAGTACAGAGTTCACAGCATCCTGATATTTAAGTTCAGTCCCTGATTATGATCTCCTTTTGACCCTTCAGCTTCTGTTTAGCTTTGTCTCCAGCAGGAGATAAGCCCACCTTTTTATAACACGGGACCCTGCCACCCATGTATGATAGAAGAGCCTACACCATGGGTCTAAACCACTGGACAACTGTCTCTCTGCACTTGAGAGACTCGACCTCTCTTCAGCCATTTCTCTCACAAGTCTTGGGAAAAACTTCATCTCTCTCCCAGTGATCCCATCTCCACCTCCTAGCCTAGACATTTCCTCCTCCATACTTTCTCTGAGTCAGACCAGCCTTATGCCTTCCTCCACCATGAACTCTGCTTCCTAATCTCCATACCCTTTCCTCCCTGGCTCATGTTCCCCCATCTAATCTCTCCTCATTTCTCCCAGGCCCCGCTCTTCTCTCTTTACAGGTCTCGCCAGCTTCTCGTCCAGCTTCTCTTCTTCATAACTCTGGCCTCCTCTTTATGTGCAGTTCATGAGAAGATTCAGAATTTCAGTGGGTTTTCCACAGGAGGAGGGAAAAACACATCCAATAACCCAGCTGTATGTTAATTTATGATGTTACATACCACCCAGGCAGTGACGTGACATGGTGTCTTTGAAATCATTCTCACACATTTCTGAAAAACTGGACACACGTATGAGATAAGGCAACAAAACTCAGCCAAATTATTTACCACAAAGTGAGTGCTCTTTCCTTTACACAGATATCCTTTTAGCTCAGGAAGGAAATACCACGTCTGTAGGTGCACAGCAGAGGCTACAGATGTTTTGTGGTTTTTGTTGTTCGCATTAAGAGGAGATGCAAAGGTAAAACGAGCAGACGCTTTAGGTACAGCCAACAGGTGTTGTGGAAATGCCCCCCTTCTTTTCCCTCAGTTCACTAACACCGACCCATTTAAATGGACATTGGACTAAAAAATACCAGCAGTTTTCCTTTGTCTTTGTGGTATGAAGTCAGAGAGTACAACTAGCTCCCGTCCTCTCTAGAGTGAAGGTGACCAGAGGTGAATGACTGAATAGCTGAAGAAGTTTCTTCACTTGATCGTTATCAATCAGGCCAGCATCATCCGGCACAGCTAATTCCACCCACCACAGGTTTGTTTTGAAAGCAAGGTGATGCCATTCCTTGTTGTGGATGCACTGTTTAGGCATGTTACAGTATTGCCTAAGCTCAGCAGGAAAGAGAATAACATTGCTAAGGGCGGGTGATATCACTTCTGACTGAGAGCAAGGACGTGCCTTTCCCAGCGCCTGTGGGGAGTAGAGGCCATGAATAAGCAGTAGGGAAAAGAGGAATCGCATGGTGGTCCTGATTCAGCAGAGTTCCCAAGCATGTGTCCAGTCTCAGGCTCATCAGTAGCCCTTGATTAAGGGTTAGTTCATGAATAGCACCCTTTGGTTAGGGCCAGCCTAAGAACCCTTCAATGAATCATGGCCATAATAATGGGTAAAAACAAGACAGAAACGCTGTCCTAAAGCTTCCCAGGCTCTCAAACACGGATCCATAACAAAAATGGGAATAGGAAGGAGCAGACCAACTGGCAAACAGTGATATCCATGATTTATTTTTGTACAGTGCCAACAGATCTGTAACAGAATATAAATAGGTATTCAATGTGTCAAGGAGGTAGAAGTGTTGGGTTTTTTTCTCTCAGCCGAAACATAGCTGTTGCATCAAAACTCCATCACACACTTCTTCACAGAACACCAAGCAACCTAATGGCAACCAGTCACACATATTTGGGGTTTTGTGCCACACCAGAGAGATGAGGAAGACAGAGTTAGTGCTGTAAGTGTTTCAGAGTGCAATTCATCTGGCAACCCAGAGCTTTTCTGAAACAATAGTAAATGAGAAATCATTTAAAAAAGGAAAGGGGAAAAAGAGGAGCAGGAAATTTCATTTGAAAGCATCCATGTTTGGGAAGAAACAGGAAGCAAACACCTAAAGTTTTTTTTTACTTTACACCTGAGTTAGCTGCTCATGGAAAATGGGGAGAAGTGGACACTTCTGGGACACAGTTTGTCTCATCCTCATACAGACCTCTAGAAGAGATCAGAAGACTCATGCCATGGGAACTCCTGCTTCTCCTCACTGAAGATGAAGGGATCCCAGAGCTTGCAGCTGGATGAGATACACCCCATCCGCAGTGTCCCCAAATGCCTGGCAATGACCTTTTGTAAGAGACCGAGTCACGTTTGTTTGATGAAAAAGAGATCACACAGACAGAGACAACAGTCTTCAGGGTCACCTTTTGCTGCATCCAGGCTTTCCTTGGAAAAATCTGGTGATGTAATTGACAGACCTATGTCTCCTTCCTTTGGCAGACCAGGCAGGTCCAGCTGGGAAATGACAGAGACTGGATGGTGACAGTAACACAAAGCCCCTCCTTCAGAAAGGAATGGAAAAAAACCTTCATGCTTCAGAATTTGCTGAGACTCAGAGCAGTCATTTAAGGGAATCCCTCCAAGCTGCCGAATAACCTTTAAGGCAGAAAGCAATGGCTGGCTGAGCTTTCTGACATGTACCAGTACGTCACAGAGAGAAAGCAGCAGTGTGATTCACGAGCGCAGCGAAACCCTGGCGCTTCGGGGAACTCCTTTCACTGCATCCTCTCAGGGGGGAGGGCAGGACAAAGGCAGCGTGAGGGGGAGCCAGCTGCAGAAAACAGCCCGTAAGAAAGAGGAGGGGGGAAGCTTTCGTTTCTTAGTGCTTTTCAATGAGACCATCTGGGCTCTTCCTCCTGCTGCCCTCATCCATAAGGACTTCTTTCCCCTGGATCGAAGTGCAGGCCAGCACCAAGGCAGCAGGAAGAAGGGCACAGCAGCTGAAACCTCTGCGCTGATTGAAAGGAAATGCGATGGTGTGCTTTAGACAGCAACCACTGTGATGTTTCCCTTGTGTTATGATGTTGGCTCCTAAGAAGGCAGGTGACGTGGATATGGGGCTGGGCTCCAGCTGATGACCCCTCTCCCAAGGCCTTGGGAAGCACCCTTTAGGTGCATGTCAGAGGACAGAAAGAAGGAAGGTCTTGCTGAGCTGGTCAGACCTGGCTTTACACCAGACTGGGTATCACAGAATCACAGAATCACAGAACTGTAGGGGTTGGAAGGGACCTCCAGAGATCATCAAGTCCAACCCCCCTGCCAAAGCAGGTTCCCTAGGACAGGTCGCACAGGGAGGCGTCCAGATGGGTCTTGAATATCTCCAGAGAAGGAGACTCCACAAGCCCCCTGGGCAGCCTGTCCCAGGGCTCTGTCACCCTCACTGTGAAAAAGTTCTTCTGCATGTTGGTGCGGAACTTCCTGTGCTCCAACTTGAGGCCATTGCCCCTTGTCCTGTCTCCACAGACCACTGAAAAGAGGCTGGCCATCTCCCTCTGTCTCCCACACTTGAGATATTTATAAACACTGATCAGACCCCCTCTCGGTCTTCTTTTCTCAAGGTTGAACAGCCCCAGTTCACTCAGCCTTTCCTTGCAGGGGAGATTGTTTGGGTCCATGAAGACCCCTTCAGGTGTCTGGATTCAGCATTTCCCAGAACCTGTATTTCCCAGTACATTTCCCCCCACTGCTTCACTTATTTGATAATGTTACTTGCACACCTTAGCTGAATTCCTCTAGTGAACAGACTTCTCCCTGGCCAGGCAGGCATCATGCCATTCAGCCTTGGCGATTTCCTGCCTGCACTGCAGCAGGAAACAATTTCCTTTCTTTGGGTTTTCTAGTGAAACATAACAGGTAGCTGTTGTATCAAAGCTTGTGGTCATTTGGAGAGTGCACCAAGACGTTCATATATAGGCAAACTACAGAAAATGAGAGTCTGGAAGCCCCAAAGGCAGCATGGTTTACTTCAACTCACTGCAGAGAACCTCGCAAAAACCAACAGATGATGTTCGAAGGGAAACCAAGCCTTAGTTGTATCAGGATTTCCAGAAACTCTCATCCTGCCTCAGCACTAAAAAATAGAAACTGGGTTTTCCAAAGCATTTTATCTGCTGAAGGTGTTATCTTTTCGGCCACAGGCACAATACCCTGAAAATCTATCCCTTCTCTAGATGCCTAAGTACAGGTTGCGCTCTACTGAAAGCCTCTGGTTCCTGAGGTGTCCTTGGCTGTGCCTAGGAGAAACCTCTTTATTTTTCCAGCTTAAAATACATTCAGCATGGAGGCATGCCTGTGTGGACAAGTGGCTGCTGCTTTGACTTACTGCTCAGAGATATGCTGTCTCCAAATGAGATCAGGACAGCGCTCGCTTGCTGCAAAGGCAGCAGGTACATAGCAGGAGGACGTGGCTATTTATGGGCACACGATAGTAAGATTTCCCACATACAGACTGTGTACGAGCCTTGATCGACTGCAAGGATGACTTTTAAAGAAAGATAGCCTTTCTGGTGTATCTTGTGTTTCTGTGATGCTGTTGTTCTTGTTGCCATAACAAAAAAGAGCTCTCTGTCTTCAAATGTGTGCTGTCCATGATGAGCCTTTTGCCAGAAAATTCCTGTGAAGCATGAGCTCTGCAAACCTCAAACCTTCCTATTTATTTTAACAGCAAAGAGGTTACCACAATTAGCTGTCCATGTTTCTGTCTCCTGCATGATGTTGCTGTGCCCTTCTCCTTAATAGGAGCAACTATGGCAAATTATTTTTTTGAATAAAAGAATCAGCATCGAGCATTTTGGAAGCATCATGTCATACCATATCACACCAAATCATCTCTGGGTAGTCTCAATTCCCACCACACTGGCGAGATTTGTTTTCTTATAGGTCTGTGTAACACACAGTGCAGCCTTGAGCACAGTACCTCTGCTGATGATATCAGGCTGGTGTGTGGTATCAAGTATTCAAAGGGCATCCTTGAAAAATAATTTGTAAGTTTACAGAATTTGACCAGCACAAACAGTTTGTGGGACAATAGTGTATAAAAACCCTAAAAGTTTCCCTTATTCTTTCATCATTTTCAGTATTTATGCAGGATTATTTATTCAGTACTTAGAGTGCAAGACTTAATATTTACTTTTTAAATGTGCAAAGAAGTATTTTTCCCAGTCTGACGACCAAGCAGAAAAATTAGAGGAAAGGGCTCAGATCACATTGTGTCTTCAATTTTCCCACCACACAGTCAGCCAGAGAAATTGCAGGATGCCAAACATTGATGTTCCATTTGTCTCAGATAAAACATTTTTCTTTTGGGGCACTGGTAAAACAAGCAAGGGAAGTGAAGAACATTTTTTCTGGAATGCTTGGAGAGAAGGCATGCTCCCTTATCTAATAGTTCAGCAGTCAGATCATTCGTCTGGGATGCAGGAGATACGATATTTTCCCTTTCTCCATGCAAAGGAGTCTGACCCCCTCACCTTGTGTCCTTTAGATGACAGTCCTGAACATATGAGATGACACTCAGGAGCAAAGGGAGCAAGAAGAGCAGAGCTCAGTTTCTCCTGCTGACAACGTTTCATTTTGCATGACAACTTAAAACCTCCTCTTAATCAGAGATGAGGGCTCCTGTCCCATCTACCACATGCCTATCTCCGTCACGAGGCTAGAATTTCATCCCTACCCCTCTGAAGAGGGAAGTATGTTGTGCAAACAGGGATCCCTGGTTGAAGGCTGCTCTCTACCCAGCTTGGCCTCCAGCCTCTCAGCAGGCAGGAGCTGCTGAGCTGTGTGGGTTTTTACCCAAACCACATGAGCTCACCTCAGACCTGAGCCTTGCTGTTCGGCCTGAGATTTTGGGCATGGAGATTTTTGCCCTAATACCACATCACACTGGCACAGGTACATCTCTCCCGAACCTGGGGTTCCCCCAGAGACTTCCCCCGCAGCACTGCAGTACTCCCAGCTGCTGCAAAGTTGGCTTCCCGGAGATGTAAATGAAAGCTCTGACATGCCCACATTTCTTAATAGCCAAGGCTGAAAGGAAAGGCAATTCTCTCACCTTGTTTCCAGCATCAGACCATTTGCGGATAACTCAGCTCAGAAGAATGAAGAACAAGACCAGACCCAGCCAATTTTAAGGAGCTTTCGTGAGAAGATCAGGCAACTAACTCGAGAAAGGGAAACTGAACTGTGGAACAGCTTTGTGCTCCGAGGTCCTGCTGCTGGAGGACATAGCTGTTCTTGGCACTGCATTTCATCATCCTTCCAACCAGCCAGCAAGAGTACACACTAGTTTTTGATTCAGGCAGAGATCCCTCTTACCGAGCCTTGTAGGCAGCGTGCTGGGGTCAGATAGGTTAAGCAAATCATAGGTGTGCATCAAACTTGGAAGTGCTTGGCAGAGCATACTGAGAGCCTTAAGATTTGAGGCTTCAGAGCACATCCAATGAAACCCAGCACAGTAGCCTGTGCTGCTGGATGATGCATCAGTTGTTCCTGGCTTTCAATCCAATGCTGCCACATGTGTTTTTATCCCAAGTTTGTAAATATCCATGTAGCTGGTAACAACGTATACTTGAAAAGCAGCAAAGTATTATCTGGGTTTGTTGGTAAAGCTTTCCAAATTTTACTAGTCTTCACGGATTCAGAAAAGGCAGAAACTCTGCATTTTGAAGCCAAATTAGTCTGCTGGTTGCTAACAAGCTATCAAATTATCCAGAGTAGGCTTCGTGCACAACTGTACTGTAATTGCTGTCTTGCATGTGTTGTGATTTACAACAGATTCTAAGAAACAAGATAAAAGCCACTGGTGAGTCAAAGCCAAGACTCACTGCACCATCTGCTCTGTGAACTGAAATTTTTACCTGGCTTGAGAAAAACCCACAAAGAAAGAAGATGGAAAAGATTACCCACACTGCAAACTGAAAAAATCTGAAGAGAAAACACCCCCAAACCCCTCAAAGTCTTGTTGAAAGAGCAGTGGGAGCTGCTATAAACACTTGGCTCCTTCTGTAGGACTGTGTTAGAGACAGAGAGCTTTATCTGAGCATCTGAGTTGTGGCTGGGAGAACACGGCCCTCCGTGGTGTTACCACCCAAATTCAGTAAAAAAGAATGACGTGACCCTTTCTGTGCTAAAGCTGCAGCAAACACTGGGTCACAAGCTGGTGAAGAAGCCAGCAGGACCTTGCTGGACCATTTAAAGTGGTCTGCTGATACACACATTAAGTATATTACATAGCTGAAAATTTTTGCCCACTTAAGAATTTCAAGTTACCACACCCAGGAATGTCTTAATACTGTTGTAATTAGGGGTGGGACGACCGGTTCAGATAAAATAAAGAACAACCTGAAACTACACCCAAAACTTAAATGATCTTCTCTCATCCTGTTCAGAGTTGTTTCACCTTTAATCCTTTTTTTTTCCACTCCACATACCTTTACCAGTTTTGAACAAAGAGAATGCAGAAATACTGACTATAGCATACCAGGCTTATCTCCTTTCAGTAGCTAAAACCAGCATATATTGCAAATCTCATAAAAAGTTGAGACACTGGATCTCCAGAATGTCTTACACAAATGATCTGTGCTTTATAAAATCCTCTTAGATACAAATTTCTTAGCCTACTTCCAGCTTTCAATCCAAAGAAACTTAATTACAATTCACTGATCGTATTTGTGCCTACCTTATGTTCACAGTTTAATTCATCACATGTTTCCGATGACCAGCTACAACAGCCTGGAAAACACCTCTCCTCCTAGGCCACTTCCATGCCCCACCTCTTCATGCTGGGGCATACAACTCAAGATGGATTATGGGGCAAGAAGTCCTGCATCTCTTCATGGTTTTTGTCTCACGCTTCTCCACACAAGGTTAAATCAGTTAATAGGTGTAGAATAAGGAAAGGAAATTCCCCATTGCCCTTCAATCAGACAGGGCAGAAGGCAAGACTCCTGTCCTTCCTTTTTCTGTAGCATGGAGCATATTCTACCTCATAGGACCACCTGGGGACTGAAGACTGGCTCTCTTTTCCCTATATTTCTGGAAGGTCAGAACATTTCTGGTACCTGGGCTGAGGTGCTTTCATCTTTTAGAACATGGGCTTGTTGAGGAGAGATGCCAGGAGGGAAGTGACTATTTATCAGTCCCTACAGCCAGCAACTTCTTACACATTTGTGCACAAATCACAGCTAAACTTTACAGGTGTCTCCTTGAGGCCTAGCAACAAAAAGGAAATAAAAATCATGGCAGAAAAATTAAGAATGTGCTGAGACATGACCAAGGGGTCATATTTCTTGTGATTTACAAAGTAGTCCTGAAAGGATTTTCCTTTTTTTATTTTTTGTTCATCAAACCACTTGTTTATTTCACCTCAACATTATCAGGAAAGCTTCCTCTCCACATATTGTTAGTGGTCAGCCTGAAAAATAACAACAAAACCTAACAAAAAACCCCACAACAACCCTCAAGGAGATTGGCTTGAGATAGCTCCCAAGGGCTTCAACATCATCAGCAAAGGAGCGGAATCCTTACTACATGGGCTGAGGTTAGTTTACCTCTTTGCCCCAGGTGTCTCTGGTACTTGAGTTACATTTGGCTATGCTAAGTATGGTAAACACCAGCCTGACTAAGAAATTATTTCCCTGTCAGTTAGGTAGCATTTCTGTAATGGCTTCCTACCTTTCTTTCGTGGTCCATACTCTTTAAATAAACAAAGTCACAACAGCAAAACCCCTACAGGGGTTGTAACAAACCCGTTTAAAGCCCTGCATACCATTTTACAAGTTTCATGCACTAAGGATAGGGACTCCTCTGTCATAGGGAGCCAAATGAGGGGGCTGTAAATGGAGTGGGGGCAAGAGCATGGACCCCAGCTCTGCAGCCCTCCCCACTTCCCCCAGAGTGAGGTTCACTCCATACCCCAGTTTTGAATGCAAAAGCAACTGGGAAACACAAATGGAGCCCAGCCCATGGCAACACTGTGTACCTACATTTCTAGCTCTTCCCCGCACGGCCCTGAAAGCCTTCATTCTCCCAAGGTCTGAAAGCACCCAGCTTCCAGGGGGGTAGCCGGGAAGGACGGGCAGCTAGCCAGGAAACGGCTCACACGTGGCAAACGGACCCAGGCCATGAGCCTCTGCAGACTCCACGTGCCTCAGCCATGTGCTGTGGGGGCACCGTGGGCTGGAGGAGCAGCGAGGTGGGCTCCTGGGCTCGCCAGGCACTGGATCGACCCCTCTGACAAGCACTGTTCTGCGGGCAGTTACCAGGACCTTTTAATTTCCACCTCTTACTGCACATTCTTTTCCCCTTTAATTTTTCTGCCTCTCCTTCCACCCACACTACGACCTTGGTGCAAAATGATCATGCTTAATCAAAGAAAAAAAAAAAAAAAACCAACAACAAGGGCAGCCTTGTGCCACCACCTGTGAGCTGCCCTGAATATATTACCTGTACGGTGCCAGACAGTGACGCTCCCAGCCACCGTGAGTGAACAAACACTACCTCACACCAAAGGCATGTGCGTAGGAACAAAAAAACAACAACAGAATTCCTGTACGCATTACTTCAGCCTCGCAGACTTTCTTTTTTTAAGGCTATTTTGCCTCAACATGGGCATTAGAGGCTCGCTCTTGATTTATTTTATGATTTCTTCAGATGTGCATGCCGTTTGTTGGCTGGTTAAGCTGCTTCCTAAAGCTCTGCACGGAGTTTAAAACAGCTGAACAATACTGCAAGGCTCCTTGTTCGTTTAAAGCCTAGGGGATGCTGGAAGACGGCAAACACCGGATCGTCTCCTTGCCTCCCAGTTCCTGAGCTTCTGAGGTGCACGCTATCAAGTTGCTAAGCTGCCCTGTCACGGTCACAAGGGCTGGAAAGTCATTTAGCTTTCCTTTTAATGCTGCAGTTCTCCCCTCCTCACCTCGGCAGCTGGGTAGCAAAGCCACAGGTCGGTCTTGACAGGTGAAAGAACCGCACAAGTTTAAATAACAGGCAGTTTTTAAAGGACCAACCAAAGCAGCAGTAGTAACAGGCTTGGCAGTGATGCCAGATCTCAGGAAGGTCATTCTCTCAGCTTATCTAATCAGACGTGTGCCTCGTGCATGAAGGCAGCTACTGGTGTTCCAGAGACAGGGGCGGTTAGCAGTACGATCGCATCGCGAAACAGCCGCTTTCCAGCTCCCCGTCCTCATTTGCCCCCAGAACCAGGATCCCTCTGCAGAAATTGTCACTTTGCTGTTATTAAGGAAGCTAGAGCTGCAGCAGGTAAATTTTCCAGGTTGCATTTCAGCTTTTGGTACTGCAGTAGCTGGTGCCAGTGCCTGCTGTGGAAACAGGTCACCACTAACAATTGCAGAAGGACTTTCGAGTTGCACTGAAGTTTGGACAGTCCTTTGTGCAGACGGGCTATGGCCGAGTGGTCCGTGCAGGGCATCCACGCCACTCTCAGCATCTGCAAGGGTTGCTGGGGAGGTGGCCAGCCTCTCACTGGCAGCTGGCTCCCATCTATGAAGAGGCCACGATTTATGAGCCTGGATCACATCAGCTGGGGATTCGGGATTTGGTATCACATTTCCATTCCCGGGGCACGCAGGCATCACGCTTGCTACTGGTTAGTCTTGCCTCTTGAGGATGCCTGGCAGTTTCAGGTTCAGAGCAGTCATAAATTTAAAGGAAAAAAGGAGGACTTTAGTTATAAAACCACACATTTTTTGCTTCACAGTTCCAGCTTTCCATTTTTCAACATATCAGTCTTTCAGGGATCGTGTTTTACCACCTCTCTCTGCTATTTCCCGGGCCAAGGTTTGGTCAATGAAACGTTAGATCATAATGAAACGGCCGTGGTTACATGCTCAGAAATGCAAGCAGCCTTTTTTTACTGTGGTTTTGCTCTTATCCAATTTCAAAGATTCACTAGAAGACTTGTGAAACTAACCCACTCAAAGTGTGAATCAAAAGCTTGGTCTGAGCTCATAAACTGCGCTTGGGAAGGAAATCTGTCTTTCCTCTGTGCTGAGTCAAGATACTAACCCACCCTAAATGTATGTGCAGGGAATTTACAAAGCACCCACTTCTTACCATGTCTCACCTTGCTCTTGCAAGTCTAACACAGATATCGGCTTCCACCCCCTCTCCTCTCCACCACCCATTTGTTTTTCTCAAACTCCTCTTCACATTCTTGCTCTTGCGTGGAAGGGGAAATTCATCTGCGAGGCGGAGGCAGCCCAGTGCCCACGTACTTCCGACGTTTCAGCGCTAGCCTTCTGCAGCAGCCCAGTTCCCCAGCCTCGGAAGCCTCTCCATCTCTCTGTGTGACCCCTTAACTCAAGTCACAGGAGTCAGCCCATTTCTCCCCAGTGCCTGGCGAGGGCGAGCCCACTGCTCAGTCTCTCAGCCTGGGACTCTCTGCCCAGCCCGCAAACAGGATCAGCACCTTCCTCTGGGACTCGCGCTTCCAAGGACAGAGGTTCAGAGCAGCAGGGCTTTGGAGCTGGAAAAGCATTGATCTGATTGCTCTGTGCCTCCAGACAGCAGGGGAGAAGAAGAAAAAAAAAAAAGAAAACAAAAAAAGGGCAGAAATAATTATAACTGGTGAAAGCTCCACACTTTTTACAGTTGGATTTAACCCCCTCACTTTTTTTTTTCTTCATAGGAAAAACCCCACAACTTCTTTTTTCTTTCCTTTGGATCAGATATGAGTTCCACATAGTGTCACATCACAACAATCAAGTCAGGGCTCGGATGGAATTATTTGCCGTAGGTAAGATGAGGCCAGGCCTCCTGTTTTGTCTCCAGGCAAGGGACACCGCACTCTTTCCATGGCCAGTGCAGCACTGGGAGCAGACCACCATAGCTGTGGGTCCAGCTGCTTACGAAGGCTTGGGCAACTGGTGATCAGAGCTGAGCAAAATATTTTTTGAACATGATAAATAATAAAAGTGGAGATGAGAGAGAGAAGTATTATTTACATATTTGAATACTCACTGCCTGAATATGTTTGACAGAACAGACCTAAAAAAAAATGATTGTGGGGGGAAATTTTCAGGAAAGGCATTGAAATATTAAATATATTATTTTTAAAATAAAACTTTTGTCTCAAACTGTATATATGCAAAATGAAAGGGCATGGGAAAAAAAAAATTGCCCTGAAGATGACGCACAGTCTTTGGTCTGAGCTTGACTTTCGCTGACTCAGAACAAAGTAGTGTGTGTAGAGGGGCACGTTGGAGAAAAATAAAACCAGTTCCCAAAAAGGTTTCACACCAGGGGTTTGTTGTTCGGGTTTTTCTTTTTGTTTATTGGAGTTCAGCTACCAGATCAAGGATGTATTACTTGCATGTTATTTATACATGTGTAATTAATGGGTATGTGCATTATTAGTGACCTCTTGCATCATCAGCGCCACATGCTTTCATATTTAAAGTGTATCCAAGGCCCTGAATAAGCAGGCAAAGTGAACAAGTTGTTTGTTGTAGCAACAGCTCTCTCATTTTTTACCGGGAAAACTCCTCATGGCCTCCAGACACTGTATAAACTAGAGAAACCGCTTTGGAAGAGTGGAAGATGCTGATTCAGTTTGTCGTCCCCCCCCCCCGCCCTGGAGAACGAGAGGGTGAAAATATCCTGTGGTTACATGGGGAAAACACTAAATTAAACATCTCCAGTGTCCGTTCAATTAGGCTCGAAGGAGGCCAGCTCAGTATTCAAAGGTAACGAGAGTTATTCTTAAGAAATTGGCAGTTATATAACTCTTCCTGAGCTGTTACACAGGCCGCTCGCCATTAATCACTCGGCCCTCGCGCTGCTAACTGTTGCAACTACCCCTCGCTACGGCTGTAGCCACGAGACACATGCGTTCAAGCTACCGGCCAGCTAATCCCACATGTGCACGCTAGCCTCAGCGTTTCCTTAGTGCTTCTTCCTGCTGCTCCCATTGCCTCATTGCTCGGCACACCCGCCGACGGATCTGGCGACGGCTGGCTGTTCCTGCCGCTGCGTGGGGATTTCGCCTGTGCTTGCCCTTATGGGGAGAATCCAGCCTCGACTCAAACACGCAAAAGCCTCTGACAGCAACGCTAATCTGTTTATACTTCTTCATTACTTCATGTAAAATGTAAAGCAGCTCATCTGCCGCTAAGAGGTTCCAGCTCCCCTTCGCTGTGCCACACACGAGCTTGCCTTTCCATGGGGCTCCTCGGGCAAGAAGGGAGCTGATGCTCAAGATTACCATGAGAGGTTGCGAGTTTGCCCAAAAAAGGAGAAGGAGAGGGTTTGAAAACCTACCCTCCGCCCCCTAACATATATTTTTCAACAGGAAGAGCGGGCCTGGGAATGCGAGGAGACCGGAACGCAGCGGTTACCCAATTGTCAGACCAGTGGGAAGGTGCCGCAGAACTCCTCAGGGGGCAGTGACCCATTTACCTTCAGGCAGAGAGGGAGATCTCATTAGATACTGAGATACATTTCTCCCACCACCACCAAGAAAAAAAACAGTGGTCACAGCCTTAGTCAACTCGCCTGGCTGTTCAGAAGCCTTCTGCTGGGAGAGCTGTGTGTTCACCTGCGCCTCTCGCCGCACTCGCCTTTGCACGTCACGGTGCTGCTTTCTACCAGCAGGATCAGTCATTTTGAGGAAATCTGTCACACCAGAGCAGGCTGATAAGCCGTTCAGCAGTTTGAAGGTGTTTGCTAAAGCTTTAAGAAAATAAATTAGCTTCCAACAAATCTAAAAATAACAAATTAAGAAGCCCTGGGCAGCGAGTTCACTGGGCTGGTGAACAAGCAGATTTTTGTGAGGCCCTTTATGTAAATATCATTTACCTTCATTTCTCTGTATCTCTAATCCTGCGTTCTTTTGTTACCTTGCCAAAGGATTTCTCCTGCTCACACAGCACCTACGTTTAGGTGAACAAACAGGCTGTGAGGATTCTGGCAGGGGGGAACCAAAATGCCAGCAAAGCTCTGCTTGGGGAAAGAACGGAGGGAGTGCAGGGGGAAAATGAGGTAATACACCCACATTTGGGAGAGGAATCATGAAAACAAGGAAGCATTAACCCTTGAGGCTCACTTTAGTAACTAACTAAAGTTTTCCACAGCAGAGGAGCAGATGATTCAGGCAGTGAGCTGCAGGATGAGCAAGGCGGGTAGCTGGATGGGAGAGCTGGTACACAGCCTGGCCACCCCCAGGGACCGGGCAGCAGCTGCACTTCCCAGCAGCTCTCTGCACCCCCGGCTCCCAAGGCTGCTTTCTAGAACAATCCCTGCTCCTTCAGGAGTGCACCTGGACTCACTGAGCACTAACTGGTAAGTTGTAAGGAGAAGAAGAGTTCGTGGCAGTGCTGATCTGACCCCTGCGCTTCTTTGTTTGGAAGGATACGTTGTTCCTCTGGCATTAGCACGCTTGTCATTAGTTTTTAGTTCCTATTACTTTATAACCTTAAAAATAAAGGATCTGTTTCACAGAGGACTGTTGCAGCCAACTCATACCAAGAATATCTAGCATCCACCCAGCTCTGACAGAGTTTGTGAACTGAGGGATGTTGTTACTCGGCTACATAACAATTCACCTGGTACCAGCAAAGTGCTGCAGTGTAGCTTGGGATTTATCAAGCAGGAATTCTACACACCAGCATAGACAGATGCTGTGTGTGCATGGGGGCAGTCAGGTTTTTTCGTTGTTTCATTTCAAATGAAGCCCACAAGCAGCACAAGTTGACTTCCGAGACAGTTTAGGTTGAGCAGCTTTGATGCAGGTTGACACAGAGAAGAGACTTCTGGGCACAAAAAAGTTTGAAACATTGACAATTTCAGGGGTTTTAATGGCAATACAAGAGCTTCAAGGAAAAAAAATTAAAATAAAATCCATCTCACTGTAGCCAGAAGCTTTTTCCACCTCATCCAACACTTCATATTATAAGCAAACTTCAGACAGGAGCAGCTGCTAATCTGAATTCTGGTAACACTCCTCTGTCCCAGTCACTCAAATCTGTAAAGATGCTTGCTGGTTTTCTCC
Organism: Gallinula chloropus; assembly: GCF_964237585.1. Lineage (NCBI taxonomy): Eukaryota > Metazoa > Chordata > Aves > Gruiformes > Rallidae > Gallinula > Gallinula chloropus. The sequence continues at coordinate 119,313,563 of NC_140085.1, forward strand.
CTATGGGAATTAATGCTAGCATGTGACCATAATCATAAAAATGAAACAGAAAACAAAGCATTGGATAATTCATTTTGCTTCCTATGCAGAAGGAAAGGCCCACAGAGACAGCAGACAGGTCTCTCCTCCAACCTGCACCACAACAGAATCTACCTACTGGAACCCACCCCAGCAGCCCTGCCAAACTCTTGCTGATGATTATTGATTTTTCAGGTGCCACCAGGAAACTTAACCAGCAGCACCTTGGTTCTTAACACTGACCAGGTGGCCTAAGGAAGAAAGGATCTTATTCTAGGCCAAGCTAACAAAGCAGCCGTATGTATGTGCCTCTATTGTCACATGTCACCCAAATGGCCTCTATAGAACCATAATTTTCATATCAAAAGTCCCTTTTCAGAAAAGAACTGCACCATGGAGAAGCACAGCGTGTTTTCAGGACACTTCTCCGTCTGGAGACACTCCCATGGGAGCATATTCATAAAGCACTTAGCTGCTTTTTTACTGGTTTGAATCCAATTCTGAGATTTTCAGAAACACTTCTCCACAGCTCCTTGTCTTTTACATTTCCTCAGCATCCTATTGCTAAAGCACAATTGATGCCATCATTGGGCAGCTATTCACACGCACAACTACCCAAATTTCCTTGGATCCAAGCGGTTTGGTAGCTCAGGCCTAAAAAGATCACCGAGGAAGAGTTCTTCCACCTGCTAGATCTGATCTGGCAGGTGTTCTTCAAACCAGCCAAGCAGGTCTGGTTCCACACTGACCACAGTTTGGAGAAGCTTGAGATCCAAGGTCAAGTCCACCCTCTTCCTGACCTAGGACCAGAGGTATAGCAAAGGGAGAAGGCATGCACCTTAGGGAAGCGATGAAGGTTTCTCCCCAGTACTTTGCATAAACCAGATTATTTTCAAAACCATACAGACATTCTGTCTTTATGGGCATGCTAGCTTCATCACACGTCACTGCAGAGCCCTGAGTGGATCCTCTCCCATGTGGGGTCTGAAAGACAATCCCAGAGATCACCTTCAAGAAGTTCCAGATGTCGCCATGGCTGGGTTTTATTCTGGGCCTTTTGTTCAGAATAAGTTTTTCAACACAAATCAAACAAGTCTACTTGAGTCTTCCTCTACTTATTATGTACAGCTCCCACTCCTTTTCCCTCCGGACAGCAAAATCTTTGAGGCAAAAGCTGGTATGTTCTCCATGTTTGGGCAGCATGTGGCATATCTGAAGCTCAGTGTTTTTAAAATACCAAGAAATCCCAGGCACCTGAGTCAAGCAGCTGCTGTACATGCCCGCATGAGCGCGGGCAACCGGCGGCTCCATCGTAAAACCAGCCAGGTTGATTGGAAACTGGCCAGATGGCAGCTCCTGCAAGCTAAAAGGATTAATTATTTGGGGATCATGCCTGGAAAGCAGGCGTGATGAATGCAATATATAATTCCTTGTCACGACTGTGTGTCAGCGCTGGCAAATAGGGAACAGCCAGTACCCTGGGACTTGAGTGCAGCCATCTTTGCTCTATCTGGGGAGGCGGCAGGGTTTGTTTATAAGGCCCAGAAGATGAAAAAGGTCCCCCTTTTATCCTGAAATTGTATGTGCAAACAGCTATCGTCTAGCAGCCTTCACTTTCCTGCAATTACATCCATGTCATACATTCCTATTTCTCTTATTATGTATTTCACAACTGCACTGTTAATTAACTATTTTATTTGGCCTGTGTAATTAACCATGTTAATGCTCTAATATCTACAGGGCTTCTTTGTGGTTCTTTCCCCTTTCGATTTGTCACGTTAGGACCCTGTAGCTGCTTTTTCTGAGCAGGTCTTTCACTAGATAGGCCTACTGTGCCTGGCCAAAGAAAACTGCCGGCCAACCTCCAAGAGTTCCTAAAATTGTCCAGTCTAATTAAGTGCAGTTTGTCTAAGTGGAAAAATCCACTTAGGAGTTTGCTGCCAAATGTCCCTCGCAGGACTCATCTGGGGTTACCTCTTCTGCTGTGGTTCGAGGCGGTGTGGCCTTGGTGGACTTCTCCCGCCTCGGCCTCGCACGTGGCTGAGGCTGGAGCCAAGCTGGGGGGTGGGGGGAAGGGAAGTGATCCTTTTGGCACGCTGAGTGGGGAAATTCCTCCACACGGAACGAAAACACCTCCCTGGTTTTTGATCAACATATCCTCGGTCTGGAGACAAAGGCGAACCTCCGACATGGCCCTTGTGTTGGGCAGCAAGGTCCTGGCTGTGCTCCCGTTCAAGCGGCACCGGCGACAGCCTGTTTTTGACAGCTATGCATAAGCACTGTTATTTCTAGCACAGTTTCCCTGAGCTGTGCCAGCAGAGAGGCTCTTTTTTTTTTTTTTAAAATATATTTTCAGACCCTCTGTAGCCAAACCATGCTGTATTCCCCACCTATGCACAAGTACAGTGTTACAGACCCTAGACAAAGCCGTGGGGAGGACAAAGGACAACCTGAGTTCTCATAAAACATCTTTGACCTGATCTTTGGAGCTTTACCCTTTAGACCTGTGCTTCCCCACACATGACAAGGACGCCGACAGGGTTCCTGCCACTTTGGCCCTGATGCCCATGCCCCTCTCTGCGCAAAGCACCCATCGTCATCTGGTGTTGGTATGAGCAAAAAGCCATGGTGGAAGGAGGTATTTGCTGAGCAGAGGTACGCACAAATGCTTGTCGAGCCTGCCCTGCCTCCATCCAACTGCCCGAACTCACAGCGGTACCTTGGTGGGGCCGCGCAGGGGTGTGCTAAAAGGAAAGAAATGGAGCTCTGTATTTAGCCAGCTGGCCGTGCTTGCCTTTCTTGCCTGCTGTCTCTGTCCCCAGCAGCTCAACTGCCACATCCCTGGGCCCCAGGGCTGCTGCTATGCTTCTGGGATCAATAAAGGCATCCCTCTGCCCTCACGCAAACACCCTTTGGGGATCTGTGTAGGTACATCCCTTAGTGGAATAAAATGTCCAGCTGAGGTTAAACCACCACAAAAGCCACCTCCTTTTGATTTAACTCGTGGTTTTTTGCATCCTTCTTTCAGCAGCAAAAGGTCAGGTCACTTGATATTTGTCATTGTGTCACTGTGGGAATTCTGAAGAATAACCCGGATCCAGCTTCAATTCCAGAACTGAAGGAGTTTCTGACTGGTCCTGTTTCGGTGAGGTCTGAGTGCAAGAGAAAGGAGCTCAGATTTCCAGAATGTTCTTGTATGGCTGGGGGCACCCCCACAGAGCCCTCCTAGTCCTTCGAGCCCCCTCCCCATTTAATTACATGTGACGACTTTAGCTCTGACCTGCCACTTTGCTGTTGTGGAGCTGGAGCCAACACATCAATAAGGCAAATAAAACAGGGAGAGTCCTCTAATGCCTCTCTGCAGTGTTGCTCCTCAGAGCCAAACTGGATTTTAGGAGCTCATCTGTGCCCATTGCTGTTTCCTTACCTGAAACCATAATCCTCTCTGTGCTTTCAGTCACTTCCATAGCAACCAGATGTGATGGATTTGAGGATTATTGTTTCGGAAAAGAAATAAGCAGTGATGGGAAAAAAAAATAGACCTCTTTTTTTTCCCTCTGATCCTACTTTTTTGATTGTGGAGTGAACAAGTGCAGTTAAAATAAAGATTGTTCTTAGCCCTCAGCTGATCTCCAGACATTCCCAAGCTGAGTGAGTAGCCAGCTGCAAAGTGGGATTTCTTTCCTCCTTTTAATGTGAGCTGTTGCATTCAGGTCTTTTGCAAGACCACAGTCTCACCAAGAGCCTGCTCACCTTGCTTGGCTGACACGTTCAGTTAAATCAGCTCATATGACCAAACTGCCTTTCCTCAGAAAGGACCACTAATCTGGCACTAATGCACCACAAAATATTTGTGCAAATTCCTCGGTGATAAAAACATCCTGAGAAAAGGAGATGGATAATACATGCTTGAGAGCCCCATGGTGAAGCCCAGGAAAATAAATAGAAAAAGCCTTCTGAGCTTTTGGCTGGATGGAACTTAGAGAAGAGTCCTTTAAGTAACTGTATTAGCTCAGGGGAGAGACATTTAGAGATCAGTAGGAACATCTCATTTCTCTTCAGTGCCTCAGTCAGATCAAGCAACCCAAATATTTGAAGGCATGATAAACAACACAGAGGACACGGCAGGGAAGAAGATGTGGCATGACCCCATGAGGCAGAGTCTGCCAGAAGGGTGGCACGAGCAGCACAGACCCCTCAGACTGCCGTGGGAGGATCAGGGGCAGCTGAAAGAGAGTTAATGGTCTGAGTTATCATGTCCTGGAGATATAATTCTAGGGAGAGACCCTTCCCAAGAGGAGAAGGATGGGAAAGGGGGCAGCGTGATGGAAGTCTGTAAGTCACTGAGGAGGGGTGGGGTGTTGCATTTGGTTCTTCTCCTCCTCTCAGAGCCCCAGAGCCAGTGCTGCTGGTAAGGATAATTCTACCAGGATACAGAGTCAGAGATGAAACCTCCCGTTCCTGCTTCTCAGCCACAGTCCCGCTGCTGTGGATGTGGCCCTGGGGTACGGCAACCTGCCACATGTGAGTCTCCACAGTTGCTTGTGCCCCCCACCTTGCAATGCTAGGCACTGACCACTGCCAGGAGATCAGCATGGAGGGGCTTTGTGCTGCCATTGTTGTCCTAAAAAAGGTCTCTGTAATTTTTATCCTTGTTTTCCCTGACAGTGTGTTCTGGAGAAAAGTGCCTTATTTGAGGCACTCAGTATACCAATTTTTGTCATTGCAGGTGCAGTGACAAATGAAATAGAAAATAGGTTCATTCCTTCAACAGAGTACTATTACTGCTAAGCCTGACTAATCACCTTCTGACCGCAGCGGGCAGCCAGCCCGAGGAAGGAGCTCTGAGATAGGAATGGTAGAGCTCATATCCTCTCCTCCTCACTGCCTGAGGATCAGCAGTGCTCAGGGAGCGGGGCTCTTCTTGCTCCAGGGGGAACGTGCTGGGTCTTGGCCATCCACGCCTGCTGCCAGCTCACAGAGAAACCAGCTTCTGCATGACCCTGCATACGTCATCCCCATTGACAAATGCTTTCTGAAGGGTACAAAACATCTCCCAGAGAGGAGCCTCACACCAGATCTGTTTTGGGGCTTGATTTTTTGGCTCTTCTTGCATGGAGGTGGTTTGTTGCTAGGACTTCCCTTCAGTGTCATCCCCCTTGGCTGCAGCAAGCCTTGCTTTGGTGCTGTGGTGTGCACAGGGAGGGCAGCAAAGCTGGCTCCCTCCCTGACAGACCTTCACCCCACTGACTTCCCTGGGACACCAGGGAGCTGGGGGACATCCTGCCAGCTGGCTCTGGGCTGCCCCAGGAAGCCCCATCCCTCCTTCCCTCCATTTCCATAAGCCAAGCTAGCAGGAAAGGACTGCAGGTCCACTGCTCCATTGCAGCCATGTTCCAGCAGCCCCAGCACAAACCTGCCAAAAGCAAGAGACTATTTTGTTGGGGAGGAAGAGGAAGAATGCTGGGTTGATGCCACCATGGCTATCGGTTTTGCCAGGAAAGTGCCGGCCTGTGGGTGAGGGGTGGCAGCACCCAGTGTGTTTGGCAGAGGGTGCGAGGTGCCACCACCCCTGGGGTTTGTGAGTTTTGGGCAGAGTAGCTAAGCTGGGTCCCACCGCTGCACCTGCGCACGGGTGGCGCCAGCCAGGCGATGGCATTCCTCCCCGTCACCCAAAGCGCTGCCACACAAAGCTGACAGCAAGGGATTAGGAAAGGTGGGGCGAAGGCTTGTGCAGGTAACCTTGAAAAACTGGAGAGCGAGCCATTTGCACGTGCACTTCAGTAAATATCTCCAAAGGAGCCTCATGAAACCCGAACCACCTTCAAGCAATGCAGTAATGGCAAAGGGAAGCTCAAAACCATGGAGGGGTAAGGCGCTGAACTCATGCATATTCACCACCGCTCACGTGGAGGTTGCATCCATCAGTCAGACCCGCTTCATTCTTCCTAGCCTGATCCCAGACAGGTCAGGCATAAGCTTTGTTTCTTTTTGCTCAAGCCTGTGCCGGAGGCCGGTGGTTACAAGTTCTGTTTGCTGGGCTGCGCTGCTGAAATAGTTTAGCTGATGGCTTTGGTGTGGCGTGTTAGAAAGGATTAGGTTCTTTGTGGGCATGTCCACATGTGCATATAAATGAAAGTTTTTCCTGTTGAAACCTTCAGGAGGAAATCTCTGCTAGGATATATTTAGCAGAAAACCCCAAAGGATCATTTTTTCAGGCTTTGGGGTTTTTTCCTCTTTTGCTAATACTTTTTTTTTTTTTTTTTTTTTCTCCCCTAAGATGAAAGGAAAAGGGAAGAAAGACAAGGTGAGAGAACAGGATAAAAAAGAGACAACAAAACTTGGCTAGGTTTTGCAGGGAGAAAAGCATGCAAACCCAGGACTGCAGAACCACATAAAAATGAGGCCAGAAGAGGAAAAATTAGGTCGCCTGGTACCACAAAGCCAGACCAGCCAGGCATCAACCTGCTGTGTTGCAGCACTGAAATGGTCCAAACCTGTGGTGAACCCCCTAAGCACCTCTTCCTAACAGCAGCTTGCTTTTTCCATTCACCTTTCTCAGGCCCTTCAGTACAAGGTGTGAGAGACCTATGGAGCAGAAGTGGAGAAACAGAAAGCATGCAGTGTGTGCAGAGAAAAGAAACAAAAGAAAACACACAGAACAGGCCAATGATGTATTAAGCCCGTAACTAAAGCTTCTGACACAAGCTTCTCCCTTAATTACTGTATTTAGCACTGCTGGTGTAATCAAGAATGTAGCGCTGTGACTGTGCAGTCAGTCGTGACAGACCCAGCACGGTATAACCTCAGCCCCACTCCTCACCACGTTCCCTAGTGTCTTTCTAATAGCATCCCTCAGTCTCCAGCCCTGCAGCCTGGAAAATAAATCAAGGATGGATACTGAACTATAGCTGTGTGCTCTGTATGCTGAAATTACTAATGCCATTATGCCCACATTAGAGCAAATACCTACAAGCCACACATATCACCAAAGCTAAAACCAACCTGGCAACCTCAGCTCTGGCTGTGTTTCCATATTGCAGTTCCTTGGGAAGCAGATTTAGCTTAATAGGTGCCCTCCTGCCCTCCTCTATGCTGCTACATCTATGGATCTGCCCACACCAGCCGCAGCCACCTCTGTGTTTGACTAGCGCTGCTCTGAGCCAACTTTGCAAAATGACCTGTTTTCAAAAATGTAACAAAAAAAAAATTAAAAATAAAAAAGAAGAGTGCATTTGGGTGTGGTTTTTGCAAGCTAAGCCGATTTAGAGGGCCTGTTTCAAGGCATGCGTTTCAAAAAGCACTGGGCTGGTGCCCCCGAGGGCTGTGGGAGTTACCTTTGGGAGCAGGAGTGGTGCTGAGCCACTGCAGAAGAGAGGATGTGGACCACATGGGATGGATGTACCAGCAAAGGGATCATAGTTTAAATTCCTATTCATCTGTAAAGTTAAACCTCTACACATCAGGGATGTGACTCTCCTCTACACAGAGGCCATTTCCACCACTTTGACAACATAAAGTGTCCTCAAGGGGACAAGTGACATTCCAGTTCCCTCTAAATCTAATGCCTTTATTGCAAAGGGATCTCGTTCTGCACAAAGGACAATCAGATGGTTGTGCCTGTAACAACATGAAGTATTTGGACTGGGGAATAATGCCAAGTTCATGAGAAGCTCAACATGACCCAGCAATGTGTGCTGGCAGCCCAGGAAGCCAACTGTATCCTGGGCTGCATCAAAAGCAGTGTGACCAGCAGGCTGAGGGAGGTGATTCTGCCCCTCTGCTCTCATGAGACCCCACATGGAGAGCTGCATCCAGCTCTGGGGCCTTCAGCACAGGAAAGACATGGACCTGTTGAAGCCAGTCCAGAGAAGGCCATGAAGATGACCAGGGGACTGAAGCACCTCTCCTATGAAGACAAGCTGAGAGGGACTCTTTATCAAGGAGTGTAGTGACAGGACAAGGGGTAATGTCCTTAAGGTGAAGGAGGGCAGATTTAGGTGAGATATAAGGAAGAAATCCTTCCCTGTGAGGGCAGTGAGGTCCTGGCACAGGCTGCCCAGAGAAGCTGTGGCTGACCCCTCCCTGGCAGTGTTCAAGGCCAGGTTGGATGGGGCTTTGGGCAGCCTGGTCTGGTAGGGGGTGTCCCTGCCCATGGCAGGAGGTTGGAACTAAATGGGCTTTGAGGTCCCTTCCAACCCAAACCGTTCTGTGATTCTACATTGCTTGGGAGATCCCATTATTATTACACTCCTTTTTAATTTCCTGACTTCTTGATGGCTTGTCTTCCAACCTGAAGTTTGCATTCTTTTTTTCTTTCCCATCACTTATTTATGGCTAATGAAAGGAGTAGAGGGTAAATGTTAAAGAAAATTGCAATAGAGCATCAAAATTCCTTACCAATGGTTGTTATTTTCCATTTTCCACACATCTTTAACACACGCCAAACCTTAAGGGATTTGTTCAGAATGAAAATGTGGTGGAAAAAATGTGTCTTTCTGGCTAATGCCTCCATTCTGGCTTCCTCCAAAGTCTGTAGACACCTACCAGCCCATCCCATTTGAAGCTGGGCTGCGCTCCCAAGAGAGGAGGGTGAAATGATAAACGCCAGGGAGAACAGGACTGGGCAGGGTCATAAAAAATGGGTTAAGAGGAATTAGCTGAATAAGTAAGAAATAAATGTCCTATTTCTACAGTCCTGTACCTCATCACTGTTCTGCAGAAAGAGTAAGTAACTAAATTAAGCAGAAGAACCTTTAGGAGGAATATGACGGGAAACGAAAACCTGACAGCAAGGTCTGTTAGGCTCCGAAATAATCCCCTCAAGGGAAGCAGCGGACGCTTGAGTCATTTGAACAATGGACTGGACCAAGTGCTGGAAAATATACAGGAGGGAATAAATCTGCATTAGCAGAGGGAACGTCTCCGATGACCTAATAGGTTGTTTCCATCCATAAATCTGTGATTCTGCGACAAGACCTCAGCCAGAAGAGGGCTGTGGCCACATCACCAACGGATCCACCCGTATTATGTACGTTGGAGCTTGGAGTGACCACAGTGACCTACGTGTTACGTGAATGACAACTCATATTTTTGGAACATTTTAGTACATTAGATGCTTTCCACCGCCCATAGGTTCTGGATCTGTCTTCTGTGTGCACCTTAGCACCTAGTCCACGTGGCATTTACAGGGCGACAGATGAGACCTGGGACATCTGTGCCTCCCAGTTGTGCTTAGTAAAATATTCCCTGTAGACCCAGCTCATTGGCTTCAGGGGCCTTCCCTCTTCTCTGGTTTTGTCTTCCAGTGGTTGACTTTTGGGGGAACTCATGTAGGAATTTTTGTGGGAAGAAAGTACCCACAAGTCTTAATCCAGGAACAGCAAAATGTCTGTCCTTCTCCCTGTACCACAAAGAAAAAAAATGCAGTAGAGAAGTAAATAAACAAAGAACAAAGGTTAAATTATTTTTAAAACAGTGGTCACCTTGATTTATAGTAAAGCATACAATCCACCTGCTATATTTTAATATTAGTACCAATGTCATTGCTTCAAGGACTTCAGTTCTCAAAGAAGCCATCCTCTTCTCACACAACTACAATATTAACATGAGGAAGCAGGGACATGTTCCCCAACACATGGGGGAGTTTCCCTCCCTTATCTCCTTAAAACCAAAAAGCTGTTGCTGATACCTATGCATGTACATGCCCACACACCACTTCTGATGGCTCAGCCTCTAAACCAAAGGGTGAGGGTTCAAACCCACTGGTAACTTCCCCAAGCTCCCATCCCTGCTCTCCTCTGCCTCTCTGAGAAAAAGGTATGGAGAGCTCCACTTCAAGCCTTTCTCTGCTCTGTGTCACCAAAACTCAGCACCTCTCCTACCCACCAACCATCTAATGGCAAGAGGAACCACTGGGTGCCAACTGCTGCCCATCACACTGCAGCAAAGGGCACACAGCCTGCCTGTGGTTCCCCCTCCTGTCACTTGCCCCTGAGGAGAGGGAAGTGGTGGAGTCCACGGGGATAAATTTCCCTCACCACTAGTGAGTCCTGAAAAGACTTAGTAGCCCCTCATTACCGGGCAGGACTGACAATAGGAAATAATCGACGAGCCATTTAGGCAAAGAAAGAGCTCCTGAGAGTGCCATTATTAATTCTGGGAACAGGCTTTTGTGTAGTACCAAGAAATGGCACTGATTGGGGCTCTGAATGTAGGGAGTTCAGAGCACACCATGTGCGTGTGTATTCACGCACACAGGCTCAGGTTCGTTCCCTCTCCCAGTGCCTGTCAGCCAGGGGAAAGGCGGTGAGCTAGTCTGTGCTGCTCCATTTTGACTGGGAGCATCCGCAGCCATAATCAGATCTGGTCCCAGGTCTTGCCCTGCCAGACACCAGCACTGATCAGGATGCTGCCGTGACAGCTCTCGGTTGCTCCTGCCACCAGAACAAGACCAGTTTGCCCAGGCATCTCAAAACTCAGCCCTGCACCTTGGGCCTGAGGAAATAGCTGCATTTTCCACAAGTGTTTAAAAAATTGAGGTGGACATTTAGCAAGGTCTGGAGCCCTTTGGAATTGCATCCCTCACCTGCCTAGCCCCATAAATCCCACCTGCCTGTAATTTTTAAAATTCCAGCCCTTTCAAAAGGAGGCCCCTCCCAGACCAGCCATCGGCTTGGCTCCTAGGCAGAGACACAGGAAGACAAGGATGAGGAGCTCTCTCTGGCTCTTGCTCCAGCGGAACCCCTGATGCTGGCACAGAAGACAGCAGGAGGAACACAGCTCTTCTCTGCCTAGGGAGGGAAGGCTCCTCGCTAGCCCTCCAGCCAAGTACTGTGATGCCACTGGGCTTGAGCCAGCCGGGGAGGGACTTCGGGCCAGCTCTGTGCACAAAGTCTTCTGCAGAGTGCAATTAGGAGCTGCTGAGATTTTAATTCCTCCGAAAAACAATACCGACCCGAAAGTATGATCTCAGAGATCGCCCGTTTGAAAGCTGCTCACTTCGCAGGCAAGGCTTGGCAGTGGTGTCAGGGGCCGTGTGCTGGTACACCAACCCCTCTGGAGCGAGCCCCAAAGCAGCCCGTGTCCTGGCCACATGTGCTGGACACCGGGAAAGAAATGAATGCCAGCACACAGCAGGCAAAAAGATAAACAATCCCCAGGCTTCCCACATGGCTGTGGCATGCAGAGCAGGTGCCTGTGGCACCCCAGGTTCACCAGCCAGCAAAGGCAGTGGGAAGGGTGCTGCTGGGGTGCCTGGCTCTTCCTTGCTCTGCTGTACAGGGAACCGATGTTTAAGGGCACATCCTGCCCTGAGGAACGGGTTAATCCTGCCTGCTCGAGGGATGAATGCAGCCAGTGGCTTGATTGCATTTACAGTGTTAAGCCAGTTATTGAATCCAATTAGTGAGTGTTGGCTGCTTGTGGGGTCCTGCGCACAGAGAAATGGATCCACCCTGGTGCCAGGAGGGTGCCTACAGACTTGCAAAACAGAATTTGTGCTGATAAACAACCAGGTGTTGCTGCACCCCACAGCCCAGGGGTCTTCTACCTGACAGTGGGCTTGGTGGATTTTGCAGCCTCTGACTAACCTCAAAATGTGCCAAGGAGGGCCTCTGCACAACAGAATTATTGAATTCCTTTTTCAGTTCAAAAGCCTGGTAGTCCCAGGTGATTTTCCTCTCACTCCCAAGGTCCAGCAGCACATATAACCTCGTAGCCTGGCTGCACCAACACCTCCATTGCAGGACCCATGGCTCCTCCTCCCACAACCTGGGACCATCCCAGCACCTCCCACCACTTGTACTATTCATGACAGGTGGTAGAAGAGATGCTGGCATTAAACGCAGAGAGCCGCTCCCACCTACAAGGAGCATGAGACAGAGACCAACACTATCATCTTCCCCTGTAGTTCATCTTCCCAGGCTGAAGCACAGGTTCTACTCCCTACCCTCTGGAGAGCACACCTTCCACCACACATTGGACACCTGTGAAACAGGACCTCCTTCCAAGCAGCGAGGACTGTACAGAAGAGGGCTGAGTGGCCTGAAGTCACCTAGTCCCACCAGAGCCCCCTGTTCCTCTCCGCTTCTCACTGCTCTCATGGGAACACAACACACTGGGCACGTCACTTGGATGCCTACGACTCATTTGGTCTGTCGTTTGGTGATTTAAATAGACTTCTGAGTAATTAAGAATTAAAGCTACGTTTCTGTGTCAGAGCCACTACGGAGATATCGCTGTAGCCTTTTGAAACCATCTCACCTCAATGAATCCACAGAGAAACCTTTCCTCCCTCCAGGACAGAGATCCACCCTTTCACTCCCGTATTTAATTGAATTCAAAGTGTCCAGAGCTCCTTCTGCAGAGAGTTATTAACTCTCGTATCCCAAAATTAAGAGCAGTACCCCATTTTTTCTCAGACATGCTAATGAACTGAAAGCAGCATGGATCATATAACTAACTGTCTGATCTGCCTAGCTTTGCAGTTAATTTGGTGGCTCTGTGTCCTTGTTCCTGTTGTGCTCACTTTCCATGAACAGAATGCAGCAATGTTCATGGAAAATGGATTTCAAAGGCATGTGCATAAGTGTTCCTGGAAATCTAATTTTATATTTTCAGTAAAAGCATTTGCTACCATACAAGGCTTGAGCAGGAAAAAACAATAAGCTGACCACTGCACAACTACCTTCACTCACTCCAAAGAGCAGAAAGTGTGAATATATCCCAGCAAAACTAAGAGTAATAGTGTTAAGCAAGCTGGGAAAACCAGCTACAATCAAATTATTTGCCTTTTTTTTTTTTCTTTTTCATGTGGTATGAACAGAGGAGTTTAAAGCTCAATTTTTGCAAGATGTTGCTTGCAGGAGAAGATCTGTTTGGAAATCCAGCAGGTGGCTGGGGATAATGGGTGTGAGAGGCCCTAAATACCCATCTAGCTATTGAATGTGTAGAAGGGCTCACCAAGTTACAGTGATGTTACCTTACCAGGAAAGGAGAAAGAAATGACCAGCAAGGATAGGCAAAAAGAAAGCACTTTGTGAGAATTTCTCAAATCCCTTCCAGCCCTGAGATGTTTTGTTGTCACAGAATAAACCAAGGACTGGTAAAAAAACAGTTGCCCAGGGTAGCAGAAAGGGACGTAAGACAGAGGAGAACTGAAAAAGCACCCCAGCGTGATACAGGAAAAGCTCCGTCAGAAATAATGAGTCTAAATTCACTGCCTCGGTGGCTGAAGAAACAAAGGATGAGATTGTCTGGCTCTGGAGGTCAGAGCCTTAATGTGCTGTTAATAGCATGTAGATCATAAAGCAGCGTCGCTGCATTAGCTTTGATTTAGTGATGCCAGTTTGCATCAGCTGAGGAAGCGATCCAGAAATTCAGCTCTGCATCTCTGTAAATACAGTGAAGAGAGAAAGGCTCGGTCAGCTCATGGGGGTGATGAGGGGCCCGCTGACCTGGGCACCCCCCGTGCCCAACTCTCTGTCACTGCTTTGTCACCCACCTGCGAGGTGCGAAGGGGACAACGCGGTCTGTGTGGCTCAGCCGCTGGCTGTGCAGACCCACCTCGCCACTCATGGTAGGTCTGCTCGGTTTCGTGTCCCACTTCAGCCCCAGTGTGGTGGCTGCACAGGCAGTGAGCCTCAGAAATTCTCCAAAACTCCACTGCAGCAGAGGAGCTGTTAGGATAAAACAAGAAAAGTTATATTAGAAGATTGCTGGGACCAGACGGTTTCACTCAAGAGCTCTGAGGGAACTCAGGCTTGAAACTGCTGACCTATTCAGTACAATACCACAGCAGCTGTTGAAATGGGGAGGCACTGCAGGAATGGAAGGTGTCAAATGTTACATTCATTTTTAAAAAGGGCTTTTAGAAGCCATCCAGAGACCTGTGGGCTGGAAAGGCTAGGCAAGGCGGATTGACAGAAAGTGTAACGAAGAGCAGAATAGTTAGATATGTGATAGAACAGGGAAGAGCAAAGTTTGCAGGGCGAGAGCTCAGGCATGGCAAATCCATTCATGTCAAGACCTGGGCAACTTGGCATATTCGTAAATGATCCAACTGGAACCGAGTGGAGAGTGATCTCAGAAAACTGAATGACAGGTTGATGAAATGACTTACGAAACTTGCCAGCAGTGAAGACAATGCAAGGAGCATGAGGAACACCAATCCCAGCCATACCAAGACCATCAGGGGCTCTAACTTAACATCAGTCAGGGAGGAAATCTCAGAGTCACCAAGTGTGATGAAAACCCTGTCTCACTGCTCAACAGCTGTCAGTGAGGCAACAAAGAGCTTTAGGAATGACTACAGCATGAGGAGAGAATGAAAAATCGACCACGTCTAGGGTATCCCTGCCTCAGATACAGAGTGCAGCTCTGTGCACACCAAGGAGAGTGTAGAAGAGTCGGTCAGATACAGAAAAGACACCTTGGAAACATGCAATGGTTTCCATAGGCAGGCAGTAGTGTTCTTCTGCTTTGGTCACCTCTACAGAGAAGGGGTGTGAGAGGGGTCCCATCAACTCATGAGCATCACAGAGGTGTGAACGGGAAAGCATTACTTGTCATGTCTCCTGTCACGACAGAAAGGGAGCGCAACGCGATCGGTTGGGCTGGAGGTCTCAAAGGAAGTGCTTCTTTCACACGATGCAAAACTGAATTCTGACACTCGTTGCCACAGGATGCTGCAGAGGCCAGAATTATGAAAGAATTCCAAAAGGCGTTAGCCAAATTCTCGGAGGCTCGACACATCTGCAGCTGTTAAACACAATGACCCAGATGCCAGTCAAAAAATTCGCTTAACCGCCGTCTGCTCACTACGGGGCTGTAATACCACGGAGGGATTGCGCTGTGCTTGCCCTGTCCTTCGCGCCCTTTCCCCCAGTGTCTGCTTCTGCAGTGAGCTACCTGATGAGCTGGAGCTTTGGTCTGAGCCACTATCCCTGCAGTAAGACATTACATATGATATAAAGTGTACTTTAAGAAACTAGAATTTATTGCAGGTGATGATCAAGTTTGTTCACCTCACACGGATGCCTTGCCATTGGCAGGCACTAATATCTGATGCCTTGGGAGAAAGACATTTCTGTCCTAAAAATCTATCACGCCCCTGGCAGTGTGTTCTGAAGACCAGCTCTTTCCTGATCTCCCACAGATGCTCCGCTAAATCCATAAACCGTGACAGTGGATTACCTTTATCATTGATTTAACTGTCACCACTGAAAGTAGTTAGCAGTCATGAAATAAGCCAGCAACCGTATTCGAAGCAATGTCCTCCCGAGGCACATATTTCCTTTTATTAGTTCTGAAATTAATTCTCCTTCATTGCATGAGGCGTGCCTTCTTCTCACTTTGCAGGATGAGCGCGACGGAAGCACTGATCACTCTCTGTCTCATGCGCCATCATTCCATACGCTCAACTGCTCTCCCTTCTGCCGCTTCTCCTTTCCAGCTGACACAGGCCAAGGCTGCACGACAATTCCTTCCACCACGAGGAAGCTCTGTTGTCGCTGAGGTGTGACTGCTGCCCTGGACCCCCTGAGGGAGGAGGTCACGGGTCTGGGGGTGAGTCGTGCCAGAGGGCAGGAGGAGCTGTTTGGGTGAGAACCCCTCACTACCATGGCTGGACCGCGCTGGCACCAGAGTGCTCAGCTCAGTGTCTGCGCTCAGCTCACTCCGTGCACAAACAGCCTGTGTTTTTCATTCCTACCAGTCTAGCATCTCCTGCCAGCTCTAAGCATTTCCTTTAAAAAAAAAACCCCAACAAACCAACAACAACAACAAAAAAACCCCAACCAAGGTTTGATCGTTTACTTTTGGGGCTATGCTAAACTTGCCAGCATCTGTTCCATCTGAAAGGGTGGAAAAAACACCAATCCCAGGCTGGGAAAGAAAGGAAAAGGAACTAGGTACCAAGTTGTAATGTGAGAAGCGCAGCCAAGAAAAACAGCTTCTCGACAGATATTAAATACAAAAACGAGTGTGGTAAACAGGAGCAGAGACAGATTTCAGGAAGACAGTGACTAAAGCACCAAGTGAAGCAGTGTACACATGGAAATGGAGTCCAGTGTCCCAGGGTTTCTTTGTTCTTGTTTTTCCTGCCGTTTTCACAGAAATCATGATGCTGTCAAGATCCCTCTATACCCAAGGGTCAGTGATGTCAACGAAAGTTGCTGGAGCTGCACTGATTTATATCCATTAAGAAGCAACTTTCTGAGATTTCCCAGAATTACTGGGGTTTAAAATAATGCCCTGAGAACCCAGTTGGAAACAGCAGCTGAGATTACTCTTAAACCAGATCACACCAAAAGCTAGATAAAAAATAATTAAGAATATATCCCTTATTCTTTGATAGTTGCAAAATTCTCACTTTGGATGGTCACATTGAAAACACAACCCTAGAAAAACATGGGCATGGCACTTTACTACCAGTTTGGAAGCCATGGCAAGTGCATACAAAGCTCTACAAATTCCAGCTCAGCAAAAAAAAAAAACCCTTCAGAAAGCAAAATAAGTAGATAATCTCTCTGATGCCCCCAGGGCTTTTGTTTATACTTTTTGGATTCACCCTCCCTCCACTCTCCCCTCCCTTCAAAATGTGATAGGTGGATTTGAACAGAGAAATTTCACAATTAGGATCTAAAACTTTAAAAATGCCAAACCACCACTGTTGCTCATTGGGAAGCAAAAAAAATCCCTTTTTTTCTTTTTTTCCTTTCTTTCTGTTTGCCAGGTTAAACTAGAGGTTGCAAATATTTAGGGGTTCCCTTTGCAGGCAGCACGTTGGGTGCTCTCACCACCGCTCCTGCTAGAGCTAGGGTGCATCCCCACCTTCCAGCATGGTGGCAGCAGGACCCTTGCCAAGGCATCTCTACGGTGGGGGACAGCCAGCGCTGCCCACACGTCCCCAGGGCAGCTAAGCCCGTACCTTTCCAGTGTTTGTTTTAATTCCCAGTAAGTAGAGACGCAATCCCCCCGGGGAAAATCTCCCTCCCTCTCTCACTCTACCCCTTTTGCTCGTTTTTCCATCACCACCTTAATCTGGCTGGGGCCTCTTTTGGATCAAGGTGACACGGATGGGAGCGCTCGGCGGGTAAGGACTAAACCACGCTTGAGCGTTCTCACTCCGCGGACGTCTCTCACTGTCAGATTTTATAACCCGATTACTACAGACTTGGGCTAGATTCAGACAGATTGCCTACCAGCGAAAGGCTCAATATCCCATTATCAGATTTGTGAGCTCGCCATTCCTCTTCATTTAGTGTGTAATAGAAAATGTCAGTGATGTCCCGTGGACTTAGGCTTTAAAATGAGTCTTAACTATGCAAGTCGTACGTACATAGCAGGAGAAGAGACTCCACAGAATGATCTGCAGGACAATTTTAAAACATTTTTTATTTAAATATTAAATAAAACACATCGACTAATCATTTTGGTGTACACCTCTCATTTTAACATAAGAAATAAAATGATTGTTCAGTCATGATAAAAAATAAACTATACATCTTAATTAAACCAATCACGTAGTGTCTTTAAATACCCTATTGCATTGCAGTCTGCAGAACAGCACTGTCAAGGTATCTACAAAAAACCCCAAACTTTTAAAATGACCTCTTTCTGCTCCAGCAATAACTCCAAAGAGGTTCTACAGCAATTGGAAAAGAAACAAACAAACAAAAAAATACTATGAAAGTAAAGTGCTTGTCATTGCTCAGGACAGGAAACAAAAGAATCTGTGGCCTTTTGATCCATGGCATTAAACAAAACAAATGTCGAAGAGGAAATTCTGCGTTTGCAGTATGTGTGCTACCGCTTACAAAACTGAAGGCAAAGTTGCTGCTTTGTGATGAGCTGGCTTCTTCTTGCCCTCCTCACCAGTCACCTCCACGCAATCTGGTGTTTTTTGGGTTGTTTTTTCATTTGTTTGTTTGTTTTAAAAACCACTACAAATGAGCATGAGACTTTGGTGTTTTCTCTGCTGCAAGGCACCACTCATTAACAGAAACTCAACTCAAGCAATTTTCTCTCCCTTTGAAGCTTCCAGACCACGTAGCAGCAGCGGCAAGCTGGAGATGCACCACTACAGACACACAGATACAACACACAGATTAAGAGGTCGTTTATGGAGAGCCACAGACAGAGCCACGTGACATCTTCAACCCTTCCTACTCCCACCAATTAACCTGGTCGATCTTTGGCTTTTTTTTTCTTTTTTTTAAAAAAAAAAAACCCAACAAAACAAAAACACCAAACAAACAAAAAACAGGTATCTCTATTGTTTGCAAATGCGTAATACTGCAGGTTGCATGAAGCCAAGGTAACTTGAAGGCACCCTGTGTCACACGAGGGAGATGGGTCCTTGAAGTACTGAGACAGAACGCAGCTATTTCCTGACATTCGGATGGCAGCTTCCAGCCAAGCTGGCTCCCTGTTTGCTCACCTGCTTCCAAAGGCTGCACACCCTACCCGAGACATTTCTGCAGGAGCACAGTCCGGTCTCCCTTTTGCGCCTAAGCAGAACTCCTACTGATACCAACAGAAGTCATGCTGTGCCCTGGGAGGGGAGTGGGGTTTATACCAGAAACACAACATAAGCATATTACAAAATATAAAAAATAACTACTGTTATATAGTTTTCTGCTTCCTATTTATATACATATACAGCATTAAAAACTATACGAAAAAACACCTATCTAATCCAAAACCTCATTTTGCTTATATGCCAAAAACAAACCAACCAAAAACAAACGCCCAAAGATTGTGCTGTTTTACTCGCTTTTAATACAGTTTTGTTCAGAAATAGCTGTACTCTGGTAAGAGTAGAATTCTGTTCTAGACTATTCCTTTTGTCTTTGTCAGTATATAATTATAACCTCAATATTGCACATTTCCCCAAGAGTCAGTTCTGTTTGGACCCTGATAATGAAATGCATAAAAACATAATTAGCAGCGGAAATAACGATGTGCAGCACTAAGAAACACCCCTCAGGCAACTTTGTAAGCGAGCTCCAGGAGGGCTTTTGAAAAAAGAAAACCCTTCCCACCACCACACCGGCACCAACGCTTCCCTCCCTCCTCAGCGCCTCTGCCAGAGTATGACAAAACTCAGCGTTTATAAAAAAAAAGGTTCCTAAAGATTATTCAGACCGACCAAATAAAAGCAGGTGTGCACGTGGGTACACGCACATCACCCCCCAAAAACATCCCTGCCAAAGACCAGGCGCTATGCCATTTGGATCCTGGTATCAAGGGATACGTTTTCGAAAGGTTAGTTGCTTCTGCACTAATTAGAAGGCGGGGGGCGGGGGGTGGAGGGGAGGTGTAAGCTTTTCCAGCTGATGGATCAAGCAAGAAGTTCACAGTTTACATTTAAAGTATGTGTATCTGGGAGGCGTGGAAGGGGGATGTTGGTTCCTTTAAATAAAATTGGGAGTTAACAGGAGGGAGGGGGGGGAAAAATGGCAATGCTTCCATTTTTGTCTTCTATGAATGCATAATGCTGCATGCCACTGGTTTTCTGTTTATTTTCTTTAAAAGAGGTAATCATCTTCACAAACCCATAAATGAATATTGTGAAAAAGGGAGGCTCTGGTCCCTTCTTTGAAAAGCCTCTCCCTGCTGTGTCACCACTACTGACAGCTGCTAATCTTGCATAACAGCAGAGCTGTATTGGTCTGACTTGAGTACAGTACCGAAGACTTCTTCCCCAACCACATCCCTCCCTGTCCCCACAAATGCCCCACCCATCCTCCCCATCATTATTTTTCCTTTAAAAAAAAATTCAGTTTCTATTCGTATTTGTTCAGTGCAAGAATAGTAGAAGCAAAAAGACATACATATTGCTTGTTTCAGTTCTATAAAGTTGCTAGCTTTCTGAGCCAGGCAGCCTCTTCACATACTTCAAAATTTATTGCTTCTGAGAGTCACTCGTCCACACGACACCAGCCAGCCATGGACCCACACGTGCCATGGGACAGCGGTGGAAGTTCTCCGCAGCAAACAGCGGCGTGAGCTGCAGCTCTCATTTGACCAGCACAAACTTCCCTAGCTGGGTGGACGTCAGGTCCTCCATCTCACAATCCCCGTGCTGCAGGGTGACGGCGTCATAGCTTGGAGACTGTGCAGAGAAGCTCTGCTGCTGAGAGAAGGTGGTGCCAACTGGAGAGACGTTGCTGCTGATGTACAGGTGCGTGTCTAAAAGATGAGCTGCTGAGGACGCTGGTGACACGCTGACGCCAAAGAAATGAGGTCGGAGCAGTTGGCTGTTGCCAGCAAAGGCCAGCTCAAATGAGTTCTCTCTTTGTAGCTCTGACAACAGAAGAGAATTGGATGCTTTGCAGGTACCTACGCTATCAGAGGAGGTGACGCCATTTGTTGCGGATGTCTGAGAAGTCTGGGGACAAGCTGTCTGGAGTAGCTGGTGATGCTGAAGCTGGAGCATTCTGAACAAAATCCAAGGATGGGAGAGGTTAACATGAGTGCCCCCTTTCTTGCCCCCACAACAACCATAACTTCCCCTTCGTTTCCTTCTGTCAAACCTCTCCTTGCCCAGCCAGTACAGTTAAAGCAAGCCGATCATGCTAGGTCAGTGTGTTTTCACTTGGCTTTTCCTCATGCTGGAGAGGGCAACTATCACCACAAAGTTATCTAGTCCCCATTTGGACTGCTAATAATAGATGTTCTAGAGACAACGCGTGCAGATAAACCGGAAACTCAATTTTCCATCTTGCTTCTAAGGGAATGAAGAGGTGCCACCACACATGACATCTGAGGCCACTGGAACTGTGCCTCTTTTGTGGGCTGTAACTTTTCCAAATTACAAGGTCTCACTTCCTTGCCATGGGAAAATTACAGGACAAGGCAGAGAAGGAAAGAAATCATTCCCAAAACTAACAGAGAAAAACACAGCCTGCGATGGAGAGAAGTAATGTTTTCCCCCACAGTACCAAACTGCTTCTCGATTCAGCAACCTCCAAATATTTGGACGTCGAGATTTTTAAGTGGAACTGCACATCCTGTGTTACATATGCCAGTGCAGGAAGCCACAAAGGAAGCCAAGCAGTTTATCTGCTGCCACACAGCAAAGATGGTGGATAGGAATCCCCAATGACTAAACTCCCCGGCCTCTTTTGCTCTGTTTACTCCTCCTCACTTACCCCTAACCAAAGTAAACCCAGCAAAAACAGAGAAACTCCTCCTGTCCAGCTTCTCACCTCTGCTGCTGTAGCACCTCCTCCAAGAGGCTTCTTCCTTCCCTGCTGCTCCCGCTGCTGCTGTACATGCAGGTGTTGGGCTGCGTGTGTTGGAAAGGGCTCATGGCACTCCTTGTTGCCCGAGATGAGGAGGACTGACACACCTGCCGAGCAAAGCCTTTGATTTTATTCAAGCCGAGAAACCCTTTGGCTCGAGCGTTCTTCCGCAGCTGCTGCCTAAAAGCCTTCAAGCCTGTGGGACACGAGGAAAAGAAATGCACTTTAATCCTCCTCAGAATCTGCCTAGGAGCCTACTTTACAGATCAGCCTTTCTGGGCAGCTCCCTTCACTTCCCTAACAACTGTGCTAGAGGAGACCGTGACTCTTCAGTTCACATTCACCCCTCTGCCTGACGGTCAGGCAGTGGGGTAGGGTTTGGGACAGCTGTACCCTCACGTAGATGGACACAGGCACAGCAAAGGAAGACCATGATCAAAATCATGAAGCTGTGCTCTCCGTGTTTTAGGAGGAAGCTGGAGCCTGCCATCCCCCCCACCAAGGGCAGCGGAACTATCTTCACAGCAGCAGTATCTGAAAACCTCTCATCTAGACATCTTCCTCAGGGCATACGACTCTCCCTCGGGGATGCTGGACACACGAGGCAGAATAACCAAGTGGCCGACCTCAGCGTAACACCGACACAGGCAACCAAGTATCCCTGCACGCTGCCTTTTCTCTAGTGGCATGTGGAAGAGTGCAGTTCCCCCAGCCAGCGATGCAGCAACGACGACATTACCTTGAGTTAATGAGGTATCAGATGCTCGCCTTCCTTCTTGGAAGCTGACAGGCAGGAGAGAAGCACCGCCCATGCAGCCCTGGGCTTGTAACACTGGAGCGTCAGACTGGGAAGCTAGGAAGGGCGACGTCATCCTAGCTGTGGCTGGGCTCCCCGTCATTACTTGACCTGCCAAACAGCTGCTCAGGGCCACTGAGCTGTCATTTGAAGATGAAGTAAGGCAGCTGTCTGAACTAGTTCCCTCTGTGGGGCTTGCTGAAGAGGAAATGACTATACCTATGGAGGGGAAGGAAGGAGAGAAAGAACATTCCCAAGATGAGTACAGGAAGGAACCAACATGACATCAGAGTCTTCTGCCCACCTACACTGGCACTAATAGGTAGCTGCGAGCTGGAGAGGTGTCCAGCAACTTGTGCTGTCACAGGGCTTGACTCCAGCAAGGGGTCATCAACAAATAACCGAAGTTTGGTCTCCCATCCAGCTGGCAGGGCTCTGCCACCAACTCCAGCACCACTGGGCTACGCTGGGTCAGACCTACAGCATTTCTTCAGCACAACAGCTCTGACACAGGATCATTGTTGTGTGAAGTTTTGCTTGTTTGATCAGTTCACAGGGTCTCGACGTGTACCAAATATCCTTAGCAATGACTTTTTTATTTAATTCAGCACAACCATTTGCCCTGCTCTAACAGTGGAAGCAAGCAGAGAAGGGTTATGTCCTGCTTGTGAGAATGCTCCCCTCTGAAGCCATCTAGACAACATACAACAGTGGAAGATCTCTATCTTAATGGCCATGCTTATTTATGGGAAGACAGAACTTCGGAGGGGAGAGTACAGATCTCTTTTCTAGGCCCTCCTGTCCCAGTCAAAGTAAAATCAGCACACGCTTCCCAGGCATTTGTCCCATTTGTCTGCTGTGGCAGTCCTTCTCTGTCCTTCTCCTGTAACTGCAGACACCATCTCTCCCAGACTTACTTACATGGAGGGGTATGCTGATAGAAGTGAGTGGTCACTTCGGCCAGTGTGTGCCTCCTGCTGGTGTTGCTAGGGAT
The DNA here is from genome assembly GCF_964237585.1 of Gallinula chloropus. Taxonomy (NCBI): domain Eukaryota; kingdom Metazoa; phylum Chordata; class Aves; order Gruiformes; family Rallidae; genus Gallinula; species Gallinula chloropus. The sequence goes on from NC_140085.1 coordinate 119,336,622, forward strand.
GCGGATGGGGTGGTCATATGCCTTAATTTCATCTTCCAGTTCCTTCTCCTGCCTTACTTCTTCACTAATGGTGGTCTCCAGCAGGCTGTTGGGGGAGATGGAGCGGTTCCGGAAGAGCCCGTTGAAGTTGGGATCCACAGAAAAGAATACAGGCTGCAAAAGATGTCAGATCACAAACTGAAGGGAGTTTCGCTTATTTCTGCACTATGAAAACCCTTCACAGCCCTGTGGCATGCCTTCAGCAGGCATGATGCTTGAGAGGCTACTACAGCATCATGCCCAAATGCCAAACAAAAGACTGGAGGGAGAGAACAACAGAGTCACAGCCCCCGTTGTTTTGGATTGGCAGAACAATGAAAGAAAGAAAGAAAGGAAAAAAAAGCAGCACAGAGTTTAGCTGAGAACACCAACCTGTAATGGATTGCTCATGTCACAGTCCATTTCTGCCTGCAAGGATGGCTGAATCAGGCTCTGAGGTTGCTGGTAAAGCAGAGATGATCGCAGGGTTTCACTAGTGAGACTGTCCTGAGGCATCTGGAGAGACAGAGCGATGCACAGAAGCCATCACATACACTGCAGTTCCACATGACTTTTCAGATACTGGAGGCTCAAGGAATTTCAGAGCCACCTTCCGTGCAAGTTTTCTTCATGTACTTTCTATCAAAATCAACAAAGCAAGTCTTTGAATGACAACACAAAACTCCTTCTCCTACATTAGTTAGGCAGTTTAACTGGAAGTACAGTTTGAAAAGCTACCCAGAGCACACTTTAAAGGGGGTGGGCACAAGGAAAAAAATGGCAGAAAAACACACCAACTTGAGTCATGGAGCACTTCTGAAGGGTATGGAACAAAGAAGTGTAACCAACCCACGCCTAAGAAGGCAAATTTTCATAAGAACCCTAAACTTCTGGCTCATTTATTGACCTGCACTGGATGCAGGCTATTCTTTGGACCATGACCCATGGTCACTTCTCAGAAAACAGGCCATTAATATTCAGCCAGCCTCCTGCTGAACAGTAGGCTGCGTCCTATCAGAGGGCACCAATATCAATCAGTTTTCAGAAGCCCCAGAGTCGTCACCTTGTATTTTCCCATAGCAAAGGGCAGGACAAAAAAAAAAAAGAAAAAATAAAAAGAGAGAGCCAACAGGCACTGCTTCCCAGTAAATAATGCTCCTTCCTTACCTCAACATTGCTGATCTCGGAGCTCCTCAGCCTTTGCTGACGGCCAGTTGCTGGACGACTTGATAGCTGGCTGCTTCGATACTCCTTGAGGCGCTCCAAGAGCAGATAATAAATCGCAGCAAAATGGTTGTAGCTGCTGTTTTGCAGGGACTAGAAGACATTGAAAAGACCCTTGAGTTACAGGTAACTCAGGATATAAACAGCCAAAACTCATCACTAAAGCCTCATAATAAAAAATCCAGAAGGGCAGTTGACGATCTTACTACACTGTGACACGGGATCAAGGCTGGTCATTGAATGACGTGTACACAATTGCACCACTGGCATTCTGGTAGTCACTGAAGATGTATCTAAGGAGCGAGCAGTTCTCACCTCAACAGTTCTCTGCCTGTCGATGCCAAGTGTTTGCATGATCCCGAGGACCTGCTCGTTGTAGTCACCCAGGTTGGAGTTGTAGTTTTGCATGGAGAAGGACAGAGACTGCTGCTGTTGAAGAGATGGGTCAGCCTGCATCCACTTGTGCTGCTTTATTTGGGAAATGGTTATTCGCTTGGTTGGGTCCACAACCAGCATCCGCCGGATTAGTGTTTCACAGTCTGGATGACAAAGACAAACTCATGAGCAAGGGGTAAAAATAACAGCCCAGCCCCAGGTCACTGCTAAGTAACTTTCCCAGCAACAGTGCATGATGTCTACAGAAATGGGAATTAAAGCTCTCTGAGCAGCTGATGCCTGATCTGACCACCAAATATTCAAAACCACACGTGTATTTCACAAAAGCAACACGTCACTACAGGAAATGACACCGTGCTGGTTTCAGGTGGCCTCACACCTTGTAGAAGAGCTAGTTTTGAGCAGATGAAGGTTTAATAATGCTGCATCCACTTAAAATACATGAGAATTTAATAAAGAACCCCATCACATACAGCTTCCTGGTCCACATATACTGCTTATTTGTCTATGACCAAGGAATCAAAGCCATTCACGGCTATAATTGATAAAAGGTCAGACTTCCAAAAGACTCTTCACTTGATGAGATGAGCACATTCACTTCATTTTGAATCCAGACTGGGGAGAAATGGTAATACTCCTCAGTTCCTTTTTCTCTCCAGCCTGTTGGGAGTGCTGAAGAAGCAGCGCTAAACCCTACTAATCCTGCTCTCCTTGACAGCACAGCCACACCAAAATACACCCCTACACCCATCTCAGTATTGCAGGCTAGTCTCCTTAAAATCCTGTTTTCTCTCTTTTGTGAGTGATCATTTCTCCAGGTAGGGTGTCAGGTATTTTTGTCATCTACAGAGGTACTCTTAAGAACGGAAACAACAGCCTTTCAGATGCACTGCAAAGCAGATCCCAGAAAAGAAAACATGTGCAACCAGCCCCTCAACTATGAGCGCTGCCCTACAGAAATTATTGGGTATGTAAAAACAAAGTGACTGCCAGCTGCAGAACCAGTCCTATCTGTCACTGCCCCAAGAAGGAGCAGGCAGTCGCTCCTTTTTCTGTAGCCCTTTTTTCTGACATTACAGATTCAAGAAAAGCACCTTCGGACATGAAGTAAGGGATGCGGAACCGCCCTTCCAGCACTCTTTGCCTCAGAGTTGGTAGATTGGGTCCATCAAAAGGCAGAGAACCACAGACAAGGACATACAGCACAACCCCAAGGCTCTGTCAATAGAATACACAGCACAGCATGTGAGTAACTCCAGTAGAAGAAACAATTTTGAAAGCCCACAGACCCTCAACAAAGCATGCAATGTGATTTCTAAGGAGTAACAAGCTCACCCATATATCAAGGTGAGGTCCTTCATATTCCTTCCCTTCAAAAACTTCTGGAGCTGCATAGGGTGGGCTTCCACACCAGGTGGAGAGAGGCTCTCCCGACTTGTAGAAGTTCCCAAAGCCAAAGTCTGGAATGAAGGTGATAGTCTGTGGTAAGCCATCACTCAAACAATATTTCAAAAGTAGCCTATTCATTTCAGCTATTCTCTTTTGTACAGAGTGGATGTTCAGAGAAATATCATCAACTTTTGTTTTACTTTGGGTTACCATAAATACATTTATAGGATCATCCTAGGGAGACTAGATTTGACTACATGCCTAATGTTGTTTATAGAGTAGTAGCATACTTCTTATTACCTGCTAACTTGATATTCATGTTAGCATCTAGCAGAAGATTCTCTGTTTTGAGATCTCTGTGCACTATGTGGTGGCTGTGGCAATATTCCACTGCTGAAAGAATCTGCCAGAACTTCTTCCGTGCTTCGCTTTCACTTAAGTGCCCATTGGAGGTCAGATGATCTGCAAGACAAAATAAAAGAGCACAAGATTTAGGAACACCTGGAGGAAATTTTTCATAGCCCTGCAGGTGCTGCACCCGCTGTTTGGCAGCTGACAATGCCAACCCTGGATGTGCAATCAGAATGACAACAATAAAGCCACGGTTTCTAAATCTAAAAGAACTGTTAGCTCCAGCAGCAAGGACTTACCAAACATTTCTCCATTCTTTGCAAACTCAGTAACAATGTAAAGCATATCCTTTGTCTCCATAACCTGTGAAAACATGAGAGGACATGTGTAAGAAAAAAATGCAGATCTCTAGTTTCATTCATTTTTCTAAGTGTATTCTCAAACATATCGGTTCAATTATTTATTTGCCGCAGCAGCTGGCAGTAAAGGCATCTAATTTTGCACCACAATGTTCTTTCCCAGCAAACTGGTAATGAAAAAGATAACAAATCAATGCTTATGTGCCTACAATATACAATGGCATCCTGTGCGGCGGTTCCTCTCACCATTACCATGCCACCTAATCTCCATAAGATGACTGATGAGCATTTCAATCATTTCACACACTTCCCTGAATTCCCTTTTTTTTGTTGCAACATGTATATACAGTTTTACAATTCGTTTGATACATTGTGAACACATAGAGACACTTAAAAAGTTTACTTCGAGTTGCCTTTGTTTCAAGGTTAGCAGGTACTGAGGCCAGGGGAGGTATTTGGACTGGGACAAATCAAGCAGTATCAAATGCCCCACTCCCATGTGGTGCTGGCCCGGGGCATGGCGAGCCTCCCCTGCCAGCGACAATAGGTTGCTGTTTGTGTAACGACAGCGCTTGGTGCACATTAGCAACTGTCAATAATCGCCTGGCATTCACCTATCAATCTAGTCTCCACTTCCTTTGATGTTTGTTAGGGGTTGTTTTTTTTTCCCCCCTTAGGAGGAAGAAAACCCAACAAACTTGAAAACAAACAATGAATGAGAAATACTGAGAATCTTCAAACTTAACTTCAGTTACTATGGCACACCTTTCAAACGGTGCATTTCAGATTTAAAAGTATAACATTTCCCTGGAAGGGGACTGTCAAGGAGCAGATACTCTGTTTTTGAAAGCAGAAACCAGGACAAAGGCTCACAACAGGTTAACAGTGGAAAAAAAAATTGTCAATGCTACTTCAAAGGCTGTAATTTCCAGACTCCTAACATGTAACCTTTTTAGAAGACTCTTGTCCTCCCTTCACTACAAGTACACACAGACACGAATTGAAAATAAACAAGCAGGGAGCAAAGGAAGAGAGGTTCCCAGTTGAAAAAACCCAAGGAAAGTGTTCTGGGAAAGTTGCCAGCTGGACGAAATTAAGACGCCCGTGCTGAAACTAAAACAATGATGAAATAATACAAGAACACACACCCGACATTGGTATGTCATCTAATTCCATCCCTGCTTCTCAGCCTCCACCAAACAGGTAAAGCATCAGTTACAACAACAAAGAAAAGAAAACTTCACTGAAAAGAAATTATGGTCGACTACCAACGTCATTCGCTCCATCAAGTGAAGTGGTTCAACTAGATGGAATTTAACCTGCTTTTCTTAAAAGCTTCGAAATAGTATTTTCACCCACATCATTCCACTGAAATGAAATCAACCCAACTGTTAGAACGTTTCTGTGCGCCCTATACTGCCCTATGGGCAACAGTGACGTCAGATGTTAACACAGAGTAATTTCTGTTGCGATGGTTAATACTATAAATACCAAGCACTTCATATGTGTCAAGGTCTTTAAAAGCAATGCCTTGCCTAAGCACCTGCCTTACTGGCTCTTCAGCCTTGCATGTTAATTAAACTTTTCCCCCTGCTCCCCCCTTTTTTTTCCTAAGCTAACAAACCCAACGGTAAGATTGCAGCCGATAATGGTGCACACCGACTTTCAGACCTGCTGCTTCGCCCATCTATTCCTCTCCCCACCCTTCTAGACAGGTCCAGACAGACTGTGATACCTCATCTTCTTCTTAAATCCGCATGGCACTACTTAAGATGATTAAGAGGAACTTACACCGAACGCTAATTAGATTGAATATTTAGAATTTGCGAAGCAGGCCTTGCTCACTAGACAGCAGCGATCCTGCTTTCTGCACCAGACTTTAATTTGTTCTTAGTGTTAAAAATGCCCATCAGTGCCGAAACTGAACAGATCTAAACCAAAATTCACGTTGTAAAACTCTGCAAGGGGAAAGGTATTTAAAATTCAGAAGTACGCAAAGTGGGCAGAATAACCAAACTGGGACATTTTTTGACATATTCTAAGATTTGTGGGCTTTTTGTTTCTATTTAGATTGGAATTCTAATTCTTAGATTAGATTTCTACTTAGATATCCTCCTCAGATTGATTTGGTTTAATTGCTGTTGATTTTAAATCCCTTCCACTTAGGGCAAATTCAACTTTTGCACTTTCTTCTCTGGTATCCCACACGAGTTTATATCTTCCTCTTATCAAAAGCAAGTAAGAAGTGCCAGTCCTCCAAACTGGAAAAACAGAGGAGTTAGGAAAGGGAAGTTAATCACAGAAGTTCAGATAATCAGTTCCTCGATCTCAAACAAACTTCAGCCTGGTCTTAATTGTAAATTTTACGGGGCACTTTGTTCAAAAAACTGTCTAAAGCACCAGACTCTTGTTCAAAGAATGATGAATGACTTTTTAAAAATCCGGTTTGTTTAAGTGTTTTTCAAAAAAGCATTTCAATATGCATTCTCTCAGCCAACCTTTGAGGTAAAACCATGTGCAGGAGAAGAGCACCCGCACATCTTGTCTGTGTGCTGCTCTTCAAAGCTGACCTCTTACCTGATATAGCTTGATAATGTGGGGATGATTCAAAAGCTTCATTATCTGAACTTCTCTATAAATCTTCTCCAGGTTACTTGGGTCTAACCTTGTTTTGTCTATTATTTTTATTGCAACCTGCAGATTAAAAAAAAATAAAAATAAAGCGACCCCAGGTTTTAGAAAATTGGTACTTTTACTGTGAAAATCTCTTACAGAAAAAAAGGGGGGGGGAAGGAAAAAACACAGCAAAAACTCCCCAAAGATCCCAGTAAAGTCGCTTTTAAAGTACGAACTCGGCAAAGCCTGATTGTTTCTCTGAACTGCCCAGAACTCCCGGCACAGCGCGTTTTCGTTTTCCTTCTCTACGTCAAAGGATTACAGGGGGAAGGTAGCGAGCAGAGCCGGAGAAATTAGCAGCGGGCGGGAACCGGTAAATCTTTTAATCCGCCCCATGCCAGCGCGGAGCAGGGTCCGCAGCAGCCCGCGCCCGACCGTAGCGCCCGGTGCGGCTTCGGGGCGCGCCAGGGACACGACGACGGCGGCACGGCCATCGCCGCGCTACCTCTGCCAACACCGCCGCCGAGTTCTTTGTTCGGGAAGCGTACCCGCCGAGCTAAAAAAGCTAAACCCGCCCGACGCCTTCCAAAGGTCCCGGGTTCGCTGGACGCTAAGAGCGAGCCGAGGGTCCTTCAGCGAGGCGACCGCAGCGCTCCGAAGCGCCCTGTTCCTCCGCTCCCCCCACCCCCGCTCGGTTCTCATCTTAACGCGAACTCCGCCGAGCGCACCCGGGACAACCTGAGGCTCTGAGCGAAGCGGCTTAGCGGCGGCACGGCCGGCGAGGGAGGCGGCAATAAGCCCGCCAGCCCCGCCGGACTTTCCGCAAAGCCCGGCGCCGCTCGCTCCCTCCCTCCCTCCGTCCCCAGCCCTGGGCTGCCGCTCCTGGGCTGCGCGATGCTCGGCAAGAGCGGCTGAGCCCAGGAGCGGCTGAGCCCACCGCTTTCCACACACCCCGTGTCGTCCGTTCCCCCCCCCACCCCCGCCAGTCCCGACCTCCCTCCGCACCCACCTGCGTCTTGGTCACTCTGTGCCTGGCCAGCTTGACCACCGCGAAGTTGCCTTTTCCCAGGGTCCTCTCGATGTCGTAGAAGCCGACTCGCAGGGGCCGCTGCGGGGCTGGTCCGGCGGCGGGCACGGAGCTGTACTCTGACATGATCACCATGGCTCAGGCGGGTGGCGGGCAGCGCGCGCCGCGCCGAGGAGCGGGGAGCATCCGCGCTGCCCCGGGGACGCGGGCGCTCGCACCTGCACCTGGGACGAGACGAGACGGCGCGGCACACCCGTCAGCCCCCGCCGCGCTGACGGCAACGCCGCGCCGGGGCCCCCCTCTGGCAGTTAACTCGGCGGGCTCTCCCCGCCGGCCGCCGGGCTCCCGCCGCCGCATGCCCGCCGCCGCCGCCGCGGCGGCGCGCCGTCCCCGCGCGGCCTCCCCCCGCTTCTCCCCTCTCTCTGTCTGTCTCTCTCTCTCTCTCCCCCTCCCTCCCCGCCGTCGGAGCGGCCGCTGGAGCCGTCGTACCTGGCGGGCAGGCGGGCGGGCGGGCGGGCGGTTCTCCGCGGCCGCTGGCGCCGGGCTGTGCCGCCGCCACCGCCGCCGCCGCCGCCGCGGTGGGGTGTGTGTGCGCGCGAGGGAGGGTGTGCGTGAGTGTGTGTGTGTGTGCCTGTGCGCGCGCGCGTGTGTATGTGTGTGCGTGCGCCGGGGGGGGGGGGGGGAGGCAGGCGGGAGCACGCGGGATGTCCCGGCCCCCGCCTCCCCCCCCCCCCCCCCCCGCCCTCCCGCCCGGCTCCGCCGGCCCCCCTCCACGCACACCCCGCCCTCCCTCCCCGCCTCTTCCCCCCGCCCACCGCCGAAAGCCGAGACGGGCCCATTGACGTCACTTTGACGCCAGAGAGACGCGCGCCCAGGCGCGAGGCTGAAGGAGAGCGAGACACCGGGCCGTTGCCAAGGAACGGGCGGCGCTGACGCGCGCGCTGATGGAGCCGTCGTCCGGGAGACGGAGGGGCGGTGACGTCAGGCTGGAGGGAGGGAGGGAGGGGGCAGCTGTGGCTCCTGCGCCCCCCCCCCCCCACGTCGGGCCCCCCCCTCCCAATTTCTGCTGTCACGTGACGCCTCCTTTCTCCCGCCGGGGTCGCCCCCTGCCGGCGCGCCCGGGGCCCGCGTCAACCGCTGGCGCGCGGGGCGCCGGCAGCCGTTAACCGTCTCGTGGCCGCTGCGCCGCGGCGGGAAGATGGGGAGGGGGGATGGAAGGGGGGGGGGCGGGGATGGCTCTGTGTGTGTGTGTACGCGGCGCGGGTCTCCCCTCAGGGCCCTGAGCGCCCGAGGCTGCCGGCAGCACGAAGCCCGCCACCCGCTGGGTTCGCCCACAGCCGCCGTACCCCGCGGAGGGCTCGGCGGAGCGGCGCTAACCCCGCGCTAACCGGGATGAAGGGGGCCATCGCCTGGCCAGCCCTGGTGACCCCTACCCGGCCGCCGGGACAGTCCTCGCCCTGTGTCGGAGTCCTGGCCCCGCCGGTTCTGTAGGGCCACCGACAGGCACTGTCCCGCTTGCAGCTCTGAGGGGGGCGGTTTTTCCCTAATCCCAAAGCACGAGCGGGGCTGTGGCCGCCCACCCTTTGGCTTAATGCCCGCGGCGGGATACCGAGCTGCCTTCCCCCCGGGCAGGACTGGTTTCTGTTCCGGTTGTTGAGGGCGTGATGGAGGAGAGCTGACGGGGCTGCTGCTGGCCATCCCTCTGACACCCAAGCCTGGGGCCAGCCCAGCCTGGGGAAAGCAACCCTCTGGCTTCACCAGCTGGGCACAGGCAGGAAGGGAAGTCGTAATAAAGATCCATCTACCTGTCTGTCTGTCTGTCCATCTATTAATCATCCATCTGTCTACTCCTGTGATAGTTTGGCAGCTTACTCATACGTTCTGACTATGCCTGTGGCTGTTACCACCGGTGAATTTGGGAGGGAGGCTTGGGAAGTTACCCTTTTGCACACCGAGGCTGAAGGAGGCTGTTTGGGATTGAACCTCAGCATCCAATGAGATGTTCCTCTCAAGGTCAGATGTGAAGCGGCGGATGCGCTGAGTTCAAGCATGTAGCTCTTCAGTCTTCCCACAGTAAGTGACCAAAGTGCAAATTTTGTCTTAAATTCCATTTAGCCTCCAGAATAAGGCTTGAATGGTGCCTGCCACATCTCCTACTCAACTTTATCTTCTCTCATAGAGTCAGTCAAGGTTTTTTTCAGACAAGTGATTCTCCAGTTGGTGGTTGGGCTCCCAAATGGAAGACTGTCTGTCTTAGTCTGAACCCCTAGCCTGACCATCATGGCCAAATGGCACAAGGGAGGTGACCATCCTCTTCCATCCAGAAGCATCATGCACTCTGGATTTGCCAGACTGCTTGAAATAAGGCGACACCTTGGGTGGAAGAGATATAGCTCTGCTTCATGCTGAAGATTTCAAAGCAAGAAGTACGATTGAACTTCACCTCTCAGTGGTGGTCTCCTCAGGGTGGTTTCTAAAGGGCTCAAGAGGGACACACCGTGGGAAGAAAGCAATCTTCTTGTCAGTTTTTGTAAAAAATGTGGTGTTCTATAAATCAAAGTACATGATATATGAGCCATGTGTCATCAACACACTGGAGAGAGACATCTGTCGGGACATTCTAGTGAGGTAAACTGGACTTCCTCTGCTTCTCTTAGCTAATGAACTAGATGGCTTGTGTCACCTGCTGTAGTGTGCTGTAGGTTCTAGCCTCTTGGGAGGACAGTTACACTGGAAGCCCTTTCTCCCAGAAACATAACCTGAATTAACCCCCAAACTTTGCTTATCTTGCAGAGAACGCGTGCTGTCCCTGTGCTTATTTACTGCGAGCAGCCAGGCTGGTGGTCTGCAGGGCTTGAACGGCAGGCAATGGGAGAGGGGAACGGCTTGCAGGGCTGGTGGCTGGGAGCTGAAGGGTAGGAGCTGCTTACATGGAAGCAGTGGTGTGACCCAGGTCATGGGACTGCTATGCCGTTCGCTGGAAGGGGGGGTAAGAGCACACAGCCAGCCCGGGCTATTGTAACATTCAATTAGTGCTTACACAGTGCCTTGAATAACTCACATGAAAAGCTGACTTATTATTATTATTGTTATTATTAAGCTAACAGTATATTCTCCATGGAGCTCATGAAGAGGAGGTGACGCACAAACAGCACATACAGTAGCAACTGCATGTGAACAGTGCCCCAGGAGTTATAAAGAAAAAAATTACCTTAATAATGGTTCCTCTGCTGTAGTGGGATTTTCCTCCCTTTAATTATAGTTGCTGTTTTCATTTGAAATTGATTAAGTGCTTTAGGATGGCAAAACAGAACTGGTCTCTTTAGAAAGAACACTCAAGACAGCCAGCCCCAGCTAGAGCGTGACATTTGTATTTCTCTTTAAAGGACTCGGGATTTCTTTCTTCCCAAACCGGAGGAAGCGCACTGGATTTGGTGCTCCCCTGAACACCTCATGAGTTTCCCATCCTAAGGAGAGGTGGATGGACACCCGTGCCATGGGGCTACCTGGAGAGTGTAAGACCTCACCAGAGGGCTACATTGAGGAGTATCCACCATCCCCATTTTAGCTACCTGCATTGGATGGAAGAGGGAAGGAGAACCGGCTGGTGTTGCTCTCTGTGGAAGGCAGACCTGCATTCTGCAGTCCGGAGGGTGTGGTACAGAGAGCTGCAGCACTGGAGGAGGGAATTTGAGACCATAATGTACTGAGAGTTAAAGACCTGCAGCTGTCACTCTCGGGAACCTTTTCGATATTTCTCTTCCATTGTTGTACACATGGGTCACAACAGCTTTCAGCAGTCAGCCCTTATCAGAAGCAGCCACTGCACAGTTTTGGTAGTGACACAATCGCATCGGTTTTCTACCACCTTCACTATGGATTGGTACTGCCAGGGCATCACCAACCTCTTAGGCAATCCCATTTTGTCATCGCAGAGGTGCTTCTGTTGGGAAGGTTGATGCTCTGGAATTTCTGATTTAACACTTTTGCTGCCCTCTGGTGTTTTGGATATCCTGAAGGAGGAATCACCTCCAAGAATCACCCATGGTCAGGAGAGGTGTAATTATTGAGCTGGCTTGTTCATAGCAAGGGTAGAAAAGCACAGAAAGTGGAGAGGTACTTTCCAAAGTGACTCCATGAGGATGATCCTTTGATTTCTCTGAGAGAGAAACTGGGAAGACAAAACTGGTGGGTTTTTCGGTTGCAGCAGTCCTGTGCTCCCTTCCTGGGGGTGCCATGGTCTATGGATGGGAACATGCATGAAGACTGCTGCCTTCCAGAACTCATCTTGCAGACATTTCCAGCAATTCAGTCGTCACTTCACTCAGCATTTTCTATCAGTTTCAAAACAAACTGACAACAATAGCAACTTTCTTCACTCAGAAAAAAAAACAACCTCAAAACCCAGACACCAAAGCACTCCTTTCTGCCAATTTCACCCTCCACTGCTGTTTTGCTATGGTAGGTTTACAGGGGCACTATTCACAGAGTATAGCTATAGTTTCTTTTTTGTTTTGGGTTTGGTTTTTTTTTGGGGGGGGGGGGGGGGGCAGTGTTCCCTCTGAAAATACCAGTGTGATTATTTTGAAAATCAGATTTGTTGGTCTGTTTTCAGCATCCTATCAGGATTTAATGGAATAAAACCTTGCTGAAGTCAACAGAGTTGTTCCTGGTCACACCGAGTCGGACTCAGGCCTAGAAAAAAGAAAGGTGGAAGATGTCACATTCCAAAAAAGTGTGGTGACATTTAAAGAAAAGAAGATGAGATGATCAACCAAAATACTTGTAGGCTTACTTTAAAAGGATTATCTTGGAGAAAAAAAAGGTGCTTGACTATTTCCAATATGACTTCAAAGTGTCTTTGACTTTGAAACATCCCGGCTGCTGCTGCAAGTTTGGCAAAAATCCTTTAAAGTTAGTATATCCTTACTGAGGCACCACGATGGTATCCAGAAATACATTTCAGACCACTGGAATGTCTTTTGGTCATAATATTGCATCAGAGTTACATAATTGTGAACACAGCAGTGATCTTTTGTCGTTAATGTTCATGGCATTTCATAATTAATGAGGTGATGACATTTCACTGACATAAGACATTGAGCTTGTCTTGCAGCATAAAGGTACGTCGGGCTTCTCTTCAGCACTCGGCCTTATCTGGGGCTATAAAAGAGCTTTTTCAAAGGTCGCCGCCAGGTATCTGAGGTTTTACTCTCCTAAATAGAACGTGTGGCAAAGGCTGCCATTAATACCAAGGCTCTGACTGGTTTTGTTTGTATTAAGGGAAGTACAAACACAGAACAAACGAGGTGGTCTGTGCCCTTGAGAGCGTCTTTCTTTCATTGTGATCGTTTCCCTTCCGTGTTTGTCACTCTAATAGTGCTCCGCCGGGCTGGGGCATGTGAACCCGACTGACAACTGGCAAGAAGCACATGGAAAGATTATGTAAAAAGAGAAGTGGGACAAGCCATTCCCATCGCCCAGGATAAATAAAAAGCAGAAGCTAAACAACCAACAACAAACAATGGCCTTGGGGTTTTTTTTTCCCCTCCTCTCAATTGTTTAAACTTAGTGACCAAAGGTAAAGCAGTAAAAGTGAATGCACACCTGCAATCTGACTGTGCCCATTTGTATTTAGCTGAAAGTCCTTTTACAGTCTGGGGGCTGATTGTCAGAGAAGGTGAGCATCCACAGGTTTCTGCTTATTTGCACGGAAGCTGCTGTTGCTCAACATGGAAAACATCCACCTGCAAGGTATCTCCTACGAGGTAGAGCCTGTGTTCTGCCAAAGGCTTTGACTGAAGAGGACTCCTGGAGCCCTGGGGCAGAGCACGCCTATGCTCAGCTAACGATGAGCATCGCATTAGCCAGGCAGGCGCCTTCCTGGGGCAGAACCACGCACAGTTCAGACGCCTACAGACCAATCCTTGGAAATGGCGCTATCCCACCCAGAAAATACGGTCTTCGCAGCCAAAATGGACCACAGATGTCACTTCCCCCTCTTAGTATACCAGCTTTACTACCAGGAGGGCAAAGAGGCTGTGAGATGAACTTGTCCGTGGTGATGTGGCAAGTCTGTGACGGGGCTGTGAAATGTATTTCTGGCCAGGCAAAGTGCTTTAACTGCAAGGCCATCCCTCGCGCTGCGCTTACGTGATTAATGTTAATCTTAGGGCTACGTACATACTGGGTTTAATACAGTTTCTACCTTAGGCAGCTCTTAAAGATGGGGTTTTCCACATCAGGCTAGTCTTTCTGTAAGATTAATGCTTGTGATTTATTGCTAGTCCCCGACTTCCAGCTGGGGTGTGGACAGAAAGGCAGGCCAGAGGCAGCTCACTTTCTGGTACTGCCGAGGCTCTGCTGCTGTTTGCCAGCAGTTTCTGTTGAGAGTGTGTATTGCCTCTCACTGCTCTCTGAAACATCCTACACGCTGTAGTAGCTCATGTATTGTTTTGCTGTTTGGAGTGTTTTAGGCCACACCTGACAGGGAAGTTCAGCAGTGTAAGATCAGTCAGAAGCTGCCAGCCCCAGAGGAAAAAACAAACAGTAAGTAGTCTTCAGATACAAGAGCAGAGGTGGGAGGAAGATGGCAGGGGGCTTCTTTCCTGTGAAATTATCCTTCCTCTGGCTCGACATCCTCCTTGCTAAGCCTTTATGCCATGGGCAGAGCTGTAGTTTGCAGCCTTCAATCCTCCCAGGGCCCCGGGCGGAGCTGGGGGCTGAGGGCGAAGCAAAGGGTCAGAGACTGGGGAGGCTACGGACAGGGTGAGCTGGAAACAACAAGCAGCAGGCAGCAGCAGGGAAGCACTTCTGGAAAACCTTTGCAGTGGGGAGGGAAGGAAACCCGCTGGCACAGCTGCACAAAGGCTGGCTCTGGGAAAAAGCTGTGCTGGGGCAGGGAGGAGCTGCAGAGGCTGCACAGCCGGGACACCCCCGTGGCACCCCCAGCCTGAGGCAGGGCTGTCAGTGGGAGATCCATGTTCAAGCCCTGAATAAGCCAAAACTTGAGGCCACACTCTTGTGCCCCTGTTCCCTTGCCATGCCTGGGAGCTTTTATCTTTGGGATCCCTACAAAAAGGTTGGGGTTATTCTGCCAGCCTGATGGAAGTGGTGGGAAACCAGCCCACATTCAGCAAGTCTGGGAACCCTCATGCTGTGGACAGGCCACAGAGCCAAAAGCTGCTGCCCCTGGCTTTACAGCTGCTGGGTGTTCCTACCTGGGAAAGACTGACCAGCTGGTGCAGATGCCCTCATGGGACTGGATGTTTGCCCCTGTGCTGGGACTGAGGGATGATCTCTGAAGGCAGGAAGGTAATTCAGCCTTGCTCCTTTTGCCCTGACCTTCACCAGCGTCCTATTGCTTTTTACAGGAGTGCCATAGGATGCAGGGGTGCCCCAGTGGTGCAGCTGCAGGTGACGTGGACACGTGCCCAACAGGAAGCAGCCTGAGACAATGGAATTCACTGCACACGTATGTGCTTTGTTGATTGCTGTGCTGGAAACAGTGACCAAATGTGGCAGTTTTGATGTCCCCTCACCCAGCCTCTGCTCCCCTCCCCACACTCGTGAGTGATTCACGCAGAAAGCTACACATCCTTCCCCAGGGACAAAATTAACAAGCCCCCCCACCCCACCCCCACCCCTTCTTCTGTATTCATGCAGCAGCTGAGATCTGCCGGCCTCTTGCTGCAGTTTGAAATGGAAAGGCTATCGCTTTCCTGGTGTCCCAAGGAACTGCTTAATCTGCTTGTGCCTGCCTGTACCTCTGCCAGGCAAGGGGCTAGGCGCTGGCTCCTTTGAAGAGGGTATTAAGGGCATTTGTCTACTGCATACCGAAATTCAGGAGCTTCTCCCCTCCCCCCTCCCCCTCTCTACTTTGCTCGCTCTGAAAGAAAACAGAAACAAAATACAAGTCGTGTTTGCAGCGCGGTGCCGATGGTACAGTTACTCCACGGGGAAAACCTGATATATCCACCTATTGTCTGAGCCACTACTAAGAGACCTTACTGAAGGAGCAAGTTATGAAAACAGGTATCCTTCCTCGGAGATTAATGCGATATTTGCGTCGGATATTTCCTGCCATACAGCACAGATTGTTTGTGCCCATGGACAAGTGAGAAATACGGCTTTCCAGAGGGAGTGGGGGGGGGGGAAGGACTGTTGCAACACACCTTTATTGTCCTCCTCTGGAGCAGCATATTAAATTCATTTTCCATCCATCCCTGTAAATACATTTCCTATAATTGCTACGATGTCATATGCACTGTAATCTGTCCCCTCCTACGTCAGCTGCATTGTTGTAACACCCCCCCCCCCCCCCCGCTTCCCCGATGTCAGGAAAACTGTAACCCTCCTCTTACGTTACATAGGAGCTGCATCTCTGACATTTCCAATTGCATTTGCCCAAAGTCAGGCAGAGCAGGGACGGAGAACAAAGTGCCAATTTCCAGACCACGAATGTAATGAGCTCTCCAGCATTTCGAGCCTGCACGTGGGTGTTTGAAAGGAAGGTCAAAAGCCTTTTGCACGCTCGGGAGCTGGCTCTCTCCAGTCCCAGACCAGGCAGAGAGTACTGTCGGTGCCGAACATGAGAAGCTCGGCAGAACTTTCACGTGCTGTGGGATCACGCATCGTCACACGCTCGTACATATCAGAGGCTGCACGGAGGCTGTGATGAAGGGGAAGACAATGAATAACGCTTCAGGGAACAGAGGGTTAGGAAGAAATCTTGCTTTGTAAGCCCCAACTGATGAAATGAGTCCAGTGGAGGAGGAGGAGTGGGGGAGGCGCGTTGGCTCGCAGTTTGTGAGTGGGACACCGAGACAATCTATTTTCAAATACGTACGCGCGTGTTACGCCTCAGTCCCAGGGGCTGAGCAAGAGCCTGTGAACAATAGCACACACAAGGCACAGTTCTTACGTGCAGCTCTTGGCACGAGCCAGCCCTGAGTTTCCAGGGAAGCAGAGTACAGGGCATATGGCATCTAAATATATGCAACCATGGATGACAAGGAACATGGAAGAACCAAACTTTTTGGATGGAGTTGTTTGTTAACATCCTGAAAATATCTTTCACAAGACAGATACTGACAAGACAACTCAAGCCCAGATGGTTCTCCTGCAATTGTTTCTAAAGAGCTTTAACTTTGGGGTGGAGCAAGCAGCTTGTGCTATTGGAAAAGAGTGATTGTGACTCCTCAAATAGGAAACCAGATGTTCATACCTCAGTTAGAACTACACCCCTCGTTACGCAGCTGATATAACCAGAGAACACACAGCTTTGTCCTCATATTCAGCAGGATGTGTTACCTTCAGAAAATCTTCATGTTGCATGCTTTAGATCAGTTTTGCCTTGGCTCTGACTGTGTTTTTCTTACTGATGATAGCCTTTACCTCTCAGACGACCAGTGATACAGGTTATCCCCCTCCCCAATGCATGCTTTTCTGTTTGGCAAATGATTCCCCAGTCTTGTAATAGATACCTGTAGAAAACCCTTAGATTAGTTCTGCAACTAATGATCTTGGTGGTTAAGATAGACCAGTGTCTTAGTTAAAAGAGGTGCCTTTTTAGAAGGCAGTTTGGGGTCAGGTATCCTTGGAATCTATTTGCCTTATTAAGACTTTATTTTTTTGATGCCATCAAGATTATGTGAGTATAGCGAGATCATATGCTATAGGCATTTATTTTAAAGAATAACATTGCTAGATGCATAAAATCTAGAGGGTCAGATTAGGAAGAGTTACACGGCAATTCTCGCTACAAGAAAAGGTGAGAAAGTCTGGAGCTGAATTCATTTGAAACTTCTGATCACTGAGATGTCTCCACAGGAGATGAGCTCTGTGACATGGATCCTTCCAGCCAAGACAATCCTACTTTAGTAAGTCACCACCTTTCAGCAGGACTTTTTGAGATGAAAGCCTCTAAATTCTGTTGTTCATGATGAAAAGGAGGAAAAGTATGAAGGAAAAACAAAACAAAAATGAACCCCAAGGATTGATTTTCACTGGTTTCCAGTGCAAAACTCCGTCTGGTGGGTCTGTATGTGGGCATGTGTGTGCACTGCCTGTAGCTGGAGACAGCACATCCCATCAGGGACAATGATCTGGGATTGAGAGAAGTGGTGGTAATTGAGTGCATAGTCCGGAAGGCCTCTGGAGGCATCTTCTTGCTTCACTGCAGGTCAGTAAAAAACAACCTGATGGCCAACCCTTTCTGTAGACTCATTTGCTAATGACAATAAGAGATACTAGATAAGAAGGTCAATATATTTCCTAGATCACCCTTTTGACAACATATCATACCGGGTGGCTGTACTATCAAATACAGCCTAACCTGGGATTCAAGGCTTTAACCTGCTAACAATATTGGTAAATATTTTCCTCTGTCAAAAAGCAAATTTCTCACCTTTGAAGTCAAAGTGATAAGCCATAAAGGGATATATGCCTTCTCTGTTAGCACTAGAAGGCTCTTCTCCTGGTGCTTTTTGGAAAGTAGAATCAGCTGCCTTACAGAACACGCACTGAAATGGATAAGCACAGGCTTGCAGTGTAGGGTGACGAAAGTAAGTCTGTGACAGAGCAACACCCATCGCCACAAGTAGGACGTGGTGGTGGTGAGAACATCTATTACTGCATCTTCACAACACAGGCATTGTGGAGGAGCCTACAGCAGGCTCCTCTGTTTTCAGAATCTCCCCCCCCCCTTTTTTTTCCTGTTTTTCATAAACAGGAGGCTTGTTAAATAGCACAACAGCCACACAAGTGTTCAGAGGGAACATACTCATACAACAACCTTTATGAAAAGGAAATATTGGTTTGGGAATCAGGGGTTAGAAAAAAATGCCAAGACCAAATCTGCAGAATGAGCAACGACTATGAAGGGCATGAATGGCCGTACAGTTCACCGGGCGACCCAGTGCTGCTCACCGGAGCCATTCAGCGAGGAATTTCCAGTGACACTGAGCTCCCAAGAGCTTCATAAACGGGCAGAAAGATAATTTCTCTGGAACATGTTGTAATGGCAAACTGCCCGCGTGAGAGGAGAGCAGAATGAGGATATGTGGCTGATTGGCCCTGAAGAGCCTGGGACCTGGGGTCTCTGACTGCTCACTGCGTTTTGAGGAAAACCTGGGAATGCCTGAATTGAAGGAGGATATCACCGGAGGCTGGGTGCTGGAAATGCAGTGATAGGAGGTAGCAATACCGGACTGGGTCATGTCACAGCCTCCTGAGTGGAAAGAAACTTGCAAAAATTTGCTGCCTGTCATCAGAGAGATGGCTGGTGAGGAGCGGTGGTCTGCGGTGATGGATGAAGGTGCGCTTTTTCCCCAGCAAATGTGTCAAGGATCCACAAGAACTCAGCAGTCTCTGTAGGACATGCTACTCCAGCTGGAAGCACTATCCCCCAGCAGCTGTCTTCACCCAGGGCTTTGCTATCAGGCCTACCATGTGTGAGTAATGTGTGTGCAAGCACACGCCTGTGTCTGGGGGAGGAATCCCCTTGAAATCATCTGTCTGCTGCACATGGAGGCAACGCACCCAAATGCCCAGTGCTACAGACCCCTGGCAGACTGACACAGCACAGGACAGACAGTGGGCCACAAGGAGACAGGTGCAGATGCCCCATGTAGGGTGGTGGTGGTGGTGGGGGTGTCCACATTTTGTCAGTTCACATTTCCACTTGGACTGAACACTCAGAGGATATGTCCTTGCCAACTGCGCCAGCATATCATCGTGTCCTGACACAGAGGGACCGGCAGCTCTGCACTGCCCCGGCAAATGTCACTGGAACAGGCAGGGGGACTTTGCTGAAATATCACTTGCGTGGGCTGCTGGCCTTTCCAGTCTCATCACTGAATCGTTTTACATAAAAGCCATTAGTGGACATAATGTAAAAACGCAGCGAGTCAGAAACGAGTCATCTGAATAAACCTAAAGCAATAAAGGCTGGGGCCCAGGCCGGAGTAATGGCAACTACTGTTTGACACTGGAGTAGCATGGGAAACCTGGATACTCCTTCTGGGTACGCAGCAAGGGATATATTGGGGCAGGAAGCTGTCGAGCCCTTCCAGGGAGGGAAGATGCAGCCAGGCTGTGCCCCGCTCCTGAAGCTGTGGGTACCAGCCATCCCCCCCACCAGATTGGAAAGACAGAGGCGGGACAGGCTCAGGCATGCAAGGACGCTTTGCTGCTCTGCTTCCCCAGCACTGCCCTGTCTCCTCCCACATCTGGCTTACCTGGCCCTGATCACAGCCTGTCCTGGCAGCAGCGCCTGGTGCTCGGCATGCTGGTGATGAGTTGTTCTGCCTGTCTAAGTAGGAGACTACACATGTGCCTTAGTCCTGCCCCACAGGCAGAGGGGAGCCACATCTTCCCCAGAATCAGGATCACCCCAGGCCTCTTTGGCAGCCATAACTTTAAAGCAAATGCAATGAGACCCTACCTGTGTTTCTGTAACCTACAGTCCCCCAGAAAGATGGGAGGAGATCCTGTGTTTTTCAGAGAGGTTCCTTCATTCTTGCCCCATCTAGGAGCTGAGCTGGCAGGAGAGCAAGGAGATTGAGAGGTCATGAAAGAACAAACCATCTTCATGGGGGTATCTTGTTTGGGTAAGACCTTCACAGCCATAGCTGGTACCCTGGCCACGAGCTTTGCTGTAACCACTGCACTGCTGTGGTACCAGCATTAGGGATGCTGCACCTCATCAGCTCCTGCATCTGTCCCACCAGTGCCAGCCCACTGCAGGTAGTACTGCGTAAGGCATCCTTGCCTTACAGAGAGGACATTTCCCCCTACTCCTAGTTTGCTTGAACAGTGCATTACTACCCAAAACACGGATGCTTTCTTGGGACAGCAGACCCTCCCCCCAAAAAAGGAAGAAAGGAGAAATAAATTTTTTAAAAAGCTTTAAAAGGGATAAAATCATCAGTGACCCCTGCTAGGCACCGACATGGGTTATTCCTCTCGGGCTTCCCACTCACCCAAGCACCAGTGGGACAGGAGGGCAGCTGAAGCCTTTGGAGGGGGAACAGCAATAGTTAAACTAGAATGGGGGGGAGGGGAGGGAAGTGGAAGAAAGCAAAAGTTGCGACATTTCCCCCCCTTTCTGTGGATGTTTCAGCCCGCTGTGGAAACTCAGAGTTCCCTCCACCCCAGCTGCCAGGTGCCCCTTGTCGCAAGCTCTTCACCCTTCAGTGCCTTTCTCGCCCTGCCCTCGCTTCCCGCCTGCGAAGCGCACAACGGACCTGACCCCCCTGCCAGAAACACTGTGTCTGTCCGGCACAGGGTGGAGTGTGGACAGGTGTAAAGCACAAACTCTGCATGCTGCTGGCACACACCCCCCCTGCCCCTGTTGGGGAGGTGAGTGGAAAGGCCCTGTGGCTGCCCGGGTTTGCTCTGCATAGCAGCCCTGCACACACGCTACCATGACATTGTCTTCTGCCATTTGCCAGCCAGCAGGCTCTGCCCAGCTGCTGGGACCCACTCCAAGGCAGCCCTTTCCCAGCAGCCTTGACCCTTCTGCTGCTGCTTGCCCTCTCTGTGGTCTTCATTTAACTGCTGCCAAGGCCAGGGATGGGAAGCTCTATATACCTTGCCAGCTTCTTCTCCCAAGAAAAGTCCTGGTCCCTTGCCTTCCGCTGCTGGACCTCCTGACTGTGGAAGTCTTTGTGGAGGTGTATGTGGTGAACATCTGAGCCGGGAGAAACCCTGTGCTGTCCCTCTTGCCTTTTAAAGCCACCTCTGGATGTCCAGGCAGGAGCAAGCCAGGCTGGCTGTGTGTCCCATCCTCCATCCTTCCTGGCCCCGGGGGCAGTCCCAGAGAGAAGGGTTGCTCCTGAGGTTCCCAAATGGCTCAGCTTCATCTCCTGGCAGCTCCCTGGCCAATGCAGTTGGTTATCCTTGAAAGCCCTTGCAGCTGTCGAGTCTTTCATTCACTCTGGAGCCAGGATAACTGGTGCGCTCCAGGCCCAAAATAGTTTAAGACAACTGCATCCTGTCCACCTAAAAGTCACCCTGCAGGTTCTTGCAGATGTCCCCCAGCAGCTGGTTTGTGCTTACACGTGGTGTGTAACAGCTGTATGTCGGCAAGAGAGAAGGGACTCCTGTAACCAGTACAGTTGTCTCAACTGCCTTGGGAAAAAACAGCGCACTGTCTGTCCTGGCTTGACTGAAAATGCCCTCAGCCAACGCTGACTGTGCCAAAACCATAATTACCCCGTCTTCCTCGTCCTTCTGGGAGAACCGAGAGCTGTTTTTTATAGGCGATAATAGCAGTGCTTCTTCTTTCCCTAACGAGCTCGTGTGAGCTGCTTCTGACGTCTCCATTTCTTGGATCCGTAAGCGCAAGCGAAAGAAATCCCTTACCTGCTCTGTAATTACCTGCTAGCCGCTGGGCACAGAGGCCATCTCTCCTTCCTGCTTCCAGGCTGACGGGCTTTTGACTACTGCATCACCTGGTGCTCAGAGGCCACGGAAGAAGGAGCCTACCGCCACCAGAATACAGGTGGCGGTGGTGCGGTCTTCACTTTCCAAAGCCGCAGTGCCTTTCTGCGTAAGCAACCCCACGCAGCCCCTAGATCAGTGCCTCATCGTTATTCACCCTGGGAAAAATACGGAGCATCTGCAAAATTTGGCTCAGGGCACACAAAGGGTTTGGAGCCGTTCTGGTGGCACTCTGGGTACCTCCACGGAGCGGGTGTGGTGAGTCTGGCAGGGCTGGCTGCCCACCCACTAGGTTAGATTTTCTGCTCAGTGACCAGCATTAAGTTTTTACTTTAATTTATCTACGCACAAGAAGAAAAGACTGGGGGGAAGGGGGAGGGGGGAAAGCAAGCTTCTGCATCATGGCACTTTTTTTTCCTCTCTCTAACTGCTGTGATCCAGCCTTGCTCCTCTCCCAGCTCCTGGGGAAAACGCCTTTATATCAAACTGTCGTGTCAGCACAACACTCGTGTTTGCCAGGTCAATAAACAACAGTGACATATGAAGCTGCAAGCAGGCTGAACTTCTGCTTTCGTGATGAGTGAACGTGAACAAAAGTACGACCCCTTTGCTTCCACCATCACCCCCAACATCAAAGGCCCTGCTGACTTAAGAGACTGACACAGATGTCTGTGGGTAGAAACATCCCTTTAGCCTCTACACCATGAAGGACTAACTCATGAAGGAGACTAATTCTTGATAGGACAAGAGGGAATGGCTGCAAGTCACACCAGGGGAGGTTCAGGTTAGAAATGAGGAGAGATTTCTTCTCAGAAAGAGTGGTCAGGCATTAGAACAGGTTGCCCAGGGAGGTGGTGGAATCCCTTGGGGTGGTCAAGGAAAGACTGGAAGAGGGGACATGGTTTAGTGAGTAATAATGGTGGTAGGGGGATGGTTGGACTAGATGATCTTGGAGGTCTTTTCCAACCTTAATGATTCTGTGATTCTATGAAGAAGACTTCCCTGACAGATGGTCTTTGGAGCAGGAACAAGCCCCTTGGTCCTAAGTTGTGTGGAGGAACCAAACACAGCAAACGAGCCACAGATCGTCACTTACGAGTAACTTGCGTTAATAAGTGAGGAAGGGCACGTGGTCCCATTTGTACACACTGCTTAACTGCTGGCTCACTCTGTGGGTCTTATTTTGGACTGTTCCAGCTTGCTCCTTCCAATGTGAGTCTGCTTGGAAGGGGCCTAGTCCCGCACAGAGGGCGAGCAAGTGCTGCACGGGGTCAGTCTGGGGCTTTACAGCTCTTTTTGGTTTTTTACTACTAGGGTGCGAGTGACAGAGGGGCTTAGGTGCTTTCACCAGCTGAAATCCGTGAGCACATTCCCAGCCAGGATCTGGCCCCTGGGATCTGGTGCAGAGCCCAGAGCGTACACACCAACTCAGCAGGCCCTGGACAAACAACGCTGACGCCCCGCTCCCTGCACACGCGGCATTTTTAATGCCTGCATTGTGTTAAACAGTGAAAACGAATGCTTCCCTAATAATTGCTCTCAGGAAGGAGTAACGTTATAGCCAAGGCGTCCCGCAGAAACACCGTGAGTCAGAGGAGAGGTAATTCCAAGATAATCTTGCTGTTAGCTGGGGTCCAAGCTATGATGAGTTTGCACAGCTCTGAGAAAACAGATCCCGGTAGGACTGTAATTTTGAGTCTGTCATCCTTTATTTTCCCTTTTTTCTTCGGAAGATGGACCTGCTCTGAACCCCAGGCCAGGATTACTGCATTGCCTGTGCTCACAGGGGTAGAAGTACCCTTTGGATAGGTGGCTTGCATCATTAGTCACAGACTTTGATCCTTCTGCTCCCATTTCCTCCATGGCAAGAGCTCAATCTTTTTCTTTCTGACAGGGCTCTGCGGGGGTCAGTCCTTTTGCCACTGCACTGAGCAGCACTGCGCTGTTGTCAGTAGCTTGTCAGCAATCCCGTCGCCTGGCTGCAGAGGGAAATGCCCCAAATGCTCCAGTATGTGCACGTTAATAACCTCCAAATGCTGTTGAGCAATAAAATGTGTGGGGCTAGCAGGATACTTGTGGAGGACTTCAGAGCCCTGGCTGGGGGGAGGCACGTGAAATGCCCAGCTCTCCCTACTGCGCAACCTTTGCTAATGGGTTGAGCATGTCAGGCAGATGGGCTGGGCAGCGAGCCTCATGTGTTTCAATCTGTCTCCCGGATCGGAAACTTCCCGTGCCAGGGGTTGAGTTGCAGGGACACAAAGTTAAGCACGCCGATGGCTCTTTGGAAATGCCACATTAACAGCTGGCATTTTCGGTGGCCAGGGCTTCAAAAGCCCAGGCCAAGGAATTGGGAGTTCTCCGAGCACCGGGCAGGCAGCAGTGGAATGCACAGGGACAGGGTGAGAGGCAACAGAAATGGGCTGCAGGAGGGAAACTGTGGTTAGGTGCTAGAAACTTTTCCTTCCCTGTGAGGGTGGCACACACTGAACCAGGCTGACCAGAGCTGCTGTGTGACCTGCAAGCCCTGGAGATACTCGGAGCTCAGCTGGATGAATCCCTGAGACTCCTGACCTATGTTGGACACACTGTGAGCAGGGGCTGGGACCAGATGTCACCCAAGGTGTTTCCTGATCCGCACAAGTCAGTGGTTTCATGACTCTGTGGGCAGTGCTGGACAAGTCACAGTGATTCAAGATGACATCCTGGGGATGGAGATTGAGCTAAATTCTCCTCTGCTTTATAACTGGTGAATGAGAAGTTGCAAAAATCATCTTGCTCTCCTGAGGGTCTGTGGGGAGCTACTCTGCATCAGGGATTGTGTCTGCTATCGCTTGTCTCTAAGCTACACCTTTATTAAGGCAGGATTTCTCTTCTGGCTGATAGCTTATTTCCAAGAAACACAATTCCAGTCAGCCATGGAGCATGCAGTTCCTGTTCAGCAGCTGACATTTCAGGAGGGATCACAAAGCCATTGGGACCCAGCAGCAGCATTTTGTGGTCAGAGCACAGAGCTGAGCTGTGGGAAACCCATCTGCTTCTTTCAGACCAAGCACTGGAAGCAGAACGCCCCACCACACAAGGAAGTGTCTTAACTCCTAGGTCATCCTCTCTCTGGCTTCTGCCTATTTAAAGAGCCTGTGGCAAGTGGAACAACTCCAGCAGGAGGGACTGAGAGCAACCCACCCCCACAGTGCACAGAGACACTGTGGTCAGGACGCTGTGGAGAAGACTGGAGACATGGGTTTCCCTGGAGGGGTGAAGCCATTGGCTCTGTGTCGCCCACAGCCTACGTGAGAGCTCTCAGCCCCGGGACATGGAGGCACCGGCTCCCCCACACATCCTGCGCTGTGTCCTGACGCCTCTGTGAGGAGCGTCCGGAGTGGGAGGAGAATGGGCATCTGTGGGCATTTGCTGATGATCAGAGCAGGGGCTCCGACCCCTGAAAAACCTACTGCTTGGTTTTGGGGCCAGGAGGACAAACCGGGCAGCCCCCCCCCCCCCCCCCTCCCCAGCAGGAGGGGAGCAGGGGCACAGCGGTGCCCGACACGCCTTAGCCAGAGAGCAAACAAGAAAGAGGGAGCTGAGCAGGATTTATGGCTGTGACCCTTGAAGCTTCCCACAGGTCTTACTCTGTGTGGTGGGTAGTTTTCATTGAATGAGTTGCAACATCATAGCAACCTCCTGCACTCATTAACGGGGCGGGGGGGGCGTGGGGGAAGGGGGGGGGGCACCTGTGCATTTCAAAATAAAACCCAAGGGTTAAGCTGGTGAGAATTATAAGAAAAAAAAAAACAACTGTAAAAGAAAGATGTGGAAGAAAAGCAACAGTAGGAGAAGTGAGCACCAGCCCTTCCACGGGAACCGCCTGCTCTTTCCCTTCGGGTCAGCGTATGGCCCAGCACGGAAGCAGCATCGCTCACACAGCTCGCGGGGACGTCTGCCCAGGCTGCCTGGGCGGAGAGATATTTTTGTCCTGAGGCCCAAAAGCAGAACAAACAATGCTGAGGAGGGAGCATAGGTGAAAGGCAAGGCGAAGGAATCCGGCTCTGGGGCAGCATGAGGAAGATGGGTATGTTGTTCTGGGGGTGAGGTGGGGAGTGGTAGTGAAAGCAAGACTCCTCACAGTCATCAAGAGCAGCTTGGAGAGATGGGAAATGGGAGGTGAGAGCAGGATCTGGAGGTGGGAAGAGTGGAAGATGAGCCCGTCGTGGTCCCACCAGGAGGGGAAGAGTAGGAGGAAAGTTGAGCTGGGCTGTGGGCTCAGCCCAGAGTTTTAAATGTCAGGATAAAGAACTTGACCAAAGGTAGAAGGGAAGGGAGTGGGATGGCAGCGGAGGGAAGGGGCAGCCCTGCAGGTAGGGAGGATACTGACACCGCTGAGTGTTTTGGGGGGGTCATGCTGTGCCCAGCACAGGGCGAGCACAGGGCAAAAGGAGAAGAGCACACACAGTGCTCCCATTGCAGTAGGAGATGTCCTGACATCCCTGAGAAGTGCTGGGCACTGAGGAGGTGGGAACAAACGGCCCTTTCAGGGACCTCTGCAGTAAACAGGAAGGAGGAGATAAAGCTGCCACCAGAGAGGTTGCTTGGTTTTGGGAGGAGATTTCTCTTAGAAAGACCAAGGTGTGCTTGCAGCTGAAAGACCAGGCCTGAGGGAAACACAGCCTATGGATGGAGGGGAGGGTCCCGCTGGCCTCTCACAGACTGGCCCACACCAGGAACCATCACAGTAGAGCAATGTGGAGAAGTGCAGGTGCAGTTCTCCTCCCCAACAACAGCTTCACCCCACCTCTTGTGTTGGCACCTCCTCCATGCCCAGGTCCCACCATCACAAGTCTCTCTGATCTCACGCCCCAAGGAGGAGTCCCCTTGGCATTTTCAGATCAGCTTCCCACATCCCAGACACCAGAGAAGGTTCCCCTGCGATGAGCTCCTCCTGAAACCTGCCTTCTAGATGCAGTGGCTCAGCTTTGCATGAGGGTGGTGGCTACTGCCAATGTCACTTGCACCTTGGACTAACTTCCTCTGCATGCTTGACCCCTTTCCTATCCCATCCCATCCCATCTCATCCCATCCCATCCCATCCCATCCCATCCCATCCCATCCCATCCCATCCCATCCCATCTTCTCTTCCTTCATCCTATCCCATCCTCAGGCTAGCAGCAGCAGGCACAGGAAGAGCTGGCTGTACAGAAGCATCAGCAATCCAAGAAAAATGTTGAAAAACACAAATTGAAGACCTACCAGGAGAGCTTTAACAGATGGGGCTGCAAATGCCTGGCCTCGTGGAGCATGTCTCTGCTGTGTCACACCTCTGTTCCCCTCTCCTAGTGCCTCTGTGAAGGAGCTAGGTGAGGTGCAGTGAATGGTGCTACGTGACCCAGGGAGGCCATGCCTCAATGGTTTTGAAGAAGAGCTGTCAGACATGGGCTTTCTTTGAGCTCCTGTCCGGATCTGTTCTCTGACACTCCACGGCAATGTCTCTGGTCAGCATGTCTGCCCTGGGCAGCACTGGCATGGGGGACAGGGCTGCAAGGGCCTTCCTCACACTGCAATGGAACCTGACTTGGTGGAGGTAGGAGAAGTCCCCCTGCAGCCTTTCCTGCCATAGTGCTCCCACCCCCGCTGTCAGCAGGCAGTGACAGCAGAGGGGAAGTGTTGGTTTTCCAGCAAGGATTATTTTCCTAAGGATTCCAGTCCCTCGTGAGTCACTGGAGGTTTTTCCACTGACTGCAAGGAATGAAACCCTAGCACTGAGATATGCAAGGAATGCGTGCAGCGGTCAGGAATGTGGCTCTATCAGCTTTTAGGACACCGTTGGGTTATAAGACAACTTCAATTAGAGAGCGGATGCAGCTAATTGCAATTTAAAGGCCACATCTCCAAGTGGAACCGATGGGCACAACTTTCTCTGCCCGAAAGAGCTGTGCTACCCCAAACCAAAGTGCTAACCTGGTAGACAAAGGACAAGGGGCAATGGCCTCACGTTGGAGCCCAGGAAGTTCCGCACCAACATGCAGAAGAACTTTTTCACAGTGAGGGTGACAGAGCCCTGGGACAGGCTGCCCAGGGGGGTGTGGAGTTTCCGTCTCTGGAGATATTCAAGACTTAACTGGACGCCTGTCTGTGTGACCTGTCCTAGGGAGCTGCTTTGGCAGGGGGGTTGGACCTGATGATCTGTGGCGGTCCCTTCCAACCCCTACAGTTCTGTGATTCTGTGATACGTTCCACCCACTGTGGGCTTAACTAAAGCCTTTCATCCATGAGAAGCGTTTGAAGTTGGGCTTCAGTGTTAGGTGACCACAACAAGCCCACCATGAGTTTTGTACACAGAGGCCCTTTGCCCATTCCCAGAGCTCCTGGTGGTGGGGTAATGTCAGTCATGGCACAACGCAGCATGATTTCGTAGCACAGAGCTGCTCAGCTTCCCCAGGTGTCAGCAGTCAATCACTTCCATCCCACGCTGTTGGAATAGCAGGTCGAGATATTCTCAAACAAATAGTCACCAAGTAAAAGCAAAGTTCAGGGTTTTAAAAACCAACAGTTCGTGTGCAGCAGAAGAAATTCTCTGGGTGCTTACTCCATAACATTAAAATAGCTGGTCTGGGGACAAGGGTTGCATTTGCCTACAAATACCCATTTTCCCGCAGAGAGAGAAAAGCCTTCCTTGGGAAGAGCCCTCCAGATGGGATCATCCCAACCATCACACAGGAAGGATTTTCAAACCCCACTGACATGCAGTGAGATGGAGACGCTAAACACTGGTTTAGACCTTCTGGAGAAGGTCAAGACCCTGTTTAGCATCCATTAATGTCACTCCAGTCACTGAATAGCAAAGGGGAAAAGAGAAAGAGAAAAACAATCTAAAAAGCTTTTTTAAAATACCACATTTTTAATGAAAGCAGCATTTGCTTTCAAGTGGCTTTAGAGGGAAGAAGAGAGCAAAAGAACAAATGTTTCTTCACTGGCTCCCAAATCATGGAGTGGGCAAGGGTTGGGATGGACAAGGCATGGACTGAGGTGGGATTCAGAAGTTGTTGGACATTGAATCCAACTGAGAATTGCCCTTAGCACTGCTGATGTGGCCAGAAGAGATGGCCAGGTACCAGTGGGGAGCATGGGGTGGGACGTGTCCCCTGGTGCCCCTGCACTTCTGGAGCAGCACAGAGAAAGTCAGGCTCAGCATTGCACAGCAGAGCAGAGGGTTGGAGAGAATGGCTGCAAGAAATGATTCCTGCCCAGAAGGAAGAGGGACAGTGGTCACAAGCTCGGAGGGGCCACGACTGCTTTCTGCAACGCCTACATGTCGCACTGTGTGTAAAAGACTTGATCAGACTTGTTCAGCCAGCCCGGCTCAGGCAGTAAATGCACTGTGCTGCTTTTTAATGTGCTTCCCTCAGAGGATCATCCAGCAACAAACACTGCGTTAAAAAAAACCTCTGCAGTTGCAGTTTGAGATTTATTTTAACTTTTCAGAAAAACAAAACCTCAGAATCAAAACAAAATGAGCCAGAAGAGACTGTGGGAAACTTTTTCCTAGATAAACGTGAAGTTAGATTACTTTGCTCTTTCCACTCTGTCAGGGCTGTTGGGATGCCACCCGGAGAGGATGGAGGATGTGTGGTCTAATGACTAACAAGGCCAGAGGAGTCTGAGTCCAGACATTGCACAGAAGCACCTCAGGCAAATCACTAATTGCCTGTGACTTACTCCCATTTATCTGAGGGGCAGCAGCTCAGTCCCAGGGACGTGGTGAGCGTTTAATCAATTAGGGCTCGATTGCTGCTTTGAAATCCTGGCTTCCAAACCATGCAGGGTAATTGCAGAAAGTCCTTTATTCTTTCCATCAGCAAAGACCACGTCGGCTCGCACACACAGACCAGATACCTCCCCAGCCTGGGCAGTACCCCTGCCCGGCAGGGTGCCCTGCTGATGTGATGCCTCATGGCAAGAAGAGATGGCTGCGCTGCCCAGCGCTAGCTGGAGCTTTCTTTAAACCCCACCAGACAGAGCTGTGAGAGGGTGACCACAGGCAGGCTGAGGACAGGCAGCCAGAGGTCTGTGGCAGTCATTGCACTGATGAGAGAGGACAGTCTCTTTGCAACTCCATCCTCAAGGGGTGACACTGAAGGGAAGTGGGGGGCATGGCTGTGATCCTGGGAGGGAGGAAGGAAGGGACTTGCCTTGGAGATGGAGATGGGGATGGGGATGGAGATGGAGCAGGCTGTGGTGACTGCAATCAATGGAAATGTCAGTGGCCTTTAACTAACCCTCCCCTGTGCTTTACAGACCAATACAGCTGAAACACTCAGCTGGGTGGCGAGCCAGAGGCAGCAGCAAGCTCTGTGCTGCCCTGTGCCCCTGGCAGCACCCATCCCCTCAGCTCTCCAATGGGCAAAGCTACAGGAGCCCCAGATACCCCCCCTGGCCAGAAGCATGAGCCTGTGCTCCCACCACCCACCCCCAGCATCCTTGACAGGAGATGGGGCAGCCAGTATGCAGCCGCGGGACCGGAATGGGGGTGTCCATCAGCTGCATGGCAGGAAGCCAAGTGACATTTTTTTAGGCATCTGAGATGAGAAGAAGGGTAACTATTATTACTAGCTAAGGCATTTTCCATTTAAAATGCTCCATTCCCAAACAAGCATTTCTGAGAAGCTTAAGCAAAAACAATGTGTCAGAACTCATCGGTTCGAGCTCCTTGTGCCTCTGTTTTGAACACCCCCCTGGCCTTGGTTCCCCCTTTGCCTTCTTTCAAGGAAGAAAGAAAAAATGTTGGAATTGGAAGGCTGCCAGCAGGGCTGAAATTTCCTTTTCCAGCAGCCGCAGCAGCCAGACCAAACCCCATGGGACCCAAGTGACATGCAAGGGTGCGACCTGTGAGGACCATCCTGTGGCACCATGGGGCCAGGGACTGCAGGGGCCACCAGTCTCTGGTGGGGACCCCAGGGATCTCGGATGTGGCGCCAACTGGGGTAGCACTTCTTCCCACTGGTGAAATGGTGGGAGCTGTCTGGGACCTCTGTGGGGGGCACCCTCCTCTTACCCTTCTCTCCCTGTGGGGGTTGCTTGCCCTCGAGCGTGTTAGAAGTAAGCAGGTGGCTCCAGAGGGGCTCAGCCCTCCTTCCCCACTAGCTTGGAACAGTTTGCTGTTGAAATCAGTGTCCTCAGCTATGGTTTCCCTTCTTCTGTGGGACGGTCGCTCACCTTCAAAGCTAACACCCACGTGCCCGATCGGCCCGGGGCAACCTCATTTCAGAAAGTGCCCCAGGAGGACAACCATGTCCTGTGTGACCTTTTTCTGTGTCCAAATGAGGTGGATGGGTTCAGGACCCAGGCTGGTGACTCAGCGCTGTGCTGCAGAGATCACGGCAGCCGAAGCCCTCGTTGCGCTCTGCGTTGGGGCGAGGAGCCGAACTTGCGACGGGGGTCTCCAGACCCGACAGTGGCCACGCTCCGCCCTGCACAGCCGGGGTCACTGCAAATCAGGAGAAAATTGTTCCTCCCGAGGGCAGGGTACAGTCTGTCTCCTTGCAGGCGAGCAAGGCGCTGTGGCAGAGCTCGGGTGAAGCGAAAGCCCTGCCGCTGCCGGCAGTTTTATGTCAGAGACGCCTCTGAGGCTGTCAGGCAGCACCAAAGCTCCGCGCGCCTTTGAACCACTCCAAAGACCCCCTTCTCCACCTTTGCTGGGCAAGAGGGATGGGATGAGATGAGCGCAACGGCTTCCCGTGCTGCAGCGCTGCCTTCATGCCAATGATCCTCCCTGCTCCTGCTGACGTCTGACAACAAGCTCCTCGGATAACCTCTGGGGTCAGCCTACAGCCGGGGGGGGAGAGAACATCATCGGGGCGAGCGCACGTTCGGTCCGTCGCCGCAGCCCTCGGCACGTGAGCGTGGGAGAAGCTGGTTGAGAAATATGAGGTCTCAGAGAGAGCTGCAGCGGCTCCCCGGGGAGCGCACAGCGGGGGGATGCCATTGATTCATGTTTCCTGATGAATGGCAATGCCAAACATGTCTTAATAAAAAGGAGAAGTGGAACAGTTTGGAGGCGGTCTCATTACCTTCCTCCCGCCTCTCCTCTTCCCCCACTCTCTCTAGGACTCTCATCCCAGGACCTATCTGTTGGGATTCACTTATTCCCCCCCTCTTACCAGGCTGTGGTGGCCTCTGTGGGTAGAAGAGGTACATTTTAAGATGCTGTTTACTCACAGTTAGCTTTAGCAGTGATTCCCCAAGGTACAGAGGGACTTTGTCCAGTAATACCCCTTTTTCTACCAGCTGAGCCAGGACCCCTTCACAGCCACGAGGAGCACCAGCACTGGTCAGAGGGCATCCCCCGCTGTGACTATTTTGTGCTGTTGCCTCTCCCTCAGTGGATGTGTGCCCCGAGGGGAGATGGCTGTGCTGCACTACCCCGGGGATGGGCACAGCTCCTACCCTGGGGAGAGGCACAGCTCCTATGTGAGGGTGAAGGTAGCTGGGTATCCTGGAAAACAGTTGGTGGGGTCGAACTTCTTCAAAAGGCTGATTTCTTCTGAGCACCCCAGGCTGACTCCAAGTATCTGCAGCCTCTTGGGCAACCCTCACGTGCTCCTGATTGCTGTCCATCTCTGGCTGCTGTCCATCAAGCATCATGATGCAGCCTGGGCATGTGTAACATGACCCAGTGAGCAAAGGGACAGGCAGCAGTTACTGGTGTGAGTACCTCTGACAGAAATGTCCCAGTGTGTTGCAGTTCTTCATTTCTCAATCCCTGCTCTTTCTTGCAGCTCTGTGCTAGAAAACTACCCCACCTTTTCTGTGTCATGTGGTATGTCCGGATCACCGTCTGCCTCAGGGGAGAGAGGATGTGAGGGATTCTTCTTCTGGAAGAATCCTTTCACTTTTAGGAACATACCACAAGCAGAAACATATACAGGCCGTGCATATGCATGTAAGATAGTCATGCAGGCAGCCACCCTTTTTTTTTTTTGGCTATAAGCTCACTCCTCCCACAGAGTGCCTCCTCCTGCATCTTACCCCACATCCTTTATCTCAACTCACTGTCTCCTCTGGGCTTCCCTCACCCCTCGAGCTCAAATGCATAGAGCTCCTCCACTCCTACCTCCTGTCCCCTTCAGGGTCTGCACAGACCACCATGTGCAGCTTGCCTCCTCATGCACTCTGAGATGCTCGCTGGGGTCCAGTGACACCCACCTGAATCACCTTTACAAGCATCTGAGAGGTATCGCTAGAGGAAACACAGTCTGTGGTGCTAAGGAGCCCAGGTCCTGACTTAATACAACACCCCGCCCCCCATGTAGGTAGCAGACAACAGAGAGCTGAAAAAGTGGTTACAAACCTCAAAAGTGGTTAACAGACCCCAAAACTGTGTAGTATGCTATTTTCCATCAGAAAAGGTGTTGCCAGCCCACTAACCAGGGGAGGGGGCATACACGAGCCACAGCCAGGAGTCTGGCTGTCACCCTATGCTGGAGGTGTCCTCTCCCAGCTGGAACCAAAAGTCATGTCCTGCCCCCTCAGATAACCCACCAGGGATGGGCCAAACTCCGCTGTGATCCCACCAGGAGATACTGCGGGGAAGAGCCCGCCGCCCTCGCTGGGAAGAGGTTGTGTTCCCACAATAACCAAGTCAGCACTGTAAAGCCTCTCCTCAGGGGAGATTAATAATTTAGGAATTAACTGAAGCCTCTATTGTGTTCTGAGCAGGCTGTTGTATTTGCTTATCATGACACGTCTCAGTCCCTTCCAGTAATGCACTCAGCTATCTGATGAATGTTCAGCCTGTTTGTTCCCTCCTCCTCTCCCCAGAACAGAGAAGCTCCAGCCTGGTCAGTTGCTCGGACAGAGGGAGGCACTTGCTCAAGTGCTGGACACCATTTATCTGATAACAGGATAGCTCTATTACAGGCATTCAGAGTGGGGTCTAACGACCCACGATGGTCATGCACAGGGACCTCTCGTGCTCCACTGTAAGCTTAGAAACACAAGCCCTCGAAGAAGGGCTGTCCATTGGTTTGGGAGCTCTCCCTGCAACCTGGGGTATTTGCTGAACCCACGTAGACCACTGGGACCGATTTAGGCTCTTCAGCTTTCCTCAGTGATTCCTGGAACTGCTCTGGGATAGCTTTTCCTGGACAGGCCCGTGTGCCAGCACCCCTGTCCCAGAGTGCACATGTGACTCAGTCCATCCATTTCGGTTGAGGGAGTGGATACTGAGCTTTAGATTCACAGCTGTCGCTAACACCAGATACGTTCTCTGTGCAGATGGGCCCCTGTGAGAAGAAAAGAACGGAGAATGCCCTGGAAATGTTCATGGTCATCTCCTGCTGCAGGCAAAGGGTAACCAGGCCACAGCAGAGGTGCAAGACCCAAGCTGTGCACATAGACACAGACAGAGGTTGGGAGTGAGGCGTCTTACCTTCCTGTCGGCTACACCAAGGGCCTGCAGCTCCCCTGGAAAGTGCGTAACGAGACAGGAAAGAGCGACTGAAACATCACTCCATTCGCGCTCGGCGTGTTGCACGAAACCAGCACGTTGGGAGACACCTTCTGGGAAGCCTTGAAACGGGATGTCCCGAAGCGGGCTGGTTTACAGGAATACGCAGCACGGAGCACGGTCCCTCCATTAGCAGGATGGAGGGAACAGCTTAGTCACTGTTAGGGGAACCAACCGTTCACGGAGGGCTGAAACCTTCACCTCCTGTTGCAACAGAGGGGATGGTGAGTTGGTGGTTTGGATTTTTTTTTTTTGCCCACCACTTATGTCACCACTTCTGCGTGGCAGGCAACTCTCCCCCACTTCCCAGCAAGCTTCCCATGTCACTGAGTCATACCATTGATGTCCCCCGCGGGGAGGTGCCTGAAAGTTAATATCTCACAGGGAACATTGCAAATACCTTGGCTGAGCAGCCGCTGCGGCGCAAGGGAGTACGTGTCCACGGGGGCTGATATTTGGGGAACGCTGCAGCCTCTTACTGAAACTGTGGCCCTTTATAAGAAGCAAGGAAGGTCCCACAGGGGCTTGACCCGGGGGCCGTGAGGTAAATGCCTTTCATCAGAGGCCAGCTGAACTGTTCCCCTAGATCAAAAGAGACTCATGCTGACCCCAGTGAGTTTTTGCAGAGGGGTTAAGGGTCTGGGGTTAGGTTTGCAGAGGGATTAAGATGTTGCTTCTGTTCATGAGCTAAGGGTGGGTCTGTCCTGTCAAAGCCTTCCTGGCAGCAGCCCCCATATATCCAAGGGTTTGAGGATTAAGACCTCTGAGCTAAGGGATTTAAACGTGCATTTCCCATCCCACGTGACTCTGCATGGCACGTCGAGGTCAGCAGAGATGATCTCATTCTCTCCTGCTGAAGCTGTTCCGCTTGACATAGATAAATTAAATATTGATGCAAGTATTGATTACTCTTGTGCTATGTATTGGAAAACTTATCCTCATCCTTCAGTGGACTTTTTTCCATCTCGCTATAATTGGATGCCCGGGTGGATGCTCTTCCCCCCGAGGAGGTAAGGCTGGACTGTCACAGTGTCCTGTAGGACAAAGCTAGGGCTGGTGGGCAAGGTAGTAAGAGAAGGCACTGCTGCCTTGATAAGCAGAGGGAGAGCACTGCCCAGGACAAGCAGTGGCTGGCAGCAAGGGCAGTGCCACCAGCAGAGCCCACACCTGAGGACTGCAGGTGCTGGCTTGCATTCAGGCCTGTGTTTGAAGAGTGCAGCGAGTGCAAGGGGAAGGAGATCCTCTGAGAGGGTTACCGTGCACTGGAAATCACTGGCTGGGACTGGGAGCATCCCAAGTAGGATGTTTCTATGGAAAAGACTCCTTTGGCACTGCGGCTCTGAGTGTGACTTTTCATTTAAGCAGCACTTCTAAAGCCATTGTATGAGGCTTTATGGGCGACAGGAGTATTTTACCACCCTGGGTTCCATACTACAGGCAAGGCACATGTTTTACACTGTGCTTTGGGCCGATGTGGTAGAGCCATGTGCCTCTCTCCCTGAGCAAAGCCGGGGAACTGCTACAGTGAGCCGGCGGTCACTGTGGTTTTGCTCAGGGAGTTTGCAAACTGTCTTGGCGAGGATCACACCTCTTTGTACCCCAGCTTCACCCAGCAAGTCTGGAGTATAGACGTGGCCTGTGTGAATCACATCCTCTACCTGCGCAGAAAACACCTGAATTCTTTTACATTTTGGAAGCTCTTTGTTTGCAGGGTGGAACCAAAGTAGAGGCAAAATACAGAAACAGAGCAGGGCAAAATGTTTCCTCCCACTACGTGGTTTGATCTCTGTCCCCCTCAGATTTTGCTCCCAGTGACAAGCTGAATCCAGGTTTGCAGCACAGAGTAGAAACCACGTGGTTTCAGTTAAACACACGTCGAAGGGATATACAAATACAAGGGTTTCGTATCTATGAGGCAAAAATTAAAGGGAAAGGAATTTGTGGTCAGAAATGCTGCTGGGCCTTTCGATTGGCAGCAGGTTTTTCCAATGAGGCTGCAGTTAAGGTGCGCCTGCCCCGGAGCTGCGTCTGCCTGGACCGCTCCCAGAGCGCAGCAGCAACCTGCCCCACGGCTCTGACCTGCGCTCACCCATCATCTCGGGGTGTTCAAGATAAGCCGTGGGGCCGTGTGCCAGCGCCGTTCACTGGCATAGGGTGCATTCGCTTCAGGAATAGGAAGTAAACAATCGGCCAGATAAGAAATGTCACGTGTTATTCACAGTTCAAGCAGGACTTAAACAGGCAGTATTTTTCATAGCATCACGTAAGCTAAAGCTCTGCTGTCTGTCAGTAAAGGCATCCTAGAGTATTTACTGGCACTGAGGGAGGGAAACAAAACATCTTGCAGTTTATCAGCCACTCTGTAGGGTTAATTTTTACACACAGTGGAGCTTTTTCTTTTTTTTTCCTTTTTTTTTTTTAACTTTTCTCTCCCAAAGCCAAGTGAGGAGTGCATGATTTCTCACTGACAACATCACCAGGTTCTGCAGTTCTGCCAGAATCAATAGATCCCAGCAACGCTTCTGATGTGGAGATGTGTTAGTGAAGCAAGCCCTCCACGGTCTGTCTGCTTTTAATGCTTTCAGCGTGTGTGCTCTCACCGGAGAGGAGTGGAGAGAGGGAGATGAAACAAAAACACGAAACGCACTTTACATGACACCTTATCCCACCCAGAAGCGGAGAAGCACTTAAATCTCACAGTTCCTCTCTGAATGGTGCTTCTGTCAACAGTTTAAAGCAACATTGCCTAAAGTGGCATTTATCTTTGGGGCTATCCATCAGATTCCTTTCTAATTCTGTTACGTGCGTGTTCCTCCCCGCTGTTTACGCCCTACATGGTTAAAGGGAATCTTTGTTGCTTCTCCACAGGTTACAGCAAGGTCAGGGCTGAGCACTGTACATCCTTTTGCTTCCTAAATATCGGACACTTAATCCCAAAGGCTCTGTCACGGAGGTGGAAAGGCACCTACAAGGATACCTCCCCTCCCGCCTGCCCGCAAGGTTACCCCTGCGCGTGGAAAGCCTCCTCTGGAAGCCTGCCCCGAGGCCTGCAGCATAGCGATGAGTCCATGCAGGACTTCAGGCAGAAGTGAGCCAGTTTATTCCTGCTTTAGGTTTATGTTTAGAGCTCGGTGAAAAGGGATTTATCCTTGCGCTGACCTGTCCTGGGGACTTCTGAGACAGGCAAATCACATCAGACCCTGGAGTGACCTGGGTGGTGGTCCCAGCTCTGGCCAGGGGCTGCACAAGGTGTCTGTGGCAGCTCACAGCCCTGCCCCAGCTCCCTGAGGGGTACAGGGCTGTCTCTTTTGCTGGGCATTTTGAGAACATCTGCGCAGTACTTACACATAATTGCTTCGCAGCCCATTAAAACTGGGGAAGGCAAACCTCCATTGCCTTTGGCTCGTCAGCAGACAAGTGTTGGCTTTCCTAAGTTGGCAGAGGGAGGTATTATGATTTAAGAGTTCAATAGTTTCTTTGCTCTGGCCTGTCAGACAAAAGTTAGGGCCTCAGTGAACAACATCAGCCATTCCTGGTGGGTTGCCGGAGTTTGGGTGCCAAGGAAACCATGCCTCCTTTCCTTCCACTGCCCCCAGGAGGAAGGTCCAAGTGCTACACAGGGCCATGGCAGCAGCAGTAAGGTGCCTTAGGAGACAAGTCCCATCTGCCGCTGCTCCTTGAGAGGCACAGTCTTAGTGAGCAAGGCCCCAACCAGCCTGGGAAAGCATTTGGAAGAGTTGGAGTAATCATGGAGTGTCTGTGGTCAGTTCATCCTCAGGAAGTCCTCTGTCCTTGGCCACTGAGAGACAGAAAACCAAGGAACTGAACAGGACATGTGGTAGCTTCCTCCTTCAGTGCTCTGATGGGGATTACTTGCACAGAGAAAAACAGTCAATGTTGAATGCTGCCCCAGCCCTCTTAACCGTGATATGCAGATGGATGGAGAACTCCTTCTGTAAGGATAGCTCTGCACATGTCCCACTCACCATGTGGAAGCTCTGGCTACAATGAAATGCCAGGGTGGGGAAACTGAGCCTAGATTTTGGGGCGAAAGTTACTGCTCCAGTTGAGGAGACAGAGGAATAACCCATGTTGAGAAACAATCTGAAGAAATAAATTAAGAGAAAAAGAAAACACCACACAGAGTCAACAGCCTGCATGCTCCTCTGCTCCCAGAGCTTCTCCACCTCACTGTGGGGCCATGAGAGCTTGATCAGTCCCTCCGACCGCAGGAGGAGAGGCAACCAGGGAACACTATTAATGCCTCCGGTTCCAATCGGTGAGCAGTCGTGGCTTGTATCTCATGAGTTTCAGTAGGAGTCTGGCAGGAGCAGGAGGCTCCTTTGCCATTTATGGCACAGGAGCAGCTGTTCGAGAGGAGATGCATCTCTGCAGCAGATGAGTCTGCTGTAAAAGCCATCCCGAGATTTTCGGGAATTTCTGGCAGTTGAATCCCTTCTATACCACAGCTGTCTGAGCGAGGCTGAGAGCAAACACACACCCCTCTGTCTCAGACAGACGCCTGCAGATCTGACCGAGAAGGCAGAATTAGCAGATGTTAATTAATGGAGTTGCTTCTTCTGAGTTACACCTGTGTGCCCAGAGGAAGGCTCACGAGCCATATGCTGAATCTGTTTCACCCTGTCGTGGTTTTGTAAAGCTGGGGAAGCTTAACGAATACAGACTGAGCCAGGGACAAATGTCTGTGAGCAACTTCATGGATAAATGGTTACATTCTGGACCATTTTCCAGTGATGTAAGTCAAGAGAGACAGCATCAGCACTGGTGGCACCTCTGCAGCGGAGACCTGCTGGTCTGACACACATTCCCTCCTTGCACCCAGTTAAGCAGGAGCAAAAAGCGGCCGGTGCCCTTGGCCAAGCAGCAAATGAGCTTGGACATCCCTGCTCCATGCCCACCCGCAGAGGATAACCTTCCCCGAAACTCCATGTATTCACACCTGTGCAGTAGGCTCCAAAATCTTCTAAGAGCCTGGCAATGGGCAGTTAGCAGGTACCAGCAGAACGGTGTGACTGTTATTCTGCTGCTTTAGTGATTAGGAGAACCATGAGTCCGCACACGTCATGGGGAGGAATAGCAGCCTTTCTCCTACGTGAACGGTCTCGCTGGGCTTTTCTCAGGCCTTTGAAACATCTTTCTGTGTGTGTGTGTGTGCTGATGTGCCTCTGTGGGTGTATAATCATGCCTCTGTGCAGGGGGACATAGCGAGACGCGACTCCGTTGAAGACAGGGTCACTTACAAAGTGGTTGGGTTCTTTTTTAATCTTTCCCTGACCACAGCGCACATTTTAGGGCTGTGAGAACTTCCTTTGCTACTCACGTCTCTGCTAAGGACACACTTCTGCAGTAACAACCGCAGGACGGAGTGGCCCCCACTGACAACCTTGCCCCACCAGCTCTCCTTCCTTCCATCCCGCCGGGGCAGGGTCTGCTGTGGCACTTCTTGGCGCCTGGCTTTTGCCACTTCATCCCCCAGGAAAGCCAAGGCAGCGTTTTGCTGCCGAGCCCTGCGTGCACATGTGTGTGTGTGTGCAGCTGAAAGGGACTTCTTTCTGGTGGGAACTTGGAGTAGAGAGGGTGCAGAAGCTGCGCAGCTGCGTGCTCAGGGCTCGTAGGAAGGAGAGCGGTGGGAATCAATAAACAGAGCAGGAGGATGAATGTGTATGTCCCCGCTCCCTGAAAATCCCCAGGCTGCCACTGCCTAGGAAAGAGTTAAAAGCAGAGCTCTGGAAAGTTTGGCCAGATGACTTCCTGATGGAGTTTATACAAGTATAGTGTGCGCAAGGACGTATGTGCCTACGTGCCACTTCTCCCGAAGCAGCCTGAGCCGAGCAGAGGGAGGAAAAAAAAAATAAAAATAAAAAGCATCACAGATGGGTCCAGGCTGAAAACAAGCATCTGATGAATGTGCAGGGTCATCGCACCCCTCTCATTGCAAACCCGCCAGACAAATCTGCAGGATGCCTCCTCTGCTATATAGCCCACTCGCTGCGGAGCAGGAGCACAGAGGGCAGAGGCAGGGGTGATGCAGGGCAGCGGCGAGGCAGCAGAGGACATTAGCAGGGGGAATTCATGGTACCTTCAACCAGCGGGCAGCTGTTGAGCTCTCAGGACATCCCCAGCAGTCAGGGAGATAGTGCAGTCAGCGTCATGCCAGGGTGATGCTGGGGTGATGCCTGTACGTGCAGTCAGAGGGTGTGATGGTCTGTACACACGAGTTGGTGTCGCAAGACCTAGCCTGGGTAAAAATACCAGTGAAACACTAACATGAGCTAGTTAGCCTGGGTCGTACAAACCTCTGCAGGGTCTCAGTGCTCAATCCTCTGCCCAGCTAGCTGTGCACGTGCTCCATAGATGGTAAGCCCTCGGGGTTACCTTAGTGCACTAATATGTGTGTTCTACTGCAGGGCTGTGATAGCCAGTCCCACAAACCATGAAAGAAACGGCCTTGCATAAGCACAGGAGCTCTGTTCTCCCTATCGTGCTTGCTTCCAGGGGAGGATTTGGAGAGGTGACTGGTGGTGGTCTTGGTCTTCTTGCAGCTGGCTACCCTGCACCCCTTTCAGCCTGGGCTGTACCTAGTACTCTCTGTAGCAGCAGGAATTGGCTGCTGCAGCCAAGCGGACTTTAGTTTGTGTGTTGATTTACAACAGATTTATCTTCTAGTTCTTTACTCCGAGTTTGTTTTAGAGTTAAGGCTTCCATATCGCAGCTCTATGGAAGTGGACGTATCTCCTAAGACATCTCAGCATGTGTATGGATAG
The DNA here is from genome assembly GCF_964237585.1 of Gallinula chloropus. Taxonomy (NCBI): domain Eukaryota; kingdom Metazoa; phylum Chordata; class Aves; order Gruiformes; family Rallidae; genus Gallinula; species Gallinula chloropus. The sequence goes on from NC_140085.1 coordinate 119,377,731, forward strand.
GGGAGCACAGAGTTGGCGTGGGGCCAAGGCAGCACTTGGGATTATCAGCCTCAACCGCCTTGACACCGCGAGCCTTTACTGCTGTGTGACAGCCCTCACTGGCCTCCCAAAAGAGAGGAGCAAGGGGCAAGGGGTTAGGGACGAATCGAGGACTGTACACAGCAGCCTGATTGATAGACTGGCCTGCACTAGGCAGGTCAGTGAGAAGGTAAGCTCTGTATTACTCACATCAGCCCAGCTCTCAATTATGTCATTTCTCTAGAGCGCATTTGCCTCTGCCTTCAGAGCCGGGCAAGAGGGCACCCTCTGCGAAAGGCTTAAGCATCAGTCCCTTTAGGGATGCTTAGTCAGTGACCCCCGTGCTTCTCATTACATACTGCCAACCTGCCATCACTCGATAATCTTGTGGAAGGGTTTACAAGTTTGTGCTGCCTCAGAAATCTGTGCTTGTTCATTGCAGCTCTGCTCAGAGGGGATGCTCCGTGCACAATAACTCTCTCAGTGAGACCATGGCTAATTGCATCAGGAGGTCAAAAGGGAGGTCTTCTAAAGTGCTACCGTTGCTTGCCTGCATTCCTGGTGTCAGTACAGGTTGTTTACAGATCCATCATTAGCACCAATAAATGAAAAGCTGCAGAAAGAATTTAGACAATGTGGAGCAAAAATAAATTAAAAAAAAAAGAAGATAACAATTCTTTTTCCGATAGCTGTGTGGAGCTTGGGAAGTAAGACATGCAAATAGCAGAAACTGGCCATCTAAGTGAAAAGAGCATTTTAGTCATTGATTTCTTAGTATTCTAGCAGAACACTAACACTGAATCTTATCATTTGACCATCCAGATTCCAAAAAGGTCATGTGATGTTGTTCAGCTGACCCCCCCCCTTTTTTTTTTAGTTGAGCACACAAACTTTTCTTTGGCTGACGTGACTACAAACCCTAAATTCCTGAGTGCAATTCTCTGGAATGTAATTTCAAATTTTGACTTACTCTCTTGCTTTTGTGGATATCCCCATCTTTACATTTCTATCAAAGACCTCTGTCATTTCCATCTTGTTTCTCTAGTGCCCAGAGCAAAAGAAAACTGGTGTTGCAGTCTGCAGTGCAGGTAGGAGAGTCAGGAGGAAGAGGTGTTACTGCTTAGCACTGGTGGCAAGAAGTCTGCTGAAGATGAGAAGCCAGGGAGTTGATTTTTGTAGTGGCAGGTCCAGAGCTGATTTGCCATCTCTTTGCATTTCTCCTCCTCTAGCAAAGCCTCTGAGCCTGGACAATTAGGATTAGGACGAAGTGAGATAGAGGAAAAGAAGTGATTTCATCTTAAGACAAGCATTTCACACCAGGTTATCTGCCACTTGAGTTGATGTGTTAAAGAAGGGAGCTGTTTACCTCCCTGTGGTAAACTTAATTTACGCTGGGTCCAGAGCCTGCATTGCACTGTAACCAGAAGTGTCTCTGCTCCTGGATCGCTGCCTGAAACACAGGAGGAGAGCACAGAGCGTGGTTCAGGCTCCCTACCTGAACGCCAGCTACTACAGTAGTCTCCCTGTTTGGGTGGGAAGGACGGGCAGCATCAAACAATGGGTGGATTCATACCAGATTTATTCCAAAAGCTAAGAATCAAACCCATCTTTCCCAAGAAACAAGCTCCCTTTTCAAAAAGAAGAGTAATTTAAGGTCAAATACTTTCATCCTAGGCAACATGAAATGAAGAATAGCAAAATTCGGCTGGCATCCTGTGTGGTTTACCAGCGGTCCCTCTGTTTGGGGGCGAGGAATGCAGTGTCCTGCCTGCACAATGCAAAGGCCAGCGAGCCCTGTCGCAACACCGCGTGGCTGCAGAATGACATCAGGTCACATTACATGGGAGCGTGCCATGCAGAAAAGGTCACAGGCCTGGGCTCCAACCCAGCCTGCCCCACTTGGAAAGCAGGTTTCTGTACCCGACGCCGGCCGCCTTGTTCTGGAAAATGCCTGCGCAGGCTCAGCTTCCCACGGGGCAGAGGGCAGATGCCGCCCGAGCCCCCAAGAGCAGCTGGTCCCTGGCAGGGAGGCGCTGAGCAGGTACAGGAGGGAGGGGAAAAATAAAGGAGGCAAAAGGGAGGGCTCATTTCCTAGAAAGAGGAGAGGAACGGGTCGCTCAGGGTCTGGCCAGCTGGTACAGGGTGTTTCACAAACACCAGGCCTACATGGACTGAAGTGGCTGATAGAAGCTGCCCAGAAGTGAGCCTGACCATCTCAGGACAACTGCAGCCAACAGCCTCCCTTGCAGGACAACTTCTCCCTCTCTTCCTTCCTTCTGTAGTATTTTCTGAGCTCCTGCAAGCTCGACATAGACCCCCAGGGCTGGCAGACATCAGCGAAGTCTGGCAACACACCCATGGATGTAGCCAGTCACATCTATGCCCTTCCCCTCCCAGCCCTGGTACTGGTTGCCAGGTGTCACCATGTTGTGAAGCAGTGAGCAGGCACTTGCAGGCACCAGCTCTCTGTGAGGCGGCTCCGTGTCCCTCGCCCATCCCTTAACACCTTTCCAAAAACATGGAGACCAGTTTCTGCCCAGCCCCAGTGAACCAATGGTGGGGCTGGGGGCCCCAGAGTGTGGCTGTGGGATGCAGGCAGCCATCGACATTGCTTGGTCTTGAGGTGAAAAACAACCTTCTTGTGCAGGAACTGTGAGACATCCATCCAGGCATCGTCCCGCACTCGCAGCAGCGACTGCCACTGGGAGATGAGCTGGTGTCCCCTGATGGTGCTGTGCTGTGCCCTGCTCTCCTGCCCACCCATGTATCAGGGTCAAGGGGAGTGTGTTTCCAACCTCAATTGGACTCTGCCCTGCCTAATTTGTTAGTTTTGTACCACTGGAGTCTTACTAAGGGACTGCATCCAAGCTAGGCTCTGGCTTATCCCTGTTTACTAAAATGCCTCCCAGTCTGGCTGTTTGTAGACCTGATGATCTTGCTACCACAGTAGGTTGAAAAGGGAAGCACATCCTAAATTTCCCTAGTTCTTGGGACACAACAGGGCTCATGTGGCTAGCAATGAGGTCTGGTATATCCAAGGAGTGGATTCCAAGCTCAAGCTGTAGCACTCAAAGCCTGGCTTAGGGCAGGTAAAGCAAATGTAGCTACTGAACCCACTTGCACTCCCCATCTTTAAAAATGCCCCGTGGGTTGCCCCCTTGCACAGGCCTTTGCATCTGCTAGTCGGTGAGGCAGAGAGGCCCTTGAGCTTCTCACAAGGGCATGTTTTTCACTTGTTTGGCACCAGTGCCAAGGGTGATGACCTGGCAGAGTGCCAGGCTCAGTGATCAAACCATCAGGGAGACACATTGTGGGGTGCTGGGACCCTAAAATGAGATACCAGCTCTGTATGGGCCATGAAACGTAGCCTCTACTTTCAGACACAAGCACCTCCCACATCCCCTTTATTCCTTCCTCATGAAGCTTCTATGGCCAGCAGAGCACCTGCACCTCAGCATCCCAAATACATCTGTCTTCCCCGTACTGGACATAGGATATCAGACAAGGATATTTGGCTCAAAGCTTAGGCTGCCTGAGCCGGGCTGCCGATGAAGTCTGACTCTGCTAAAGTCAGTGCCAGTTTTACCTTTGGTTTCAATGAGGAGTTAATTTTGCCCTATAGAGTGATGATATGCTGTTTGGCAGCGAACCTTCAGGACACAGGCAGAGGCCTCATCCACACTGACAAGCAGCTTTTTCATGCCTCAGTTTCCCCCTCTGTATCTAAAAGGAAGCTCAAGTCAAAAATGCACCTTCCCCTTCCTTATGAAGTTCTTTGATGCAGAGATCTAAAATACAACATAAGAGCTACCACTGACCTTCATTTTCCTTTACTGGGTCCAGACCTATTTAGTGCCTATTTATGGCAGCCTGGTCATTAGCACTATAAGAACAAATTCAGCACAAAGAAAGCTTTAAACCACTGAAGTGGGGTGTGCCGGGCTGTCAGAACAGCTATTGTACAATACTTTCCTCCTTGCTCTATCAAAAGACAAAAGCTGCATTTGGTGATTGAAGACACAGAGACCAGAATAGCAACAGGAGCTTCTCCTGAAAGGAAAAAAAAGAAAATAAAATAAGGAATTCCATCATATTTCCTAAACCCCACATTCTTCCTCTCCTCCATGTTGCTCTGTCCCCTTGGACCTCTCCACAAGGGTATGGGAGAAGGACTCTTCCCCCCAGCTTCCCCCTCACCTCTTGCAACCCCTCAACTCAGCCCTGGGCTAGGCTATTCCAGTGATGTCAGAATAGCTTGTGATGTGTATGTTTTCTGTCGTGCTGTTTTCAGATAAACAAGGGAGCAGGCAGCTGATGTGAGATGTGGACAGTCACTTTGTCAGGCAGGGAGCTGCTGCCACTTGCTGGCATCCTGTCATTTACGAGTGAAAAGGTTTTTCCTTCTGCATTTTTTCCCCCCATGGAAGGCTTCATGGGTGAGAAGGGTTTGTAAAAGGGGGATGCCCCACCTGCTGAGCCTGGAGTTTTTCATTTATGTTGTCAGGTTCCCTCATAGCTCTCTTAGCACCCATGTGCCTTACTATTGGCACATCTCCTTTTATTTTCTCTCTGCCCCTCTGCCTGGAGCAGGGCTACTAAGTTCTAGCTCTAGAAGGGGAAGACCAGATGCCTTTGCCTCACTGAAACTCAGAGATAATGAGAAGACCTGCGTTAACCAGATCTCTCACGACTCTCCCTCTGAACTAAAATCCAGTTGGAATGGGATGTTCACATTCAGACATGAACCACAGTGAGATTTCCTCAGAGATGAACCCCCCCCCCACCCCCCAAGAATCCTTTTGTGAAAATGTAATGTCCTGCTGGGATTAACTTTAATGAAAACAATTGGGGTAGCAGCTCAATAATCCCAAAAACCACGTGCACAGGCGCCCACGGTACGTACACTGTATATTTTGTCACTACATCTTTTCTTGCCTTTCATTCAATTCCATTTCAAAATGCTCATCCATCCTACGCTGCCCACAACACAGCAAGCAAACTCCAGGTTTGATCAGTCCTTGGGATGTACCCCCAGTGCTGCAGAAGACATGGGTTTAGTAATATTTTCCAGCTTGGATATGATGGAAATGGAAATCCATACCCTTCTAGAAGATGCAGCAAGGAGGGAAATATTGGGCGTTGGACTCAGTGATCTCTGGAGGTCCTTTCCAACCCCTACAATTCTGTGAATATAAAAAATGCAAAATAAGTGTAGATTTTACAAAATGAGAACTTTACCTTGGGCGTCAGGCCCGGTGGATGCTTGGAAGATGCTGTGCTATCTGAACAGACCTCTTCTGGATGCCTAAGTTTCCTGGGAGAAGAGGCTTAGAGGTATTTTACCGCTTCATTCCTCCCAGAAGCAGCACCACAGAATCACCAGGGATTACCTTTCTGCCCCGGAGGAGAAGCTGTGCTGTGGATCACGTAAATGCAAGGCATTCCCATCCTGAGAAAGCTGTTTGTTGACTGTCAGTTTAGCTGGAGATTAGATAAGGCTTAATTAATACAGTCCAGTCATACTTTCTAGGTTTAATTCTCAACAGACAGATAAAAATTATTACAGAAAGTCAGAGGCTCGCTCCAGGAGGAGTCAAGGGAAGAGAGAGCATTTTAACTGCTAATTCAAAGGGGCCTTTCTACAAAACAAACCTTATTAGCGAGTTGATATCTGGTCTGCGCTCACAGCCTCCTTTGCTTGGCAGACCAAGAGGACTGAAAAAAAAGGGTATCACCCTGGGAAAACCCCAGAAACAATGTCCCAGGCATGGCCTTTTATAACCCTAAGTATCTATTTTCTACATGCATTTGCAAACACTCTGCAACATGTTGGAGTTGGCCTTATATAATCGGTAAAATATCAATTCATTTATGTGGATATTCACAGAATCACCATGACTTTGCAAATGTCTTGTCAGAAACCTTTCGGGTCACAATGACCTAGAAGGAGGTATTAAGCAGACTCTAATCAAACAGATAACTCAACACGAGCCCTTCTTGCCTTTCACCTGACTTGCAAAGGCAATGCCGTCTTCTGGGTCTGAGAAAATAATTCCTGTTTCTATTCCCAACTAACCCAGGGTCCAGTTCTTTCCAAAGGCTTTTTAGGAGTCAAATTCCTGTCTGATTATACCGGTACAGCTACCCAAATTTTTTTGTATGGTCAAGTGGCAGCCAAAAGAAAAAGGAATAGGTTTCATGGGGTCAAGTGGCAGCCAAATGGAAAAGAAATGGGGTGAAACCAGGATGGTGACCAAGGGAAGGAATTATAATAAGCAGTAGGGATGTCTGCCCCAACCTCCCCCAAAACACCTGTGGAAACAGGACTAAGTAACAAAAAAGAACTTGGAAGTCTGAAACAACTCAGGAGCGTGAACCACAGTAGGCAACATGAGGGAGAGGAAGGGAGCTAGGCGCAGCCAAAGGCAGAAGCAGCTTGTTGAGCCCTTCCCCAGAGAAAGCAAAGCCCACAGCTCAGGGCTGAGGATAGCGCTGAGCGTAGCGAGGCAAAATGCAGCGGAAAGAAGATGAGCAAGAGGAGAGGCTGGAGCCAGCTGATGCACAGCGCCCAGAGCTACGGCCACAACGTCAGTGGGAGCAAGGCCAAAATGACATTAAATCTGCAGAAGCATCATCAAAATAGCATCCCTCTAGCCAAAATGCCACGAGTCCGAGGGTCAGCTACAGGCCAGCTACCGCAACTGAGTCAGGCAGTTCCCAGGGGGGACATGTTCCAGTACATCCAGCAGACCTAACTTTGGCTACGCCTCCTGTTATCGCACCCAGCGCTATGTCAAGCCATCCGGCGGGTCCACAGCGCCTTTTGGCAGGGCAAGAGGGCCACTGGAAGAGCACGGCCCATGCGGCATGAGCCCAGGGCGGTGGGGGGAGGAGTTGGTACTTAGTGAACTACCCTTGCTCTAACTCTGCTGTAACTGAGGAGCTGAGTGCGTCCCAGCACAGCAAAGACACATCTACCAAGGAGAAGGAACAGATGAGAAGAGGAAGGCATTTGAAATGACTGGAGGACATTATCCATGCTGTCTGTAGAGCTGGCCAGGGGAACAGAAAGGGAGGAAATAATGATCAGTTAAAATGTTTGTATTACATGTGGAAGAGAAGAAGACAGAAAGGGTGGTAAATTATAACATGCTAAGATGCAAATAGTTATTTCCATTTCTCCTCTGTAGCACACATACATTTTTGTCTGAAAAAAAAGCACTCCCTCTGATCCTCCACTGGCTTTAATAACTTCTGAACTTATTGGCCAATTTTTAATTAATTTACCGAGATAATGATATCAAAGATGAAGTTAGTCCCATAAGGGTTTCCCTGGCCAGGCAGAGAAGAGAATTTGTCCTGTTTGGCCTTGAGAGACCAGTATAAACTGCCCGTTTATCAAGCAATCCATGTCTGCACACACCTCTGCAGGGCAGAGAGGTGTCCAAACACCAGGAACAGCTCTGGCCAAACTCCTGTGGTCTTCGACATCGAGGCCGGTCAAGCACCAGACACGCCATCATGCTGTTAAGGTGTTTGTGGTATGTGATGCTTGCAGTGGCACAAAACAAGCTCTCCTTTTGCTTGCATGTGCATCACACCCTTCAAATGATGCCCTCAGGTAGGGTTGGTGCTCACGCTAAGTTCCTGGAACAGGCTGCCCAGAGAGGTGGTGGATGCCCCCGTCCCTGCAGGTGTTCAAGGCCAGGTTGGATGGGGCCCTGGGCAACCTCGTGTAGATCCAGGCCTGGAGGTTGGTGGCCCTGCCTGTGGCAGGGGGGTTGGAACTGTATGATGCTTGGGGTCCCTTCCAACCCAGACCATTCTATGATTCTGCAATTCTAAGGTTCGGAAGCACTGCCCACACCCCTAACCACCCACCAGCAGGCACCTGCCTGCCCTCTCTACCAGGGAGCAGAGACCTTTCACATCTCCCAGCCACAAGCGTGAAGCTCCCACCTACAGACCAGTGGGAGGCCATTCGACACGGGTGCTCTCCTCCTGCTTTTTGGCTGTATATAGGCAGTGCTAAAACCCAACCTGCATAAGCCACCGGAATAGGAACAGAAAGCGTAACGGAGTGATCATATGCCTGGTAGCAGGCCAAATGCTGACAGCAAAGAAGTCTATACGGGCTTGTTAACCTACCGAAACAACATAACTCTTTCCCCACCGGCACTTTCATAAATGACTTCTGCCACGACAGGTCAGTAAAGATTTATTTACTGAGTCTGCAGCACAAAAGGTGGGAAATGCTAGCTGGACTCCACGGGGAGGCTAGAGAAAAATGTGGTAAACAGCAGCAAGCTGTTGTGCTGGCGGTGAGTGTAAAAGTGTTGCGGTGCTTTGCCTCTTGCTGAAACCTCTGGTGGTGGCTATAAATCTTTGGCTCCCACTTGCAGTGGGTATTTGTTAATTACGGCATCAGCACGTCTTGTACCGGTCCACGGGTCCTCGGGATAGCCTAGCAAAGGAGCAGAAATAGTTTTGCAGTGAAGGCAGGTTCAAGGAATGAATGCCTCAGCACTGATCTTTCCACCGTTCTGGCAGCAGCGCTAGGAAACTAAGGATCACAATATGGAGCACAAGGATGTTAATTCTGCCTAAATAACAGACTGCGTTTCCTCTGCCCGGCTGTTCTGGGGAGCTAATTACACAGATTCCCAGATCAAAGAAATATAAAACAGTCTGCAAACGATTGCAATGTTGATGTGCTGGCAGTCCAAACCATGACATATGGTCCTTCAGTATGCCATCCTAGAGAAGAGGCTCACGAGCAACGCTCGTTACGCAAAATAATGTCGTAAATAACAGAAAGAGGCTGATTTTAGAAATGTACTTGAGGTGGCCTCCCCGCTTAGCCCCCCAAGAAGACAGTCAGTGTTTCACAGAGCTACTGCCAGCCTGGTGATAGGTTCCCAAATGTACTTCCCTTGAGGGGGAAGGAAGGTGAATCATATCCAGACAGGATCCCTGCTCAGGCAATACCCACACACAAACCTTGCTAAAACAGTGCTAAGGGTGCAAAGTCAGGTTTTCACTGAACACCGCCTGCATATGTGTTTTGGGAGTGCCCCATGGCAGCGTGCCAGCTCTCACACAGCTCATCAGCAGGTTTTGGATCTTGAAGATCACCACCCAGGCCTCGTGGGATGCCTGCGTGGACCATCTGTAGGCCAGGAGGGGAAAGGTGTGAGACACAAGCACTCCAAGGGCATCCACATGCTTTTGCTGACAGCAGATGTGTGGAGGTTCCGCATCCTGCGATCCCAGCTGAGGAGGTGAGCATCACTCTTGGGGGCACTGGGCTTGTGCCGTCCCCCAAAAGTGGGACTCTTCCTCTCTCCTCCTTCTTCATGCTGCTCTTGCCTAAGCTCTTCCTTTTCCTCCACCCTGGTAGCACCTCACTTCATACCTTTGCAACCTGACCCACTGCCACCACCCCACCTCAGCCCCTGGTCAGCCCCTGTTTGTCCTCTACCCACCATGGGCACCCCAGCACTAGCCTCGCTGGTGTGCCTGGCCTCGAGCAGAACCCTTGGGACCAGACCAGCACTTCTCCCTGGCAAGCGCAGAAGTGAATTTCCCTGTGCAAAGGTTAAGGACAGAGCTGATTTATTACCTCCTTACCCTTGGGGCTACAAAGTTCAGCTCTCAGCAACACAGAGCAGCATCCCCACACTGAGTGGCTCAGGGCATTGTGATCAAAGTGTTGGCCCAGAAGACAGGTAAGCTGGGCTGCCCTGCCCTCATCCCCAGCCCACCCTCCTCCTGCTCCATCAGGACCACAGGGCGGTAGGGAAAAAGCAAGGGGGGAGGCGACCCACCGCACTGCTCCTCCCTTAAGGTCATCCTGAGAAATTGATACATTTTTATGTGCCTGACAACCTGCTCTGGACACAAGCAATTTTCTGTGGAGTTTATAATTCCAGGAAAGGCTAAAGGAGCGCGGTGCCATTCCACTTGCCTGCCTTACTGCACACTGAACCCCCAAATTCTGGCGTGCTGAGGGCCCTAGGTTGCCTTCCTCTCACCCTGCCAGTGTTTGGCCTTCAAATGGGCAAATATAACTCCGGTAATGGCACTGAGGAAAGCTCAGAGAGGCCACGGGAATCTTGTGCCTCTTGGGAAGGAGGCAGCAGATAAACAGGATTAGGGAATTTTGCATAGCTGAACCTGCCAATTTCTGCAAAGAGGAAATGTAGGCAGTGCCTGCAGCACTGATTGAGAGGAGAAGCCTTTGAAACGCCTGCCAGGCAAAACGTGTGAAGGTACAAGCTGCCTTTCCTCCACAACAGGGTGCAGTGCAGGGTGCAGCCCAATTCTGCGGAGCTCCCCCTGCGCTGGGTGCAGTTTGCAGTGCATAGCCAGCCGACCAGGGAAAGGGAGGGAACCAGGCCAAGGAGGCCTGATCCTGCGTCAGGCTCCAGCCACTGCTAGGATTCAAACAGGGAGGTCAGCTGCAGGATTTTCTGCTATGGACCAAACAAAAAAAAATTCACTAAGAATTGGTTTCCTGGGAATTTTAAAATATTTTTTTCCTCACCTTTTTTTGTTTTATTGAGAAGAGACCTGAAAACTAAAATATATGGAATGGCATAGGAAAGGGTTGGATTTGGGGGTTTCTTAGAGGAAAGTGTTTGGATTTTCAGGTGAAAATGGTTAATTTTCAACTTTCCATCAGAAAGACAGCTATTTCATGGGGAAATACCAGTATACACCCACTAGCTCGGACATGGAGTCTCACAGTAGCAGGCATATTCTGCAGTGGGTAGGGCTTTGCCTGGTGAGAATGTGATATTAGAGGGTCACCCTATAGCATCACGTAACTGTCCTCAGGAGTCTCACATCCCCAGGAGGAGAGGACCTGCCTCTGCTCTGTGACAAGGGGAGCCACCAGTATCTCTCCCCATAATCAGACACCCCCCTCACCAGCATCTTCTCTGTGTTCCTGGCCGCAGCACCAGAGGACAAACACTGATTTTTGAGTGGGTTCTCTGAAAACAAGTACACAGTGAAGCTCATGAGGGCTCTGCTCCAAGGGGACCACACTGGGAGAAAGGGCAGGAGCACAGTAAAAATAAGTCACTGCTGTGTGATCAGCTCCAGAGTGGTCCAGTTCAGCTTGTACAGTCTCACTGGACTGTCATGTTGGTAATAAAGCATCACCACTACATTACCACTAGTGGCTGTGCCTTTTTGTCCCTCCTGTTTGGCTGGGGATGAAAGCACAGTGCCAGGTTTGACCAGTTTAGTGGAGCTGGGGAGAGGGGGGAGAAGAAAATCAGAGCAGAAACCACTGTGGCCTAAGCAATCCTTATGGCGCACCCACAGGGGTGCTCTGACAGGGACAAGGACCCCCACTTAAATGACAGTGGCATACATCATCCCAGCTGGAGGACAAGCAGCTTTTCCCTCTGGCCCCGCCACAGAGACAGAAATCCTCAGCAATGAGCTGGGGTAGGCACATGGGAACAGAAAATGGCATGAAATGATGGAGCCTTCCAGAACCTAAAGGGGCCTACAGGAAAGCTGGAGAGGGACTGGTTATCAGGGAGTGTAGTGACAGGACAAGGGGCAATGGCCTTTATGCTGAAGGAGGGCATATTTAGATTAGATATAAGGAAGAAATTCTTCCCTGTGCAGGTGGTGAGGCGCTGGCATAGGCTGCCCAGAGAAGCTGGGGCTGCCCCCTCCCTGGCAGTGTTCAAGGCCAGGCTGGATGGGGCTTTGGGCAATTTGGTCTCGTGGAGGGTGTCCCTGCCCATGGCAGGGGGGTGGGACTACCTGGGCTTTGAGGTCCTTCCTGACCCAAACTGTTCTGTGATTCTATGAAAGCACAACCCAGGGCTTTGATTTCCCAAGTGATTTCCAGAGTGCTCACGAAGGATCTAGCCAAGTGTCTACAAGGGAGGGCTATGAGGCAGCACTCAGGCAGCTGCTGGTGATGGAGCCTGAGGTGGTGATCTCCAGCAAGGAGCTACAGGTCAGGACAGTCAGTCCCATCTTTGCAAGAAAGCTGAGTCTGCAGGCCTGGCATCTACAGGGGCAAATCAAGTCCATTTAAAATGAATTTTTAATATTTTAGTTGATGTATTTTCAAAACTATTTATTTGCAGGTACTGATCCAGAACAGATTTTTTTCAAGAGTGGTCTGGACAGCCTTTTATTAAAACCTACTCTTCTCCTTCTTAAGTGGCACCCGCCAGTGGTGAGTTACATGAGCAAAGAATTAAGTAAGGAACCGCATCTGGTTTCCCTGCATCTGATCTGAATTTTCTCTCTTTTTCATTGTATGATATTTGTTCTCCCCCTCAGGGTACTCTTGTCCTTGGATGAGATTTTTAGTGTTGCTCTTAAATCCTGTTTGGACAGACTTCCAGAAGCCCCAGACAACTGAAAGCTCAGTTGCACAGCGTGTGAGATAGGACCATTTGGTATGTGGTGCACAGAGCAGGCACAGGGAAGAGCTGCTTCTTGAGACAAGGCCTCCTGTGTGGTGGGCAGGTTTCTGAAGCAGCTCACCCCTTCCCAGAATTCCTGGGTTTAGAGGGCTGCAGGTAACCTGATTTGTTGGCACAGTCCACAGACCCCCCATGCCCAGCCATGTCACTCACCTTCATGACACTTCCAGGAGGTCCCTGGGGACGCCACCCGCCCCACAGCCACTGCAGAGTGTTCAGCCAGGCCCTATTGGCTCTTGGAGCTGGTGAGCATGATGCTACATCAGCAGAGCTCAGCAGCACCCAGAGGCAATGCCCAGGGTTGGGAGGAACATGGGAGACCTGGAGTGGAGGAAGGCATGGTGGCCCCAACAGTGCAGTCTGATGACAGGCCCAGAGAGATCCCAGCAACAGCCCTGCCTGCTAGCAGGCAGCTGGTGGTCAGCAAGCTGAGCTGCATCCTGTGCTGTACTGAGCAGTGGTGCAGTTGGATGCTACATGTTCATGAACATTGGACCTCAAGCTTTAGCCAGGACTGAGCCTGAGAAGAAACTCGGCTCATTTTCAGAGTCTTTCACTCTCAGGTATAGAGTATATTAATTTACATCCATGCAGGGATTGCTTAGGACATTCGAGACAGGCAAGAGAAGCTGCAAGTAAAGAAAAATCATCAAAGAAAAGTTTAAAAAATACTAAATATCCCACAGCAGTCCAAAGTAATAGTTTGTCTGCTATAGATGGTGAAATTAAGCAGGTCAGTCCATAGAGCTGTGCCATTTTATGCCAGATAACATAGCTTCTTGCCTGCTAGACTGTTTCATCATTTGCTTTTCCAATAATCCATCTCTCTGCTAGTAATGATGTCAAATAAATCCCCACTAAAATGTAAAAATGTTTATGATTATACTTACTGACCTGTTCCTTTATTAAATGAGGACAATAAGATGATGCCCCGATATTTGCTAATGGGTTACTCCCATCTAACCTTTTCTTGTTTATCCAGATCATCTGTTTTCATTTGATAATACAATAGTTGCCAATAAAATTAAGTCAATTAAATTAAAGGTCTATTATGTTCTTTGAAATCAGGCTGAGACCTTTTTTTTCTTTCCTCAGTCAATGCTCTGGGAAGATTTTTGATAGGGCAGCTGGGAAATCTCGAGCATATTCTCATCTGCTGTAAATTGGTTTAGCTTTTCTGAAATCAATAGAGTGGCATTAACATACACCAGTTGAGGGCCCGAACTGTTATGTGTATGAATAAGCCTCAAACCTGTCCTTGGGCCAAAATTTAGATCTGGAATTACCCTCTCATGCAATCTTAAAGACAGTTTACCTGTAACATAAGTCCTGTAGTTAGGTATAGCATTAGCAGCCAGGTATACAGTAGAATTACACCATGACCTCTTCCCTATGTAAGTATTCCAGTATAAATATGACCTTTTAAATTTAAATTTAAATGTGAGCTATTCCCAGGAGGCTCAAGTGAAATCAGTGAAGGGCTCTGATGTTACACAGTAATGTCTGTTTGAAGCTGCCCGCATTACTTTTCTCATAGAAAACATTTTACTGCATTTTTTTCCAGTGTAGACAAGACCTTGCTATCTCATTCAATGATTATTTAAATAAAAAGGCAAACAGAGGATGAATGTCCCACAACCTAACAAAATCCTAAACTCTAGCTTTGCAGTGCCATTCAGGTATCTTAAGAACCAGAATCCGATACACACAACTATAAATGGCCTTAATTTGTAGTCATCCCATTCACTTTGTAACACCTTTGAAATGACTTCTCATTTCTGGGCCAGGCTTCCAGTAAATTTTTGCCCAAACCAACTGTTTCTTAGTAAATGCCATTTAGCTGTATCATCCTTACCGGACAGGCCGAGGCTGGTAAGGCAGGGTGCCCATAGCTCACTCCCCTGCCTTACCATGGGACAGAGGCTTTGTGAAGAGCTGAACTTGTCCCCCCCAGGACTGGATGTGTAAGTGAGGAGAGCTCAAGCGCTTTGAATACCCCTGGTGTGACTCACAGGCTGGTGCTGTCCCCAGTTCTGTCTCAGCTGCTCACCCGAATGCCTCCGGCATGTCTGATAGATACACGAAGGGGAACGGCCTCTCATGTGGTGGGGCTGGGTGGGTGTCTCCAGTCAGTCAGTGGGAGATGCTAGGTTGAAGCCAGGGGCTCAGAGCCATCCAAGGGAGTGCCTGGGGGGCAAGATGTCTTTGTAGGGGACATGCATATTTGCTTGTACTTCCCAAGTAGTTGCAACTGGTTAGTAACCCCTTTCTGACACTGAGGTCATGGCTTGGCAAGATTTGGCAGCTACAGTGTGAAGATGGGCTCTCAGCCACCATGAAACCTTGGACTGTGGCCTCCAGCAGCAGGATGTATGGTCTGTCTGGTGGTAAACCTGTACTGCAGTGACCACAGCAGGGTGCAGCGATGGAGGAGATCTTTCTCCAGACACAGATGAGTGGCAATCACTTGTGCAAAAGGCCACTTGCTGGTGTATGATCAGAGAAGAGAGGAGAAGCTGTCAGAGCAGCTGGGGACTGCCTCAAGCAGGCTTTAAGAAAGGTGTTGGGCTGCAGTCCCATAGACTCCTGGTGGAGTGAGGGACACCACCTGAAAATGGCCAAGAGGCTTCCTCCAGGCTCATCTCATAAGGTGGGGATGAAACCTACCTTTCTACAGCCCAAAATGGCAGGCCTTGGGAAGATAAAGGGTACCATATCTGTCTTAGAGGCCCAAGATATTCTGATTAACCCTTCAGATGGCAAAGAGAGGTGGTCTTGCTCACATCACCCTGGGGCACATTTTCCTTTTTGTGTTTCAGCATCTTACCCTTAACAATAAAGGATGGCAGTTCTAGCTAAAGGATGGTTCTTTTCTGGAAAAAAAAAAAGAACAGTTCTTTTCTGTAAAACTCTTACAGAGCTAGCAAAAATGTCAAGAATAAACCTAACCAAGACACCATCATCCAGCTCAGGTCACAGTTTTGGATGCTTTTTTCCACTTGAAAGCAGTGAACCTCCTTTAATACTCTCTCTGAATGCACTGTCAGAAGTCATCTGTAAGCTCTTAACTCATCACATCAGTACTGCTATTAAATCTGAATCTCCAGCCCTCTGTTAGCAATCACCCTGAAGAGCTGGCACACAAGTAGAAAGTCTTTTAACTGTCTTTCTGCAGACTTGATGGCAAAGTTAGCACAATCCTCACCAAGCCTAGATAAACTCTGCTGTGAAAGAAAGGCAAATAAAGACCTGGAAGAGCTCCTTCATAGAGACTGAGAGGAGAGACAATGTTTACCCAAAACCTTAAGGCAAACTCGGGAATTAACACCGAACAGCTTTGTGTGTAGTTCCAAGTGAGAGACTTTAACTCTCTGCTGTCACAAATTCAAACAGTGAAACAGCTCCTAACCCTAATTAACTCAAAATGTTTGACATCTTAGAAAGGATTTGAAGCCTAAACAGGCTCCCTACCAGCCAAACCTACAGTGCAGACCAAAGATTTTCCATTTACACCAGGCACTGTATAAACTGCTCATAACTTCACACAAGATCCCTCTATGTATTTTGCTCCTAGAGTGAATTTTTCTAGGATAAAAGCTTTAAAGTGATCTACAGATTTCTAACTGTAAACAGAAAATAACAACTTCTTTCCAGACCCAAGGGATATGAAAATCAACACAAGAGATATGGTCACACCACCAAAAGGCAAGGTAGAAATGTCCCCTACACAGTGATGCAAGGCACATGGGATAAAAGGTCAGGGTCAGACCTTCCTCTGAGCTGAACTCCTATCTGCCACTGAGCAGGGCTGGACTGGAGATACCATAGAATCATAGAATGGTCTGGGTTGGAAGGGACCCCAAGGATCATAGAGCTCCAACCCCCCTGCCACAGGCAGGGCCACCAACCTCCAGGCCTGGATCTACACCAGGTTGTCCAGGGCCCCATCCAACCTGGCCTTGAACACCTCCAGGGACGGGGCATCCACCACCTCTCTGGGCAGCCCGTTCCAGCACCTCACCACTCTCTCTGTAAAAAAATCTTCCCCTTAATATCTAATCTAAACTTTCCCTCCTTTAGCTTTAATCCATTTCCCCTTGTCCTGCCATTATCTACCCTTTTAAAAGTTGATTCCCCTCCTGTTTGTATGCTCCCTGCAGGTACTAAAAGGCTGCAATGAGGTCCCCCCGCAGCCTTCTCTTCTCCAGGCTGAACAAGCCCAGCTCCCTCAGCCTCTCTTCGTAGGGGAGGTGCTCCAGCCCTCTGCTCATCTTTGTGGCCCTACTCAGGTCCCTACTTAGCCCCTACTCTGGATAGAGACTGGCTAAGGATAGAAAGCTTAGCACACTCTTTCCTCAAAGGATCTTACAGTTCAGTTATGGATTTCCAACTCAGTTATGGATTTCCAGCCTCCGAAGCTATGCAAACAGGACTTGATTGCCCGTTGCTTGTTAATGACCCCTGTTTGTACAGTTTCATCAGCTTGGTGTAGAGCTAGTTTTTGCTGAACAATCACAGCTAAGCTGCTGGAAACCCACACGTCATCAGTTTCAGGAATTGTAAAGGTGAGCTTCCTCCCAGGAGAGCCACACCCCTCCTGTAACTTTAAGTCAGGTTGGGGTAACAGAGGTGTAAATGAAGAGAACAATTGCTTGGCAATTTATGTGCTGTATCAGGAAAACATTATCACTTTTGCCATATCAGGTATATTCTCTGTTCACTGGCACCTTTGTAACACAAGAGTAATTTCGATGACATTAGGTTGCCCAGAGAGGTTGTGGAAGCCCCCCCCCTTGAAGTGTTCAAGGCCAGATTGGATGGAGCTTTGGGCAGCCTGATCTGGTGGAGGATCTCCCTGTCCATGGCAGGGGGGGTTGCAACTAGATGATATTTGAGGTCCCTTCCAACTCAAATCATTCTGTGATTCTGTGTTTCCATGAAATTCTTGGGTAATGATTGTATGGAGAGAGTTATGCCACTGAAAAAGCTATGGCACTTTCCCTCTGTGGTGCACTTAAATATCAGCAGGGCTACCCCTGTGTAGAAGTGAAGCAGTTGAGCTCAGATGTCTGCACTTTTGTGAAGGCAACACACAGAAGCAGCATCTTGGGGTGATTTACTGCATCACAGCTTACAAAGCAAACAGTGGCAGTCACAGTGGTGCCACAGGTAACCACAGCTTCTCATCATGTGATGCCTGAGAGCCATAGCTGTGAGGAAGAGAAGGGAAAGGGATGCTTATACCTGACGTGCTCAGTGAAGGAACAGGGCTTGACCAACAGAAGCAGCAGCAGAATGACTTCACCTCCAGATATGCATCAAGTCTGTGATTCAGCGATTCGTTTAGAATGGTGGGTTTTAACAGAAAGAGGAATAAAAGTGCAAACCGGCTGAACAAGACAGTATCAGGCTGTACATAGCAACCTCTGCAATCCAGCTACCTTTCCCTTCAAGAAAGATCTTCCTTCAGATCTTTAGATCAAGGGCTTCAGATCAAGGTGCCCCGACAAGAGTTAATGCTCCCTTTGACCAAAACTGAAGTGTTGCTGCCATAAGGATTAGTCTGTGGGCCTTGGAAGAAAGTGTACCACACTCAGCATAGACCAGGGCAGCACGCTCTGTTGAGGGGCTGCCCGAAGGGTTTGCAAATGAGGGACATCTGGGCTGCTAAGTCACACATGCGGAGAGAGCCTCTGCTGCAAGCGACGGCCAGATGGCAAAAGCATGCAAGGAAAGCTGTGTCCCATGTGCCTCCCGTACAGGACATGGGATCTGACAGTATAACACAGGAAATTGGCATTGGAAGGGGTGGCTGAGAGGCTCAGCCCTGACTGATGATGGGTGAGGGGCGTCCGTTGCTAAAAAATGGCAGTGGTGCGTGGTTCGTGTGCAGCATGGGGGAACCTGTCCACCACCTAGGCAGCACCCCATGTTTGCTGAGGAAAGATGCTGCAGGGTATCCTTGGCCTCTGCACTGGGCTTTTTTCAAGCCAGAGCTGCCAAGGACGGCAGCTGCTTATTTTAAGAGGTCTGCCTTGGCTGGTCCTCTTCTCTGGCTGCAGAACTCAGCCTGGGCCCTGCTGCATCTGGCTGCTGGCACCTCAGTGCCGGGAGGGGAGCGCATCCCCTGAAGGCTTTTCTCCTGGGAGACTGGAAAGCCACCAGCAGCTCTCAGCAGGAAAGTGCAATTGTTGTAAGAAAGAAGGATGATGACAGGATGCACGGATGGGGGTGGGCTGGTTACTGAGTGGGGGTCATTTACAGCAATGTCCACAGTGCAGTGATGGAGCTGAGGCTTTCATGGGGTGACGTGTCCAAGCCCATTTCTACTAGAGAGGGGATCTGTGTGTCACAGAGCCTGGCTTTCCTTTCCTGCCAGGTAGACTGGATACCTGGCCTGCTTTATTTCCCCTGCCTCTTGCTGGCTAATTCCATTGCATTAATCCCGAAGCGACAGACAGGAGAACAAAAAGCAAACATTGCAAGACTTTAGAAACCACGAGAGCTGGCAGCACCACGTAGATTTGTCTGTACATTACTTGCTCTGGAATAACTGGGAGAGACTTAACCAGGCAGAGACGGGGACATGTGATGCCTCGTAAAACTCAGAGCAGAGAACAAAGTGAAAACGCAGCATAACCCAACTCTCCGTAGATGCAGAACTGCAGCGTGAGTCTTGTGGATCTAGTCTCTCTCTCTCCCTGTGATTGCCCCTGTTCCCTGCTATGTCCCCAAATCCCTGCAGGTTTTAGCACAAACAGGTGCTCCTTGAGCCTTTTACCAAACTGAAGGGGAAACAAAGTCTGTATGACAAGAGAATGAATTAAGAAGAAAGGGCTTATTAACTCCACGCAGCTGCCAAGTCAGTGTGTCTAGACTGCATCCAGTAAATGCTCCCTGTGCTGTGTGGGCAGATCAGCTTTGATTCCCAGTGGCAAGAAGTGTTTTGTGGTGCAAACTTGTCCTTAGTTCACTCACAGTTCTCTGTGGTCCTCCTGGGACTTGTCTGACAGAACAGGATCTTCTCGATGTCACCACAGTAAGGACCTGGGAGCCACGTCCTGTGCTCCTCACGCATTTGATACTTCCAAGGCTACAGAAATACCCACTCTAACATCTCAAAAAAAAGTTAAAGACACCCTTTTGGAAAAATATCATGGTTGGGCATGTCAACTCTTCTCTCAGGTCTGGAGCTTCAAAACCAGTTCCCTGTATGGAGGCATGGTTTAAAGGAGAGCAACCATTTGCACTTTGTTTCTAGGAAGCCACTCATGAAAAAATGCCAAGACAAGGAACTTTCCAGGGAACCACACTTGCCCAATTTCTGCCTGCTGAAGGAGAGCGATCTTAACCAGCCACCAGCCAGATCCTTGCCCATGGAAGCACAACAACCCCAACATCCTGCAGCACCTATGTGTCCCCTCTTCCACTCCACTCTGGGTCAGCGAGCATTGAAAAGAGGCCCTCAGCTGATACAAAACTATAGGAAACAAGAAATTCTTTGGCACAGTGGTTATGGCAATATGGTGCCTTTGCAGGACAGGAATAAGGTGATTTCTTGTGACAAGAACCAGCAGCAACAGAACCGTTGGTACTGGCAAAACCGGCCGTAGCGGAGAGACATCTGACAAAGCTAAGCAAATACACTGACACCACCATGATGGTCCCAACAGTGCAGTGGGTAATCAGAGCTGGTTTTCCTCTGTCTATACATACACACATGCACGCCCACACGTTACCTATCTATACACAGGCACACGTGCAAGTACATATGTTCAGGTAGAAGCATTATCCAGAGGTCTAATTTTAAGCTGATGATGCCCATTAGTGCAAGGCGCGACCAGCAATTTGGGAGCACCTCCTTTTGTGGGTGCAGAGCTGCTCAGTTGCGTTGTAGAGGCAGCAGTGACTCTGTCTCAGGAAGACTGCGCTGCACAGCCCCAGAAGGCGGGCTGGTGCCTCCCCTTCCCCTTGTGCCTTTCACTGCAAGTCAGAGCAAGGCTGCAAGCAGGATTCGCAGCCTTATCACCTCCTCCTGCCCCTCGCGCTGGAGTTTACATCAGCCCGAGTCTGGCCTGGCTCATTTAAACAAAGCCATCAAAGTAAAATGTCACCGTGTTTTCCTAAGCACGAAGGGGTTTAGAGAGCCCAGTGCAGCAAATAGCACCGTAAAACTCACTTGCTTTACAAGTCCAGTCTTGCTGATATAAACCAAAAGGCATACGCCAAGGGAAAGTTTAATAGTCACCTGGAAAAAACATTAACTGGAGTTACATCTATTTTCTAATGGCATATTGTGTATGTAACAAAACACCCACAAAGAATTTTGGGACCTGGGATGTTCCCCCTTCTAATTGTTTTCATTCTGGGGGCCGCCAGGGCTCTTACGTGCGCTTTCGACTGCCGCTGTGAAATATGTGTTCCCTGTTTGTTCTTGTTCTGCCTCTGCAGGAAATCAGAGACTCTGGCTTCCTGCAGGCTGCAGATGCTTTATTCTTTGTATTCCCCGAATAGGAAGTCCTGGGGTCATTCTGCCAAATATATGGAAACTTAATTTCATTTCAACACAGGATTAATCACTAGGAAGTGTCAGGACATTGATGGTTTGATAACAAGACAGTTACAGCAGAAACCTTTTATGGGCACCAGGGCTAAAGCATTTGGCAGCAGACATGAAGCTGCAAGTCTCCCCATCGAATGGGGAAGGAAGGCTACCTGATGAGAATTAACACCGGCAATTGTAATAGTGGTGTTTTTTTAATGCCCTGTAAAACCTCTCCGATCTTTTATGCCTTTTTATATTTTAAGAGGAAGGTAGATTGTTTTTGATGACTAACCCCTGTTTTTTGATGACTAAGCTCTGTGTTTTCTCTCTATAAATCATAACAGCCCGTGGTGAACATCCCCTCACCTACCACGGCCCGGCAATGGCACGCCTCCACTCGCGTGAAGGAAAGGCTTCCGACTGGCACCCTTGGAAGTCAGGGACCAGCCCCCTTCTGCCACTGCATGCCAAAGGGGGTGCACATCTCAGGATAATGCATACAACAGGAACACTGGAAAAAAAAACAATGGCTAAATTCAAGGCTGTCAGCAGTGCAGCGGAGTTTCACCAAGTGTGCTCAGGCTTTCTCTTTACAGCACCATTTAGACACAGCCACGGCCACGCTGCTGGGAGGTCAGCAACTCTTACTACTCCCATCCTAAAGGCCAGGAAAAGCGAGGCAAGAAGCCCGAGCGCTTGCTCTGTGCCCATAGAGTTGGGCTCTTTGTCAGCACTCGGGGATCAACCGCACTGGTCCTTGTGCAGGGCCCAGATTTTTGCTCGGGGCTCAGGACAGCTTGCAGAAGAGTCGCTTTACTCAGCATCCAGTTTTAACTGACCGGATCCCGACAGGACGACCCTCGTAACAGCTCCTCCTGCGTTCCCTTGTGTGCAGGATAGCTGTTACAGGCCACCCCTGTCTCTACTACTGCACCCCGCTCAGCTCATTGGGCATTTTTACACTTTTTCTAAGGTCTGGCTTTAGGGACAGGTGCAACACTGCTTTACCATGCCCCTGGACCATGTTCATCTTGGCCGCAGCTGGGACAGAAATGCAGGTCTGTAAGGGATTAATATGTTTTATGGTGAGCAGTTAAGGACAAGACAGGGTTGTGCAAAAACATTTCATTAATACAATGTCATCTCCTGCCTTAGAGGAAGGGATCTGCCTAAATCACAGTGTGCTTCTAAAAAAAAAAAAAAACATATTCAGTTTAGCACTTTCTACAAGGAGTAAACAGGGAGGGAGGAATCTCCTCTACAGTGATTAAAGCAAGAGCCCCTTCACAAGGACCAGCAGGCATGCAGTGCTCTGCCCAATCTGCTCCTGCCTGGTACACAAATGGAGCTGCCACCTTCTCCAGTCTAAAACCACACTGCAGCAAATGAGTATTTCAGTTTCTACCCTTTTGAGGTTGTGTGAAATCTGCTGTGGAAATGCAGTCGGATCAGACCCACTGTTATTCATGTGCCTCTTCCATCTCCATTGTCTGAAGCCAGAGATGAGGAAAAACGCATGTGTAGAGGGATGCCCTCCGCACACCACAGGGGACCACCCAGCTGCCATCACCCTTCCTGCGCAGCAAAGCTGAGATGCTCACCAAGGTCTTCAGCACCTCCACAGGCCGTTCCACCTGGCAAATCCAGCACCACAAAAACGTCCCTTGGTGAGCAAGGCAAAAACATCAACACCATGCCCTGGGAATAAACTGTTGGGTGCATGGCTGGTGGAGGGAGGGAAGCCTTGGGGGAGGAGTGCACCACTCTTCTATCTGAACCCCGCTCAGCAAAGCTCCCCCCTCCTTTTAATTAATCCCCTTCTAATTCAGTGGTGTGGTGTGGACATTTATGTAAATCCAACAATAAGCCATGGGATTTGAGCACGAGTTTAATATTAAACTCATGGTTAAACATTCTGCTGAGTAGAAATGGAGCAAAAAATTGGCTGATGTGCTTTGCTGAATAGGAATGGCTTGCTGTAGCTCAGCCTCAGTGGAGAAGGGAGATTACTCTGTGGGGATGATTCACTTCACTCAAGCCCAGACAACCCTGAGCTCTGCAAGCCAGATCCCACCCTGCTTGTAAAGGAGAGCTCGAGAGCACGAGAGGCTGGGATTGAGCAGTGATGCATGTGATGACTGCCAGAAGACACCCAAGACGTGAAAATAGCAAATGCAAAGAGGTTTGCTGCAGAGCGTCACTCCCCGGGGGGACCACACGAATCCGCAGGAGCCGCTGCCTGAATAAAGCGGTGACCTTACCCAACTGACGTATGGCAATTGAGTCAAACCACTGGCACTTCAGTCAGCTTCACTTAGGAGCACTTGTCTACACTACAAAACCTTTACCAGCAGCTACACTGGCTGATTTATGTCAGCAGCGTCTCCTAAAGCAGACTAAGCTTATATATTTGGAAGGGGGTGATCTGGAAGATTTATCTTAATGCCCTCCCTGAATAGAATGAGCTGTGTGCTGCTGCTGCTGCTCTAAATTCTGCTTACTCAGCAGGTTTTTCCTTACTTACCTAACCCGGTCTGGGAAATAATCTCTTTTCCCCAGAAAAACTTCAGAGCACCATCTTGACTGAAGAGACCAATGCAGCAGCAAACACACATAAAGAGGGCAGCCCAGGAGAAAAGAAATATAAATATGACAAGAGGCAGGAAATTTGGGATAAAAAAACAAACAAGGAAAGGCTTCCCAATGGTAAATCATTTTTGTTACAGACAAAACCCAAAGGAAAAATGCTAAACAGCTTATCACAGAAAGAGTCATGCTAAAAGCCTGTCACAGGGAGAGTTTACATTAGGGAACAAACAAAAGACATTAAGAAAGGCGTAAAATGTTGCCCTGAAGGACATGTCCTTTTCAGAAATGGCCGGGCTCTGGAGGACAGATGGATTGGGAATAAGAGGGAAGCTGAGAGACCTAGATTAAAAGATCCTGCTGAAATTTGTTGAGATATCTGTTTCAGTATCAAGAGTGTGAACTGGAATAGCAAACACCTCCCCCCCCCCAAAAAAAAAAACCCCACCAGTTAATAACAGTATTTCTTCAGTTGAAGGGTTTTACCAGAAGCCCTGTGAAGATTTCTGGTGTGCATTTGTGTAGCCCAGGGCATGAGCTGTCTACAGCCCCCCAGGCTGGTGGGCACACGTGGGCTCTAGCCGGCCTCTGTGCCAGCCAGCTCGCGCTGTGGCACGCAGAGATCTCCTGAGCATGGAGCTGGCACCCCTGAGGTACCTTCAGGGCCAGACCAAGCCGCTGGGGAGGTTGTTCGTGCAACGTCACCGACCTCTCTGTACAGCTGTGTGGAGCTGGGACCAGGGAAATGGGCAAGGGCTTCAGCTGGGGATATACCGAGAACAAGATGACCAGTGAGAGGAGCTGCATTTCGCAGAAAGAAAAAAAAAGAAAAAGGGAAAAAAAAAAAGGGATTTCAACACTTGTTCCTCACCCCATGCCAGAGCAGGAATTCAAGTTTGGATGGCCCCAACATGGGGAGAGCAGAGAGGAGAAGGGAGCAGGGGAAAGGGCAAGGGGAAAGCGTGGAGACAGCCAGAGAGGAGCGCCTCGGCAGGAGGCTCAGGCCGAGGTAAAGCCGACATGCCTGAGGTCAGGCGTGGGGAGCACTTAATCCTCAGCATGGCCATTCACTTCCTTGCTGTTTAAAAAAATCCATATATTTACAGGACCTCTCAGGGAAGGGAAGTTCTGTGAATCAGTGTCTGACTATTAGTTGGTGACCGAGATGAAGGCATTAGCAATTTGGAGCGACCCTTTCACATCTGCTCCCCAGGCATCCTGTTAGCTGTGTGCCATTATTGCTAACCCCATCTGACCTTGCATCGCTGTCATGTTGATACAGCACTAGTAATGTCTCTCACAGACCTGAGCTCACCTTGGGGGCTTTCTCTTCCTGCCTTCCAACTCTTCTTTCAAGGTCCTTGGCTTGTCAAAGTGTGAAATATTTCATCTTCAAAAGGAGGACTTTTCTTTCTCCACTGGACTATCTATCCCTGGAGCTTCTCACAGCAACCCATTTCCTACCCTAAGGTGGCTTTAATCCTATCATTGCTCTGTAGAGCATTCCAAAATATATACTGCCAGTTTTCAAGAAGTATGGATTGCCCAAAGAAACCCTGAAGCTGCTCACATGCTGCTAGGTATTAAAAGAGGTGGTCCTTTCCCCCTGTGAGCTGCCACTAGGCTCCACAGTGCTTCTCCGAGGCTGAAGGGTCACATCTGATTTCAGCTGCTGTTAATGAGGTCTTTCTAGTACACCACAGCCTGGCCAGGGAGGGATGGCATTCAGCTGGCACAGCCACTGCGGCTTGCCTGAGTTCACCATCCCTGCAACGAAGGAAGTCCCTGGAGGAGAAGTGCTGTTCAGGGCCCTGATGGATTAAATAAGTCCTAAGCCTTCTTCATGGCATCTTCCAAACTGCCAGCCAAAGGCATCCCCATGAGTTGAGGAACAGCAGGTCAGCCCACCCCGGGGCCACATGGCCACAGGGTGAGGTGACATTCAAGTCCATGGAAGTGATGGAGAAACCTGACAGTTCCAGTGGTTTCTGGTGAGATTAGGCACCCAGAATTACATTGGTCAAGGCACCTAGCAGGGATTTCAGAAGATCCCAATCTCCCAACGCATTTACTTCAATGAAAGTTGGGGACTGAGAGGCTGCCCAGAGCCCTGTTGGTCCCCCTGCCACCTGGAGCTCATTGCACATCTGGCCTTTGAGAGCCACTGGCATCCACCACCAGCAGGCTTTTGGGCCCAAAGGCAGCGTCCTCACCACCACCAGCCTCAGCTCTCTGCACTGGCAGTCACCTGGCAGCACAACACTCAGCTCGAGCAGTCACGCTGACACAGTTGCCTCTCGGTTGAATTGGACAGAACACGTAGCCCAACCACTGTGCAGCTTAACCCTGTCACCCTGGGCTCGTGCCAGCTGCAGGGGGACATGTATCACCTCATCTCACGTGGAAGATCCTTTAATAACGTTAACCCATTCAAACCCACGTTGCCTGGTGAGTAAGAAGCTGCAAGGGGATTCCAAGCAGCAGGTCACAGCTTTGTGCTGTCTGGCTGCAATGGATCCGGGTCAGCGCGAAGTGCCCTGAAAGTTGATTTACTATTTCATTGAGCCATGGCCTTTGCTACCTGGGAAAGCTGAATAACGTTTACAGAAATACCTAAGTGCTCCTGATAGATTTCACTGCCAAAAATTAATTTCCTTCATTTCCTCTTTTTCCTCCCACTTTCTCCCCTTATTCCCATTATTGTTTCAGGAGCAAAGAATTGATGTCAGTACCACGAATAGCTCTGAATTCATTTGCTTACAGCTTTAGTAGGGAGATCTTATTTTTTTTTTCCATTGGAAGGTTTTATTGTATTTATTCTCTCCTCCTCCTCCTTGCTTGCACCTATGCCTGGGCTCTTCCTCCCTGCACTAGCATTTCAAGACTCCCCCTCAGCTGCTCTTGTAACGGAGGCATCACTACTGAGTCATTCTTTTGCATTCAGCTGGTTGCTAATCCACCTTTTGCTGTTTTCTTCACAAGGGTTGTTCCCATCTTCCTCTCATCCATCCACGGCAGTGTGTGGTTTGGGCATTTCCACCCTCAGTCACTCCTGTTACCTCCCGTCTGAATTTTCTCTCTCTCTCTTCTCTGGAGTCTGCATTATTGAAGATGGTGCCCACCCCTCTCCCCTACCTGCTGTTTATGAATGCCTTCTTCAGCTGTTCTCCCAAGCTTCTGCCTCCCCCATCCCAAGATGAAAGCTGCTACCGTATCCCCCTCTTTACAGTCACTGTGGATGCAGCAGGGACAGCCTTGGCAACCTGTCGTTTTGATAATTTTCCACTGGAAATTGATTTCCCTGTTTTGCCTTTATTTTTTTTTTTTTTTTTCTGCTTTTGTTTCTCTGCTCTGGCCACTGGAGTCCTGAGACATCATCCTTCACCTCCTCCTCATTCTCCTCCTCCTTCTTCAGAGGTAACTCCAAAGGAAGGAGGCCTGGCTGCTCTTGGAGGTCTATGGCACGAAGTCCAAGCCTCTCCAAAAGCCTCTCAGTGCCTTGTGCCACTGAGGCTGGCTCAGGAGACAGCTGTAAGCAGAGCTCCTGCACAAGGTATGGGAATGGGAAAGGGAGGAGACCATTCCCTCCCTGGTGCTCCTAGACACGCTGCTCAGGTCTGTGGCCAGCTGTCTCCCTTTGCTCCAGCAAGGCAGCTGAGGTAGGATGAAAACCAGTGCCCCTCACACCATGGTCTAGTCAGAAGAATTGTTATTTCCAATGATACACACACTATTTAGCACATTGCAACGACTCTAAGGGCAGGTTGTTTGGACTTCACCAAAACCCTTGGTTTTCCCACCTCTTCCTTCAGTCCTCCAGGTCCTTCCCCTCCCCTGCTCTTCCTGCAGCCCTCTTCTTGTGAGCCCATAGGGCTGGGGACCCAGAGGATTTCTTTCTCAGGCTGCCTCTACTTAGGTGTCTAGAAGCTCAGAAATACCTGGGATGAGCATCACAGGAGGAGGGAATCACAGAGAGTGCCTTTCAGAAAGGAGCTGGGGCTCTATTGATGCATTTGACTCCCCACATCAGAAGCTGGTTGTCATTACCACAGATGAAACACACTTCAGAGGAGTGGGCTGTGGCCAGAGGCAGTGACTGACAGCTGACTGCTACAACACGGGAGAGTGCATGCTATTGTACATCCAGGTCAGGAGCTTTCATACCACATCCTCAGGGAAGGACAGAAACCACCACAGAGATCAGACCCTTTCTCATCCAAGCAGCAGCTCTGCCCTCCAGTACAGTTAAAGCCTCAGGAGCAGGGGAGACATCAAAACAGGCTGTCACACCACTAAGCATACCTGTGACAGCACCCTCGCTGTTGTCATCAGAAATGTCCAACGTGCGATATAGAGGTGGAAGATGGATATGGACCAGGATGTACTTCTCTTCCAGTTCATCCAAAAACCTTTCTTTCAGAGAAATATGAATACAGTCCACATAGCCAGGATATCAGCTGGCAAAACTCAAATATCCAAGTAAAGGGGAAAGTTATGTGATGTTTTGCCAACAACAACAACCAACCAACCAACCAAACCCCAACAAAAAACAACAAACACGCAACATTCAAACATACAACAAATAATTCAACCCATAACAGCTCCAAACTTTCAGCAACTTACTGGCTATTCAGTAGCTCCCAGTGCCATTTTTATTAGCTGTATAGGATGGAGATTATATGCTCTGATCCAGGTAACACCCTTAAACCAGCAAACGATACTACAGCTAAACAGCCTTTTCTGTGGCTTAATTATATGGCCCTGATCCAAACCCCCCCTGAAGTCAGTGCGAATCCTCGCCCCTGACTTTAATGACTTTGCACGACTGAATTCTCCCAGCAGGGATTTAATAGGGAAAAAGACTGAGGTTTAAAAGCTGCAAAATACAGGATATAATCTGTACAGCAGGAAAGCTGCTGATATACTTCCAATAGCATAGGCAGCTGTCATTGATGGGAAAAGGAAGATCCTGACCTCATGGAAGAGCTTTAAGGTTTGCATCTTTGTTTTCTGTTTATGGACTTCAGGAATCCTTTGGGATTTACATTAACAAACCAATGCCTAACTATAAAACACACACAGTCAGGGGGCCAAAACGCACGTCTCTGCATCTGGGAGAGGTAGGGCGTGTTGAAACCCACAGCTTGTATTTTTTTACTGTGCCAAATCTTAATTGTGTTGAAACGAATGGAAACGCTTCCATGGGCTTCAGCAGGATGACGATTCAGCTTGCTCTCTGGCAAGGGCTGGTGCTGTCAAAGCAGCATTGTCACACACTGTGGACTGTCACTTTGCTGTGTCCTTTCTATAGATGCTGCTTCTTTAGAAGCAAAGGTACTTGCATTAGCGTTGCATAAACAAATAGTCTAATGCTGTTACATTTTAAGGGAACATTAACTCAGAAGAGCAGCCAAGTTTGTTGACTAAAATGATTTACACAACTCTAAGGCCACTAAACAAGTATTTCTCAACATCTCATCAGCAGCTCAAGGGAGAAGAAGCTAAAAATGCCACAGCTCAACAAACAGTTCTGTGTTCCTACTGTTGGTAAGTACAACATGTTTCTTTGCAAATAAAAGACCATCAGGGCTTGTTTTAAGGAAAATAAAACACACCAAAACAAGAAACAAACTAATAAACCAGAAATAAATAAATAACTTGGATAATTTCTAACTGTACATACTGTCTTCTTCCCCTCCTTCCATTTCCCTCATATAACTCCATTACAGCAGCCCCAACAAGTCACCTGCAATATGCCCAGGACCCCCTAATTATCTTCAGACAGGTTGTTTGCTGGCTGGCCAAGAGGCAAACCCTAGTGTGGCTGATCCAACACAACAGCCCTTTGCTTGGCACCAACAAGAATGTCCAGGTCTTAGTAAACTCCCTTTACACAAGTTGATCATTCAAAGTGCTCAGGTTGCCTGAGAGATGCTGAATGTCCTCCACCAGCAAATATTTTGATGGGAGGTGAGCATGTTCAGCATCACAGAGACACAGGAAGTACCTCACAGGGGCCAGCCAGCCCTAAGAGCACAAGCCTATGCATGGCCATGGGGCCCTGTGCGTAATTCCAGTTTGCAGATGCGCCCTGTGATTTGTCAAGCTGCAATGGGAATAGATGCCTGTCAAAGCCCCTTCCCACTCAGTATATCCTAAAAAACTACATGAAACTCTACAAAAAGTCATCATCAATGAAGAGCTCAGTCAGGATCTCTACTCTGCTCACCAAAGGGAAGTTTCCAGCTGCCTTGCCCAGGAAGCAGTGTAAAGTGGGGATGGTTCTTCAACAAAGCAGGTGAGGGAGTGGTAAGACGAGCAGCTGGGAACTGAATTCAGGAAAGCTGTGTGCTAGCAGACGTGTAATAACAGAGCAGTCAGTCAAGGGATTCACTATCGAGGGAAACCATGCAGTCCCCATGACCTGATGCTTTTACATCTGGGCCGGCAAAACTTTCCTAACAGACACTCTTCAACCAAAAGCTGTCAAGCTTGATTTTTAGGAAGTGGGGGATGAAATGCAAAAAGTCCTCCCTCATACAAAGGTCAAGTCAGGTGATGACAGAGGATTTTAAAACATTGCAGACTATGAATGCAACCATTTAAAATACCTGAAAAGCGCTTGTCACTGTCAAAATGTAGGGGAAGCAGAATGGGAGAGTGTGGTCCACAGCCAGACCACAGGCAGGGAATATACCATGAAGCCAGGTTGGATGGGGCCCTGGGCATCCTTGTGTAGATCCAGGCCTGGAGGTTGGTGGCTCTGCCTGTGGCAGGGGGGTTGTAACTCTATGATGCTTGTGGTCCCTTCCAACCCAGACCATTCTATGATTCTATGATAAGCGCTACACTGCTCTGTTGGTTCTGGTAATGTCTATGTCTGTGGTTACCAAATAACAGAGATCCTCACTGATGTGTCAACTCCAGCAGGCCTAGCGAAGTGTGAACACGCCCAGCTTTCACAGCTACAGAAGGAGCTGAGAACCACTGTTTTATGTCACCCAGTCACATAAAACGCACGTTATGTCCTAACGGAGGCCTGCAAAGCGCTCGCCTTACCTCCTCTGCTAAGCCAGCTGAGAACATGTTCTGCTGTTGCAGTAAAAATGGTCAATCTGCCAAACGTCACATTTGGGCCATATGTCTTCCATCACATATAGTCTGTCTTTTCCATCAGGTTCCCTTCAGTTCCCTGTAAGGTAGTAAGAGACCTTCACTGTAAGTTGTCAGACGTCCTGCAGACTTGCAGCTCATTCCAGTCCTATATCCTTATTTTGCATATTCATTACACAGATCTATTCTGTGCAAGAACATGGCTGGTCTTTTGCCTGCAATAGGATTACTTGCCAGAAATTATTTTAAATAGAGCAGACAATGAGCATGTTATTTAGAAATGTTTTCTGATAATTATGTTCTGTCATCCTGAGCCAGAATGATACAACATCTTTGCTCAAACAGTTCCTGCACAGATGCTGCCTGAGACCGGTTCTCCCCCTGGTCGTTTAGTGAACAGTGCAAGAAGCAGAGCAGGAAAACACCACTTTGAGTAACATTTGGCAGCATCTCCACAGTGCAGGGAGAAGTCCATGAGCTGAACTCTCTTTACGTAAACACCAATAGGGGATAAGTCAGTACTCTTGAAATCAGTATGTCACCTTATTTCAACATCAAACTAAAGCTTGATGTGAAAGTTCAGTCAGAGCTGAATCTGGCTTTGTGATTTATAATATTTATGTAACTTAGGAGCCAGCATGGTTGTAAAATATCTCAGATATCTTTTTAATCTGGATAGTTTATATCCCAAATTATATTTAACTATTGAAGGATGGGAAGGAGGGAGAGTTGATGTTTGGGCTGGGTTTTATTTGTTGCATTGGGAACTGCCCCTTGGATGTCCATCCTGGGGAACAAGATCGGGAGCGTGACTCCAGAGCAGGGGTGAACTCTGGCCTTGGAGTCCAGAGGAGAGGCAGAAGAGGAGCAAGGAGGGAAAAATACGTCATTACAGAAGGGCAAAGGCACTTGGGATTTCCCCCCCAAAATGTATGCTACAGGGCAGGAGGCTCAAATGAGAAAAGCATGGGCCAAGCTTGGCACACGAGGCAGCCTGACCGACTACGCCACCCTGAGAGGAGATGGGAATGGCTCCGACGGCTGCCTGCATTGCTCAGCTCCCTCTCATGCTCCCTCCATCCATGCTGATAATACACATGTCCTCTGCAAGGGATAGAGACCAAAACCTGGGGGGGGGGGGGGGCTGAGCTTCACCACTGTGAGAACACATCCCCCGCCTCAGGCTACAAAATGGGGTCCTGCTGCCGCAACTGGCAGGACTGACCCCTGTTTCCAGAGGGGTTGCTGAGCAGCCGGATGAGCACGGGGGGCACCAAACACCCCCAGGTGTTCAGCGTCTGACTGAACAGTGGCAGCCCCTGATGTAAAGGTTGCTGTTATTTTGGATTTTTTAATGACTGGGCTGAAAGATGCTTCAGCAAGGAATTATATACAAATCATCTTTGGCATCTAGGGGGGGGCAGCAAACAAAATCTCAACAATTCACAGATTTCCCCGTGGGAGATACCACTATGTGTGTGGATTTTTAAATGTCAATTTTGACCTTACATATCCTATAAACATATACATTTATGCACATAAGTATATAAAACTCAAGAGACTTTCTTTGAAAGGTGCTTAACTGTGTTGGAAGGTTGTCCCACTTCCCTCCAGGCAGGGCCCTGAAATGCCTCTCCTGGCCAGACAGCATTCCCTGTCTTTCTCCACAGAAGTCTGGAGAAGGCAGCAAGGGTTTTGTGTTTGCTCCAGAGCCGGAGCCCCTGCGGAACTGCTGAGGGACTCGTGCTGCCCACCTCACACCAGCTCAGCAGGGGATGGACCTCAAGGTAGAGGCTTTGTTAAAAAAAACCCTGAGGCTATTATCCAGCGGCTGCTACAGCCAAAGCACCTGGGTGTGGTCTTGAAACTGCCACAGGTCCCAACACAGACCTGCTGTGGGTGGCACAGGCACAACGGTACACTTGGATCAAAGCCACATGCACCCACAAACTGCCATGTTGAATGGTTTGGTTTGTTGGGATGGTGACAAGACCTAAGGAGGCACGAGGCTTTGGTTTATCCATTTCCTTGGTCTTGGTGAGCCAGTGCTGAGCTCTCCTCCAGGACATGGTGACAGATGTCCTGTCTGATGGTTCCCCCTGAAAAGCCAGGGCTTGCTGAGTCCTAAAACCAGTCATCGCTGGATGGTCTAGGAGGCAGGCCCAAGTGATTCAAGCAGCAAGCAAGTGCCAGCAAGGGGATGACTTCACTGCAGTATTGAGCACACATTTGACAGATAAGCCTAGCAACAGGGACCCTGTCTGCAGGCTGACTCCCAGCAATCAGCTACTGCTCTAGCTGCCTGTCACTCGACCGCACTGCTGTGAACGTGGGAATGAATCAGTAACCTCCCATAGCACGCGTGCAATAAACAGAATATTAGCATGTGGCTCTCAAGACGACCTTTATCAGAGGCAGCAGCATTTATATGGGAGAATCTTATCTAAAAATAAGTGATTATCACTCACGTATACATAGAAATACCAAGGGCAAGATATGACTTTCTATAATGCGAAATGACTCATTTTCCCCCTGAAGTTCTCAGTGAGTGTGGAAGATGTGTACTCCTAAGAGTGAATCACTCCGAATGGCCACTGGGTGACTGGCTGAGTTTGAGTTTGTTGGGGAGGAGAGCTGACGTAAGGGCCCTGGGACTTGGAATGCATCGGCTATTTGCAGGGCAAGGACGGCAGACATTAGCACTCAGTTGTCAGTAGTAAATCTCCAATTGCTTTGACAGGTGGCAGATTGTGAGACAGGAATGGTTACAGCTTCCAGGGGAACACTTCTTTTCATGGAAAGCGGGATGAGGCCAAGGAAACAGCCCGTATTTCTTCTCTATATATACGTGTGCATGCGCGCACACCCATATGTAGCTGTAAAAAATAAAGCACCTCTTTTATAGATCACTAAACTAACTTGAACCCTCGTTTATACGTGCTAGCTCAACCCCAAAGCAAGAGCTCAACATTTCTGGAAGCATAGCTGGATTGCCAGCCTCCAGAACAAGCCTGGAAAAGTTCTGGTAAGTTATCTACGAGCTTCCTAAGCGTGACAGAATCCAGCAGCTCTGCAGCTCTGCATTCAAACCACTCCTGGGGCAATCAGTGCCCACAGTATGAAGCCTAAAGCGTGGTGGGTTTATTTTCCATTTACCCCAGTGAGTTAAATTCTCAGGTGTCCACATCAGTACAGGTGCTGATTGGCACCCCAGGAGATGGCACAAGCCCTGGGAAGGGGTGGCATCCCCTTGTCTTCCTGGATGCAGCCAGTCTGGCCAGCGTATTAGTTGTGACAGCACAGGAGAAGAGTTTTCTTCTCTTTTCCTGATGAAGTAGATGGAAATTGAGAGTGGCAGGACTGAGCAGGCACGGCTGCAGTGAGCTTATTGGGCACACAACGAATTCCTGACTCATTTAGGAGTGCCTCCCCCAGGGCATGGGAGTTACATTTACAGAAATATCTTACTGGAGACATGTCCCAAGAAAGGAAGTGAAAGAGAAGCGAGCCATGACTTTACAGATTAGCTCATAGCTGTTCTCAGTCTCCCTTCAAACAGTGACTAGAGCAGCCCAATAGCCAGGAAGGGAAAGTTCCCCAGGAAGCGCTGTCTTCCAGGGGGAACTTAGCAGCCTCCATAGCCAATGTGAACACACCTCTACTTGGCTGTAACACATGCCAGCCATGCAACACAGCTCACAGTTAAAACAGCCTGAAACAGCAATGCACTGACACCTCAGAAATGGCTGTGCCTGCAAGCTCATACTCTACGACCCACCATGTAGAGCTCCCAGCACACAGCCCAGTCTATGCCCAGCAAACTCAGCTCCTTACACTCAGCAAACCCACACGGGGTTCACACCTCGCTCAGGGACTG
Source organism: Gallinula chloropus (assembly GCF_964237585.1). Taxonomy (NCBI): domain Eukaryota; kingdom Metazoa; phylum Chordata; class Aves; order Gruiformes; family Rallidae; genus Gallinula; species Gallinula chloropus. The sequence continues at coordinate 119,412,334 of NC_140085.1, forward strand.
GCTGGCCATCGTTATCCACTCTCAGAGGGGGCACCAACACAGCTCGCCCTGCTTTTCATGAGAACTAGTTCTGCTGGGGTACAAGTTTTGCTGTGGGCTGCAAGAAAAATTGAAAATCAAACCAAACTTATCCAGGGCAAACTTGTTATGAAAAACTGTTTCCTCAGAGGGCAGAGCTGTCAAGCTGGATGTCCTTCAGACAACAGGAGAAACCTCTTTTGACTAACATGGTCTGCCAGAAAGGCTGAGATCCTGGAAGGACTTTGAAAATGAGAGGAAAACATGGGTATTTGCAGTACTGCCACAGAGATTTTGTGTGGCCTTGAGACAGTGGTTTAACCCCTCTGGACCATAACTTCTGCCGTCCTCCAAAGGCAGAGAGATGACAAGAAGGCCTGCACTTCCTCCCACTCCATAAGGGCATCGATAAGTCTAACACACCAGACAGGTAGGGATTTTCAGCAGATGAATTATTTGCTATAAATAATCTTTTCCACTTTAGTAATTATTCACGTACCTACTTGGACAGCAATAAATTTGTTCGTGATCTTCAGACAAGAGAGGGATGCAGCTGTACGTCATCCTGTATGCAGAATCTCTGCAGCTGCACAGCCACAGCCAGCTGCTGCTAAGGGAGGGATCTCTTAGCCAGCCTTATGCAGGAGTAAAACAGGAACAAACTGCTCATTTTTTTTGCTGCTGTGGAGTTACTCAGGTGTGCTTCCCAGTCCCATGGCAACTGGTGGTCAAAACCACAAAGAAATGCCATGCTAACACTATGACCCCATCCAAACATGGATATATTTGCATTTTCCCTTCTCGAGAAGAGTCTCAGAAAAACGTGCAAACTCCTCAAGTAAGTGCAGTCCTCGATAGCTAGTGACTCATGTGGCTTCTAATGAAATGAAGGTTTCTGGGCCCTTCTAGGAAAAATTGAAACTGCTTTGCTCTTACAGTGTGCGCTGGTGTTGGCTGGGACAGAGTTAATTTTCTCCATGGCAGCTGGTTCAGGGCTGTGGTTTGGGTTTGTGCTGCAAACAGAGTTGGTAACACAGGGATGTTTTAGCTGTTGCTGAGCAGCACTTAGAGACAAGAGCTTTTCTGCCTCTCAGCCCACCCCCTCAGTGAGCAGGCTGTACATGGTGTGAGAGGGGACACAGCCGAGACAGCTGACCAAGGGAGTATGCCATACCATATGACATCAGCATGTAAAGCTGGGGGAAGAAGAAGGAAGGTGAGGACATTCAGAGTGATAGCATTTGTCTTCCCAAGTCACCATTATACGTGCTGGAGCCCTGCTCTCCTGGGGATGACCCCAACTGCCATAGGCAGTGCTGAATGGATTCCTTGGTTTGCTGGGCTTGCACGTACAGACTTTGCTTTCCCTACTGAACAGTCTTTATCTTAACCCACGAGTTTTCTCACTTTCACTCTTTGAATTCTCTCCCCCAACCCCTCAGGGGTGCGGGGGGAGTGAGAGAGTGGCTGAGTAGTGCTCAGCTGCTGGCTGGGGTTAAACCACGACACAGTGATGAAGCGAGGGAAAGATGCCCTACAGAAACACAGACAAGCTGGGTTCAAGTCCCACTGCACCCCAGCTCTCCGCTGTGATTTCAGACAAACTGGGTAAGCATTAACTACAGTTTCCATTTCCCACCAGAGGACATTCAAAGGACTGTTACACCAGTGACTACACCCATGAGATCTGTAACGCTGGCACAAGTGAGGCAGGAGACTTCAAGACAACATGCTTGTTTAACAGAGAGTCAGGTTTTCTCTCTTGTAACAGGCAGTAGTTGGTACCTGAAGAACATTTTTGTGCATGAAGAAATTTTGCTAAGCATATCCCATTTTCAGCGGCAGAGATTCTCCTTTGGAGAATAATTAAGCATGCATATATGGTCTAAAACAGCCAGGAAAGAGACTGAAAATGTAGAAAATTAAAAGGAAATTATTTCAAACTGGAATGCTCTGACTGTGGAAACTAAGTTATAAATGCTTTTGAGAACCTGCATTTATTACTTGCAATAAATAACTTTTCTTCCAAACATGCCTTTGTGTGAGAGACAGATTAGCAGTGCAAGTGGAGCATATTTCTGCTGTGCAGAAGTTACTTATTTTAGAATAATGGACGTCACAAATTGGCCCTGCATAGCAACACTCATTGGAAAAAGATCACAGTTCCACTTAACACAAAAGTGCAATCTTGAAGCCCATTGAAACTGAAGTCTCTTCACAGGGCAAACACTGAAGTAGCTCCTCATTTGCGTAAAGCCGGACAATTGCTCCACTTCCATGCACAAAAAATTGCTTAGATATCTGCTATGCATGGGGAAAGGCTCATTAATCTCATTACAGCAAAGTGAACATCCCAAGGTTAAATCCTCCTGCTGTGGAGCACTTCTATAAAGTCATCTAAATGGGATTTATACCCGAAAATCTTCACCGCACGGTGAAGATTTGGAGCTTACCTTTGAACTGGAGGTGCTTCGTTTTCACTGTAGGAAAAGCATGGTTCTGAAAAACAAATTTAGATACATAAAGTCTGATTCTCCACTACATTAAGCCTGTCTTACAGCTGTGTCACGGCACTGCAAATCAATGGAGTGGCACCGGTGAAAACAGGCCCAACATAATGACAAGGAGAACCAGCCCAGGCTCTTTAAGAGGCAATTCATGCAGCCATTCCCTCAGGTTTTCTCTGAGTCCATTTTGCTAGCTGCTATGTGGCTGGAGGGTGCAAGCCTTTCCACCCTTGCTTGCTTCTTTTTATGGCATTGCTGTCTTTCTGCATCATAACTCTGCCTTTCCTTCAAGGAAAAGAAAACAATGAGACCTGGATTTATCCTCACAAAGCGAGCTGCCTTTCCTTACGTGGTTTTTTTTTTTTTTCCTGTGAGAAGCAATTACACCTGAATTTGTTCCAGTGCTTCTTTCTGCCTGGGAGGATGGCTGGGAGCACGGGCTGTAAGCCAGCGTAACTCTAAATGGGACCAAGGGAACGGTGCTGATTTACACCCACAGAGGATCTGTCTCATGAGGGTTTGCCATCAGGCATATTATTTCACTTCTGGAGTCTCCACAGACAGACACTAAGCTTCCCCTCAGAAGCTGGCCAAAATTGCTCAAAAATCTTGCAGACCGCTTCAAAGTCACCTTGAAACCACTTGTGAGCAAAAATGGGGCAGCTCTTCTGCTTGTCACCAGTCACATGCGTCTCTTCCCGTGCCGGCCTCCTCCCACCAGCACTCCTGTGGGATGCCCAGTGTGGGGCTGGGCCCAGTCTCACCGCCCTGTCCCAGACAGAGCCAGCTGATAAGGCACATGTGCTGGAGTTTCTCCTCATTCATCATACCAAAAGCTGCTCTTATGTGGCTGGAGCCTAGACACAGGAAGTCTGAGCTGGTGTTTAAATTTGCTATGGACTCTCCCTGTTCGATTAGGGAAGGCACTTGCCCATCTCCAGTGCCAACACCACGGCTTGTCCTCTCATCCACACTCCATCTGGTGCATTAGCTTTGGGGTACAGGGGGTATTTTAAGTGCCCCCCCCTTCCCTTCCCCCTGGCAGGCCCTGCCCCATCCCACTTCACCATGTTGAGGGGTTAAAAAGCAGAGGTGGGTTGCTTACCTGTGCCTGCACTCACTTCCTCAGAGCAGGCACTCTCCCAGAGTTTGGGTATAAGAGGCCAATTGGCAGGAGAGCAAGCTGGCTGCTGGGACTCTGTTCATTGTCAGAGAGCTGCTGGCAGGGGAGGAGGTGGCACAGGACAGCCGGCAGCAAGGTATTACCAGAGTCAGGGGAGCATCTGAGCAAAAACACTTCGTGTATGAGCACAAACATGCTTCAAAGAGGGGGGCACACAGCTCTGGAGAACTGAGAAGGGAAAGGAGATAGAACGACTGAGCAAAATCCTGGGGAAGAGTCAAGAGCCACGTAGGCACAGAGCAGCACAATGCACCAGCTTGGATGTTTCACACCTCTCTGATTCAGCCAAGAAAGGTTCTTCCTCTTAAGCACTGTGTGTCACACAGCCACACTGCTCTTTTGCCTGGGAAAAGCGATCTAAACCCAGACACGTCACCTCCTGGACACATGGCCCTGCAGCTGATGCTGTGGCCATGCTGGAGACAGCCCTGGGGAAGGGGGAACAGGGGTCCCTGAGCAGCAGGGTAGCTCTCTCATCACATCTCCCATGGGCGCCGCTGCAGCTGCGACCTGTCCATGTGACTGGCAGAGCTGAGTCACCCTTTGCTAGATTAACAACCACTGCAGAGGCCAAGCAGCTGTCATATGGTCCATCCCATTGCTGGGGTCAGACCACTTTAATTTTAGCACCCCCACATACCTTTCGGGCTACTTACAAGGTCAGAAATGGGGGGTTTCCAAGTGAAAGCTGTGGGTAGCCGGACCCACCCAGGGCTTCTTCATTCTGGAAATGACACAGCCAACTGGGCATCAGCCACTGGAAGACACAGACAGCTCCTTAAGGTGCCTGGGAGTCATCTGCCTGGGGTTTCTGATTTGGTTCCCCTTTGTCCAGAGGTAAAAGTGAAGTGCCACGACTCCCAGTAAAACGACAAAGCACAAAGATGAACTGCAGGGATTCACCCAGTGCCAAAGTAATGAATGAGGAAGAGAGGAATCTCTGCCTGCAGGACTCTTCTGTTTCATCTGCAGCCAGATGAATTGCTCCTCCAACATGCACACACCGTCCACTGACAGCAGGGTGGGCTTGAGATTCTCTGCAATGTCCAACAAAGTCTAAGCTTCAGCAGGGGCCAGGTAAAGGAATAAGTGCGGTGAATAAGTGACGTTTCAGGAATAAAACAAGGTAAAAGTGAAGTTTTGTCAGTGGTGTAGCCAGAAGTGAACACAGGTAAACACAGCTCACCTATTTCTAACTGAGACACTTCCTTCCTCTGTGTATGAGGAAGCAGCCACACAAGAGTTTACCCACCTCCTTCCTTACCAGCTCCCACCAAGCTACGCTGTATTATATTTAGTTGAACAGCCGGCTTCAGCACTGACCTTTAAAACACTATACAATCCTTTCTACACCCCCCCCTCCCCTGTAAATAAGAGAGCCTTCTATCCTAAGGACAGGCAGCTAGAGACACCCAGGCCACCATCCATATCAGGCATGTCCAGGTCTGTCCTCTAGCATTAAGGCCAGACAGCATGAGATATTCCTCTTCCAGATGACTGAACTTTCTTATCTGCCAAAAAGAGACAGTTTCCTCTCAAATGTCTACTGAGAATGGTCTCCAGGCCTCACTGGCTTCCAAGCCAGGCCTGGGAAACATCTGAAGGACCACAGACGACGTGCTTCGGCCATTCTGAAAATTTAACAGTATGGATGACTCAGTCTTAATGTCTGGGAATGTGCCCTGGCACCATTTAATTAAGTAGCAGAGAAGTAGCTTGAGGTGCTGAAGTACTGCTAAAACCAGGGGACAGTTTCAGGCAAGCACTGGCAGTCAGCCCTTCAGGGGCCTGAGCAGAGAGCACCAGCATCCCAGGGAACAGCAACAAAGCAGCTTTCTAAAGCCTCTTTGTTGTGACTGACTCACTCCAGTAACAGAAGATGTGTCAAATCACTGCCCCAGAGCATGTCTTGGATGTCTCTTATCTCCTTCTACAGAGCGATGTGGGAGTGAGAGGTCCTTTCTCTCATCCCCTTTGCACCCCAGTTCCCACATCAAGGAAACCCGAGAGCACAAGCAGAGTTAGACCCATGCCACAGCGTGTGGAAAATGTAGATGCAGCTGCAGCAGTGGTCCAGAACTGCGAAACATCCTCCTAAGAGCTCTACCTCTCCTCATGTCCTCCCTCCTAAGAGCTCTACCTCTCCACATGTCCTCCCTCCTAAGAGCTCTACCTCTCTGCATTTTGCCCAAACTTTCCGGTCAGCCTGCTCCTGTGGCTAGGTTGTGGAATCAACCCTGAACTTAACTTAACTGCACAAATGACAGCATGCAACTCGTTAATTAACGACAGACATGTCAGCCTGCTTGCAGAGAGCTACACACATGCCATGCATTTTTAACATCGCTTAGTAAACAGTGGTGATGAAACCTGATAAAGAATGCCAAATGTTTAGTGCTGATACGATGCCCAGACAGGTTTGAGTGCCTTTGGCAGACAAGGGAGAGGGTGAGCTCCTTTTCTTTGCCATCACAATAACCCAGCGGTCTTGCTAGAATCGTATCTGAAAGATCTCAGAGCTAAGCAGGATGTCCTGTTCATAAATCAAATCCCTGCAGACCTCTCCCTCGACAGGCTTTTCCCTTCCTGGACTGGACTTTCTGGAAACTTAACATTTAAGATTATAATCCTGCAAACATTTGTACACATGTTTTCCTACCTAGAGGCCCCATTACTGAAGTTAAATCTATGCACAAATGTTGACAGGACTGGCCTCCGCTTAGGAAGAGATTTCGTAATGCTTCTTTCTTGTAAGTTCCCTATTTCTAAACAAGTTATCTGTATTTTTCACACGACCTCATAACTCTGGGGCAAAAAGAGAACCGCATACACCCACTGAGTGACACTATAATCAGTTGCCTTTGCAGCCTTGCCCTACACCAGATTCGGGATGTGCCCGAAGAAGTACCTCAGATATTGCTCAAGTCTGTTGCACTTCCCTCCCTATTATTTAGGCAATAATAGCTGATGGGGAGGGTATTTCCTGAGAGTCATCTGGAGAAAATGAGGTCTCTGCCTTAGGTCCATAATTCAGAGAAGAATGTACCGCTGGGAAGTAAGTCCCACCCTATCCCCCTACGCTGGGCCTGTCGCTGTTACAGCAAACCAGCAAGTGGATGCTTGGGTTGGGGTTCTCAGGTGTAAAAAACATACATCAGATGTACATTGGTGCTTTCTCCAGTGAGCAGGTTCTCAGGTTTACAGTGTGACCGGTGATTTTGGAGACCCAGAAGGCTGCTCCACTTCCAAAGGGAAATTTTGCCTCAGAAGGTCAACGAATTGTGGTGCATGAGGCTGCAAAAAGGGAGATACACAATAGACAATACATGCAAAATACGACTGACAAGACACACGATCAATGGGTGATCGCATCACGTGTCGTGCACCAATTGCTGCAGCCTTCCCAGGACATGCAGGGGGGCTGCACAAGCAGCGGGGGCCTTCGCCATGCATCTGAAAGGCCTCTGCTTTATACAGGGACTGATCCAGCTGCACACTCAGAGGCACTGCTCTCACAGCCATAAGCTGCCGCCTGTAAGCAGCACTTACAGCTGTACTGAATTCCCAGCAAGCTGCACAGCAATGAGAGCACCACAGAGGGGTAGGCCGCAATTATTCTGTGCCAGCATTTCCTTGACTGATGTGTTCTTTGCTTTTCATGGAACCTTCTCCTACTTAAATTGTTACGATAGCAGGACTTCTTCTCAGCAGTTAGACACATATGTGCACACACGTATATATAAGTATCTATATTTTTTCCTAATGGAAAAGTAAATTTAAAAAAACACCCCAAAACCACAGGGATTTTAAAAACCTTGGATTCAAACCTGGAAAAATGCCAGTATTGGATATTCTGGGGAGCACATTGTTAGCTTTATTAATGTCAGCTGTGAGGAAGAGAAAATATGTTTTCAGCTCTGTACCTGTACAAGTACAAAGACTGCGTGTAGCACAGCTCCAGCAGCCCACAGAACTCGCGGCTGCAGGGCAGCAACGTGTTCACAGGCTGGGCAGGATTGATGTGGAGTATTTGGAGCTACAGGATATTCTCTCAAATTACTTGTTGCTGCTGTAAATTAGCACAGTTCTCCTAACTTTTTACCAGAGAGCTGTTGCCGTCGGCTGAGGTTTTAGCTGCAAAGATTCCTGTGGACATCTTAACACCAGGACTGACAGGCTATGGTTTCACAGTACAAAGGCATCAGTAGCAACATTAGCGCAGGCAATTAACATTGCCCTCCCTCCCTGTCCCTGGTGTCATTCTCTCACACTACCTAGCACTGCTGTCTGTGGGGCCACGTTTTGAACTCGCTTAGGGAATGGATCCAGCAGGAAAGTAATTTAAAAAAAACCCACAAGAAAGAATCCTTGGGTTTTGACCCAGCTCAGGCGTCCCACCTGCTTGACAGTGCTGGCCGAAAGCTGGCGGGCAGTACAAAAGAAGGCAGGGGAGCCCCAGTGCGAGGCAGAGGCCCCAGAGCCAAGGGCATCTACTGTGGAAGCCAGCAGTGCTGGTAAAGATCCATTGATGCAAAAGCATGGCCTGAGCTCCCCCGGCTCTGTGAACAGGGCAACCTTGCCTGATGCCTCTCATGAATGTCCTTCCAGCCCACGACCTGTGTGTTTTAGGGATTTGCTGAAGCAGCTGTGGTGTCCATAGCCCTTCTGGTGATTATCAGCGGATTTTCTTCACAAACCCATCCACCCTCCTTCTGGATCCACACAAACTTTCCTTAGCATCCAAAACACTTCCCCAAAAGGGAGCGAGCTGCTCCTCCAGCAGGTCATGGGATGGGATCACCCTGCCATGTAATGGAGGAGAGCCCAGGCATGGAGTGAGTGCCTCCTTGGCAAGGCCCTGCTGAGGGCAATGAGGCACGCACCATGGGCCAGGCTGACCCCTCATATCAGGCACGATGGTAAGGGGTTGTTACGGGGCAGGAGAGGTACTGTAGCACCTTCTCCTGCCAGAGCAACAAGGTAGCGGCCAAGGGACAAGTGGCAAAGGCCAAGGGGCCAGTTTATGCTTCTGAGTACAGTTCAGAGCAAACAAACAATGGGGACAGGAAGAAGTGTGTTGTCCCACTTCACCTACCTAAGAAATATACCTACTCCCCAGATTTCCAGCATTTTCTTTGAGAGCATCTGGTGGTGTTTCCTACTGGAAACAAGATTCTGGCTTATGGGCTCTGATTTTGCCTGACAGAGCTGCCACTCTTTTTGCACGGTCCCCACCGTGGTGGAAACAACCTACCTGTGGAAGATGCAATTCTTCCTGTTTCTTTAGTGCTGATCGATTGCACATTTTGGGCGGGAATGTCTGGATTACTGCTGATGTGAGGTATGGCAGGGTGTCAGCTCGTTAAGCGGCCAGAAGGTTTGGACATCTTTCACCTGCCACTTGGACAGCACATCCTGGCATTTCACATTTCCACCAGACAAGTACGTAAGCCCTTTACAAAAGCTGAATTTTCAAAGCCACCGAATACCCTGGTGTGACAGAACCGAGAGCCTTTCCCTACTCGCTTTAGCCTTCCTCCATTTGAAATGGCACCTACCCGCGAGCGTGGCTGAAACTCCACAAATCAATTGAAACTGAGTCACCGGGCTTGATAAAAGCAGACAGACGTCAGCGTAACCGGAGTGAAGCCCCGCTTCAAGCCTCTCCCGCCCCGCTGAGTTACAAGATTAATTAAAGGAATGTAGAAAACTCTAATGAAGGAACCATTAAACACGTCGCTAATATTTAAAGAAACCCGGCCAAAAAAAGAAAAACTAGCTAGAGGACGAACGTTTGCATTGTAAAATGTAAATTTACAGTGTTAACTTTCGCCATAATGGACAAACAAATATTTCAAAAAGAAAAAAAAAAAAAGCCTGCTCTTTTCAGCAAACGTTGACATTAACGTTGGCATCTCCTCACACTGGGGAAATTCTTGTCGTGCTTAACCCAAGTGTGACACAATGCCTTTAAATAGTTATCCATTACCCAAGCTTATCTGGGCTTGCTGATAGCCTGGTGTTCCCGCAGCACATAAAGAAATGTGTATTTTACCTCATTTATCTTGGGATACCAAGCTTGCTTAATCCACCCGCCGCCTCAGGAGGTCCAGCTGCCTGTATATTCAGCGTAAACTAAGAAGCACTTGGGTGCTTTGAATGATTCACTTGGGGCTACAGTCAGCCTTTGGAGACCTGACAAATCTGTCAGCTCAAATGCCTAAACCAGGGCGGGGTGAGTATGTACTAAATATCCATCTCAGGAGGCTGAAGGTTTGGTTCCCTGCTTATAGTTTCACCAGTGGAACCAGAGTTTCTTTTAAAAACCATGAATCTGTGCTGCCTCATAAGCAGATGCTTCGGTACTGCTGGAGAGTGGGGGAGAGAAAAGGTCCGTGGCGACTGGGGGAAAAGTCTCTTCTTCTGGGGCAATCGTAACATTCACAGTGGTGACAGCCTGCTTTGGTGAAATGAACCCATATTGGCCACAGAAGATCTTACTGGCAAAACCCTGTGCACTGAAGCCATGGTGACGCTGCTATTGCAGCCTTCAGAGGTTCTCCTCAGGGCAGCTGGAAGGCCACCGAAGGGGAAGCCTTTTTCTAGACCAAATTAATCAGCGGCCACAAAATACTTGTGGCAAAGGGACAAGCAGATGCTGATGGCCTCTCCCCACCACATGGCATAGCAAATGCAGCCCACAAGGCAGATGGCAACACAGGAGGGGAACCGTAATCCCCCTGCCCACATTCCTCGTGTTCCCCCATCTAACCCCTAGCAAAGGGAATATCCAGTGTGTCTTACTACAGATTTTCCTGTCCTAATGCCTGTTTGTGGCCATGGGTTCAGGCTGCCTGGTCTGCAGTCCAAGAATTTAAAGATATTGGTGAGTCAAACAGATGTGTGTGTGTGGAACACTGAGGAGACGGGGAACAGAGTAGAGTAGATAAACAACCATGTTACACTCTTTGCACTTCTGACAGCCCCACATTTTCAAGCCACAGAATGTAATTTTCATGCTGTCTCCAGACATAAGGATAACTGCTCTTCAGGAGCTACTTTTTGTGTTAAACAAATATGACATTTACAGATTGTTTTCCCTCACTATTTATTTGCTATGTCCTGAGCTAATGACCTTAAAAACTGCTCTCTCTGATGGCATTAATGTGAGACGATTTCCAAAAAGCATGAAATTGCAATAAACTGTCAAGTTTGCACAGGTGCATTAGAGATTAAGAGATCAGCCACAGAGCCATTAAGATCCATGGCAAAGCGCCCAATGGGACCAAGATCAAACCTTGAGAGCGTTTTTTAAAATGTCATCATTAGTAGAGAGATGCCTTGCCTGGCAGTCCCAGGAGTTCAACATACTGCTGGATTTTAACCATACCCTTCCGCAGTAGTCCTCTGAGATGGCAGCTGCTGGAATTTCCTATTCATCTCAAAATAGATGAAGCAAATATTAATTCTGCTGGAACAAAGATCAGTGGAGCATCCCCACTGAGATGTTGGTATATACTACTTAGCCTTCAAACTCTTCCTAACTTGCAGGAAGAGGGCATCTCACAGCTGCAAGAAGCCCATTTGCACTTGTTGGACGGTGACAGATTTTTTACCTACCATGAAAAACTCTAAGGAGACAGCTTTTGTGAAAAATCACACCGGCCACCAAAAGGTGGTTTTGAGATCAGTAACTGTCTTCTCTGCAGTCACACGAGTTTCCTTCTTACTCCACTACCTTTCCACATGGAAGGACTCTGGCCCTGGGAAGCTTCTGCAAGCTGGTGTGCCCTAGGGCAAAGATCCTGAGCTGCCTGCCTGCGGCACAGAGAAGGTGAGGAAAGAAATCAATCAATGTTCAAAATCTCTCATGCTTTCCCTGATCTTTTCCTGGAAGGACAGGCAAGTTTCCTTTTAACTGCATGGGAAAGAGCTCTGGAGCATCTCAGCCCAAAGAGCCACGAGATACGCCCCAGGCATACACAGGCAAATGCAGAAACATCCCTACCGCAGGAACGCAGGCGGAGGTTTGCTTTGCAGCGCTCACACATGGGGCTGGCTCTGCATACATGAGAGGCAATGAGTAGAGGGTTTGGAATGGTCTGGGAATGCCTTTCAGTGCTTCTCAGCTGAAAAGTGACATCACTGATGCTGAGGTCAGGTTTTGCTTCAGTTCTCTATTGGCAAACTCTCATTTCTGCCCTCTTGTACTGCTGCTTTTGCTCCGAACCATACCGCCCCGCAAAGGAAAACAAAGAGAGAAAGAACAAAAGTTAATCCAACTTTTTTTTTCTCTTCTTTTTCCCAAACTTCCTCTACGGCTTTTCCCAAGACAAAACCCGAAGTGTTCACGGAAACCCACAGTCTGTACGTTGAGCACATACTTCCAGTTACTTCTTCAAGTATTTTTGGAAGAAGACTCAAGCAGGAGGTGGCAAACGACTAGATCTGAGGGGAACACATGCTTGGTGAGCTGAGTCACCCCTGGACCCAGCCAGCTGTCTGCAGACAGCTCCTCTGCTGCTCAGCCCCGAGTTAGTTCTGGCCTCTACAGAAAATCTGCTAAACACCACACTATGGGTGCTGCTTCTGTAGCACTTCACTGCTGCCTGTGCTGTCCTCGTCCCCTCCCACCGGCACCTGAAGCCCTGCAGATGACATCGTTATCTGCACGATACCCAAGGGGCTTTCTGCTTGCTCTGTCGCAGACATCCAGGCCAGGAGACCATCAGGACGAGTGCTGCTGACAAGAGAGGGCTAGATCCCAGCCGCTACTGCAGTTCTCAGCCTCCTTCAGTGCAAAGGCCCATGTGCATCCTCTAGCGCTTAGCTCCCGGGGGAGGAAAGAGGGCAGAGCAGAGGAAGGTGCCTGTTGTTATGAAAGGGGTGGGAAGTGCAAGAAACGGAAAAATATTCCCATTGCCAGCCACAGACACCCAGGAGACCTTCTGCCCGTCCCCGCTGCTGCACCCTTGGCCTTGGTGGCTATTCTCAACTCAAGGACAGTGACATTTTCAAAATGAAAAAAAAAAACCCCAAAGCATCCCCTGCAGGGCAGGGGAAGGAAGGGAACCGTGGGAGGCCTTCGGGTCAGGAAAAACAGAAAGTCACAGCACCTACCTGCGTGCCTCTTCCTCTCTCTGCAGGTTGAGGAGAAGGCAGAAGGCAGCACCCCGCTGCAGCTGGGCAGTTCCCAGTGGCCCGGCTCGCCTGCTCACAATGGGCCAAGTGAACTCCAGTCACTGCTGCTGCTGCTGTTTTCCCTTCTCAATTCTGCCCTATCCCCTGCAGCAACCCAACACTCATTGCTGATGCAGAGAAGCCGAAATATCAGCCTGCTTGGCTAAGGCAGGATTTGCAGCCCCTTGGGGATGGCATCCCTGCAGCTACCCTGTGCCAGCTCATTAGAGACACGGGCCAAAGGCACCAGCAGGTTCAGTGGCAGGGTGAGGCTGCTCTGAGACCAGGTGAAATGAAGGAATTTCTTCAAGACCTGACAGGGAGATGAGGGCTGCAGGGACACACTCTGTGCTTGGCTTGGCTGTGCCTGGCTGCAGGTCTGGGAGATGTGCTGATCCACAGCCAGAATGATGCCACGGACCCAACCAGCTTCCCCCTTCTCTGGGCTCCCAAAAGCAGCTGGAACAAAACACATAGGGTGCTTTCCAGTTTCCAAGACACAGTCTGAGTCTTAGGCTGCCTGCTCCCCCTGAGCTGTATCTTTTATTTCCAAGGAAGTTGAGCTCTTCAGCAATGACCACATTCGACATTCTAAAAGCCTTCTGCCCCAGCCCCCCCAGGGGAGGGAAGGAAGCCAGGTCTGGCTGTGCTGTGGCATGAAGGAGTGCACACCAGACCTCCTCAAAGCCTGGCCCACCACCAGCAGCACACCAGCGCCACGGGCAACACAGCCACAGGCGGTGGTTTCTGCTTCTGGAGATCGAGGTCCCCAGGGAACAGGCCTACCTCTTTGCCCTGCCCCACAGGACAAGCTTTTGTTGCTGAGCTGTTTCTTCCTTCCCCACTCTTGAATTTCCTTTCTCACTTCCTCCGTAAACAGAATCTCCTTCTTTCTACGTCACTGTGCTTAAGGGCTGAACCCTTGGAAGCAAGTTTCGGTTTACTCTTCCCTTTGGTGCCAGAATGGCCTTTGTCCTTTTGTCTTCCCTCAAAGTATCCAAAAGGCATTGCTTAATTCTTTGTCTGCTCTTCTCTCATTTAGGATTTTAGCAGTCTCCTGCCTGGAGGGCTAGAGGAGCACAGGGATGGAGTGTTTCTCCCGTATATAACCTATGGTGGTGAGAGCAGGAGCACCAGTTTTACCCCTTCCTGCAACATAGGAACTGCTCCTCTCAGTACCTGTGTCCTGCTTTCACAGCACGAGCCAGAGAGAGCTCACGCTGTCCAAATCCAGACCACTGTATGTGAGTTGGGCTGAGTATAGGCAAGAGCAGCTGGCCTGGGGACACCTTTTCCACTGAGCTCTCTTTAACCAGGGAGGAGCAACATTTCCTGGGCTGGAAAGGATTTGCAGGACTTAGTGGAGATGGGTCCTCTTAGCAGCTTTCATAGGTGTCACTCATTACCCATGGGTGGACTACCAGGTCACATCACAGCTACACAGCCCAGCCAGGAGCCAGCTGGTGGCTGGGAGCAGTAGCCTGGGTATCCTTGACACCTCAGGCTTCCTCTTCTCCTTCCTTCTGCCACCTATTACTTGGACTGCAGCGCTAGCCAAGCGAAATGACAGCCCTTTTGTGCCTGCCAAGACACTTACCCAAAGACTTCTGCAACCCAAAAAAAACCCAGTCAGACAAAGGGGAGTTATATGAAAGGAGAACCAAAGCAGAAATCTAATTTGGAGGACTGAACCCTCCAGCACACTCCCTCTGAAATCAGGAATGCTCCAACAGAAGCTCAGCACCTCAGCAAATCTGATCCACGTGGCTCACCTGGGCGCACAGGAGGTTGGTGACTGCAAAGGGAATGGAATCCACATCTCCAAAGCCCCAGATAAGCCTGGCAGCTACACCCTGCCTTGTCCTGGAGGGCTGCATCTCAGGGCCCAGCAGAAACCATGGAGACATTATCCCCTGGCCACAAGCACAGCACATGCTGTGCAATCTTCCTGTGCCCAAAGCAAGCGTAACGCAGGTCTAAGAAACAGCAAATGAGTAGCAGCAGAGCACTGCAGTGGGAATGCTCAGTTTGGGTAGTAGCATTTCAGGGTTTTTGTGGCATTAGAGCAGTGCCTTAGAAACATTTTCCAGTCTTCTACTCTCTGCCCCTCTTGTGACAACCTTACTGGTGAAAAGGTTTCCAGTGGGCCACCCCTGACCGCAGACAGCCTGGACAGTAGAAATATCTATCACTACAGAACACTCAATTACAATGAAAAATTAATGGCAAATGCACCTCCTCTCTTTCTCCACCCTGAAAAATGTGTAACATTCTGGGGCCAGCGGCTTGTGGGGTACCAAGCACTCTGCGTCGCTCAAAAGCTGCCTTTCTGCAGCAGCTTCCCCATCAGTTTCACTGTGCTCTTGGGCTTGTAATCTGCCCTTGACACCTCCCCTCTCCCCAGGCCACTTACAGCAGCACTATTGTTTTTAGCAGCTCAGTTTTTCAGCTGCCTTTTAAGATCCCCAGAGGCAGTCCCTTTTTTTTTTCTGACTCTGTTCCAGGTCGCCATCAGTGCTCACGAAATTACTCCAGTGCCTTTTGGTCCATTGCCATTTACAGCCAAAAGGGTACCTCCTTTCCCTTGGCTTCCTTACCCATGATCTGTCTGCTGCTAGATTAGCTGCCTGGGCACTGGAGACACTGGCTGTGCCTGACAAGCAATCTGGGAAGGTTTCCGGGGCAGTGTTACACGCTGTCAGTATTGTTAAGGCTGAATAGCTCGGTGGCCAATCAGGGCTGCACAGGACATCATTGCTAGAGAGGCTTCCTGGAGGGGCTTCCTTACGGGAACAGGGGTGACTCACTCCTACTCAGCTGCTCTTGGTTCAAAGAGATTAAGCTTCTGCTTGGGACAGGGTAGTAATGATGCTCATGGAAATCACTCTGAAGGCATAAACAGTTACTGTGATGAGAGGGAGAGAAAGGATGCGTCTGGGAAGAACAGCATTCGCTACTGGTAGCTTCTCCAAACAGCTTCCGAGTGCCTGGAGAGCTCTGCATCCCTTTGCAACAGGCACAGGGTGAAGTATCTACTGCATCTTCCAAACTGCAGCTGCACCCAGCCAAGCTGTGAAATGCATAGAACAGTCACAAGAGCACATGTATTACTGTATGTGCACGCTGGGGCTCTTGTGAGCACCATGACAAGCCTACTCATGCAAAGAAGAGGCAACCACCTGCCACATGAGTGCTGTGACTGCGTCCCCATGGGTGTTGCAGATCCCCCACAAGTTCCCCATCTTCCCTGTGAGCAGCTCTGCCCACACACCTCCAGTGCCAGCAAGGTCTGCCGGGGCGGGCAGGGGACCTGCGGGGAGGCCACTGGGGGAAGCCTTTGCTCACCAGTGCTTGGGTTTATGATGTCTGTCTGCGCCTCAGATTGGCCGCCCTGTCTCTCAGCCCAGGTTGTTTACTCAGAAAAGGCATCCTGCATAATGCTAGTGACACTTTCTGGCACAGGCAAGGCCCTGGTGCTTTCAGCCATCCCCCCCCACCAAAGTAAGGCATTTCAGGAAACTCATTCAGGACTGTGTGCACCAGTGTCCCCCGCCCAGGCAGAAACATGCCTGCCCCACTGCCAAGAGAAGAGCCCAGAGCATTGCTCATGTCCTGGCCATGTCTGCTCCCAGCCCGCTCTGCCAGTCGCCTCCTCAGAGACTTCACTCCCTCTTATTGCTGGCACCCAGCCCACTTCCAAGCAGCAAGGTCCAGCCACAGCCTGGCATGGTGGCAGGTGTTCCTGACTGCTGACCATGAGCTTTCTGAGTCTCTGCTGGACTGATTATGGCTCAACCCAACCCTCTTTGATGGCCATTCAGACCAAGGAGGGGCAAGAGACACTCAGCTTGAAAAGCTTCACACAGTTCACCCACCAGGGAAGCAGTCCTTCAGTCAGAAAACCTCATTGACCTTTCCTCTCGGCAGAAGCTGCCCTGCACCCACACACCCACAACCAGTCTCTCCCCCAATTACTGCACCCCTTATGCCTCACTTAGACCAGCCTCAAGAGCCATCCCCGTGTTTCTTTCCTTGCCATCACCTTGACATCAGCTCATAAATACTTCACCTCTGAATGTTCTGGCATGTGCTTAGGAGTACCAAGGGAGATACAGACTACCTTCACAGTGCCTTCTTACCCTAGCAAGAGGTCCTGAGTCTCCTTGGCCTTTGAATGCCCACCACCTTCTTCCCCAGGCCAGCAGCTCCCAGAAACTCACAGGATGAGCAAGTGGAAGAAGCCCTCCTGAAGACCTGTCCTTCTGCTGCACCGAAGGCCCCAACAAGCCTCATGAGACCTGTAAAAACAACAGGAACCAGAGCAGCAAGTCCTCCAGCAAAGCTGCAGTATGCTGGGAAGGAGCAAGGGGCTGGTTGCATTGATCAGCTTTCGCACATGCCACGGCTAAGCCAAAGTGCCCTTGAAGTGGGTTCTGGACAGCATAGATCCCGCTTGGGGGGGGAGGTGTGCAGACCCACGTACTGGGCCTTTTCTTCCCCCAACATTCTCCATTCTCTGTTTTCTGCTAATGCAGGGTGACTCCTGCACTATTTGACTCCTGATGGCAATAGAGCTGCAGAAGAAAGGAGGCAGTTGTCTCTCTGCAGAGAGCCTCCAACAGCTCGCTTGCTTTCCTAACCCCCAACCCACTCCCCTCCCTCCATTCACAGCGTGACCCGGGTGACGTTAAAGCCACACACGCGGCTCGGTCAGACCCAGGTCACACAACACCTTGCCTGTCCCCAGGCCCTGGCCAGCCTTGCCCTCGGTGGCTGCTGCCTCTCGTGACTGCAGGCTGACAGCACAGAGAGGGGAAAGCACGTTGCATTCAAAAAGAGCGAGTGCCTGGCGTCAGAAGTGCTGTAACTGCAGTCGCGCCCACAGTAAAAATTACAGCCCCATAAATTACACGCGGAACTGTAATTTGGTCAAAGTCTTTTTAAGGTTTCCGACTGAGCAAGTTATAGGTTGTAAAGGTCATCATAAAGCACTGGGGAAGTTAAAATCTCTATGAGCTCAGGAGTTTTCTGATGGCTTCTTATCAGCTGTAACTTGTAACTCGCATTTGCGAGAAGCAGCGAGGAGCTGCACATGTTCCTGCACACAGATCAGGAAAACTGCTTGCAGAACGCCACAGGCACAGCCAGGTGTAGCTGCAGGTGGGATGCTGGCCAGGTCTGCCAGCCCCTGTGAAGGGAAGGGGCAGCCACGCTCTGTGTTTCCCTTAACTTGCAGCGGGCAGGGATAATGGAGGAAACAGAGGTTCCTTACTCCCCAGTAAAGCTCCTTTCTCCTCACCTCCAGCATCCCTGCAGGACTGGAAACAGAGATGAATAATAAAACATTTGCAAGGCTTGTAAAATCTTATCAATTCTGAAGTCCAATTTGTGCTAATCAGCACATATCACAGGTGCAAACGTTAACCCAAAGGAGCAGCCAGTGACCGGTGCCACCAGCACCATGTGAGAGTTCACTTGTGGCCATATGATCAAATCGCCACCCTCTCCCATTCTTCCTCCAACTTTCCTCCCTCTCTTGAACAACCATAACAGGATGACGTGTCTTCAGCTCTAGTTCAGCACCTTTGCCACAAGCTCCTGGGAGCAGGTCAGCATCAGCACGCAGCCGAAGACCAGCTTCCCTCAGGAACTGAGCTGCCAGTTCCATTGTCATCCATGACCCTGCCGTGACCTTTGGAGATGCCAGGCCACTCATACTGCCATGCCTACCACTCAGCATTGGGTACCAATCTGCCAGGAAAGGTCTGCCTTCAGACCAGGGACTCATTTTCTTCTACCGAGGTTCTCCAGCTTCTTTTCAACCAGCTCATTGAGTCCAGGCCAAACATCAACCTAAGCTACCATGCCAAGAGCTGGTGGGGAAGTACATTACATGGCTAAAGTTCCTAAATTACAGGAAGTCCATTAGGGGATCCTCATTTATGTTTTCTTTTGCATCTAATTGATCATCAGCATCAAATATTGAAAAGCCAGTACTTCCCAGGAGCGTCAGCAAACTGACGTCATGTCAGCAGCTCTGCACGCAGTATATAAACCCAAAAGGAGTAAAGTTCAGTTTTAATTGTGCAGCTGATACTGAGAAGTAAACAGGCACCTTCTCCTGAGGGTTTTCCAAACATATTTTTCACCTTTTGGGATGGCTTAGCCTGAGTCAAATCAAGCTTTCAGTCACATGGCTACCAAGCTGGAGTAACCCTGGTGCTCTCAAAGCAACACCAAACTCAGCGTTGCTTCTTCACTGACATTCTGAGATTGTGCAACGACAGACTTTGAACTGGGCTACTGAAGCTACTGCTTTCACTGTGTGAACCCCCTTTCCTCCTGCAAGCTCATAATGCAATTCATCAAGCACTACAGAGAAAAATCCCAAACTTTCCAATGGGATCCAGAAGCAGTCCATTGCTTTCCAAAGCACATGCTCAACTCTTGATTTTAAACCAGTGAACATTTCTAAGGGCCCCCAGTTCCATATTGGAGCAAACCTTCTCAGCAAAGTAAACCAAACCCAAGAGATTTATAACGTGCATGTTAACCAGCCTCTTAAGTGCAGCAGCACCTTACAGGGCCATACTGCGTTCTGCTGTCACCTATTGTTCAACTGAGTAAATTAAGCTTTGACATGCTCTGACTTTCTGAAGCACCACCTGTTATTTAGAGCCTTTCTTTTATTAGTAAGCTGCCAAAAAAGATGTGTTTGAGGGGAAAGGAAGACTCAAAGGAGACCCACCGTTACTTCACAGCCTAATTTCTAGCACCTGCCACACGAAGACTAAGACTTTAATGCTCTTCTTCAAACAAGGATTTCTAGGGCTTATCAACAAATGAGATTCTACAAAGCTGTCTGTGAACAGTAGGGTAACCTGAAAAGCGTGTTCTGTATCTGCTGCTCCAAATCAGACCCCGATGGGTAGGATCCATCTCACCTAATTTTAGCCATCTGAAATAAACAGCCAGCACCTCGTCCCAGCTCTATAGATAGTGGCACAAGGCTCCCACCAATTTTAGCACGGGGAAAGAAACAATAAAGAAGACACCGACGCCGCTGACTGGGGAGTACAGATCATTAGTTTTATGACAGAGAATTCCACCCCACCGTGCCCAACAGTACGTGGGGGGTATAGCTGACGCCCATGTGGAAAGCTGCAGGCTTCACTCCCACAGCAACACAACCCGTTCAACTAATTGCAACACATCCCAGGACCTGTAGAGGAGCGGGAGGAGGGAGCTGGTCCCTGGTTGCACCAAATGTGGGGTTGGGGAATAAAGGAACCTGCAAAACAGCAAGAAGATGTCACAGCTCATAGTGCAATCTGCAACTAGTAACATCCAACTTATTTTGCTAAAAGATTTAAGTATGAGAAACCTTAATGAAATTTCAAACACCCTGAGACGTTAAGGGGTCAGGTTTATCTCTGGGTTCCATCTACTTGCCTTCAGCACAGTTTGAGTCCAGTGACCTTTTGGGTTTTTTAACCCAAAAAGGATTATGAATTTGCTTTCCTGTGATAACAAGTTCCCCTCAAATATCATCTTTCTCTTTTCCGTAAACTCAAACAAAGAATTAAAAGTGGCATTAAATGCAAACACCTAGGCAAACTAAACTTAGTGAAAACATCAAGACTTTCCTAAAGGCCTGTTTGTCACGGCTTCTCTCTGATGCTTCTGACACTGTTGCTCTCTGGTGTTTTTGAAGATACACTTGTGTTTCACAGATGGGGTGACTTCTTAATTATCAATCTTGCACATTCAAACACTTTGTGGAGAAAAAGACTTTCTCAAGGTCAGTGGATCATCAGCAGCTTGATCCTGAAGGAACAGTCCTGGCAAGCCAAACTGAAAATAAAGTTATCTGGGGGGTATTTGTAGACATACATCTGAGTAGCTTGCTACTGGATAAACTACTTTAGCATGGCTTTTAAGTGCTGACTAATTACACAGTCCTGAGTGTTTTCTTTCCTGATTTCCCATCGAAGTGAGGTGCAATTGCACTGTCAGTCCTTCTCCTAACATTGAATCTGTCAGTCAGCTCCCAGCAAACTTGTCAGAGGGAGAAGACTTCTCAAAGACAGCCCAGCTCCTTCAAGCTCCATGGCCAGCTAGGGCAAGAGCAGAAAAGACCTAAATTATAAACTCCATGATGGAAAAGCTGGCAGAGTGACGTACACCCTGCTTGGTATCCAGCCCATTGACACAGCTTGCTTACCTGGCCATGAGCACCCTGTCTCCCTCAGCTCGCGCACTCCTCAGGTGGAGTTGTTTTCAGAGGGAAGGACAGGGAAGTTTTCAAGAAATATCTCAAATCCACGGGACATGAGGCTTCAGTGGCTGCTCACAGAACTACTTTTAGGAAAGAGCTTCATGGGCATATAGCAATTAATGGAAAGTGGATGCCCTTTAGCGTTTCTTAAAATCAAAAGCTTTCATGAGTTGATATTCCAGGAAACCGATTATCTTTTCGATCTCTTTGGGATTAAACTCTAGGAGGTTTAGCCAGGACAGCAAGAGAAGCAAACAAATCCAAAGAACACATATTTTAAAGACCATTTAAAGCCTTTTTAGACTGCCAGAAATCAGTCTGATACCATTTGTACCATTCCAGCCAATTACTTCAAGTAATTTTAAGCTGCTGTATTATATTTCTAACTCAGACCATTCACGATTCTGCAAACAGCCTAACGGGAGGTGACCTGTACCTTAACTTACACATTTTACAATGTTCCGCCTCTAAAATTGTCTGCCAATCTCAATATTTAGAATCCTGTGAAGTTTACTTCACATTTTCTACACCTTTGGATTAGAAGCCCACATTGTATTTTGTAGATATGCTGGGTTCACAGCTGAGGTACCGTAACATTAGTATGAAAAAGTTACTACCCCAGCACAGCATTTCCCATTTGCTATTCACTTGAGTAGCATCACCTCACTCTCCTTGTCACCACAGAAATAGATGCTATTTTAATATATTTTTCCCTAAAAAGCATGTAAATCTTACTAATACAAAGCACATAAATGCTTGTATTTACACCGAGGTACACAGAAGCTCTAACAAACACTACAGTTGTGAGGGAATGCAGTGCCGTACACGACAGGGCAAGAGTTCATTTTAGCCTCTTCAGCCCACAACTGGGTAATTAATTTCCTTTCTTCAGGGCCTTCACAAAACAATGGTTCAGTTCCTAGTATGCCTGGCAGCCAGGGCCAGGGTCAACTCACAGTTTGAGTGAATCTCAATGTGAATTTTGAAAGCAGAATCCATTGCACACTACAGATTTTAAGCTTTCTTTTATTAGAATAGAAAAAGAGAGGTGAGAAATAACAATAAAACTGGAACTTGCAACGCATCCTGACACAGAAGAGTTATGAAAAGCAACAAAGCTTTCCTCTCAGTATAATAATTCCTAAGGATGTACCAGAAGGATTATTTACCACTGCAATAAACTATACATTATGAATGAGATGACTGCTTTACTCCCTATATATGGTAAATGGACAACAAAACCTGGATCATTTTGGAAACCCATTGTCAACAATATCCTACAGGAGGAAATTAAGTCTGTCTCATGTCTGCCAGGTCACCTAAGATTCTATTTGGGCAGCTAAACCCCAACACATTTTCCCAAGTATTATTTTAGGTGGGTTACTTAACTTCCGAGAAGGATTTTGTCAGAGGAACTTGGGCTTGACTGAAAAAACTTCTGCTTATCTCCAACAACTCTTGCAGCAGAAAAATACAGGATGAGACGTAAGCAGTTGGTGTCATAGAGCTCTTCTATGCTTCATACTCGAGTATTTTAAGATCTTCAAGTATTTCTTTTGCAAGTGCTTGCAGATCTGCATTGCGGCTCTTCGACAGCCCGATGATGCGCTGAAAGGGCAAAGTATCCCGCATCTCGGAGGCCGCCTTGGCTAACACCTCTGGCTCCAGAATCACCGACTGGAGGAGCCGCAGGGCGTGAAGACAAACTTCTGTGTCTGGATCTAAAGGTGAGGGGAGGGAAAAAAAATAATCCAGTGCTTGTTAGAAACGAGTCCGAAAAAGTAGCACTAAAGCTCTACAGTGCCACTCCTCAGGACCCACCAAACAGACAAGCAATAACTGAGGCTCCGTAACTCCCGGCTGCCATTTGGTCCTGGCTCTAGAGGGAACCTGAAAACAACATCTTTGCCCTCCTCAGGAGCTCATGCTCAGCAGTGTTTGGGAGGGAGAGATAGCCAGGATCCTTTCTCTTTGTTTTCTAACTGTTGAAAATGGAATAAATCAGGGAATTTATCAACTTGAATTTCTCCAGTCGGTAGCTAAGATGTACTGCTGGATGCAATCTGATTTAAGAGCGGAACAAGCTGTGTTCCATGACTATTCAGACTTAAAAAACAAACAGACCAACTAATCAAGTCTGGTTTTAAAACAGCTTTTCTTCAATTTCTTTTTGTGCAAGCCCTCAGATTTCTTCAAAGCTCGATAAAATATTAATCTTCATAAAACTTTCTGGTAACCACGTATTAACCATCCAAGTGTTTAATTCAGTCTGCGCTGAAAAGGGCACTGAAGCTAAGCACTGCTGCTTAGGAATGCATCAGAGAGATGCAGCAAAGACTCACTAGGGCTAGGAAGACATAAACTAACTCTGCTGTTAAGAACACAGGCTGGATTTCAGTCACTGGAGCATTAGGAGCATTACATTTTAATCGGTCACAACAGTCCATCTGCATCTAGTTGTTTATAGTTTTATTGAAAAGCATCTGGTAGAAAGCCCCATTTTTGCACTTCTCTATCCTGCACATCCCAAATGAAAATGTATAATATATTTTTACAGCTGAAGTAGTAATTTGTTCCATGTGCCATGCATTTTTTATGTGTTTGTCATTAGCATATCTAGTCTCCAGCATGCTTTTGATAAAGCCTCGTGCAGAAACGCTGAGAGAAATTAATTCACATCACTTTGTGCACAAAATCACCACAGAGACCAAGAACCTCACTGAAGGAGCATAAATGCAGTGCAGCGATAAACTGCCTTTGGTGGGCTGAGGCAGCTTAGGATCTCTGAATGGGCTGGGTTGGAGTGGACCTTAAAGATCATCTAGTTCCAACCCCTGAGACCTGTCCTTTCCTTTCTCCTTTCCTGGCTTATTTAATACCTAACACCGGTGAACTGAGAAAGGACTAAGCAGAATTATTCATTAAAGCATAAGGGGAAATGTTGGGAGCACCCAGGGGAGAAAACGGAATGTGATGGACAGCGAAGACGACTATGGCTTTAAGCCTGAAACTGACAGTCGAGATGGGGATTTTTAAGCAATTCCCCCTAGACTGGAATACAATGTTAAAGATTGTGACATCTGATCTACACCCATGAGCCAGGCAGTATCTCTCATCCTCCATTTTCCATCATAAATGAGGTGTGTAGGTCTTTTCTAGCATATCCTACTCCCGAGTTAAAGAGCAAACCTCTTCAGGGAGGAATTCTACCTTCTCCCAGGCAACTAGCAGAGCAGGGTGTAATCTGAGGAGACAGGAATTGCCCAAGACCAAACAATAACATGCATTTTCAGCTTTGCTCTGCAACAAGAGCCTCGTCATACTGGGTAACTTTAGGCATTCAAATCAGGCTTTAAGAAGAGCAGCAATTCATGCTGCACACTCGGCAGAAGCGGCTGCACCAACAGCACAGCCACCCCTATTGCTGCCCCCTGGGCCGAAGGCTCTAAGGAGTCTCCTTCCATCATCATGGACGCATGCAGGACCCACAGGTGCCATTTTTCTGAGTGATGAGCAGTCCTAACTCATGGAGAAACGCTGCAACTCAGCCTCATGGACAGAGAGACTTTACCTCCAATTGCTTGGGCAGCAACACATCAGTGAATCCTTTTGAGGAAACCTGGGTGCAAATTTTGGTTTTCAGATTTATCCTTACCTCATCAAAATATGACTGAAAGCCTAAGATTCACCCTCCCATTCCATCCATTTTTGTCTTCATGCCTGCCAGAGGGTTTCAAAAATTACTTTCTTTTTTTTTCCCCCCAGATATAATGTTCAAACTGCACATACCACCTGCACCCTTTCTCTAGACCTCATATTACTCTACTAGAAATAGCAGCAATGAGCCACAGCCCATATAGGTAAGAAGGCAGAAGCTTTGGGGAGTGAAATCTATGTAGTTCATTACAATTTTCTTCTTTGTGGCATCATTCCTCCATGAAATAAAGCCTACTCTTAATGGCTTGTGGTACTGCTGGGAAGCTTCATATATGTGAGATGTTTTAAATCCCTGGATAAAAAGCACTTTGTTATTAATGCTGTTACAGGCATCCCTGTTACTATTATCTGCAAGTGTTTAAAGGCTGTAAAAAGTAAAGGATTGATCAGGGAAGAAGCATTAGCAGGGGAGCTAACAAAATTAGGATCTGTAGGAGATCAAGAAATGATTTCCAGCTTGATGAGCAAGAACATTTTCCAGTAAGAGCAAAGAGGTTCTAGGAAGAATCTCCAGCAGCAGCCAGGGAAACTCAATGGCTTCGGTTCCTCCAATGAAGAACAGATCTGGCACACAGGCATCCATCAAGGGAAGGAAATGATCCTGCAGCAGAAGACTACTTAATACGCATTTAACCTCTGATTGCCATTGTTTTGCATGCATTTTGGAGTTAAATAAATGCATATGCCTTAAAATATACTCCCTTAGGATTACATGTGGTTTTGAGAATACTACTTGTTACGGATAATCATGTTTGCTAAGCGGATTTACAAAAAAAACCCTCCCAAGTTTTTCTCTTGTCTCTCCAATATCACTCGGGATTTTTTTCTAAAAACCTTGTCTGAAGAATATTAAGAAGAAATTTAAGGAATCTTCATTATTCAGCATTATATTTTTTTCAATAGCTTCCAGATTTAGCCATTTCTACACTAGCTGAGTAACATTTTGTTTGTACAAGACCAAAAAAAAAATCCTTTAGCTGTAATCAAATCACTGCATCACATCCTCCCAACCACTAGCACACACATCTCTTCAACTAACATTTCAAAACGACAATGATTATTTCTGCAGAACAGGGGAAGAAATCAAGCTGCTTGCCTCAGTTGGGGATCACACACGTAGCCTAAGCCTGCCACCATTATAAAACGCTGATGCAATTTTAACAAGGTGTTGAAGCTGCTGGAGTTCGCTGACGTTCTGCTAGCTGCCAGTGCTACCGTTTGATGTCACTGGCTTTCAGTCACTGACAAAAGCAGCTGATAACGTGGACAGGTTTTAGTCACATCTGTCATTAGCACCATGCTCACAGATGAACTGTGATTGCATTACATCAATGCTAAACAGCTTATCTACAATTGGCTCTGAGTTGTGTGAACTCAATTTACACATGGCCCTGACCATTCCCTGGCCACCTGAACACCAGATTTATTACCAGCAAGCTGTTTACAGCCATGTCTACGCACAAAAACTGTATTTCAAATGCTTCCCACCACTGTCGTACATGTCATTCAATTACTGTCTGATTCTATAGCATGAAGGGGGGGCACCTGCCACTCCCTCTTTTCCTTTTCATGAACCTGTCAGACCACCTTCGTTCACAGCATGTCTAAGGTCACAGCATGTCTAAGAGAGAGAGACAGGGCCACAGCTTGCCCCATCCTTGTGAGATACCTTTGCATCGCCAATGCTGGCAGAGCTGAGCCAGCACCTGCAGCAGCAGAGAGTCTTCCAGATGTTTTCGTAACATCAATAGGTCTGAGGAGACAAGAAATGCTGCTATAAGGACACTGTGTGGGGAAGGACAAGGAGCAGGGAGAGACCACCACGGCACAAAAAAAGACTGAGTTTTCCTGCTGCAATTCCTATGGACACAAATGCACTTTCTGCCTGCAACATACTCGCTCCGGCTCCTGTGTAACAGCCGGGTTTGCTTCAGTCTCCTCCCTGGCCAGGTGGCTGCCCTCACATGGGAGTTCAGCTAACCAGAATGCCCCACTCTCCTTACAGACACACGCCTGTCACGCTTTGATCAGGTAAATCCCTGAGTGAGACTCCCAGGGTCAAGAGTGAAGCAGGAATTTGGCTTTGATTTGACTGACTGCTACTTAGGGGCTGGGAGTGAAAAGGAGCTTGCACAGACATCGCTCTGCAGCTGGCAGATTTCTGGGGGAGCTGTTAGATATGTTGTCCAGCTCCCATCATCCCTAGCTTGGGCTTCTGAGGATTCCCACAGTGGCTGCTGAACCAGAGTAACAATGTAAGAACAAACCAATGCCTTAGAGGCAGATGTATTTACCTGAATTAAGGTTCCTTACATATATTCACAAAAGGAGAAACACCGTGCTTCTTGTGAGAACACGAGTCTGCTGCTGGGCAGGGTCAAGACCTGGTCAAGAAGCCCCTGCAAGGATGGCAAGGCCAGCCACACCGTGCCTGGCCGCAGCTCCATCAGGGCAAGTATCCCGAGCAGCAGCCCCTTGGAGAAGAGTATGGAAATGGGCAAGCACTGAGTGAGGCTTCCCCCAGCCAGCTGCTCCTTACAGCCTCTCAGCTAACTGTGGGTCAGGGACTTTCCTGCGTCAGATCTGACATCTTCACGTGGGGTCTTAAAGGGCAAGAAGGGCAATCCTCTTTCTGAAGAATAGCTTCATAGTCCAGAGAGTACGGGGACCTGTTGAGCGCTTGGAAGACTGGCAACTGAGGCTTTTGACTTTAGAAACCAAAATTTGTTTTAATACAGACATCAGTTTATAAATAGGGGGGTTCTCTATGCCCAGTTGTGTTTTAAATAACGTGCTGCCATGCAAATAACCCACATTTTCAACAACTCACTGCCACAGCCAATTCAGACAGAAAAGCAAGGCATTAGAAACCTCCAGGGTTAGTCATGGAAAGCAAATATTGAAGGTTGCAGGCAGCATTAGCACAACGAGAATGTGCTTCACACAGGCATTTATAATAAGAGACCGTCATTTGCAAAGAATTTGGATAAACAAGGTTAGATTTCCGTGTGGAACTGTGGTGGAGGAAACCGAAGGGCACGATCTAAAATTAGTCATACTTCTTTTGTTTTCCTTTGTTTAATGAAGTACCTGGAGCTTTCTCCCAGCTATAGATGAGAAATGTCACTGACATAGTGTGGAATTCAGACACTCTCATCTATCCAATTCCAAGAGCAATTACTTTTTTAAACTGCATTCAAAGAAACAGAAAGTGGGGGAAACCAAAACAGAGATTAGTAAAACGCAAACAAAATAAAACAAAACCACCAACAACAAAAACAAAAGCCCACAGATAAGAGCCTAGACTCTTTTTCTTCCAGCACCCATTTGTTGGTAGATGTTCTGTACAATCAAAAGTCCCAGTCTGCCTATTTGGGAATTACTGAATGAAAGTCTTATTGCATCTATAAAGTATTGGGGAAAGATGCTGACAAATCTTAGGTGGATTTCTAAGCAAAATTATTCTCATCTCTTTTTCTAGAGCTGAGAACAGGGTTTCTTTAAATCTGAAAGTGAAACCCTTAGCCAAGGTATCAACAGTAGGGCAGCAGCTGATGGAGGAAACTAAAGCTGTTCCAAGATGGGAACAGCTGCTCTGCAAACAAATGGTGCTCCACAAGAAGAGAACTCTACTGATCCCACAAGCTGCTGCATGGACAGAAACCTGAGTCATCATTCACGTGCTTTATGCTGGCATCAGGCTGAGAAGGCATAGGTGATTCCTATGCAAGGATACAGCAGCCACGTAAGCTATCGAGAGTATGTTCTTCAGTCATCAGTGTTGCTTACTAAAGGGTGTCCATCTTTTAGAGTGTTTAAAAAGGAGGAAAAAGAGAGGAAAAGAATAGCCCTCCTCAAAGTGCAAAACCCACAGAGATCTGCATCACCTTCAAAAAGTGTGTCAAGCATTTGTTTTTCTATTACCAGCATAGCCTCCAGCAGAAAGAGCTATTAAGAATTCTTGTTAGCAAGTGCCCATCCAAATTTTCCAAAAAGAGAGCAGGACAGATGAACTCAGTTTGCTGTTAACATTCTTACTCCACTAGAAACCCTTATTAGATTTCTCCTCCTTTCTCTTCCAATCGTGTATTCAATGTCAAGGCATATTTCTGTCTCTTCAAAAAGCCTGCTAGACATCTGAATCAAGTCCCTCTTTGCTTCAGGTACAGCAAAGAGGAATAAAGAAAATCAAGTTAATTATTTGTTCTCTTCACTTAATGGGAAGGACATTCTTCTTCAGGGGACAAGAATACTGGGCAGAGACTGAGAACTCAGACCAGGAACAGGAGGGATTTGATCTGCTGCGTACAAGCCAGTGGGAGCAAAATTGCCTTGAATGGATAGGCTGAGGTCACAGGCACTGGGGGACACAATGGAAAAGCAAACAGGATGATTCTCCCAACATACAAAAAAATGTTGAAGGATGATTTCTGAGGCCTCTCTCAGAGGGAACACTGATAAAAGCGTACAGAACTGTGGAAAGATGAATCATCTCATGTGCCTTAATCAAAACACCCTTTGAAGAAGCTTCCTGCAGGAAGGCAACACATACAGGATACCCTGCCAGCTGAGTGTGGTGCTCTACTGTCTTGCATGGGTGGCCTCTCTTCAGGTAGAGGAAGGGTCACTTTTGTCAGGGGTGAGTGCAGTTACAGTGGTCAGTGTCTTTCCCCAAATTAATATTATTACATTAAGACCTTATGCTGTAGCTACTCCAGGTATTTGTAAACTGAATCACAGGTAGCAGAAGCTTAAGATGCCGGCCACAGAAACAGCAGAAGAGCAAGAGTGGGAGGGAAGCTACTGAGTTTTGCACATTGAAACGTTAGAAATAGATTAAATGTAGAGAAAACTACAGAGATCTCCTGCAAAATGATGGGAACAAGATTGGGTCTTGGATCTGACCTCTCTTCTAATACACAAACTAGTCATCCCTCTCCCTTGACAGTAAGCAGACTTCCTCCAAAGTCCGAAATCCGAACCAGCAGACGTGGTTTATCTGAAAATCTTCCTCCTTCGCTGTAACCAGAGAACTTTATTATCAAAAAGTGAAGGAATTAGCCATGCCCAGTCTTCCTTCTACAACCCAGCCACACACAATTAACACTTTCAAAATGCAGGGTAGCCTTTCCATTTCCTATTTCCATTAGCAACTGCAGATTAATTAGAAATGTGCCCAATTTCATGCTCGTATATGACCTAGGAGCCTTCTTCAAACAATAAACTGCATCAGATGATTAGCTTCTTTGTTTCACTGCAACACTGAGAAGGGTGCATTCAAGAACAGGGCTTTTGAGGGTGTTTTAGGTTGGGATTTTTTCCTTGTGTGGGTTTTTTTTATCCATAGAACAACAGCTCACGCATATATTAGCCAAAGTGAAAGGAAAATCTGGGCTAATATATATTAAAATTATAACCACAGCAGCACAGAGGACCATGTATTTAACTGTCCCTGAGAATACAATTTTTCTTAAACTATATTAAAAAAAAATTATAACACTGGTGTTTTCCAACAGTCTTGGAAGAATGACTTGATTTTCTGAGATGTAAGAAGAGAAATCCCATGGCATTGCAAAGCAGGAAATTATTTGGTGAAATGCACAAGTTCCTACATTTTCTCTAAAATAACTGAGGGAACTGTGAGCTTCCAGTTTACCAGCCCAAATCAAAGCTTCAATATCAAATTAATTCCTTGACAAAGCAGGTGCAACCTCTCTCACTTCAGCTGTTCTTAGTAATTACTACTTGTATTTTAGCAGGGTTTTGCACAGCAGCACAGTGCCAGAATGACTAACCTCCACAGTCCTATGAACTGCACACCAAAATCTTCTCACAGACAAGCCACAAAAGCTTAAGAAAGCCAAGGCAGAGCAACTTTAGGAGCAGCTCACAGGCAGGACAGCGTCATGGGTCTGTCCTCAGTGATGTTCTCGCTACCCCTTACGAGCTGTGCACACAGCTGCCAGCCAAGTCCGACGCACACTGGCAACGTCAATCTCTGCTGGCTCCTACGCAGGGATTTGAAGCCTCTGAAAGAGCAGAGCCTTAATGTCACTTAATGTCAGACACACCTGGCAAAGGCAACAGAAGTCCTTGATGTCCTTGAAGTCCTGCACTGGCCAAAGGCAAAGCTGGGAATAGCGCTCACGCCCTGCTAGCCCAAATCCTATTAGAGCACAAGGCCTCTCTTGAGGTGGAGGAAGGGTCACTTTTGTCAAGGGTGAGTGCAGTTACAGAGGTCAGTGTCTTTCCCCAAAATATGTCAGAACAGTTACGCTTTCTTCTCTTAAATAGTAGCAAACTGATACATAGTTTCCTCTCAGGGTATATTTAAAACTTGGCATGTGAAATACAGGTGGCTTTTTTTAATCCACTTCATTAAATTTCTCCATTTCTTATTTTTAATTCTACCAACCATAAATTTTATATTAATGGAACATTACATGAAGTGCCAAAAATATTGTGGGAAATGCGCATTATCTCCCTCTAGCTATTTGCCCTTTTTGTTTACTTTTAATCTGTCAATGGCTATAGGTAATCAGGTTACAGATAAAAATTTCCAGTTTGTTATTTCCAACATCTATTGCAAATCTGTCACCCTACAAAAGTGCAATTTACTAAATTCCTACAGCAACTTACCATTCAACAGCCACCAAAGCAAGGGAATAAAACCCGGACTCTCACTGATATACTTCAAGCCTTTCAAGTTGATACTCACATTGTAAAGCGACATTAGCATTAGCCTAGAATTGAAAGAAAAAAAGATGGATGTTATTTGAGTCCTTTAAATGTTTTAGCATCTTTTGCTTTTTAATAAAAGAAACATGTCTCATTATACATAAGATACGTGCAAAACCTTGTTTCTACTGTTAAATCATGTACATCCAACACGTGGAAAAATATCCCACATGAGTGTAAAAGAAGTCCCATCAAACTCCATGAGATTCACTACATAAAATGTGCAAAACCAGGACTTGGCTTTACATGACTCCACAACCTATACAACAGAGCTTTCATCACGACCATCCCCACTAGCGTGACCATGGCCTCAGATAAGCTGTGTGCCCTGACAACTAAAAGGGGTTCAGAAAGCAAGACTGCATATGGAGCACTAGAAAAGACAACAAAATCTCCGCTCCATCAGCTGCACAACACAGGCCTTCCTGTGCAGACCCTCCAGCCAGCTGACACACAGACAGACACATGGCCAACACCATCCCCTTCCAAGCACCCTTCCTGCAAATAGGAACAGATGCAGCGTACAGCCAGCTTACAGCAAACACCAGCGCGGCCTCTTTCCACTGGCAGGGGGAATTATTATGCCTACAGAAGGACTTAGAAGAAGGGGACAGGCCTAAAGGAGGGAAGAGGGAGGCGTCAGTAGGCCCAGCACAGCTTAGCACACTGCTCCCAAGCCAGACTCGCCCTTTTTGCTATGGGTGCAAGGCAGAGAGCCGCCTCGCCCGGGCTGCTCTCCAGCCCCTCACGGCCAGGCAGGGCCACACGATCTGGGACAAGGAGTGTGACCTCGCTGTGAAAAAAACCAACAGCTTCTCTCTCAAAACGTCATCGTGGACTTTCCTATTTACTTTGCCTTCAGGAATCCAGATTGATTGTGTTCAACGTACAGTGGAATTAATTTATTTTTTTTTTAAAGTCAATAACACTGGAATGCAATTTGGCTGTAAACTGTGCTCTTGCCTTTGTATAGATCAGCACCAGGATAACGCAGGCCAAACAGTACTCTCACCCACACATCATCAAAACTATTTACTAATAATATTTGGGCCTAGTTAAAGCCTTCCCCCCTCCCCCCCCCCCCAGTTCTTTCCCCAGAAGGTGATTTCTGTTGGTCTCTTATTACGGTCATTGATGTCAAAGGACGGAACCCATATCCTGTCTTCCACGTAACAGAGATGATCTATGGCCTGGCAGCTAGAAAACATTTCCTTAATTGAGCATTGTAAAAAAAAAACCCAAACAAACAACCTAAGATGACATCTCTGACAAACCAAAACCAAGACTGTCAGTGTGTAAACAACAAAATATAAATACACATAGTAAGCAGATGTTCGTTTCAGCCACATTTTCAAAAGCTTCCATACCCTGGATTTCCTAATTTACTGACCTCCTAAAATAGGGAGTTCATGAGTCACTTTGGGGCTGCATACATCACAGGTTATAAATTAAACCAAAGTCTTAACTTTTCTACACAGAGAGAAAACCAGGTAGACTGGAGAAGGGCCTGTGTTTTAAAAGGACTGCTCCAGCCTGCTGATCCCACAGCGGCTCACGCTCAAGTTACTGCAAACATGAAAAGCTTCAGTATGATAAATACTGTGCTAAATCTGACACAGAATCACAGCATTACCAGGTTGGAAAAGACCTTCAAGATCATCAAGTCCAAACATTCCTATCCTATGCTAAACCATATCCCTAAGTACCTCATCTTACCCAGGGTGACTCAACCCCCTCCCTGG
The DNA here is from genome assembly GCF_964237585.1 of Gallinula chloropus. Taxonomy (NCBI): domain Eukaryota; kingdom Metazoa; phylum Chordata; class Aves; order Gruiformes; family Rallidae; genus Gallinula; species Gallinula chloropus. The sequence continues at coordinate 119,445,697 of NC_140085.1, forward strand.
GCAGCCTGTTCCAGGCTCTGACAACTCTTGTTAGGAAAAACAAAGGATCCAAACCTGCCCTGGCACAGCTTTGTGCCATTTCCCCTTGTCCTGTCTCCTGTCACCTGGCTGAAGAGACCATCGCCCACTTCTCTACAACCTCCCTTCAGGTAGTTGTAGGTGGTGATAAGGTCTCTCCTCAGCCTCCTCTTCTCCAAGCTAAACATCCCCAGCTCCCTCAGCTGCTCCTCAGGATTTGCCCTCCAGCCCCTTCCCCAGCCTGGTTAACCCTTCTCTGGACTAATTCAAGGACCTCAATGTCCTTCGTATGGTGAGGAGCCCAGAACGTGACACAGCACTCGAGGTGTGGCCTCACCAATGCCGAGTACAGGGGCACAATCACCTCCCTAGTCCTGCTGGCTATGCTATTTCTGATACAAGCCAGGATGCCGTTGGCCTTCTTGGCCACCTGGGCACATTGCTGGCTCATGTTCAGTTGGCAGTCAATCCACAAGGGGAAGGGGTTTGGTTACTGGCACCCTCTCAGCCTCAGCCATGACAGAGCTGAGGTAATGTCAGCTACAGGAAAACGCACACGAAAATGGCAGCTTTGCTTCTTCATGCAATAAAGTGCCTGGGTTAAAACTTACTTTTGCTTGCTTTTGCCTGTCAGGCAGCATGGTAACTTGGGTCTCAAAACAAGTCTCACGTTCCAAAGCTATCTGGAACAATCATTAAAACTCAATGGAGAGCATTTCCCTGGGATTAATACTTCTGCAGTTTCCAGTAAGTCCTCTTTTCAAACATTCAGTGTTGATGTTGTTACGTCATCTTCTACAATGCTGATACGAGATTTTTATGACAGACAAACCTTCTCTTTCATCTAAGCAGATCTCAGTGGGCTTAATGCAAATGATTTCAATTTCCCTCTAACTTCCAGTAGGAAAGGGGCCTGGTACTCAAAATCAGAAAGCACTCAGAAAAAAAATAATCCCCACTGACATTAAGACGACAAACAAATGCTCAGTTTCTTTAAGAATCAGATTGCTGCTCAACTCTGAACTTCCAGGCAAGAGACCCCTGATGTTCCTGAAAAAGAGAGCCGTACTCTGGAGTCAGAAGTTATCTCACAAATTCTTTCACCCCTCTAGCAATGTTGTCCTGTCCTCCCTTTTATGGAAATCATCTTTACGCTCGGGAGCTGCTGGGCAGGGACAGGGCATTAGCACACTTTACGATGTGCTGTGATGGATGGAATTACTTTTTTATTTTATTTCTTTTCAAAGATGATAACACACGAGCCAATCTTCTGGACAATGAAAAGAGAAGATGAATGAGCAGGGTTCCTCTAACATTTATGGAACGTGTCATCATAACCACTCGCAGCCAGCGTGCATACAAAACAATTACAGGGAAACGGGAAGGGGCTGGAATGTTCTCTGCTCTAGGGCAAGCTTGGCTGCTGCTATCTCTCACAACTGCAATAAACCTGCACACCACCGCAACTCCACCATCTCCAAACAGAAGGGAAATAAAAGTTATTCCAAATGGACTTCACACCTCACATCCCATTCTCAAACAACATCTCATGGATAAAGCAACTATGCCACCAGCTGACTTTTCAATACTCCCTGTGCATACCTGCACAAAGCAGGAAAATAAGTAACCCACTGCAGGCTAAACTGAGCTGTACAGGCATAACTTACATTATGTGCTGCAACACAGTGAGTTTGATCAGCTGGGCTCTTAAGCAGTAAAAGAAGAAATATACACAGCCTCTGAAGCCCTTACTCAGCTTCCAGAGACCCAAGCCCTGACCAAGGAGTGCAGACAGATAGGTATGATCAGCCAGACTGAAAATGATCGATAAAAATGTATCTTATAATGGAAAATGTTAACAGCTTTTGATGCCTTTCCTCCTTAACCTGTTTGACATTTGCGGTTAGAAATAAGGTGACGTCAAAAGATAGTGCTTTGTTTGTATTTTTATTTCTCTTGTTTGCTTCGTGCAGACAAAAGGGACTGGTGGTGGTGGTAGTGGTGGTGATCCAGGGAAGCGCACTGGGTTTGGAGTGTCAGAAGATGGCATCGACCACTCCAGAAGCCAGTGTAGTGGCATATTATGACTAACTAAATGCACTCACTGAAGCACAACAGAGAAGCATTTCCAGGCCCTTTATACCACCTTCACCTGTAGTACACACATCCTAATGAGCATATTTTGCTATAATTGTTGCAAAAATGCTATCTGAAGCAAACATGACACACATAATTACTGAATAAACAATAGTTTGTGGGTTTTGGTTTGTTGGCTAGGGGTTTGGAGTCTTTTTCATATGGAATGCTTTTCAATATAAGGTACATAACTTCAAAATTTCACCACCACGTATGTTAACTATCATATCCTTATCTCACAACTGTCTTTCATTTTGCACCACCTTGTGTCCCTTAGAGGGGAAAAAGGAACCCTTCTGACACAGTTGCCTATGAAAATGTTGATTATTTAAGATTAACAAGCAGCTAAAACCTTAGATGCAGAGCACAATTTAAAAACAAAACAACTAACCCACCCACCCAGCCCCAAAACCCTTTTTTGCTGGGCTGGGAAAGCATAAGAGATCTAGTGTTAGTGGTGAGTTTTAAGAACTAAACCGTGACAAGAATGTAGGAAGCTTGTAGACAAAAAAGCAGCTGACCCCAGACATGAAAGACAAACACAGGGGAAACATTCTGCACTAAAGCATTTGAACAAATTAGGATCCCTTGTTCCATGACAAGGTCATGAAGAAACCTCCTTTCTAGCATTTGCTCTAATGTCATAATACAGCAATTTTTATCTTTTTTTTTTTTTTTTAATTAAATGGCAAGTTCAGAGTGGGAAAAAAAAATGTTGGTTCTGTGGAACATCAGGAAACATTATCGCTGCATGGAATTCAAATTATTATAACACATGCTTAACATTTCTCACTTATCAAATACCTTGTGCAACCTCTTTCTTAAGCGTCACTCCCTTTGTTAGCCTAAGAGGCTGGTCCCCGTTGAATCCCTAGCCAATTCATGGCATTGTTTTATGTATGTTTTATGAGTATTGCTGTATGGCAGCCAAGTTTGTATCACCTTCTTCTGCAAAGCAGGCAGATTTTGAAACATAATTAAAGCCACCCAAAACATCAATCCAAAGGAAGGCCCGTAAATCCAATTACATTGTCCAATTACATTAATACAATCTGAATCAATCAAAAATTACTTATTTGGACCCATAGACACACTTTGCCTTGAAATTCAGTGTATTTAGGAACGTTTTCCTCTCCCCCCTCCTCCTCTCAAAATAAAGTCCTGTCATGGTTTAGCTTTGGGTGTTTTCTGTACAGATTTTGAAATAGCATAGGTCCTCTTTTCATGTTCGGTTTTTTGGTTTGGGTCTTTTTTTGTTATATAAATTAAGGCACAAATTACTTTTTTGCTTTCTTAAGTTGAGATTCTTGTACAAATCTTTTAATTGAGGCTTTAAAAAACCCAACCCACTGTTGCAGGAGTTAACAACCCTTTTTCCAGTGCTGACCTTCAAGCCCAACACTTGGGAAACAGAGTAAACGACTGACATCGAAGTATCTAACCACTACCTACCAGCACAGGCTATTCACCTTCCCCCTCGCTACCCAATGGGAAAAAGCAAAGCATGTTTAGAGGGCAACTCATTCCCCCTTACACAGGCTGAGCGAGCCACCATCTGACAACACCATCTCCTTCCACTGACTGTGGGAAGGAGCCCGGACAGTCAGTAGATAGTTGGCAGTTCGCTTTCAGACAGCTCAGGTCAGGCAAGATAAAACCTATCCCAAGTTAAAGCCTGACTTCATGCCTATCCCGTACAACCTGCCTGAACACATGCATGGATGAAGTGAAGTTAGTGTGGCTGACAGGTACATTGGCCAGAAGAGACAGGCCAAAGAGAACGTACCCCCCTTGGTAAATGAGAAAGGAGAATTGGCTGCGACTGATGAGGAGAAGGCTGAAGTACTGAATGAGTTCTTTGCCTCGGTCTTCTCTGGCAGCCAGGATTCTCATAATTCTCAAATCCCAGAACCTTGCATCCCTAAAACTCAAGGTGGGAAATGGGGGAGTAAATCCCCCCCCACTGTAAGAGCAGAGCAAGTCCGAGACCACCTCATGAGACTGAATGTCTACAAGTCTATGGGGCCGGATGACATGCATCCCAGGGTCCTGAAGGAGCTGGTTGATGTGGTTGCCGAGCCGCTCTCCATCATATTTGAAAAGTCGTGGCTGTCAGGAGAGGTCCCTGGGGACTGGAAAAAAGGTCACGTCACTCCCATTTATAAAAAAGGGAACAAGGAAGACCCAGGGAATTACAGGCCGGTGAGCCTCACCTCTGTGCCTGGGAAGATCATGGAACAGATCCTCCTGGACGACATGTTGGAGCACATGAGGGAAGAGCATGTGATCCGGGACAGCCAGCACGGCTTCACCGAGGGAAGGTCGTGCCTCACCAATCTGGTGACTTTCTATGATGGAGTGACAGCATCGGTAGATAAAGGGAAGGCGACCGATGTCATCTACTTGGACTTGTGCAAGGCCTTTGACACAGTCCCCCTCCTTATCTCTAAATTGGAGAGAAGTGGATTTGATGGGTGGACTGTCCACTGGATAAGAAACTGGTTAACAGACCGTAGCCAAAGGGTGCTGGTCAATGGGTCTATGTCCAGGTGGAGGTCGGTGACAAGCGGTGTCCCCCAGGGGTCTGTCTTGGGACCGGTGCTCTTTAACATCTTTATCAATGACATCGATGATGGAATTGAGTGCACCCTCAGCAAGTTTGTGGATGACACCAAGCTGAGTGGTGTGGTCGACACCCCAGAAGGAAAGGAAGCCATCCAGAGGGATCTTGACAGGCTTGAAAGATGGGCCCGAGGGAACCTAATGAGGTTCAACACTGCCAAGTGTCAGGTGTTGCACTTGGGATGGAAGAATCCCAGACACAGATACAGACTGGGAGAAGAGCTTCTTGAGAGTAGCCCTGCTGAGAAGGACCTGGGGATTGTGGTGGACGAGAAGCTTGACATGAGCCAGCAGTGTGCTCCTGCAGCTCGTAGGGCCAATGGTATCCTGGGCTCCATCAGGAGAGGAGTGGCCAGCAGGGACAGGGAGGTGATTGTCCCTCTGTACTCTGCCCTTGTGAGGCCCCATTTGGAGTCCTGTGTCCAGATCTGGGGCCTGCAATACAAGAAGGATGTGGAACTGTTGGAGAGGGTTCAGAGGAGGGCCACAAGGATCATTAGAGGGCTGGAGCACCTGCCCTACAAAGAGAGGCTGAGGGAACTGGGCTTGTTCAGCCTGGAGAAGAGAAGGCTGCGGGGGGACCTCATTGCAGCCTTCCAGTACCTGAAGGGAGCTTATAGGCAGGAGGGGATTCGACTTTTTAAAAGAGCAGATAATGGCAGGACAAGGGGGGAATGGACTAAAGCTAAAGGAGGGAAGGTTTAGATTAGATATTAGGGGGAAGTTCTTTACAGAAAGAGTGGTGAGGTGCTGGAACAGGCTGCCCAGAGAGGTAGTGGATTCCCTGTCCCTGGAGGTGTTCAAGGCCAGGTTGGATGGGGCCCTGGGCAGCCTTGTGTAGATCCAGGCCTGGAGATTGGTGTCCCTGTCTGTGGCAGGGGGGTTGGAGCTCTATGATCCTTGGGGTCCCTTCCAACCCAGACCATTCTATGATTCTATGATTCTATGACAGAGCTGCTGTTTGTCAGCTGAGCTGGGACAGCTGGCTTGGGAGTGAATTCTTGGGGTGCGTGTGTCTCATTTATGATAAAACTCGCCCTGCTAGCTTAAGCCATCTTCATGAACAAATTAACCCATGTTTATGGGGCAAGTGCTCATGACTTAGTGGATGAGCAAGTAATCATTTGCTTGGTCAAGACCATATATTCTGAGCTAGTAACAGCTCTGAGAAAAAGGCTGATTTAATCTCTCCATTGGCTGGAAAATAGAACTTCTCCAGCACCTGAACTGTGTAACATGGCCTTTTCTTTACAATGCTGTACTAAAGGTCCCATTATAGGCATTACCTTCTACAAACACAAGTGCATGGTGCTTCTAGCTACTAAGTAGCATAAAGGAATTTAATTTTTGCTCTTAGCAGATATATAACTCATTTTCTCCACTAAGAAGTTGTAGCATTTTACAGTCTTCATATTGGAAGGGAATAAATATGAGTCCACATTTCCCATAACTTCTCTGTTTTAAAACTTGACATCATACTTCCTTTATCTGACCTTCAACTCACAAGCCACTCCTAAGGTAGAAGATTGCATCCCCACTCATCTATACAATATTATGGCATTTACAGGACTTCCTCCAGCCTAAAGTTAAGTTTAGGGAACTTAAGAGACACAAAGCCTGGATAAAGTTATCCTTGTATATCTGCCAAGCCTGGTATATCTGCAATAAATGCTACTGTAAGAAGTTTCTAAAAAATGGTTTCTTCTCCAGGAAAGGAAATAACAGGAGAGTGGGAAAACTACTGTCATCAGTGCAACCTACACTACAAGATAACACATTCCACCATATCCACAAGACAACACATTCCACCATACAGCATTAAAGCTGGTGAAAGGTCTAGAGCACAAGTCTTATAAGGAACAGCTGAGTGAAGTGAGGTTGTTTAGCCTGGAAAAAAGAAGGCTGAGAGGAGACCCTATGTCTCTCTACAACTATGCGAAAGGAGGCTGTAGTGAGGTGTGGGTTGGTCTCTTCTCCCAAGTCACAAGCAATAGGAGAAGAAATGACCTGAAGTTGTTTGAGGGGAGGTTTAGATTCGACATCAGCAAAAATCTCTTCACCAGAAGGGTTGTCAGTCACTGGAACAGGCTGCCCAGGGAAGTGGTTGGGTCACCATCCCTGGAAACATGTAGATGTGGTGCTTAGGAATATAGTTTAGTGGTTGGACTTGGCAGTGCTAGGGTAACGGTTTGACTTGATGACCTCAAAGATCTTTTCCAACCTGAAAGATTCTATGATTTGAAAGGAGAAAAAAAAAGAAAGTCATCATACACTTTAAATTTGGTACAGAGTCCCGGCTTCATGTCTCCCAGGAGCTGCATCATTGTGTCCAGTAATTCACGACTTGAACTAACCAAGAATTCACGGCCACATGCCAGCGCAGCCACATCTGTGAGAGAACATAAAACAGCACCATAAAACCCACATTTCAAACAAAAGTTTATGCTAATTATTTGGCTCACTAAAAAGATCTGTCAAGCATGTGACAAACGATCTACAGCACCTACATAAACTTCTAACTAAATTCACCTACACAGCAACTACTGAAGCAGTAAATTATACTGGTCAAACTCCTTTATAATCCTATTTTGGTAATTAAAACACTTATTCAGAGTGGCCAGTACCCTAATAGTAACATATTAATTATGAAACAAGAGGCTGAATTAATCCACAATAGGAGACTGAAACAAAGCTGACTATTATAGCTCCAACTTTAAAGAGACAAACTTGCAGATTTGTTTTGAGGTTGGTTTTTTACAATTGCTCAATCCAATATACGTGGCACACAACAAAACCCAAACTCTCATGGGCATCTACTCAAAAGCTCTTCTCCTACCTCTCCACAAGTGCTGCATTATTCATGCACAAAGCAAAAGACAAAAGTATTTCCAAAGACTAATGCTCCAAAGCAGACTTTCCTTTAGTATTTTCCCCTTATGCCTGGCCCATACTTTAGGTCATCCTTACATGCAAGAGGTATCTTCCAGCAACCCAAACTTCTTTTGTACTTTGCAACTGGCCAAGCCTCCTCCAAATGCACAATGAGCAGCGTATGTAACTAGTGACAGAGCCCAGTTCCCTGGCCTCCCATTCAGGGTAAGTCTGGGGACCTGCTGCATGACACAAGACTTCTACTTTCACGTAGCCTCTAGTTCTCTCTCCCATACATGCACATCATGGTGCTTTTTTAAACCTCAGAAGGAGGAGAGGTACTATGGCCACAGCATATAATTACAGACTGTTAACACAATGCTTGTGCACACCGGGCTCTGTTAAGACTGCACTGAGAACTTCTGTTCTGGAGTCTTCTACCTTCTGAATACCTGGCACTTCGTGACCACCTCCTTGGTGTTCTTTTAATAAGGCTTTCTAGTGTAACACTACTTCACAGAGTAACTAGGAAGATTAAACTGATACCTTCTACATTGTTCAACTGACTGTATCCTTTATCACATTTGGGTTTCAGCAACATCCCTCTCCAAACTAGAGACAAATATCTTGATAATATCAAATTCACTGCCAAAATTTATATTCACTTCAGGAAAGCAAGGTTTCTTTCCACCACCCTGATTCCTCCTAAGGCAGAATCCCAACACCTCTCCTCCTCAGCCTTGAGACATTTTTTTTGTTCATACTTTACTATTGCTACACTTCTGTTTTCAGTGAAGCAATTGGAGAGAACTGGATTCTGCTTTGGTACAGTGACATAATGCATCACACACTGTCTTTTATTACAATCTTAAATGGCACCACAACACCAAAAGTCACACATTCAAAAAAAGCTGTTAATGAGGGATTCACTTATTTGTATAAACACCCACTGCTTCATCTATCTTGCATGACATCATTAATAACATTTTGACAGCCGCATAGTGTTACAAAAACACAGATGAAGTATCAACCCCATTTCTCACAGCCTTCCAAACCAAGGGCAGCCATATTAAGATAGATCTGTGGCTTTCTACTTATTTTCTGACCCCCAAAAGAAATGTTTAATACGTAAGTCAGGTTTGCTACCCTTTACTCCTCTTAGCACTACAGGCTTAGGACAGTGAAAGTGGGGCCCACCTGGAAGCAACAAAATTCTTCAGTGTGCTGAGCACATACCTCAAGATGGGCCTCATCTGCTCACATCATCTGCAATTCATACATCTTGAAGATGTTGGTATTACTGACAATTCAGAAAGCAAATTACTTGAGGCTTACAAACTAAGGTGAGCACATAGACTAGTAGAATGGTCCTTGTCTTACTCCAGACTGAACAGACATGTCAAGGAATTTCCCAATTCAATGGCTCTTACCTACCTAACTCTTAACTGCGTCACAGACAGTACAGTGCCTCATAGAACTATCAATGACAAAACCTGCTAGAACTTTATAATGGACTAGGAAGGCACCCAGGAAATCAACAGTGACTAAACACCTGACTTTGAAAAAGCTGTATTTACTGCTGCATACATAAGGCAATACAGAAATTCCCAATGCACATGGAATGCTATTCTGAGAGACAACATTAACTTACTTGTTACAATCCCCGCCAAAGCCAATACAAACTGATTTTCATCAGAATCCAAATCCTGCTGTTTCATGTCTTCACTTAATGACTTCACAAAGCTTTCCATGGTCTGTGCAGTGATTGTGAAAAACTTTACTGCTTTAGACTGCAAGCATGGAGGAGGAAAAAAAAAAATAAGAAAAAGATTATACACACCACAGTAGCCACGATTATTCGATGCTACAGTAGAAGAGGACAATCTTCAAAATTACAAAAATATCCAGTTACTTCAAAAATCCAACAAAAAACAGCAGCCATACACTAAGTGACATGTTTGATCCCCTGGCATTTGAAACCGTTACCCTGTAAGAAAAGGAGAAACTGCTCAACGCTACATTCATTTATAAAACTAAACCACTGCAAATTTAGTTCCCAAACCCACAATAATAAATAACAAATAGCATAATTAAAGCTTATTTTCAAAAAGTGACATTATCTCATTGCTTCTCAACAACTATACCAGGTGTTTCGCATTTACCTGGGCTACTACAGCAGCTTTTGTCAAAACCATGTCCAGCTGAAGATGGGAGAGCAGCATGACCTAGTGCCCAATTTCCTAAGAAACCCAATGAAATACCCATGGTAAAAAAAAAGCAAGCAGAATTTGACTGGATCCTAACAGGATTCATTAATTCCTCAATATAGGATAGACAACACGGGGCTAGGTAGAAGTTCTTTAAAAAAGGGAACCAAGGTCTCTCCTGGATCACAGGTTGCACTCAAGTCAGCAATGAGACCATCACACACACAAATGGGAGTAGAGTCTGTAATTATGCTCCACCATCTTCTCCCCTCAGCTGGAATACTGCTCCATTTTGGGATATTTCAGAAGCAGCTGTCTGATACAAAGCTCAGGGCAAGTCAAAAAAGCTGGTCAGAGGAACAGAGCGAGCCCATGAAAAAGGACAAGGAGAACTGTTTCTGTTTATTAACAATCCTGACCCATAAAACATTGCTGGAACACTATTTCACACAGAAGATGCTGGGTTTCACAACAAAACCAGCATAGCAGACAGCCCATAATGCCAGGTTTCCTAGTGTCTTTAATAACTTTGCCAGTTGTTTGATGAAGCAGCTGAAGCTTTTAGTCGCTCCCAGCAGTGACCCAATGGGACAGGCCAAGAAATGCCTCAGCTTTTACTGATTTTGCAAAGTGACTGAAAGTTTTAATACTTTGTCAAAACTGCTGATTTCACAATATGTGCAAAGCTACTGGTAGCATTTATTTATGCCTCTGCTGCTGCACATTCTCCTCCAAGATGAGTTCCTGGGGGTGACTCTGGAAACGGGGCATAAAAAGCAGGGTCAGCCAATGCTCAGTACCTTCACAAACGATACTGTGGGTCCCAGAATAACAAGAAGGAAGGGATCGTGGGGAAAGAGAATGGAAAAACGTGCACTTCTGTGTGTGCTGGATCTACTTTTTAGACTTCTAGGAAGACACCATACCTCAAAGATGGCAATTTTAACATAAGCAGGGGTTAAAGAACCGGAATGTGCGAGAGAAAAGGAAGAGCCTGCTATAGAAGCATAGAATCTCCTGAGTTGGAAGGAGCCCATAAGGACCATCGAGTCCAACTACTGGCCCCACACAGGGCCAGGCAAGTCAGAGCATGGGACTGAGGGCATTATCCAGATGCTTCTTGAACTCAGCAAAGCTCGGTGCTGTGACCCCTTCCCTGAGGAGCCTGTTCCAGTGCCTGACCACCTTCTCAGTAAAGAGCCTCTTCCTAATACCCAACGTAAACCTCCCATTGCAGCTTCACACCGTTCCCTCAGTACAGCAGACTAGCACAATCTAACATGAATTCACATGGGAACATAATACAGGACTAAGCAAACCAAGTAGTTTGTATGTTGCACAGAAAAGAAGCAAAATCTTCTATCTGTCAGTCTTTTGAGGTGCTCTGCTAAACAACAGCCATCAATGAACTGTCAGTGAGGTCTGAGGAACTGCAGCAGAGACCAACCAGATTTATAAATAGCAAGCGTTATGTACGCAGCACCGTCTCTTATTAGCTTGACAGTATTTTCAGAGGACTGAAGAATGTCTCACCCACAGACACTGAGATAAGGACAGCTCTGAGGGCAGCCATTAGGTGCTTGAGCTCAGATGGTGTAACAGACCCTTTGCTGTCCAAGTCACTCCTGCGTGAAAACATCACTTAACGTGAAAATTGCTGCCATAAAATATAATGCCATTTGTCACTGTAGCACACAACTGAAGTAGCAGAGCACTTCACAGGATCCAAAATTTCCCAGGTTGAAGCAAGCCTTGATGCTGCTCTGAAATCAAAGCTTCCCTTCTCATTTCCACGTGAGAGCCCTGTCATGGGGGTATCTGGTTGAGATTTCTTTGAGAGACAGCTAAAACAATCTCAGGGGGATTCACTTCTTTGTTTCGCACATGCAGGTAGGCTCCCTGGAAAACTCTCTCACGCTGCTTTTCTGGATGCTTCTGCCAAGTTCTCCCTAGAAACATCATGCATGGGCAGAAGCAGTGGGGATGACTCCGTCCCTTGCCTTCAAAACTACTGGTGTCACATTTCAAACTTGACGCTCAAGTTTTGACTCTGCCAGCCCAAACAGGCGCACACAGTGTATCGGTCCCAAACGTCACTTCAGTTAATCTGCATTACAGAACTGTAGGAAAAGGCCTACTTCTGTATCTGTGCAAAGATGGAAAAAAAAGCTTGAGCACTGTTCCCTAAAGCATGAAATGATTTTGAATCGATGCCACCCTTCCCACAGGCTTAAACACAAGCAACCGTTTCAAAGCATTCTGGATGGTCTTACACATTTCTGTAGTTCACAGCACCTTCTCAGGAGGAAGGGGACAGGGGGAAGATGCCACAGGCTGTACAGCCTGTCCAAAAATAACCCAAACTAAAAACTTTGTATGGCAAAATCTCTACCACCTTCTAATAACATGACTCACTGCCAGTTGTTATCTGTGGTCAATGCAATGCCATGCAATCCCTTTATGCTTTTCCTATTAGTCCTGCTACAAACCCACTCACATTTCTCAGCATGTTATATGCACCAGCACAAGAAACTGATGCCCAAAAATGTCGCTATGGCCTTCACCAGAAGAACAGCAGTCCAGTAACTAATGATTGCTAGGAATGACTATAGTAGAAGTATTTTGCACTTCTAACAACCCAGAAACCAAAGTATTGCATCTTCACAGTTGGGCTTTTTAACCCTTGTACAAATCATCAGGTATCAATTTTGGTTTTATATAATTATACTTAATTTTGATTCTTAAAACTGTTTCAAGAAATCTTCTACTGATTTTATTCTCATCTTGTAGAAATACAGTCATTTTCATCACTGCTAGCGTTTTGTTTGTGGGAAACATCATTTCAATACTGTTTCACAAGTCAAATGATGGCTACTCACTAAATACTGTGTACAACATTAACAGCTATAAACTGCTCTGAAAACTTCGAATGCAATTTTATGCTGCTTTTGTTGCTATGTAGGGGCTCTGTAGTACCCACCTGCTTTTTAAAAAAAAAAAGTAACTGGTTTACAGTATGTTTTATAGACTTCTTACTTAATAACTCCTGCTGCTTGGATCTTGAATCATCTGAAGTTATCACCAAAAGGTATCACTCCACAGCCTTCTAATATCCAATATGAACTGTATTTTGGTGCACCCAAACTGGAAAACCTCTTACAGACACACTAGTTTACCAATTACTGTAACAAACTAATCCTATTCACTCAGCTGTTTGTTACGCTGCTGAAAAATCAAGACAGAAGGAACTGTGGACTTGGTTCACTCAGATTAAATACAACTGTTCCTTTTCACATTGGCTGCAGCAAGTCATATCTGTAATCTGTTCCTCTGATACTTCGAGTACCATGTGCAGTTCTGGGCCCCTCACCATAAGAAGGACATTGAGGTCCTAGAGCGAGTCCACAGAAAGGCAAACAGGCTAGGGTAGGGGCTGGAGGGCAAATCCTATGAGGAGCGGCTGAGGGAGCTGGGAATGTTCAGCCTGGAGAAGAGAAGGCCGAGGGGAGACCTTATCACCACCTACAACTACCTGAAGGGAGGTTGTAGAGAGGTGGGCGATGGTCTCTTCAGCCAGGTGACAGGAGACAGGACAAGGGGACATGGCATGAAGCTGTGCCAGGGCAGGGTCAGATCAGATGTTAGGAAAAAGTTTTCACTGAAAGAGTTGTCAGGGCCTGGAACAGGCTGCCCAGGGAGGGGGTTGAGTCACCAGCCCTAGATGCGTTTAAAAGATGGGTAGATGAGGTACTTAGGGATATGGTTTAGCTTAGGATGGGAATGGTTGGACTCAATGATCTTGAAGGTCTTTTCCAACCTGGTAATTCTGTGATTCTCCCAATTCCATCAGCTACACTTAGCAGTGAAAGTGTGCTAGTTGTAATATTACTATTGTCATTCACTCTTGTTAATTTGTAGTGGTTTTGGGGGCCGTTTTTGTGTTTGTTTTTTTTCCCTCCAAATAAGCTACCTGTTCACCTTTAACACTGATGACTTAGACTCGCTGGCAGCTAGGCACTCTACACTTCCAAGTGTCATGTAAGTATTAAGGCAGCACAGAGATTTAAAGAAGTAGAGAATCAACGGATCTGTCTTCCTTCTATGGAAATAGTTCCTCCACACTCTCTACAGGCCTGGGAACTGCTGCACATGACCAAGAATTATTTTCTTCTTCTGTCATCCTGCAAATATATTTCCACTTTGCAAGCTGTAGCCTTGCTTCCAGTTCACTTGTGTGTAGTGGAAAATAGATAATCCTTGTTCGGTATCGTAAGAATTAATTACTGCACTTATTCCCAGCCTGCTTCCTAATGCTTTATAGTTCCAACGCTTCTTAAATGCAAATGGATGGATCCCAAAAAATGCACAATTCAGAAAGCGTTTTTGCCATCCAATTAATTTGTGAAACATGTCAAGTATTAAATAATGCTACAGAGCAAGGTCCTTATTTTAAAGGCCGAACAGCATCATCACCGGTAAGTATTCACCTGCCATACTTACTCCTCCGAGCATGGTTTTAACAGCTTCCTCATTGCTCGATACGCCCCACAACAGCGTGCACACCGCTGCACCCATTCCTGTGCAATACTCTGCTTGCTGCAGGAGCTGCTGCTTGGCCTCGTGCAGCTGCTGGCGCAGGTCTAGCTTCTCCTGAAATAGCAGAAGGAGGTTTTGGTTGGGCTTCACATCAGCCAAAACACGTTTCTGAGCTAAGGGACAGAACAAGGAACGGTGTCATGGGTGCAAATGAAATGAGGGGAAGGTGGGGGCGTAGGGTGGCGAACTCAGAGTAGTTGGGGTTACATACCTTCTCCCCTGAGCTATATCTAAGTAGTAGGCACACTGTGGAGGCTGACAATAACCAGAAGCCTGTCCACAAGGTCAGGCTGAGTGACCTACTGAGACTGAGTGGCACCTAGAGAAGTCTGATAGGAGAGCCTGCTCCTCCTAAGCAAACAGCTACGTGTCTCCTGGAGAGAGAGAAGGGGTTTCAGCATCTGGGGACAGCCTTTCCAGACACCTTACAAGAGATACTGGAAGCATCTCACAGGAAGGGAGGGTTGTTTTGTTTTTCAAAACAGACTTCTGCCTTAGCTAACGTAGTGGAGTTGCTGCCTATCTAGGCTAAACACTGTTGTCTCTTCCAACCTTTTTCTGTTGGTATAATCCCGATTAAGAGTGATAAAGTGTGGCAGGGTCCCTGGAAAAACACACATATGGTTTGAAGTTTGGAGGGCCTTTCATACCAAGAAAGCCCAAGCACCATCGTGCATCCATTGCCAAAGTGAGTTGCTCAGTGGTCTGTGCCACAAAACAAAATGAGAGAACAGAGAATTCCAACAGGACCAGAACACAATTTCAATTTGGCAGCACATTATTTTCCAATCACACAGGAAATTGGCCAGAAGAATATAATGATTAGGCATGGTTCTAGGTCTCACTGGCTTCCTACCCACTGCCACAGGGGTGGCAAAGCTGCTGCTCTTCCCTGTTTAGAGCTAGTGTGGGCAGTGAGATCAAGGCAGGGATGTGGCAGTTGGTGATCTCTTAGGGTGGGTACAGGCCCCCTGCTAACTCTGAGTGGGGTGGCATTAGACAGTGCTGCAGGGAAAGAGAATGGCCACTCAAGAAAAGTGATGCTAACTCAAGTACAGAAAGACAGATAGAAAGAATGAATCATGGATCACACAATGTCAAAAGAAAAGAATGATCCTGCCCTGTGCCCATGGGATTTTCAGATTCACCACTGAAAGCACCCTCCTCAGCCCAATCCCTACTGTGCTCAGCTCTCAGGACAGTGTGAGGAAATGAGAAGGAATCTCTCCTACATCAATTTGGAGAGCAAGTAAACAGAACAAAATTTCAACCATATATTCCCATCAAGTTATTGTGTCATTTTGGGGGTTCACCTCAATGTTGAGGATTTAGAAAGAATAGAAACTCATCTGAAAATGTAGGCAATGTGGTAACAACCAGTTTAAAGCTGCTTTTACTCTGTTTGTCATCAATTACCCACCTAGGCTCCTGGATCACATGACAGCCTGATTTACATTGCTTTATTATGCTGCTAATGGAACACAGGGGTGAGGATTTGTAAAGTTCAAATGAAAATTATCAAGCAGATTTCTGAGCACATGTTCTCTCTGGGGTCTCCTTCACCTTATAGTTTAATATATGCAGAAAGACTGACACTTGCTTCTGATTCCCCAGGCATAGAAGTCCCAGGAAAAGTCTCTTATTTCTTAATACTTTGATCACTTTAAGCAAGTGAGTCAAATTATATCTTTTACATAACCAACTGCCAGACCTATCAGCTGATGCACCATATGCATCAACAAAACATCCATGGGCATCTCCCTGTCTAACCCCTCTATTGTCTTTCTTTTCTGCACTGTTCTTGTCTTCAGAAAATGTATCTTTTAATACATTTTATTTGCATTTCAATGCTAATACTGACTAAAAAGACATAAAACTCTTAATACCAAAGCTAGATCCCCAACAAGGATACAAAGCCAGCACAAGAAATGCCAGAATTTTTAATAGATCAAAAGCAACATCAGAACAATGATACGGAGCAAGGAAAACAAAATAGTACATTCAAGAGCCAGGAAAATAAACAGAGCCTGCAAAAGCAAATAATCTGTCTGGAAGCAACACTCCTGAGAGTTCACATCATGAAGCAACCCCTGTGCTATGCAACACCACCATCTTCAGGAAAGGGTCAAGGCACGAGAACTCAGCAGTGCTTAAGTACATAACTACAAAAAGGCAGACAAAAGAAGGTATTAGCCAAGAAAAACACATGTTTCAGGTTTTGCTCAAGTTCAGAAAGCACAGCAATTCCCTAACCAGTGATGCAGCACTGCACAGAAACTCTGGAATGCAAAAGGTTGGTTTATGATCCCTTAACTAAAGGGGTGCTGCTCAACTAGAAAATGCATTTATATTTTATGTTTGCTTCAGTGAATCATTTCAGTTTCCTTCAGAAGAGAAATATGTAGAAAATAGCTCAAAGTATACACAAGGATACCCAAAGCAGAACAACAAACAAATGAAAAAAGGCACACAAAATAATTATCAAGAACAAACCCCACATATATTCACAGAATCACAGAATTGTAGGGGTTGGAAGGGACCTCCAGAGAACATTGGGTCCAACCCCCCTGCCAAAGCAGCTCCCCAGCTCATATTGCACAGACAGGCGTCCAGACGGGTCTTGAATATCTCCAGAGATGGAGACTCCACCACCTCCCTGGGCAGCCTGACCTGGATGCTTATAGAACTAAAGACCTGGGTGGATGCGCAGCAAAAGCAACCACGTACCTATTGCAGAACTGCAACAGTTGTCCCAGGAAATACTTATTTTGAATAAGGAATACCCAGACAGACAACTATTCCATCATACTTTATATTCCTGCCAAACTTAATTCTGGAATGACTTGTCCATGCACATGTACTCTAAAACTTCCAAAATCAAGTAATTTCTTAGATTCAGCTGTCTCTGCAATCCCAAGGCTGGCAGATGCCAACTTGAGAACCCCAACACAGTGAGCTTCTGCTGGCTACTGAGGATAGCTATGAGCTCTACAGAAACAGCAGCAAATCATCAGAACTGGTTCTCACCACTCTCAGCGATCAAGGCGCTGGTTTGGGTGATCCTATCAGAACCCCATCAGCTTCCCAGAAGAGCCTCAGTCTGATGGTCTTTGCTATTCCTTCATTGTTTGGAATCTCCCTTCTCCTGATAACCAAATACAATATTGACAGAGCAAAAGACACCCTCAAACTGTTCTTCGACTCACAGCTACACATGGCAACTGAATCAACAGCTGTACAGAGAAAGACTCTTAAAACCAAACAAAGGTATGCAGCCTAGGAAAGCCAAAAGAGAGGCCGGGTTCATTTTTGCATGGCACTGCTTATATTGTGTTCCTCCACTGTCTTGCTTGAAAATACGTTAACAGTTCCATCAAATCCAAAAGGCCCTGATTCTGCAAAGGACTTTTTGATGCCAGTCACACCACAACCTTCCTGAGTGCTTCACTTCCACACGCTAACATCAGCAAAATGCTAACGGTTGGTTTTTAACTTTGCTTGCACCAAAACAAACCCCGCTGAGAAGCTGATACTGCAATCCCATACAACTGCACCTCACACAGCAGGGACGAGCAATCTATGCTGTTATGCACCTAACTGGGAGACCGACTGCCGGTTGGTACCTCTGCATCACGCTATATTCTGCCTTGTTATAATATTGACCCCTTTTGCTCTAGAAATACCAAGGGGGAAAAGTTGTTAACTTATAGGTAAGTAAATTACTTATCACCTGACTACATGAACAGAAATCCCAGATTGGATTTTCAGGCCAAGCATGTATTTTGTGACACGAACACAAAAAACCCATCATCACTGCTTTTGTTACAGAACCTCAAGCACGCAGACACCAGTACTCTGACAAGAAATCTACCTTCTTCTCTCTCATGCCATCTGCCTGGGCTGTTTCCAGACGGGCTCTGAAGTGTTCACAATCCATTTTCAGCTGCTCTATTTCCTCCTCCTTTTTCTCCATATCTGTGAGAAGATAAATCAGATGAAGTAAGGAGTTAACGACCTTGCGCTAAAGAGAAGAATCCACCAAGTGCAACTCTAATGTGCTTCGACTATTTGCTTGTGTTATACCACCTCCTGGTGGCCAAACCGCCATATCGCGATTTGCCACGTTTCAATAGTTCCAAGAAACGAACCCAACGTGATGTTTCTGATTTAAAACCGGGAAAGTCTGAAAGAATCAAATCTAGCTGTTAAATACCGCGTGCTGACAGGATACCATTCCAGAGCTGAGCTGCAGCTCTTCAGGGATTTCTAAAAGTTAACTCAGTGCTCTACTTTGTTTTTCATGACAGTTTGTGTGTCTGGTGTCAGTGAGTATAGTGAAAAGTCTAAGAAAAAGAATACCAAGAGCAGCCAAAAGCGTTCCACTATACAATGTACAAATTATGGGAATAGTGAGAATGAAATACCACTACCCCAAACATTTTAAATTAACGTTGGTAACGTATTGCAAGATATTATAAGCTATTTAGATATCATGCCAGTAACATTGGAAGTTTCACAATTCCCTTTAAGGTATTAAATCTCTGGTACTGTCAGAAATACACTCCAATTTAGATGCTTTATTTTAGCAAATGGAAATCAAGTTAAAACTATTATAGGTCACAATCATGATGTCTTTAAAAACATCCTGCAATGTGAATTTTTAAACAATTGTGTACTGAATTTTACTTTTAAGACCATTGTTCTGGATTCTTAGTATTTATACCGAAAAAGAAGAAACACATTTAAGTAATTCCAAAAAGTAACGCCCCAACAGGATCTACTGTAATTTTGGTTACCTTAAATAACAATTTACACCCCACATTGAGCACCATACCCTTGAACACGAGTATGGTCCATGGCTTAATACACTTCAAATACTTCCCTTACTTGTGATCAATATTTTTAAAAGTAGTTAACAAAGAGCATCTCAAACTCAAACATAAAAACATAGTTTTAAAAAGTCATTATCCAACAAGCTTGGATTCTGGCATTTTATTTGGTTCTTCTACATTACTTGGAAATAAATTCCCTTCTTTTTGGTCCTAGCTGACAAAATGCTATCATCTCCAATGCATACACATTGCTTTGAGTAGAAGGTATAAAAGAACATAATCTAGAAACAAACAGCTTTTCTGAAGAGGTGGCACGTACTTCCAATTCAGCCCTTGTATGACTCTAAGAGTTTTTTTTAAACAAGAACCAAACTCATTGAGTTTTTGATGAATAACTCTGGTCAATGACAGGAAACTTCCTTTCCTTCTGTCAGGTAAAGAAAATTCAGTCCCATGGACCTATTATTATATGGGTGTTAAGTCTTAAGTACTTGGCAGCAAGATGTCTTGAGCCAGAGCAGGGCATGCTCTGCTTATCAACTGTGGACCAAGAACTTATCTTTGCCAGGTAAGTACATCCACAGAAACCCAGTTCCCACTGAAAATCCCTCTTGCTGCAAGGAAGCAAGCTCTCCTGAATGAGAAGAATCACTTCCAGCCATTGAGAGGATGGATCCACCCTGAATCCAGCATCAGCGCAGCCAAAAGATACACAAAGATGCCACATCCTTCACTGGCAGACTCCAAATGTCCTGGAGCCAAAATGGAGCCAGGAGAAGGGGAACAGTATTTACTGAGTGCAAATGCAATGATGCTTGAAGTCCTCCAGATAAAAGATAACACCTCGAAAGTACCATGATGCTTTATGTCAAGGGAAAACAGGTCTATTCTAGAGGGAAAAATCGTTTAATATTGGAAGCTGATGAAGAGAGATCTACATCTATCTGTATCTCCTTCCTTGAAACTCTTCGGAGTGTGTCCAGGCAGCTCTCAGAGCAGCGCATACCTTTGGTCTGAAGAGAATTCAAGGCTGAGTGCACTACTCCTGGCATTTGACAGCCTTTTGGCACGCAGCAGCAGCCACTTTGCAGACACCAAAGACTGCAGATGAGCTGTTTTGACTCCTGCACACAGTGGTCCTGAGCAGAACATCAGGAAGCCAAACAGGTCCTCCCACTGACTTCAAGTTCCAGCCCCCAGCAAGAAAGTTCCTTTCCTCTTGACACTAAAATCTTGAATCACAGACTATCTACCTCACTCAGTGAAGAAGGTTTCACTATCAACTTGGATGTCATCCTCATACAAGAAGGAAATGTACAACTTTACCCCTGCAGCAGTGAATCTGTCTCTGGGAAGAAGTGGCATTTGCCCCCAAGAGAGACAGCAGACTCCAAAGCAGGACAAGACAATGGGTGCAACGAAAGAAGAGGAGGTACCCATTCCAGGCCTTTTCAGCTGGACTCATTCTCATCCATGCTGCAGGTCACAGCTGATTTTCTGGAGCAGAGATCTGACCTCAGAGCTGTGGGAGGTGAAGAAATGAGTACAATTGCCATGAATGCTGATGAGCAATGGGATTCCAATTCTCCTGATTCCAATGCTACATGAAAGCAGACCTTCCTTTCTGAAGGGAACAAATAACCCAGCAAAAACCTTGGCAAAGACCTTCACACCAGCCTGAAAAGCAGCTGTTGGTTGCACTGCCTTGAACTCAGATTTGCTCCCACAGTAAACAAGTATCCCTATTGACCTACATATACAAGTGAAACACGCAAATATCTCAAGGCCTCTTGAAGCTATTTGAGACTCCATCAGCCTTACAACCGAATGGGCCAGAGGTGCTGGAAGTCTCTGACTATCACCTGCACTTCTTGTGGAGCAGGAGAGCCTGCTAACCACTTGAAGTTCACAGCACCTAGAAAATTGCAACAGCTGCTGAAGGTCTAGAGAGATGTACAAATCTTCTGCAAGAACAATCAATGTGAAAAAAAAAAATCTCCAGTAGCTGCCAGGACTCCTGTGAGTTTCATATGCCAGCACCAAGAGACTGTATTTAACAAGTACCACCAGAGAACTCCAAGACTGAAGACTGCTCGGGACGTGGTGATGTCCAACCTTTTGCAAACTGTATGCTCCAAAGCCCCCTCCCAGTCTGCCTGATTCCATGCTGCGGAGGAAGGAGCAAAGATCACCACCTGACTGGTCCAGTTGTAGGGACAAGCAATGGCAAGAGCATGAATAAATACTCAAACAACTTCATTAACTGCAAGAGACATCTCCACTGCAGGGATGCACTCAAGAGAGTTCAAAGCCTTACTTAGCTTCAGGTACTCCCCCAAGGGATCTGGAGTGCTGTCTACCCAGCAGAACATTTGAAAGAAAGCCTTAGATTCCCCAAAGCTGATGCTGCAAACCTGCGGCTGGAACACCCTGACAGTGTCTCTTTGATGCCTGACACAAGGAGTGCAGGAAGGATCAGTGAGAAAAGTCTTCAGACTGAGCACTGGTAAAAGTAGGTAAAAACAAGGATCTGACAAGCTGAGGATCTTGAACACTTAATGCAAACGGAAGCAGTCCTTGATGCCTTGCAGTAGCATAAATAGGACATTTTTAGATCCTACGGCACCTCTTGTGACACTGATGATGTCACAACTGGCAGCAGGAGAAGGTGGTACAGTCTCCCCATCTCGATTAGGACTTGGAGGCATGGAAAAGTCCTTCATCAAGGCAGCCGGAAGGTCTATCCCAAGGTATCTCCTTGGCACCAGAGACAGGCCTTGAGGCTCTTACTCTTTCCTAGCCAGCTGTGGCAAATTAGTTTTCAATTAATCAGTTCTGAAGAGGTACACTCTCTGTCACCTGTGTCAGTGCTTCTCCGTGTCGTTTCAGACAAAGCCAATTCCCAGGAGAGCCGGAGCACTGCTGCGCGTCAGCTCCGGGCCTTAGGGGATGGAGCTGACTCAGAGCTGGTCCCGATGGCACGTTGGGAGTGATGTGTTTAAACGATCCACAACGCAACTGGACTTGAGTGACAGCAGCAAAAAGACCTTTATAACAGTGAGTCAGCACTCAACTTTTTTTAAATTATTAATATTTATGGTGATAAAAGCGTACAAGCTAAAAAACAAGCAAAATACAACAGCATTCTCTCCTCCTCTAAATATAACTTTTTATCCACAGCTATTTACTACTTTTTTTTTTCTATTTTTCTTCTGTGCATCTAGTGACATTTTGGGAAAAAAAAAGAAAAGAGAATGCTTTTGCCTTTTCTCAAAGAATAATCATGTTTTCCCTGACGCAGCCTCCCTTACTGCCTGAATCACACATGTTTACATCCACGGTAAAATATTTTTAAAGATTGATTTGACATGTCTAATTATTTCTAATGCAGTCATTTTCTTCATTGCAAACACATTAATTTAGGGAAGCAGACACTGAACATCACAGCTGAATCTGGAATACCTCTGCAAACTCTACAACTAGCCATAGGGGCACGACAGTTTGTTCTAAGCAGTTTGGGCAGAAACCGTGACAGGTTGTAACAGGGGACTACTCACTTGATTCAATAGCATCCAGTTTCTGGAATGTCCCCAGGATATCCCCATTTAGTATTTTGGGTAGGAAATCCCGCAACTGCATCACCTCAGTTGTCAGCCTTTCCAAATCCCTCCTCCTAACTTTCACAAATTCCTCTTTGGTCTCAGCCTTCTGAAATAAAAAGAAAACAAATGTAAACAAACCAACAACCAACCAAGCATACTGTTACAGCCTTGCAGTGCTTTTCTGTTCGAATCCCTTCTCTCAGACAAAAATATTCCTCTGTATTATATTATTTCAGAAATTCATAACCTTTTAAAGGAGAACTATCCAGTAATAACTAAACCCAAAGGCCTCCCAAGACAAACTCTTCAACTGTAATCTAATTTTTGCCACTCTGGACTCAAGCAAATCACATTACCTCTCTGCATCTGTTTCTTGCCTTAAAGTGTGTACAACGTCCCTCAGAACAGTGTAAAAATTAAAATTCACAATTTAAAATGTGAACAGCTATGCATTTGCCAAACCATTGAGAATATTGTAAAGCATACATCATGACTCAGCTTTTAATTACCTGAAGTATCTCCAAGAACCTCAGTCACCTTGCCAAATTACTGCAACTCTTTTAGAAGAGATTGTGTTTTTTCCAAAAGAATTCATTTTTGTCAGGAGCAAAAACTATTTTCAACCTAATCACTCATACAATTAATTTAATCCTAAATTATGACAAAAAATGTTTACTAGTTTCTTCCTGTGCCAAGTTATTGCTATAAAATGACTCTGATTTCACAGTCCAATAGAATGTGTGCTAATTTTAAAATTGCAGAAAAAATTCTGTACCAAAACACTCTTAAACTCCATTTTTGGGTGTGTGTACACTGCTGTAGCCTAAAAAGGCTACCATACACACACAGCCATGAAGTTTAAGTTCCTTGGCTAAACCATTAATCATCTAATACACTTTCAGGTAACACCTCTTAGTACTGCTTCACACCACATTGAGCATGGCACAGGAAAAAATGAGATATTTTATGTAGCTCATCTTCTTCCAGAGGAAAGAAGGCACCACAGACCAACACACGGTGTTGTACCTCCTAAAGGTACAAACCTTGCTGTCCCCGCAGTCTCCTCGAGTCCAACTGCACAAGACAAACAGAGGTTATCATCACAGGCACAGACAACGCTGCCCTGGCATTTCCATCCTTTCCAACCATTTCCTACTACTTCCTCAGGTGAAACACTTCCTTTCAGCTCTGGTTCCTACTCTATCTCTTTCAAATCCAGACAGCTGTAGGATCAGAACAGGCCAGTCCACCCTTCGCAGTTCAGAGCCGTAAGAGCCACGATAAAGGTACAGCAGAAAGATTTTGCTTTTAGCTTGAAACGGATGCTCTGAGCGTCATTTCACAGGCGCTTCTGGCCAAGTTAATGTGGCCAAGCACCAGCACATTACTTGATTCAAGAAAAATACAACTCGCTTAGGTGTCAGGAAAGTATGGAACAAACACATGGCAACTGGAGTCCTCAGAAGGATACCATCTGCATGTCAGCAAACAGGAAGGGCAGAGAGACAACTCAGTATTGCTCAAAATACTGGAGCACAGTTTGTTACAGGAATAAAAATAGCTCTACCCACTAGCAGAAGCTAAATCCAAACAAAATACACTACTGAAGTGGCAGGGTTGCAGTATAAGATATACAACAGGGAGAAAATCCTTGTTTATAGTTCCCACTATAAGCACGGATCTCTGAAATGCTGCAGTTCACGAGGCAGGTTTGATTTCCTCTGCTTTAACCAGCTACTCAACGTCTCCCCCACTACAACAGGTTGGTAAAAGCACCTACAGACAACGGGGAACAGCGGTTTTCTGTCCAGCCCCTTACAGTAACGGCAAGTGGGGGCACATAGGAAAAACCTGACTTCGGCCCTCGCAGAGTTCTTGTGCAACGGCCACGTCACTCCGCAGTGTCCCTTAGCTTATCACCTGCAGCGCCCGAAACCCCCCTCCCTGCCTAGGAGAGGGCTGAAGCCAGCAGAGGCCCCAGCCGGCCATGAGCACCCAACAAAGCATCGCAAACAGCCCTCTCTCCGCTATTCCCCAACCCAGAGCGTCTCATGCTCACCCTTTACATGGAGGCGTGACCCCCATCCTCGCCCCCACCCTTGCAAGGACGAGGAACCCCCATCCTCCCCATCCCTGTTACAAGAGGGACGGGACACCCATCCTCGCCAGGCCCCTTGCAAAGGGTAGGGACCCTCAGTCCTCGCCCCCAGGCGTGTTACAAGCCAACGCTGCAGCCAGGGGCCTACCGGAGCCGCCCCCGCGGCCCCAGACGGGGATCCTCCCGGGCCCAAGCACCTGCGCGCCTCGCACAGCCCGCTCCCCAGCGCTAGTCCTGCCCGGCGCTCCCCGTCCCCCGGCTGAGCTCGGGTGCACAGGCCGCGCCGTGGCCCCGCAGAGCCCCGGGGACAACGCCATCCGCCACACAGGCCCTCCCTCCGCCTCTCCCTCTGGGGATCCGACCCCCCCCACGGCGGAGCGTCCCACGCACACGGGCGGGCAGAGCGGTGCCGTGGCCGGGCTGGACTCAGCCCCAGGGCCGGGCGGGCCGCGGCGCTACCTGCGCGTCGCCAGCGAGGTGCCGCATCGCGCCGCCGCCAGCCTCGTGGGAGGGAGCGGCGGCGGGAAAGACGCGGCTCTGGCGTCACGCCACGCGCGATGGCGGCCCCGCCCCCCCGCGGCAGCCCCTCCCTCCCCGCGGGCGGGGCCTCGGGGAACACGGCTTGGGCGGCCGGGGAGCCGCGGCTCGTCCTACCCGCCGCCTGGGACAGCCCCAGTCCCAGGCGCGTCCCAGGGAACGGGCCGAGACGCGAGCCAGAGCCGGCGGCGCGCCGCGGCCGGGCATGGCTGCGGGGGGCTGGAGCCCGGCCCTGCTGCGGCGCGGCCGGGCCAGAAGCGCACGGCCCCGGGGGGTGACGTTGTGCCCCGAGGCGGGTGGAGCCCCGGGGTCCCGGGACAGGTGTTCCCCTTGCCCGCCGCTGCCCGCTTCACACGCGGGCGTGTTCCGGCGGTCAGAGATGGGCGCTCAGGCGCCGCTCCCGCAGCCGCCAGCCCAGCTACAGGGCGGGTTAGGGCCGCCCCCCGCCGCTCCCCTACCGCCGCGGTGCCCGCCCTGTGATGACAGCAAAGGCGGGCGCCGGGGCTGCCCGTGACGCAATCGTGCGGCGCCGGGCTCTGCGCGGCGCGGACGGGACGGCTCGGCTCGGCTCAGGACGGGAGCGGACGGGGCAGGCCATGGCTCCCGCCGCCCTGCAGCCGCCTGAGATCCAGTTCGCGCAGCGGCTGGCCGCCAACGAGAAGCGCATCCGCGACCGCGCCTTGAAGAAGCTGCGGGGCTACATCAGCGTCCGGACCCAGCGCCCGGCCGGTAGGGCCCGGCACGGCCGGGTGGCCCGGCGCGGCCCGCGGGCGGTGGGGCTGGGGGGGGGGGGGGCTGTAGCGGCTGGGACCGCAATGGGGCCGGCGGCGTCAGCGGGGAGGCGCGGGCGAGGCAGCGGCCCCGGCCGGGTGGCGGGGGTGGTGAAGCACGTGTGGCGGCGAGCCGGGCCCCGCCTCCACTTCCCGGCCCGGGCCGTCACGGCCGTGACGGCCCGGGCCGGGAAGTGGAGGCGGGGCCCGGCGCCCGTGGGGTGTTTGAGGGGGTCTCTTTTCGGTTTTGATTCGTTTTTAATGTATTTTCCTTGTTGGGGTTGTTTTTATTTCTCTTCACGCCTGTCTTTCGTCAGGCGATGCCAGCAGCCGTTAGCGGCGCGGAGGGCCTTGCGCGTCCTCGCCCATAAAGTTTCCCCGTGGTGGGAGCGGGCAGGCCGGGCCCCGCGGCAGGCTTTGGGGTGCTGGAGGGCTCGGGGAGGATCTGCTTGGCCCCAGGAGGGCTCTGGCCGGCGGCATTAACCCTGCGGGGATGGGAGTGGTGTAGCTCGTTCCCAGGAACAGGACAGGACGGAAAGGCACCGGCCTCACCCAGACTGAACCCACGTCAGGATCTGGAGCATGTTAGGAAGAGATTCTTCCCTGTGAGGCGCCAGCACAGGCTGCCCAGAGAAGCTGTGGCTGCCCTCTCCCTGGCAGTGGGTTGTATGGGGCTTTGGGCAACCTGGTCTGGTGGAGGCTGTCACTGCCCATGGCAGGGGGTGGGACTAGATGGGCTTTGAGGCCCCTTCCAACCAAAACTATTCAATGATTCGGTGATATATTTTCTGCTGTGCCACCTGGTGAGGTGGTGGCTGCCTGTTTCCATGACTGGTATGCAGGAGCACTGGAGGCAATCTAGTCTATTTGCTGTTATCCATTTGGGTTATCTGGGTTACATGTTAGCTCCCCATTCATGGTATCAGAAGTTTTTTTCAAAAAACATTTATTACCGTTCTTTGAGCTGTGCTTTGCCACTTTAGAACCAATACATGAGCTAGCTTGCATCTAGCCTGGCCAGTCTCAAGCTGCCTGCACCTGAAGATGCCTTCTGTGCACCCTCTGCTCATGGGTACAGCTTATAGGAGGCTTGTGAGCTCAGTCGTGGCATTGTGTGAATGCATGGATCCAGTTTGGTAACCATTCCCTTTGGAGCAATGAGGAGCACCATGTAGAGATATCCAAGAGATTCTGTGATGTTTCTGAACTGCCTTTTGCAGTACACTGTGTTGCAAGCTGGACACAACACAGAAGGGAAACTGGTCATGAGCATTTGCAGGCACCGTGTCTGACCTAGTAAACCTTCCAGCTGGGAAAGTGGTACTGAGATCTATGCATACATACTCCTGTGTCTTTGAGGTGGCCAGCCTAGACGTGGCACCCTGAGAGCTAAACTGAAACTGGAATGCTGCTTGAACCTTAGCTGATTCCTTGAAAAGGCACTGGGGGATAAATGTTACTTCTTTCCTTTACCCTCTTCACTTTCCAAATAGTATTTGACTCACCAGCCACGTTTAACAGGGGGAAGAGCACATCAGGACAGCCTTACAAGGTCGGGCCACAGAGCCAGAAAGCCCGTTATCCCATTTCTGATAGCTACCATAGATCTGGGGGTTGCCTGAGAGCTAATAAGAGCAAGCAAGTGCATGCAGTACTTGCTGAAAGTACTTTCTGAGCCTCCAGCTATTTTTAGCCCTGGAGTCCTAAGCAGGACACGGCTTCTCTGTTCAGTAGTGCTCTGTGCATTGCAAAGCGCAGGTTCCTTTATGTTTGTGGAAGTAGCCTGCCGAACGGAACCGGAGCACCCTGTCTGAGGGGAAAAGGGTTGGAGGGGAAGCCAATGCCTTCAGATGTGAGGGAACCACCCCAGGGACATTGTCAGTTCAGATGAGAACCTTTTGCGTACTAGAGTCAGCCCACCATGGAATGCAAATGAGTAGGAAACAGGGTTACTAATTTCCAGAGCTCTTAGGTTTACTTACTGGTACGTGCTATTCAAGCTAGTAATATTAAAACAAAGGTTAACATCTCTGGACTTGAAAGGAAAGTGTTATGTTCAGGGGAGAGATTTTTTTTTTTAAAAAGTTATTTCTTAATCAGCAGCCTGAGCTCCGTCCAGCCTTCCCAGAGGGAGGAGGTGCAGACGTTAGCCAACCCACCTCAGTACCCTCACTTGGACAGCTGAGAACACACTGACTGTTGAAGGAGGTGGTGGAGTTCAGCCAGCTCTCACCTCAGTCCCGTGTGCCGTAGTTCCGTGCTAAGGCCGCTACGGGCTGTGTGGGGGAAATGTCTTCAGAGAGCTGGAGACCTTCATTTTCAACAGGAAGTTGAACTCTACAGAAGGCACAGAACTGCTGATGTTGTCACATGTGCAGAGGAGTGTGGGTGCACACATTATGCCTTGGAAGTATCTCTCTTTTATTAGGTGGGGTTTTTTTCTTCTTAGCTACCTTGAAAGCAAAGAAGAGCATGTTGTCCTGGGCCTGTAATAGGAGGGTGTCTTTGCAGGGACGTTGGTAAATGAGTTGATGAAAGAATAAGTAAATAGAAGTTACTTTTAGTAAAAGAGGAAAGATTGTTGAGTGATTTCTTCTCTCAGAGCTGCACTTCCTTGGGCCCAGATCTATAAAGGATTTAGGTAGTTGCCTTGGAATTGTGCCCATGTGGATCTGGTCCTTAGAGATTATCCAGAATAGGAAAAATTGCAACAATTTTAATGATAGCAATGTCGTAACAGCATAACCCCAAGGAGAGATGCTATCAAGGCATTAAAGGAGCATGTCTCAAGTGAATGCTTGTAACATTGCTAATCCAAGCTCCCACACTGTATACGGGGACAGAGTTACAGTCCAAACCCTAAAACCAAAATCTTTCTCAAGAGAGTTTTAAGGTAAAGAAAACCTTAAGTTTTGTGCACTGCACTTCCTAATGCAATAGATTCGGGTTTTAATATCTTGCTTGAAGGATTGTTATTTGCCAGCTGTGGATGGTGGCAGGAAGGCTCATTGAAAAAAAAGGAAAACAGGCTGCCCAGAGAAGCTGTGGCTGCCCCCTCCCTGGCAGTGCTCAAGGCCAGGCTGGATGGGGCTTTGGGCAACCTGGGCTGTTGGAGGGTGTCCCTGCCCATGGCAGGGGGGTGGAACCAGATGGGCTTTGAGATCCTTTCCAACCCAAACCACTCTGTGATTCTGTGAACCACCAGACTACAAGTTGCTTTCCAATTAGTGTGCTTGCAGTAGGAGCCAAGGTTTGCTCAACAGAATGCAAGAAAACCAAAGAAAGCAGGGAGTAGAGGGAACTGAATTAAAACATTTTAGTGGAAATGTGGGATTTTTCATTTACATTCAGACTTCTTCTGTGCCGTAGGTGGTTTCAGCCAGGAAGAACTGCTAAAAATATGGAAGGGGCTATTCTACTGTATGTGGATGCAGGATAAACCTCTGCTACAGGTATAGTAACTGTTTTTATATTTGCTGGAGTGTTTCTCTTCTAAAACACACTGTGGGGACATACTCATTCAGAATAGTGAGAATGACCCTGGTGAGTTTTGCTAACTTTTCTCTCTTTCCCCTGCTGCTTACATGTGGCATGTGCAGGAGAGGTGGCTCTCACTCAGCGATCCTCACCACTTGAACAGAAGCCTAAATGGCATCACGTTTGGAGTCACCCTCTGAATGACAGGTGTAGCTGTTTACCTTCCAGAGCCAGCCCTGCAATACATACTGCTACACAGTACACTGATGTGGCACAACCAGAGGAGTAACAGCAGGCTGCCTTTGACTGCACCTGGAACATACCTGCCACCTTAAGTTAGCACCCTTTCAAAGATTCACGCTTTCTTTTCTTTTCTTCCTCTGCTACCACCGTTGTCTCCTCTGGCTTTTGTCAACCAGTATCAGTTTGCCTCCCTGCTTTAAAAGAACTGGTTTTGGAGTACCAAATCTTAGTAACCTCACATAGTAATTTTGCAAATCACTTGTCTGTTCACACGAACAAGTTTTCTCTCGCGCGTAGCACAGAGAGCTCTGCCTATAACTAAGCTATAGGAAAACAGTACCCCTAAAGCTTTACATCATTTATTAACTCAAATGTTTTGGGGTTTTTTCCTTGTAATTTAATTTTGTCTGTTGTCAAAAAGATTACTTGTGCAGAGATCTGGTGGAATGAGCAGGGCTTCATACCCTCAAATCTTCTCTTATAACTGACCTAATCCTGGAGAATAACTGCAGTACTGAAGCAGGTGATATGAGAATATTTTGTATTTTGAGGGATGTTTCACAATATTGGTACTTTCTGCTGTTTTCTGGTTGTGTGGTGTTTAATGAGGAGACCAAGCTCTCAAACATATCATTCTAACTATATTTACTTTTAGGAGGAACTTGCAAACAATATCTCACAGCTTATCCACGTGATTCAGAACACAGAGGCTCGTAAGTACTATTTCATTATCCAATGTTTTGTAAGGTATTTCCATCTTTGGCAATTTTGAGGTCACGATCACAGTGCTAGAGTAGAGACAGATGGACAGGGGTGCTGCTTTTTAGGTTTTTTTCCTTGCTTTTTGTTCAACTGGTGTGTGTGTGTGTGTGATGGCATCAAGGGAAGCATGAGATGTGGCTTGTTTCTGGTTCTTGTGGGGGAAGAGTCATGTCTCCAGTGTGATAAAACTGAGACTTGCAGGGTGGGTAGCAAAACAAACTTGTCCCCTTACTTTGCTATTCTGCATAGAATTACTTGTTCTGTGTATCTCCTACACAAAACCAACCTTGTTTCATGAACTGTTAAGCACCTGATGTTCAAAATGCACTTGAAATAGGTGCTCAGTGAATGCCAGGCTTGCGTGGGTAGAAACGGGTGCAGAACTGATATTTTTCTCGAACTTGTATGTGTGTAACACACAATAGATACAAAGCTGTCCATGTAATTATGCTTCTCTGTAAAAGTGGCTGTGTGCCTTTTCCTGTGCTGTTCTGAAGTTTGATTTGTCATTGTACATTCTCAAGCATGTCTTCCCATAGCTCTGTCCCCATCACTAGGTAATTCCCTAGGGAAACACATCCCTTTCTCACGTCAAAGTGATTTCTTGAGATTTGTTTAGACTCATGAAACAAACAGCTGTGCCAGACCAGCAGTTAATTTCTTCTCACTCTCTTACAGGACTCCTCTTCGTTCAGACATTTTGGCAAACTATGAACCGTGAATGGAATGGGATTGACTATCTGCGTCTTGATAAGTACTATATGGTAATAGTAACTCTCCTGGGGATCTGTTCTTGCTGAAGAGTGGTGGTGGTGGTGGTGGTAGTGTGCTGGAAGGCAGTTCTCTCTGCATGTGCATTGATGTATATTGTGAGAGAAGTGACAGTCTTTGTGATGCACTGCAGGAAACACTTGTGTTAAAGGCTTTCACTCACCACTGCAAGTCTAAGAGCCGTTATGGTTTATGTCAGGCTGCAAGTGCTTCCTTGTTTGCCACCTTCTATGGCATAGTGAAGTTTCTCATTGATTTCAGTATGGGATATAAATATTGTCTCAGTGGACACTGCATTAACATCAGTTGTTTAGATCAGGCTGTTCAAAGACTTTTTTTATGACTCTATATAAGTTGTCACTAGAACCCCAAGTTTCCACTACTAAAATACTGTCTGTAGTGCATTCAGCTGTCAGAATTCTTTCAATGCGAAACCCTGTATTAAAACTAAAGTTAAAATTGGCAAGAGAAGAATCATAAAAGACCTGCTTTTGTGGGCAACAAATCTTCTTAATCTCCTTTGAAAAAAGTTAATTGCAGGCACGTTCACTGCTGGCTTTTGTCTCTCAGTGTTAGCAGAAACCAGGTATCTGTGTAAGTCAAGTGTTCTGAACCAGTTTAATGTAGCTATTTTGCATATGGCTGTCTCTTAGTGCACGCTTCAAATAAATTATTACTGTTATCTTTTGCCCCATATTATCTCCAGTTTAAGCTGTGGATACTTTTACATTTGGCAGCGCTTAATGAAGAAATTAGGGTGGTGGAGCAAGAGAAAGCTGTGTGGTAGAAATGGTCATGGATTTTTCTGGGCTTAGGATATGAAAATAGTTTATTGTCTTTTGAGCTTCACAGCATCCTTCGGTTGCTCAGTGTGATAGATGAATCTGTCAAAACATTCACATAAGGAAGCTTTCCACCTTGTTGTGCTAGGAACAGTATCCATATCACAGCTGCAGTAATACATGTATTCACCTTGTAGCCACAGTAACTCCTTTATCTGTTTTTGTGAACATCACCTACAACTAAATTTTTACTTTGCAGCTAATGCGCCTGATTTTGAGGCAATCCTTTGAGGCTCTGAAAAGAAATGAGTGGGATGAAAGGTAAGCACATTTCTGAACGTGGTTGCATCGTAAAGAAGTTGCCTGATCTACGTTTATCAAATGATTTTTTCATTTAGTA
Organism: Gallinula chloropus; assembly: GCF_964237585.1. NCBI lineage: Eukaryota > Metazoa > Chordata > Aves > Gruiformes > Rallidae > Gallinula > Gallinula chloropus. The sequence goes on from NC_140085.1 coordinate 119,478,421, forward strand.
GATCCTGTTTCTCCATAGATGGCACTGTTGTGAAGTCGTAGCACTAAGGCTCGTCTGCAGATCACTATGAAATGTAGTTTAGAAGCAGCGTGAGGTGTTACACTTCATTAAGTTAGATACGCTCTGCAATTAGCGAAGTCTCCTGTTCTCCTAAGCCCTGTAGTGTGTGTTTCACAGGAAGAGATTTGAGAAAGTAATTCCTGCATGCTTATGCAAAACCTGAGCGCAGGGGCTTGTCATGCAGCGCTCCAAGCAGTCGTGAAACATGAGGGCTCCAGATTTTTAATGGAGTCTGCTAGATCTGACTGATTCAGCCAGGAGCATTACTGGTGGAGTATCACCAGTGGGGAGGTGAGTTGGGGAACCTGCGTCCTGGAAAGTAGAGACAAGGGGGGTTAGTGTTTTTCTGGTTATGTTGGTTTTTTCTGATTGGCTGTGAGGTTTTTTTAATGTTTATTTTACTGTGTTTAATTATGGTGGCTTGTCATTTGGTAAGATAGATCTCCCTAATTGTCAACTGACTTCCTGTTTGTTGGGTACATCAGTGGTTTTGCTTGTATTACTTCCATATGCCATCAATTGGCAAGTAATTGCAGTCATCTTGTGCGGTCTAGACCTCTTGTGCCACTTCTAAGCTTGCTCTGTGTTTAAACTGAAGAGGAGCCTTAAGCATGTTAATTAAAAAAGTGCTTGATAACCCAGTGTTTAAGTTATCCTTTCACTCTCATGCCTTCTGAAATGTGGAATGCATATAGACATGTTTTTGTGGAAATAGAAAGGAACACAAAGCTAACACCACCTCCTCTCTGTTCTACCTTAATTTTGTGTTGAGGAAGTGCCCACAGGTTGAAAAGATAACAGTGCTCCTTGACAGGGACAGAAAGTGCAGGAGGAGGTTTGATAAAGCCAGAGCCCTTCTTCCCCACTTAGATTTCCATGGAAGAGACATGGTCACCCAAACTGATCTTTGACAACTTTTCCTATGGATTTGGCCTCCCTTTTTCCAGCTTTACTGTAAGGGTGGCCTGGGGGCCCAAAGATGGGAAGCAAAGATCATGATTCCTTTCCTTGCAAAGCGAGGGAGCTCAAGAGCTGCCTCCCCCTCTTAGTTGGAGCCTAGAAGCTGCCCAGCATGTCTTCCATTTCTCTGTTCTTTTGAAATGCTTTTGAAGAAAGGAGTGTTATAAGGCAAAGCTGAAATAATCTTTCTGGTTTTGGAATGCTTTAAATTCATTGGAACTGGAAATGATTGTTCTGGGCAAAATTGTAGGAGGTCCCACAGAACGCCCAGGGGAGAAAGCATGGACTATACAAAGCTGCACTTATCTAAAAGAGAGCAAGGGTAGGCCTCAGAGAGAAAAAAAAAAAAGAAAAAGAAAAAAGTTCCAAGTGCTGCTTAGATGCAGCAATGACAGCATGTCTCAGTGAGCAGAATTTGTTGGTACCCCAGAAGTCAGTAACTGAACAGAGCCACAGTCCTACTTGTACGCAGCCCAGTCCCTTCTGGCTTGAGCTACTGGGACAATGATTTCTTTCCTGCCCTTCCTTTAGCCCTTGATTTGTTCTTCAGTGTAATCGTGTTGCTCTGAAGGACAGTGGAAAACATGCTCTAACAGAGGCACAGTCTGCACATTAGAAATGAGTTACAGAAGGATCCGTATTAAATTTAATCCTTGGGTATGCATCAAAGTGAAAATCCTCTCATAAAATGGAAGGGAACGAGGTGTTGCCCATTAAAGATGGGTGAATGTGATGGCTGTGTCTTCAGAATACCCTGCTCAAATGGCAGAATCCCGCCCCCTCTTGTCCATCAATCATTTGGCATAACAGACTTCAGTCCAAAGTAAGGTGTAAAATTTAAAACACTGATTTTCACTGTAGAAAACTGAGTGAATTGTCTCATCATCTGAGACAATTATAGATGGATTTTTTTTTTCTTGAAAGTTTGCTTTATGATGTGAAAATGGGTCACTGGATTTATTTCTTCTGAGTGTTGGACAGCCATCTTACAAAAAAAAAGGGTCAAACTGTGAATGCCTGGAGTTTGTTTTCACAGCAAACAAAACATGAGCTATTGAATATGAATAACTTGTTCTTTTTTTTTTTTTTTCTCCTTTTTCTTTTTTTTTCTGCTCCCAGTCTGGCTGAATCATTACTGCAAGTACTAATGCAAGAAGTTATGGAGCCAGACAGCAACTCTCCCACTGGAATAAAATTTCACTTCGTTGACATCTATCTGGCTGAATTGGCTAAAGTTGGTGCAAAGGAGGTTAGGAAATACATTGTAATTTTCTTCCTGATTCATGTTAATTGTGTCAGGCAGCATTTGATTTTTAGACTATGTATATTTTCAGTTTTAAATGGGACATAGCAACATTGACTACTCACGAAGAAAGTGGCTTGCTACTATCTATGCTTTTACTTTGGTTCGTGTCTTAGTAGAGACAGTGAGAGCACAGTAGTTTCTCTCAGGTTCCTGAGTACTGGTACACCTCTCCAAACTGGGGTTGGGAGTAGTGATAGAAAAGTTGCAGCATTCTCATGTGGCTCTTCCAAGAGGGAGGGGTTACCTGTTTGCCCTCATGCAAATGTCTTCTCCAGTCTTTGCCTTTGCAGAAACTGCCATGAAGCCTCCTCTTGGCTGATTGTGTGTAATGCACCCAAATTGAGGAGCAACGTGAGCTTTTAAAGTGCTCTTTTACTTGATTATTGTTGGCTTCAGTTGTTGCTGCCTGTGCTGTTTGAGTATACACATACAGTATTTACTGTCTAATTAATTTTTTTTCTTTCAAATCACATAGCTCACAGCAGACCAGAATCTCAAGTTCATTGAACCTTTCTGCAGAATTGCTGCCAAATCAAAGGAGTAAGTTTAATTATTTTTTAAAGAATTTAAAAATATCTGCATATATCACTCAGCATGATAATAAAGGGATTAAAGAAGAGTCACAGCATAACTTCAGAATGTGGAGTTAAAAAAGGATATTTTAGCTTCAGTGGCCACAGTCATTTGAAGATAACTTGTGTTTACCAAAGGTCTAGATAATCTTCATGGATTCATAAGAACTAGATCAACTTCTGTTGGTTGGTTTTGCCTGGTTTTGATTTTGTTTTTTGTTTTTTGTAAACATGCATGGAACAGCTGAGCTGGTTAGATTCTTTGTGTTGGAGTGTGATATAGAGCAGCATATGAACACAATGAAATGTAAGAGGAGAGCATTTGCAGGACGCTGTTTGGATTAAAGGACTGCTGTTTAGGAAGTATCAGGTTTGCTTTCCTCATCTGGAGAGCTAGGTCCTCTTCCACTTTCTTTTTTCTTACCCATTTTCCTCGTATCCCTCAAATTCCCTTTTTTTTTTTCATGTGAGAGGGAAGGGTTTGTATGCTTCTGCCTTTTGACCCTCATCCCTGCTCTCTTGTAACACAGCCGACGTGTGCTGCATGCTGTAGCCACTGGTATCTTCGAGCTCATTGTGGATCAGTCCCCCTACGCCATTGAGGACTTAATGAAGGAACTGGGTAGCAACGGTGATGAGGAGGATGAGTCTGAAGAAGACAAGCAGGAGAATGAAGAGGTGCTTAAAGCCAAAGGTGAGGACAAAGTTCTAAATGGCCTTGGTAACACTTGATAGGATTTAAAAATCAGTTTCTTAAAAATACCTTTCTGCTCTGAACCAGTCAAGCACAGGTTCAAGTTGTTGTCAGAATAGTTGTGTTCTCTTCACTTCACATGTGCTGAAACAATGTGACTGCAGAAATCAGCCTCTATAAAATGAGGCGATTATCAGCTGTCTTCAAGAGTGCTAGATGGTAACCCAGTCTGGCTTCTGGCTCTTGGATGTCTGTAACATTTTTTGAAGAAGATGAGGTTTTGGTATTCTTTGACAGTTTTAATTTGGAAAAAAAAAAAAAAACCCAACCCAAAAAATCCCCAACAAACAAAAAAACCAAAACCTGAGCAGAAATGTTTTCAACCCAGATACACTCTGTACAGGGGCAGTTTTTTAAAAGGCGCTCAGATAATGCCACAGTTGTGCATTGTGTACTGGTGGCATAAAGTAGTTAAATAAATCCTGGCTCATAAGATTGCTTGAAGAAAAATGCACCTGATCTTCCATCTATCAGAGTAGTGTGTGCTGTTTTGGCTTTTACAAACTACCCATTAATATTTGGTTGATTTTTTTGTTGTTGTTTTTTGTTTTGTGTTTGTTTCTTGTCATAATAGCAGACAGATGTATGTCCAGCAAATCAACACCGAACTCTGAAAACCCAGAGGATGTTGATGAAAATGCTGATGATGGTATCGGGGCTGTTCTCCAGGTTTGTGGTTTGCTTCCTTTGTTACTCATATTCCCTGCTGGTCTCTTTTTTTTTTTTTTTCCCTATCCCTCTCAAGCAGGACAGAAGTAAACAGTGTCAATCAGATAAACATGTTACAAAACTTTATTCTTCTGCTTTACTGTCAGGTGGTATTTATGAAATGTGTACTCTGTGAGAAGTTTATAAGAACATATATCTGTGTCTCAATTCTGGATTCTCCTTTTCTCTCTCCCATACCTTCATTTTTCTGCTTCTCCTTTCCCAATTCAGGAGTCTGGCAAAAGCCATCTCACTGTGGGTGATGAAGCAGTCAGTGTATGTTTCATTGACAGTAGGAGCAAAAGTAATGGATGATAGAATACATAGGAGAGAGGGCAACATTTTGCATTTTGGGGGTTTGTAGACCCCCTTCTGGTGCAGTGATCTTTTGACAGACCCAGCAGTCAAACACATATGCAGTTAGATGTGCTTCATGCATCTGCAGCTTTGAAGATTAGAATTAGGACATGACGCATCAGATCTGATACTTCGCTGAATATTTTGCAGGAGATTTGAAGTCTGTTGACTTCTCTCTTGAGTAAGAGTTAAGGTTAGGAGTGTTTGAGAGAGTGATACTGAATTCAACCACCTGTAAAAGTCAGTGTACGTGTGTGGAGGGGCTGTAAATTTTGTCAGAGGAAAAAAATACTTTGGGTTTAAAGGAAGTGTTTGGTTTTTTTAAAGAATGTGTATGCTGCTTGATGTGTTGATAACGTGACATTGGGTTATCTTGCATGAATAAGCTAAGAAAAGCTGTATGGTGCTTTCCTCCAACAGTTTGATTATAAGGCTGTTGCTGACAAACTCTTTGAGTTGGCGAGCAAGAAAAATACACCTTCTCTTAACAGAAAGCGCCTGTACAAGCTGGTCAAAAAGTGAGTTCTGTGAAATACACCTTGCATGTGACACCTTGTCCTACACAGCTTCTACTCTGCTTTCTCCCCACCCTCCCTCGTCCCGGTGACGGGCTTGCCTCACGACCCTGGCTGACAGGCGTGAGGGGCTTGAAGGCTGTGCCGCTGTTCCCCAGCGGTACTAGACAGCTGCAGCAAGCCGAGGGGCAGCTACACTGGGTGGGTTGTACCCCAGGGTGTGACATGAGATGATGCGCGGTGCAAGTTACAGGGGAAGCGTTGGACTGCTCTCTTCTCGGTACTTCCAGTGATTTGGAGTGAGGTTTTGTATTTCTGAGGCAGGCCTCTTCCGAAATGAGCTCTCTGTCACTCTCCTGTGTAAAACCTGTTCATAGTTTGACAAAACCAGAATAAGCACAGTGGCACTATGCTGCTAGTGGTGCTGTTATTGGTACTAAATCAGTAATACTGTTTTGTTTTTCCTTCTCTCCCTTCCTCCCCACCTCCAGGTTCCAGGACTTAGCAGAAGGTAAGGACTGAGCAGCAGTTCCTTTCCATTAAAAGACAGAGAATATTCCCATACAATGTATATTGCAAAATTCTTTCTTTTTTTTTTTTTTCTTCTTTTTTTCTTTTTCTTATTTTTAATGTGTGTTTCAAGAATACTGTTTTGGGGGGTTTTGAGATATTTTTTTTTTTAATGTCATTAAAACATACTACATGTTTTTGGCGAGATGTCCAAATCCCCTTCACAACTGGAGCAACTCTGTGGTTTGTCCTTAAAGGAAAGGTGTGTAGTTTTGCTTAAACAAATAGGTGTCACCCCTATGATTGTCTTTTGGGTTGAGGGGGGAACAAGGAAGTTGATTTTCCTTCTGTGGGAGTTATATTGTATGTGAAGAGCATAACAGTTCATGGAAACAGGACCGTTGGTTTTCAGAAACCTTATCCTTCCTCCTCAACAGGAATCTTCCCCCAAGATATTCCCGAAGACGTTTCTACGGATGAAGATGATGACGATGAGTTTGGCAGGCGAAGGCGAAAGAAAAAAGCTGCCAAGCTTTGGGAGAAAAACAAGGTGGAAAAAGTAAAAGGTAAAGCAAAATCAACCTTTGGAAGAGAGGCAGTCTGCAGCCACTTGTGTAATTTGGCAAAGTATCAGCTACAAGCTGTTCTGAAGAAGGTAAACCTTGTTCAGGATGTGCTGGTTTGTATCCTGTTGCAGATGAAGGTTAAATGTGAGATTAAAGTCTCTTTGAAAGTGGTGGAAATTGTGTTACCAAATTTGAGGCGTGTGTCACCTCAGAAGTTTCAATCAGAAGCAGAACTGGAAGCAGTTGTTTGCGTTGCTCCCTTGAACTGTTCCATTCGTTGCAGGAAAACAGAAACACGTCAGTCTCCCTAAAATAGGATGACTGTTGGAATAGAGGAATTTGAGGGTGTTTCTGGGCAGGTACTGAGAACCACATGCAGTTGTCTCTAGCATCACAGCTTATGCAGACGTGGCACTAGCCCTGTAATACCCCAAAATATCTCACTTAAGTACTGAACCCCTGTATTGCCTTTCAGTGGGCTTAAAAGCTGAGTAATAACTTTTTCTAGGAATATATAAAATAGAGTTGTGACAGGGACTGGCTTAGATGTTAGCTGCAATGAGGCAAGATCAGCAAAATATTGATTAGACTGGGTACCAGAGGAAAGCAGTGTCCTGACCAACTGTAACAGTACCATTGTCATGCTGGCTGATAGCAGGAGAATGGTACACCTATTTTAAAATAAAAGGGAAAGAAAAACAAACAATAAACCCTGTTATTGCAGGTACCTTTGTGTTTCACATCTGTCTCATAAGGCATTCTTTTTGGGGTAGATTTAGAGGATGAACAAGAGATGTCAAGTGTGAAGGAAGCATCAGCTCCCCAGAAGAAGAGGAAAAAGAGGAAGAAGAGGGATAGTCCAAGTGCTGATTCTGGACCGGCTGACGGAAATTGTGAGGAGGGAATAACCAAAACATCTGGATCTAATGTTTTTAGCCAGGGAAAGGTGCCAGAAAATAACAAGGACAGGAAGAAAAAGAAATTGCTAGTAAATGAGGCAAATGAGACCACAAATGTAGCAACTGACACCACAGCAAATCACAGTAACTCTGTGCAGAAGAGTCTGGCTGATGCAGAGCATGGTAGAAAGAGTCAGCTGAAGAAAATGAATCCAAAAGCGCAGACTGTTCCTCCTGTAAAACCAGCGTGTCAGAATGGACCAGCTCATGCCAGCGAGGCAGAGGATGTCAGCCCATCCATCACACAGTTAACTCCTAAGGCTGTGAAAAAGAAACAGAAGGCAGGAGCTGGCTTGGTGAATGGGGGTACCCTTTTGCAGCCAACTGACGTGAAATCCAACAAGGAGAGCTTGCCGGGGACCCTGTCGGGAGATGCAGAGTCAGAATCTGCACCCTCCAGAAAGGGCAAATTGAAGGCAAAACTAGTTGGCTTGGAAGGGGTGAAAGTCTCCAGCCAGAAAGCAGCAACCTTGAAAAAGAAGAGAAGAGCAAAAGAGGTGCTGGGCTCTGTCGAAGCCAATGGAGTTTTGGAGACAGCGTGCAAGAAAAGCAGGAAGGAGGTATGTAGATCTCATTCTTTTCTTTGCCTTCTTCGTGCACTGCCAGGCTCATGGTCAAATTTGGCTTTATCTTTCTCAGTGTGAGGCTTCCTGGGCAGGCTATGTGCTGATGTCATCATGCATTGTGACCAAATTAGCTCAATTTCCCAGAAATCCACACCCACACGCCTTACACACCTTACATCCTCCTGTGCAACCACACCAAAGCCTGTGCCAGCTACTCAGCTGAAAGAACTCATCTAGCTGAAATTTAGGTTGTTAGGGTATGAGGTTGTCTCTTCCTCCTCTTTGTCCTCCTCTTCTTGTCCCTGGGCTAATTTTTCTTTTGCCTGGGGTCTCTGACTGAGTTTACAGCGTGTTCACAGAGGCCACATTTTGGGAAAAGAATGAGAATGGAAAGATGGAACATGTCTTTTCCAGCAGCAGCACATGCTTAGTTAGATTTGCATAAGTGCCTTGTGAAATTGCCCTCAGCAATTCCAGTAGTGGCTTCTTTTGCTAGCACATTCTCCATCTTAAACTAATTGTTAGTGCTGTATGGGGAAAGTATTTGGGAGAGGAATGAACAGAGACTATGATGCTGTGACCTTTAGTGTCATCGGTGGCTGTGTACAACCATGTTTAGGAATGGTTCAGTTTCTTACAAAGATAATACTGTATTTTTTCACTAGGAAAGGTGCAATTGTAGTCACCTTCAAAAATTTGCTGCTTGAGAACAAGCTAGGGGCTTGGTTTGATTCTTGATTTCAAAGACAGCTGTACCCCCAAAGAATTAGCTTCAGATATCAAGGGGGGGAGGGAAGGGGAGGGAAAAACAGACAGTTCAGCATTATATCACAGCTGTCTCCAAAATTCAGAAAGGTAAAAGGCTTTTTCACTTTATTTAGGGCAAGAGTGATCTACAAACCACTTTCAAATGCCTCTGGACACTTTCCACAGAGTGGCTGTGAACTGCTTCTGAATTTCACAGCCGTAGGTTGGTGTGAAGCGTAGCTGAACCTCTCCTCATGGTAGTCCAGATACCTTGGGCCCATAGACAACAGGTTGTGAAGCTATGAGTGTCAGGACAGAGGCTAAGGACTGCCTTGTGCAGCAGGGAAGGATTGCGTTAAATGTCAGTCCTGGGTATGCACGTGAGGCAGCAGACTAGTAGCCCTACACAACAGCTGTAATTCTGAGGGTATAAACAGACTTCATACTCGGGTTTTTTTCTTCTAAGTCTCCCTCCTAGCCTAAAACTGAGTTTGTTCATGAGCTGCATTATCTTATCAGGCACACAAAGAGAGCATCTTTCTTTGCACTCTGCCAGGCCAAGGAACTATATTACAAGTTACTCCTCCTTTGCTTTGCAACGACCTTCCTATTTCAGCACAGAGCCTACTTAAAGTTCTGGTTTCAGTCATCCTAACTGCAAAGCTAACTCCTGAGAGTTAACCATGATGGTGAGCCTATGGGCAAACCAACTAGCCTGCTCTGGGCTGTGGCAGTATTGGCAGAAGCTGTGTGTGGCAAGCTCTGAGCACAGCTCACTGTACTAGGTGTAGTTAAGCACGGTACTTTTGTACTGAGACTGTTTTTTCCTTTCTTTCTTGTGTAGGAAAGCAGCGCTGCTCTGTCACCAGTAAAGAAAAAGAAAGCCAAGCCAGGAAGTGATTTTGTAAAATTTGAAAAGCCAACTTTGCCAAAGTCGGTGTTCTTCAGGAAATCCAGAAGCGCCGTGTCTTCCGCCAGGCCATCCGTGCAGGTAACTAACGGGATCTCAGGGATGACAGCGGAGCCTGGGCACAGGTCTCTTCCCAAGCCACCTTCCCAGGCAACGGGCATGACCTCACTCGTGCTGCCTTTTCCACTCCCTGTTTAGTCTCATAACATGGGGAGGTAAAACTGGAAATGCTCTTGCATTTCCGTATAGACGGGGTCACGTGTGGCACTAGAGTGTTGGAAGACGAGCTGTAGGCATCTTTAAATCTCTTCTTCCTTCCCTCTTCTTTTCATAAATAACTTCTTGTTGAAAGGGCACCGTTCTGAACCTGCTCGCTTCACAAGACAGCAGAAGCATAAACTGACTTTCAGCCTTGCTAAGGGACTTTGAGCCTCCATTTCTTCCCATTTATAGAGCCTGGTAACAGTAGAGGGTTTCAAAAGACTGCCCTCTTCTCTAAACCTTTTGAATATATGATACCTTTTCATGCCCTCTTAGCATTTGGAGCCCTGAGTGTGGTGGGGCCAGTGTATTTAATACACAAATGTGGCTTTGTTGTTGAGTTACGTAACAACATTGAGGAGATCACAAATGGAATGTTTGCTTTCAGCTAGAAAAGCAGCCCTGCCCTAGCAGGGGTCAGTGCTGGAGAATTGGGGGAGTTCTAAGTCAAACGAAGGAAGTAAGCTGCTTTGCACTATTTTTGTTGGAATGCCAAAGAACTTGTAGCATTGCCTCAGAAATCTTATGTTATTTCATGTCTTTATTTTGCTTTATAGCTGAACAAGCTGCAGCCATCCAGCTCCAAAAAAGTCACGTTTGGCTTGAATAAAAACATGACTGCTGGTGAGTCTGATGTGTCTGTGTGTCTCCACAGTCTCTTGTGGCCAGGAAGGGGGAAGCTGTGTGCACTCATACAGACCTGTACTCTTCACCTCTCTAGAACAGGAAGATTCTGGTCCTTTTTTTGTCCCAGTATTTGTAGATAGTTTATAAATCACCCTCGAGTTCCTGCCCAGAGGAGCCTGCAGAGTGGAGGGGTTGGGCCCAAGAGCTAGCCTTGTGTGATTCCAGCTTCACTGACTTGCAGCTGGACCCGTAGATAGAGTGCAGCAGAATGATGGGCTCTCCTTCCTGAGCCGCCTGTTCTGCAGGGCACCTCTTAGGGAAACACGTACTCTCTGGTCTTCATTGGTCATTTCTGCCTGGCAGGACAGAGGTGCTGATGAGCTCAGGCTGTAGAATAGCAAGGTGTCAGTTTTATCTTGGCTGCCTGTGGTTGGTTAACGGTAATGAGCAGATGTATGTCAGCCCCTCTTTGGGTGCCACATGTAAGCAGCCAGCGTCTTCCCCAATAAATAAAGGTTCTGCTCCATAGCATAAAAGTTTATTCCATGTATTCCTTTAACTGTGGTTTTTTAAAACTCTATTGAGGTGTGCTAGAGGCCAAATCCAAACAGAGAATAGTGGGTTAAGATATATGTCTTTATGGTAATGTAACCAGCTGCACAAAGAGGGGAAAAAACATGCTTACCTGCTGGCAGAAGGAATAACCAAGAGTCTCTAGAGCAGTGCTGTTTAACAGTCAAGAGTAGGGCCACCGCTTACCCATCCTCACCTTTTAAACTAAACTCTGGTTTTCTTTGGGTTAGCTGGGGGCTCTTGTTTCTGAGGAGCAGCCCAGGGTCTCCAGTGGTCTGTGAAACCACGGGGATGGCTCACAGCCTCTCCATGGCTTGCTACAGAGCTCCTTCTTGCAGGGACTCTACTGAGGGTTGCGCTTCACTGCCATGTCTCCATGCTTTTTGCAAAGCCTTAGGCTTCTGACCCTTAGTGGGGGACTTGAGCATCTAAGGCAGACTGCCAGAGTTGGGCAATTCTGCACTATTACTCCAGGAGTTCTATTTCTTTTGACTTGCTTGCTTGTTTTTTCAACAGAATTTAAAAAGACTGACAAAAGTATATTAGTGAGCCCAGAAGGACCCTCCCGTGTGGCTTTCAATCCCGAACAGAAACCCCGTCATGGGGTGCTGAAGTCACCCACAGGTACCCCAGCAAGAGAGCTCCACGTAAAGAAAACATTTACCCTATCAGCTAAGAAGAAATCAACTGCTACGGACTTCTTTTAAACCAACAGATGTGGCCTACTTTTGTACAGGACATTTTGCTAACCTAGAATGTTCTCTGGAGGTATTTTAAACTTCTTTATTTTTTTAAGTTAATACAAATTGTATATACAGAATTCTGACTGTGACCTGGGTCATCACTATTTTGACACCACTTCAGCTGTATCTTGAAAATACTTGTTTGTCTCTATTTACAGAAAAGAAACAAAACCCAGTCTCTGCTCAGGTTTGGTCTACAAAAAGTATGGTCTCTGCCCATATCATTCTTGGGGGACTTGTTCATTTAATTAAGGAATGTTCAGGGTTTGATTGTTCCAGTGATATATTTTGTTTTGGAGCCAGTTTAAGAAAACGTGCACTTCATGCTATTGAACTGCATTTCATTGGACAGGGCTTGAAATGAAGAAGACAACGTAGATTTTTAAACATACTGGTTGGCCATGTGTTTTAAGATTTTACCCCATTGCTTCCTGTGCGACACCTTGGCATCCTGTTAACTCTTCTTCTGGAAATAACAATTACCTCACGTCTCTGTTCAGCAACAGCTGGACTTGGCATAGCTTTACAGATGGTAAGCAAGCTTTCCCTGGGGTAAGAAACGCCTGGCTGCTCCCGTGGCTGCTGCTGCAGGTCAGCCCTCACAGCGGGCTGCCCGCTGAGCTGGGAACAGTCGCCACGTTACTTTGAGTGACACAAGTGCCAAAGCTGGCCTGCGCTTGTCGGGCTGCAGGCTGGCTGCTTCTATGTACTGTAACTGAAATAATGCTCTCGCACAGGAGGAACACTGGGTATCCCCAGGTCTTCCCCCCACCGCCGTCTCTCCTGAAGGTCTGACAAGACTCCTAGTTTTCTCCTTCAGCAGGTGGTGTCGCCACATTTTACCAGAACTCGGATCTCATTCAGTGAATGAACCTCTTGTTGCCCTGAAGAGAGCTGGAGCGATGTACTGCACCTTCGGTTCAGACACACGTCTCTCTCTCTCAAAACATTGGTGCCTCTCAGTTCCCAGTAAAACTTCACAACCCAGACAGCTTGGGTTTGGTCCAGATGTAGAACCAGAAGAATTCTTTCTGCAGCATTTCCTTGCATTAGGATTTTTATTTGGATATTTTATTACTGCTGTGCATGTCTTGTTTTTCCTTTGCATCTTCTGGTAAAGAATCAGGTGTGCTCCTCTGAGACGCTGTTAGTGTGTTTGGAGGGGGAGCTGCAAGGAGAGCAAATGAAAATCACAGAATTGTAGGGGGTGGAAGGGACCTCAAGAAATTGTTGAGTCCGACCTCCCCCTCCAAAAAAACCCCACCTCTTTATTTTTTTTTCTTTGATACGGTTGGAAGATTTGAAACTTTAGAAGTTTTGCTGAGGTGAACGAGGCAAAGGCTCTGCAGCCAATCTCCGCGTTAGAGCTCAGCTTCAGAGCATGACCTGATGCCAGAGCGAAGCTACTCATGAAGCCTCCCACCAGTTACTTCTGTGATCCTATGGGGGAGAGGGTAGCCCTGCTTCACCGCCTTGTCACACAGTAAACATCTAGCTACTTCCACCAGCAAAGTGAAATTTTGTGTCACACTCTAACTGCACACTTCAGTACTCCCCTTTCCTGGCCTTTGCTGACTGTCCTCTGCCATGTGATTCCCATAAGCAGCTGTTCTGAAAGTGCTCTTTTGTAGTACATCTGGAGATTCTTTGGAGTACTCCTGTACCTGCAGATTGCTGGTTGGTCTCCGTGGCTCAGTTCGAATCCGTGCCAGTTCCTGCGCTAGGTCTGTGACCGTCCGTGGTTTGCGCTGCTGCCAGGAAGGCATTTTGCTCTCATCTGTCCTCATTTAAAGTGAAGGGCTGAATTTCATGTAGTTCCAGTTTAGTTTGTATTGGTTTGACTGATCAGTAAAGAACTCTGGAGAATACATCTGATGAAATTAATCATACTTGCTGTTTGAGCAGTTATTGTTCATGTATGTTTTTAAAAAGCCTCATTGTATATTAGCATAATGATTTTTTTGGACAAGAAGATGGTAAGTAGGATTTAACAAAGACTGTTCAATATGTTGTACTGTTTATCTTGTGCTGTGAGTGAGAAGTCTCTTGTGGAATATGCATAAATGCATTTGTATGTGCATGGTTGTCAGTGCATTAGGTTGAAGATCATAGACTCATAGAATGCTTTGGGTTGGAAGGGACCTCAAAGATCATCTAGTTCCAGTCCACTGTGACACCGTTCGTTAGGTCAGGTTGCCCAAAGCCCCATCCAACCTGGCCTATCACTCCCTGGTGAACAGTCCCTCTCCTGCTTTCCTGTAGGACTCCTTTAAGTATTGGTACATGGCAATTAGGTCTCCCTGTAACCTTCTCTTCTCCAGGCGGAACAAGCCCGACTCTCTCAGCCTGTCTTTGTAGGAGAGGTGCTCCAGCCCCCTTTGGATAGTGAGAATTCTGATAAACACTGAAGAAAAGGAAAAAACATAACACCTGGGATATCCACTGCACAGACACAATGGTACTGCAAGGAGAGGTGTATTGATAGACCAAGAGAAAAGGAAAACTGATCTGACCTGACCTGTCTATGTCACTTCATAGTTTCTTCCTAGTGTTACTCCAACTCTACAGCTGCCACTCGTGCTCTGAGTCCAAGCCAGCTAATGTTATGTACCTTTCCCAAGGATAGTCTCTTGGAATGATCACCTCTACATTCTGGTTGAGTCAGATCTGATTTGTACTTTTAAAGCTCTTAATAGTTTGTTGTTCTTCATAGCTTCAAGAGAACTCAAAAGCACAGAATGAATCCAGCAAGGCAGAAAGCTGAAATTTTATTTAAATTATTTGGTATGCAAGTTCCTTTATAATCTGTCAAAGTTGTGTGACTCGGAAAGCATCAAATACCCTTTCTGTCATTTAGTTGCTATGCTTAAAGAGGGAGGGGGCAGAAAAATCCATGTGTCACTTTATGTACCTCTGCAACAGCATTGTTAATGCAAATACAGTGTCTTAAACATTACATTGTTTAGTCCAATAAACCATCTCTTTTTGTGGACATTGAATTTTGGGTAGATCTGTAAAGGGTGGGGAGGGAGATGGGAGGGTAGCATTGGCGGGGGAGGGAGGCACTTGAATGCACAAGGAAGTTGTTGCATGTGGGCACATGCCTGTTCTCTCCTGTTATTTTATTTTTATTGTGCAAATAACCAAAACTGCTGAAGATTCTGATACGTGTCAGCAGTGAGTCGGGTTGCGAAAGGATGCGCCTCTTCACACTCCACGAGCTTCTGACCTCTGTAATTGGGCCACGGAGTAGCTACCAGCAGCTGAAAGACTGCTCCAGAGAAACGAGTAGATCATTCCTTGAATGGGTAATGGAATTAGTTGCAACATGAGATTTGGGGTGAGGGAGGCCCTACCATTGAGTCATGAGGTTCAGAAAGGACCCCCTTGCTTTCTGGACTCCTCAGAGGGTAACCAAGGCATGCCAGGCCCAGTCGTAGCCTCAGGCTCGGTTGGCGGTTTGTGCCTAAAGGATTAGATGCATCACAGAATGACTAGCTTGGAAAAGACCTTTAAAATCATGGAGTCCAACTGTTCCTGTTCTCTACTAAACCACATCTCTAAGAAGAACCATGTCTACCCTTTTTTAAAACACATCCAGGGCTGGTGACTCAACCCCCTCCCTGGGCAGCCTGTTCCAGGCCCTGACAACTCTCTCAGTGAAAAATTTTTCCTAACATCTAATCTGACCCTGCCCTGGCACAGCTTCATGCCATTTCCCCTTGTCCTGTCTCCTGTCACCTGGCTGAACAAACCATCTCCCACCTCTCTACAACCTCCCTTCAGGTAGTTGTAGGCAGTGATAAGGTCTCCCCTCAGCCTCCTCCAGGCTGAACACCCCCAGCTTCTTCAGCTGCTCCTCAGAGGATTTGCCCTCCAGCCCCTTCCCCAGCCTGGTTGCCTTTCTCTGGACTCGCTCCAGGACCTTCATGTCCTTCTTGTGGTGAGTGGCTCAGAACTGGACACAGCACTTGAGGTGCGGCCTCACCAATGCCAAGTACAGGGGAGTCAATATTTGCCTGTCAGAGCACCCAAAAACCTTTCCTGAGACAGTTCCACAAAGTGGAAACTAACCAAGTTTATTAAAAGGGACAGATGTAACGAGTTTGGGATTGCTGTTGACAAACGCACTTACTGCAGTAGCGTTGACATATGACTATAATTAGAATTAAAATGCTAACAGAATGCTATCCTGGCTATTTTCACCAAAAAAGTGACTTGCTTACCAAGGAGCTGTCCCTGTATTGGGTGGAGGAGAAACAGCACAGCCCCTTGACTGCCTCTTTGGGGTCTTCAGTTTCTTCTCTCCCTCCACAGGGGCAGCTTCCTCCATACCCTTTATACCCCAGTCTCAGCCATTCCCTCCCAGGGGTGACGGTTCACATAATTTAGGTGGAGAGTCAGGTGCTATAGTCATATATGTTTAGCACATGCTGCTTTTTGCTCATTAGCATATTTAAGGGTGTCAACTTTTATTATCAGTTTTGCTGTCAATGCAGCAGCAGATCTTGCTGACTTGTTAGCAGCAGCATGCCGTATGGAATTATGTACCTAACAGGAATCCCACAGGGAGTACTGTGCCTCCACCTCAGTCCTGACAGTTCCTGCAGCCACCTAAGCTTCTAGATGCTAGGCAGTGTTGAAGATCATAGTGATAGCATGCAAATCAATTTAAGTGCTACAAGTGCTTTGGGCAATCCCAAACACAACTACAGGCTGGGGGATGAAGGGATTGAGAGCAGTCCTGAAGGAGAAGGATGCGGAGCTGTCAGGGGATGAGGAGCTCAACATGACTTGGCAACATGCACTTGCAGCCCAGAAAACCAACCATGTCCTGGGCTGCATCAAAAGAAGCACGACCAGCAGCTCGAGGGAGGGGATTGTGCCCCTCTACTCCTCTCTCCTGGAGTACTGAGTCCAGCTCTGGGGTCCCTGACAAGAAGGACATGGAGCTGTGAGAGCAAGTCCAGAGGAGGGCCATGAAGGTGACCAAAGGGCTGGGACATCTCTCCTGTGAAGACAGACTGAGAGAGTTGAGCTTGTTCAGCCCAGTGAAGAAAGCTCTGGGGATACCTTACTGCAGCCTTCCAGTGCTCTAAGGGAGCTTATAAGAAAGATGGGGACAGACTTTTAATAGGGCCTGTCATGACAGGACAAGGGGCACTGGGTTTAAGTTGAAAGAGGGTAGATTTAGCCTAGATACAATGACGAAATGTTTTACAATGAGGGTGGTGAGACACTGGCATAGGTTGCCCAGAGAGGCTGTAGATGCCCCAACAGATCAGGTTGGATGGGGCTCTGAGCAACGTGATCTATGTGGAGATGTCCCTGCTCATTGCAGGGGTGTTGGACTAGGTGACCTTTAAAGGTCCCTTCCAACCTAAACCATTCTATGATTCTAAGTTTAAATATTATTTTTCTCCTCTTACCCCTGAAGCCATAATGAGAATGTGTTCTCTGTTGTAGGACCCAAACTCAAGTGTTTTGTATCTGTAAAAGCACAGATCATTTTGAGGAGGATCATTTTCATCTGCAAAATCATAGTGACATGTTGCATTTAATTTAACTAATTACTGTAAATCAAATCCAAGAGGCAGTCAAAATACTTTTAACACCATTTTGTGCAGTGGTTTCTGTAGTATAGCCACTTTATTGACATGTCTTGTTAGATGCAGAAGAGGAAAGATCTGCAGTTCTTTAAGAAGTGTTTTTAAAGAGGATTAAAAACCCTCCAAAACCTGTTTTTAGAAACATGTTTGCATTAATTTCATCTTGGAAGATGCATTATTTTACAGTCATTAACAAAAGGTATGGCTGACTCTGTTCTGAAGAGCTGCTGACGTTTCTTATTTCTGAGCGGCGGGCTTCAGGTTGCAGCACTTCCACATTGTCTTTCTGATACCAGCCCCACACCAGAAAAAAAACCACCAAAATGTTAAACGAGACATTTGTGAGATTCTTTCCCACATATGAAGTATTTAAGATTTCTTCTTGGAGAAGAGCTTCAAGGAACAAGCTTAAAATCCTTCCTACAACCAGTTGTGTGTTGATTCCTTTCAGGGAGTTAAACAGAGGAGAGTACTTGTTAGTAATGTTTCTTTAGGATTTGTACACCTTTCTTCCAAAACATCACAAGGTTTGGGATTCAACAACAGCAGACACTAGCCAGTTTCAGAGTTGGGTGGCTGGTTGGTTGGGGGTTTTTTAAGTATCTCCAGTGGCTTCAGCACAAGCATTTCCCATCAAGCATGTAACCTGGTGCAGTTACACAGTTCCTAGGCTAAGCTGTTCCTTATTTACATTTCTCTTTCAGATGTTTGTCTTGCATAATCAAAGTAAAACCCTGTGAGGTTTGAATTCTGCTCACTGTGTGGTTTTGACTGTGGGTACAAGTTCTGCAGTCTTGGAAACTGGCTCCTGTTTGCATTCCTGCAGTGTCTATTGCTGAAAAAAGGCTGCTGGTGTTTCTATGGTCCACCTTCCCTGAAGGCTAACAAGGCTTACATGATGGTGAACAGTCAGCACAAAAATACAAGGTCAGAAAAACAAAGAATTAAAACAAGGGGAAAAGTCTGAAACTGGAATTTGAGATTTTCTTAATGGCAAAAAAAGCCAGACCTCTCCCTGAAAGCTGGTAGGATTTCTGGGTGCAGAATTTCTTGGAATTTCCTTCTGCTGTTGAGAGCTTTATTTTAATGAAGGCTTGGTTGGGCTCAAGCTCAAGATCGCTTCTCTGTGATCTTGCTCAGAGGAGGACTCAATACTAAACTAGCTCTCTGTGAGAAAATTTCCCTCTTTACAAAGCAGTGGGGATGTGGAGAGAATCCCTGATTAAAACCTAAGTCTTTGAGACAGAATTGTGGAAAATGTGGATTTGCCAAGATTTAGGCTCTCCAGGGAGGGGAATTTCACACTCAGTTTCGGGAGCAGATCTCCTTCCAGCCTCCACCCATGTTTTCACAGGCTTTGTCACAATGGTGAACATCTGGGCAACATCTGCTATAAAATGAAGGCTGAAGCTGTAAACTCTTGTATAATCCAATAATATGTACTTGTCTCTGCCGAATGTTGCCACGGAATAATTCTGCCTCCGAAAAGAAAGCCCTCAAGTCTTTCCCTGTCACTAATCCCTTGGAAAGGAAGAATGGGAATCGCTCACGCAGTCTGAATCGCTGCCTTCTGACAGACTGACAGGGAGGACAGAGCGCCCACCATGGGTTCTTTAGCAATTCACCCAGGAGCCCTTCATGGCAAAGAGGGGAAGAAATTGCTGCTTGATGTTCACAAGCTGCGAGTTTGGCCGTCGAGGGCCCGAGCTCCACCACGGCTGTGTGCCAAGTGCCAGAAGTGCTGCATTGCGCTGCAAGGCCAGGCACCAGGATGTGCAGCTGACCACCCGCGGGTTCAGGGCTTGCTTATGACACCAGATATTTTGCTGATTTATTCTGACCAGCCTTGGACAATGACATTAACTGGCCAAGGAACCTGCCATTGCCACTGATAACGATAGGCAGCTCGTCTGTTGGCTGGGATCCAGTGGCAGCTTTTAGTTTTTGCCCATTTGCCTCATGCAATCTTCCTCTCTTTTCTGTATCTCTTCAGCTTATTTAATTATAGAGGTTGTTAGTTGTTCTGGAGAAAAATCTTTGCTATCAAACCTATGGGTATCTTGCAGGATTTTTTTCATTCTGTGGCATTGATAATTTCTGTAATAATTTCAGCTTCATATGTAAATCAAGTTTCTCTTCTCTCCTTTAATCTCAGGATACCAGATTTGGGAAGATGAAAGGCCCTCATAAGAATGAACCTTGTCTGAAGCAATGAAGCCTCTTGCCTTCTCTTACGTGAGAGGCTGAAATGAGTCCAAAACAATGTTCTGTTTCCAGGCCCTCCCTTTCCAGAAGCCCGAGTCCAGATTCTGTGGCTTGCACATACTTGCACTGCTCATGTTATGCTAACAGTCTGTAACCTAAGGTCCTCATTTTATCCCTCTTACTTTTGATAGAGTTCTGGGGGGCTGCCTTTGAATTGCTGCTGTTTGCTGAGAGGATCTTAAATTGGGTTCCAGAAAAGGATTTCTCATTTTTGAACATTTTTTTTTTTCATGTTTGAAAGTTTGGTATGAAATCCTGGTCCCACTAATATCTGCCAACTTCATCCCACCGTTATTTTTTTTGTGTTAAGAAGGTGTCATGTCCCAGTCCAAAAGGAAGGATGGGTGACTCAGATTCCATGATTCCCTTTGTTGGAACTGAAGTGAGACAACACTTAAGGTCCATACACAAATGTTAGCGGTAATAGGAACACAGAGATCAAATGTACTGTGAACATTGGCACCTTCACAATTACACATGTTTGAGCTATGTGGCACCAAGGTGGGCACTGCAATACTCAGCAGTTTTGAGAGAAAGAAGAGAGAGAGATCACCAGTCCTGGATCCAGTGTCATCCCTGCCAACAGGGTGTTCAGTGTGAAGTGGCCCCATCCACAAGTCTGTGCCTTGTTCTGTTATGCTCCTGGTTCCTTTCTTCATTTGCATAACTCCATCTCTTTGCTTCATATGTAAATCAACGTGCATGCTCGGAACAAGGGAAGTTTTGAATCTGTCAGTTTCTTGGGTCAGTGGTTGTGGTTTCCCCCTGCTGCCTTTACTTTTCACCCAGTTATTGTGGTTTTTGCTAAGTTGGTGCTTAAGCAGTCCCTCTTCTTGTTCAGGTGTTCAAGTCACATTTAGTTCACTTCGGGGAACTTGGTCTCTGGAGCGTGACTGAGTTCCTCTTTCAGCTTCCACATGTTCCAAACAGTTCTTGTGAGGGTGGCCTGGCGAAAAGGACAAAAAGGGAAATGGGGGAAGAGAGGGGTCTTTCCAGACCACCTGCAAGCTCTAGTTGTTGTCTTACAGAAGGAAGAACCAGGAGACCTTCAGAACTACATAGGTTAGCTGTTGCTATTCCTCACAACAGCCAAAGCTACAGTAGTGGGGAGAACTGTCCTGTAATAAAGCAGATAAAAGCAAAAGCAAATTAGAAAGGGATTTCCAGCCTGGAACAGAACTAACATCTCTCAGGTTCCTGAAATCTGGCCTCTATTACCACTATTTTATTAATTGGGGAAAATTTGTGTTGTCTGTTTCTGAACTTCCTGTACTTCTTTCAGAGCTTGAAAGGTTAATCTCAAGTAGAAAATGTTTCTGTAGCCACAAAGAACAAAGCGAAATTACCATTTACCCAGGTAAAGGGACTAGAAATAGACGTGGTATTAGTCAGCTTGGCGTGTTCTGCCTGCAGCTTGAACTCAAATGCAAATCTCTTCTGTTTGGAGCACAGCAGTGGCACGACTTCCCACTGCCTCGTGAGCTCATTTCCCCGGAGAAGTAAGCTGCGTAGGGACACAGCTTTGCCAAGTCAATACCCCTGGGCAGTGGAAGCTGAAGCAAGTGACTCATGACTGCGAGACGACAGCGTGTGATGCAAGACACGCATGGGACAAACTGCTGAGAGATGCAGTTCATGACTGAGAGGTTTATTCCCGCTGCCAGGAAAGGCCTTCTTGTTCTTTTCCAACTGTTACCGTGTTTTATAAAATAAATACACACAGCATGGCATTTCTGATCCAAAATCTCCATCTATCAATTTTCAAATATTAAAAACCAGGTACAGAAGTGTCTATGAACACTTAATATTTGAACTATTAAAAGCAATGGAAGAACACTGTTTTCTTCCCTCTTCCTCACCCAAAGCGCCTTAAAAATGAAGGGAAAACAAACTGGAAACATTTGTATGCATTTCTCTAAAGCTGTTGTCACGCCCACATGCCACAGTGTACTACACTGCACCTTAAGGTGCGTAAGGACAGGAGGAAATGGCCTCAAGTTGTGCTAGGGGAAGTTCAGGCTGGATATTAGGAAAAAAAAATCTTTTCTGAAAGAGTGGTCAAGGACTGGAACAGGCTGCCCAGGGAAGTGGTGGAGTCACCATCTCTGAAGGTGCTCAAAAAATTTGTAGACGTGGCACTTCAGGACATAGTTTAGTGGGCATGGTGGTGCTGGTTTGATGGTTGGACTTTATGATCTTAGAGGTCTTTTCCAACCTTCATGATTCAAAGAACCCCAAACATCTGCTTGCATCTCCTACCTCTCTGCTTGCCCGAGGATGGTTTTGGTCTGCTACCAGAAATACATTGATGGGTGAAGAGGTATGTGCATTTACTCTACTAACTCCTTAATACTGGTGAATTCAAGGACAAAAAGGGGTAACTGGGATTAAATCCCTGATAATAATGAGATACTTCTCTCCTGGATATTAGTCTGTAGACACTAAACACAACAGGACTGCAACCTGAGAGCATGAGCATGAGCATTCAGGACAAAACTGCAAGCTGATCCTAGGCACTGCAGCTCCCTTAGCCAGCCAAAGGAGGCCTTCTGCTTCTCTTCCACTACTTTCAACCAGTTTGTTACACGGGCCCTGGAACCAAAATGTGCAGACATCAGTGCCAAAAAAAATTATCCGTGTACAGTTATAAGGGGTGTTGTAGCTTAGAGCTTCACAGCAGAGGAGTCTTGCATTGTTTTAAAAAGAGGAGACTGCTTATGTTCTGAAGGAGACAAGGATCAGGACAGTGCTGTTCCACTGTGAAACCCTCTGGCAGCAACACAGTGTTTTAAAAAGAGCTTTGTTATCACTGGCCTGTCTCTCGGCTTGACACCCAGTCCCCTTGCGAGTCTCTCACAGGAGCTGATCCACCTACCTCAATAAAACAACTGATGTGAGGATTGTAAGACTAGGCCTGACATTTGGAGGCTGGTACGTTCCACCATCTCCTCCTCTCCCCACGGGCCCGTTTTGCAAAAAACACTCAGAATGTCTGGAGCTTCAGCAAGTCGGTGGCAGGGGCCTGCTGCCAATCAGAGGCCTAAGAGGATGGATAGCCCAGCATTACTCTTCTGCTTGTGTCCTCTCTCCGTATATAAAATGACTCTCTGTTTTTTTTCTAAATGGCTACAATGCCAGGCTGCTCTGGGGTGTGGGAAATACTGTAGGGGCCCTTGTTCTGCAAGTGTCAGAGGCTGTAAGAGAAGGGAGCGCCCAGCAGTCTGTGTGATTGGATGTTGAGCAGAGAATTGCACACACCCCTTTTATTATTTACCGCCTGTTGTGAGGACTGTTTCCCTCAATTCTTTCTAGAGAAGTTGGGATACCTATGAGTACTCTTCTCAGCATTATAATTGCTAGTGGAGTTGGATATGGATTTAAGTCCAACATTTTTCTTTCTGCAGGCATTTCTTTCACCACAGCTAGTCAAACTTGCTAGTTTGCAGTTCTAATTTATGCTAGGTTTTGGAGAAACAGCACCGACAGGTGCTCTTTTTGTACTGCACACAGCAGCCACACCTGCCAGTCAAAGGTTTTAGAATGGCCTTTCTAATACCCCTTGTGCAGAACAGCTTCGATGGCAAGATCAGTTTTCAATAATCCGCTTGCTTTTGCTGAGAAAATGCCTCCTTCTCTGCCATTATTGGCAATTCCTGACAAAGTTAATCATTTTAATACAGGCCGAGTGAAAATTTGGTCTGGAACAAGAATAACAGTGCCCTCCTACATCAAATGCTGCTAATACTTTGTTATTACTATTACAGTCATAAATTGGTACTTTACAATCTGTCTTAGCAAACATTCAACTGACCAGCAAAAATCAGTATCTTAAACACAGATGGTCTTCTGAGTGGGGAGTGCACAGTTACTTCTCCGTGATGGTCCAATTCTGCTGCTCTGAAGACTTGTTGAGGAACTGAAAGGCTATTGATACAATTTTTACATTAACCTTGGCCTTTTATTTTCTATCAATGCCTGCAACGATTATACAGAATCATATATACAATCTACATAATCTGATTTAAGACCCTTAGACCCCTTCTCCAGAGATCTTTTATCAAGCTGAGTGTGTCATATTCCTGGCAGCAGCATCTCTTCCATTGTGCTAATGTAAGAAATCTGGACTTTCGGGAGGCCTTGTCTTTCTCCCCATTCCAATACTAATTTAAATATAGCTATCAATATTTATAAAAATATTTCTTCTACTAGTTATAAGCCCCCCCCCCCCCCCCAATGAAGATAAAAAACTATCATTCTTCCAAAGCAATCTCTTCCTATGCTTTACAAGGTTGAGGTAAGACCTCCACTATGGACATCGGTTTGTTCCCTTCTGCTCCTCCACAGATCTGTATTATATGCATTTACAGGCTGTTAGTAGAGTTGAGCTTTCATTAAGCCGAGGAAACCATTTTCTTCTAGGTTGTGTCTCCTGAGCCTTGGATTCTTCTTAGGGCCTCTTGCATTGTTCCTTCATGAAACATCATTCCAAAAACTTGGCAGTACTCCACCAGAGACCCTCCCAAGTGCTGAATATGCTGCAAGGGTTGCTTCATATGTCTGGCAGAGAATATTCTTGTTTATGCAGTTCCAAAAGGTGATTACCTTTATTGCAATATTGTGACATTGTTGACCCATGTTAAGCTGCTTGTTCACTGTAATCTCACGATTTCTTCATGCGTAGTGTGCTGGAATTCCAAAGGGTATCAACACAGACCTGGGAAGGCAGCAGCCTTTGCTACAGATGACCTGTACATATGTTTGTCCTGCCTGTCCAGGAGCAGAGAATGTAGGTACAGATCTGTATCTTCCTGGATTGCTGTCTGGCCAGCTGTCCTATCTGTTATTGCCTCAGGTCCGCCACAGGGTGAATTGCTTTTTGGGGCAGTGACAGGGTGAGCAGAGGAGTGGGGGATTTGTAGAAAGACAGCATAGGAAGAACAAGGAACGCTTGTGGAAGAAACATTGCCAGTTGTTGATAAAAAGCAGCGGCCTTTCTGACCATCCTCTTTCCTGATCAAATTATTATAATCTTCAACTCAAACTTCATGATTTCCAGAAAACACTCTGCTCTGACCAAGGACAACTAGTTTGACAAAAATAAACTTAAAAAATAAACCATAAAACTCCATGCACAGTCCGGTGAGGTCAGGAGCTTAAGAAGGTATTGTCCCAGTAGTACTACAGATGGTCTGCTCATTGGGGAGTAGGAAACCTAGGACAGCTTCCTTATTGCCTATGTTTGATGATCTAACCTGGACTTCTTTTTCCTTTTCTCCCAGTGAAGCACTTTGTTGCACACTGAATGCTTCTTAGCTCTTTGAATACTCCTAGTAACACCAGATTTGGAGGAGTACTCAGGAGTCTTTTTTTTTTTTTTTCCACACAGAAAAGACTTGAGAAGGTTGGCATAGCAGAATGTATAATTACTACGGAGTTGAGGTCCAGCTTCATGTTTTCCTCTGAAAGGTTTCTTAAAGAATAAATAGAGCAAAGGCAAAAAAAATCCTCTGCTCTGAAATTGAGTGCTCACATTTAGATAAGCTGCTTTCTGGAAGGGAAGGAGTTTCTGGTCTTTGTTTTGCTTATGGCAACTTCTTTAGTGTATAGACATACAGGTTCCTCCATATTTTGAACAAAATTTGAGGCTCGATACTGTTGAATCATGCCCTTGCTTACTTTTGTTTGTGTATGCAGATTCTACCCCTTAATCCATGAAAATCATTTTTACAGCTTAGGGTATAAAGGGAGGTTTCAGGTGTTGCTCTGGGGTAAGCATAAAGATCGCTAGGAGTTAGACCTTTCCGAATATGAGGAAGCAGGTAGCAATCCTGCATAGAATGGGTTTCTCCTCTTGCTTGGAGAAACAGCATGCATTCCCCTGTAACAAAACTCTTTCACTGACAGATGAAGGCAAAGCTCTTTCTGCTCCAGAGGAAAGCAGACCTGTGAATGTGCACTCTCCCTGCCTTTCTATGAAAGACCTCAGTGCTACTACCTGTGTTGTTTCCTCACTCAGGTGTACAACCAGCCTGGTGTTAGCTATGCTCTGCCGTGTGAGACTTCTCTGAGCCTGTTCCTAACTGCCTGTGTGGTCTAGTAGGTGCAGGAGTAGCTGCTGCACAAAACCTAAGGGCAGGCATTAGTAAGTGTAGGAGTTGTGCTCTCCTTCTTGGGGGAGGAACTTGCTTTGATGAGAACGTCAGAGATGCTTGAGCAGTTTTAGAAAGAACAGCTTTAAGTGCCAGAATGCATCCTGGCATCTTCCTTGGACAGTATTATCATCATCAGAAAGGGAAAGATGCACTTGCTGTAGGCAGTAGAGAGACAAACCATTAATGTCATGGCACAACTGTCTTAACAGAGGCCCAGCCTCACCTGATAACATTGTGAAACCCACAGGACAGATCTTCTTGAGTCATCCTGTAAGGCCCTGATAACACCTGAATGTCACAAACACCCTTGCCTTGGACAGGGATGGGCTGATGACTGGGGATTGTCTACCAAGAAGAGAACCTGTGGAAGCGGGACACTGCCTTGTGGGCCAGGTCCCTGTTCCTAAAACATGCAAAGACCATGTGTCTTCTGCACATGCATGCCTGTGAAAGATCATCACTTGGTCAGTCCCAGGGTGGAGGTGGGGGAGGGGAGCAGTGAGCCCCCCAAGACCCCCACAATCCACTGACTCATTTCTAGACCATCTCTGGACATTCCTGAGCACACACTGTGCCCACCTGGTGGTGACAAACCCCCCGCCTATGGGGCGGGCACACTGGGTTATACAAAGGGGAAACATAGTTTTGGAGCGCACCCATCACCTGATGACTACAGCAAAAAACCTCACTGGATGCAAGGGCGGTGATACCTTTTTCTTCTCTTTTTTTTTCTCTCTTTATTTCTGCCATTCTCTTTGTCTCTAACTTCATCTTCAACACATGAGGGTAAGACCGTTACAGCCGTTATCTTTCGTAGTTCCACTGAGTTTGAAGTAAATTTGTGATTTGTTTGAACCTCTTGAGTATCACAGAATCACAGAATCACAGAATTGTTGGGGTTGGAAGGGACCTCGAGACATCATCAGGTCCAACCCCCCCATTACTCCTGACTACTGCACAGAGACTTAAAATTTAACCTCACCCACCAAGTAGGATGGGACACATCCCAAAAAGGAACATATGCCAGTATATATTTATTTATATATATATATATTATATATATATATATATATATCACAAGTTTACAAGGTTGAAGTGGAGCACTGGGACCAGCGCTGTTTAACATCTTTGTCAGTGATACAGACAGTGGGATCAAATGCACCCTCAACAAGTTTGCCGATGACACCAAGTTGTATGTCCTATAGACATACAGGAGGCAAGGGATGCCATCCAGAGGGACCTGGACAACCTCAAGAAGTGGGCCTGGGCAAACCTCATAAGGTTCAACAAGGACAAGTGCAAGGTCCTGCACGTGGGTTGGGGCAATCCCAAGCACAACTACACCCTGGGCAGAGAGTGGATCGAGAACAGCCCTGAGGACAAGGACTTGAGGCTGTTGGTGGATGAGGAACTCAACATGAGCCAGCAGTGTGCACTTGCAGCCCAGAAAGCCAACTGTATTCTGGGCTGCATCAAAAGAAGCGTGTCTTGTGAGACCCCACCTGGAGTACTGCATCCAGCTCTGGGCTCTCCAACATAAGGACATCGAGCTGTTGGAGTGAGTCCAGAGGAGGGCCATGAAGATGATAACAGGGCTGGAGCGCCTCTCCTACGTGGAAAGACCTGTTCAAGCTGGAGAAGAGAAGGCTCTAGGAAGACCTTATTGTGCCCTTCCAGTACTTAGAAAAGGAGCTTATAAGAAAGATGGCGACAGACTTTTAATAGGGCCTGTCATGATAGGACAAGGGGCACTGGCTGTAAACTAAAAGGGCAGATTTAGATTAGATATAAGGAAGAAATCCTTCCTTGTGAGGGCGGTGAGGCGCTGGCACAGGCTGCCCAGAGAAGCTGTGGCTTCATCCTCCCTGGCAGTGTTCAAAGCCAGGTTGGATGGGGCCTTGGGCAGCCTGGTCTGGTGGAGGGCGTCCCTACCCATGGAAGGGGGTTGGAACTAGATGGGCTTTGAGGTCCATTCTAACCCAAACTGTCCTGTGATTGTATGATTAAGCCCTGTTGCTGGGGAAGGGAGGAAAAGGCCAACATTGATATTCCAACAACTGCTCTCCAAGCTAGAGGAAGACCAAAGAAACTTTATTCTTCAATGTATCAAGACATGTAGAGAAAACAAAGAATAACAGCACATCAGCTGTTATGGCCTCCCTTGAAACACAGAGGACACATAGAGCAAATGCTATTAAATGAAAAACAGGTTTCATGTCAACAGTTTTCAGCATGTTTCTTGTGCAGGTATGTATTACAGAACAGGCTGTGTCCTTCAGATACGCATCACGGGAGCAGCACCTGAATGTGGCACACAGCTTACTGCATGTGTATGTTTATGGTGTGTGCGTTCTGTACTCGGTTATTATGATGAGTGGCAAACCTAAATAGGGCTGGAAACTTCTCTATGGTTGCCTAGCCTCTTCCATGTGAGACCAACCTTTTAGTTGTTTATAAATTTGCCGGTATTTGAGTGTTTTCAGAGAATTTTTCTGTCTCATGTTCATTTTGGGGTGAGAGAAGAAGAGGGGAGAGAGGGGAAGAATATTATCTAGAGCAACTGAGGCACGTTTGGAAATCAGTCTCACAGAAGATACCCCCTGTATTTTGGCAATGTTTCTTTTATAAGATGATAACGTCTCACGCTTTGGAACCCCGGATTTCTTATCTGGGGAAAGATGGTGCTTTCATGGCAAGAATGTACTTTTTATTTAGGAAAAGCAGCCCCAAACATAAGCTGGTTCTGTTAGCTTTTGTGAAGGGAAAAAATAAAGTCAGTCTACGCCCTCTTAAAGTTTTCTAGTGCTTTAAATTTTTCCAAGTTTTGTCTTCTCTAGAGTAGATTTGACCTGTCGCTGTCAGTCTGGACTCTTTAAGTATCCTGTCTGGTCTCAGTGCTGAGATGCAAACAGAAGCAGGGAATCTTGCTTTTTCCTCCCCTGCGAGTTCAGAAAATGTTGACCTCAATCAGCTGCCTGATTTGGACCAGAGTAAGACGTGTTGGTGGGGAGAGTGCAAATGGGAATGAATGGGTTAAGGAGTTTGTAGCAGGAGATGAAGGTGAGACAAAATGACACTAAGAGTGAGTACGGGAAACAGAGACTAGATAGTCAAGAACATGGACTTGAGGAGTATGGGAAGAAAAAGAAAAGATCCTGGAGTTGCTGGGGATAGAAGGTGGAGTTATTTGGAGCAGTGGGCAGATTGAATTGAAAGAGGCAACAGACCTGGCAAGCTGCTTTGTCTTTAAGATACTAAGATGGTGAGAGGATGAAATTAGAACTTAGGGTCCTGCAGGCTGAGGAATGTATTGGGTAGAGGAAAGCAGGCAAGGAGCTTATGGATAAAGAATGGAGATGGATGACCAGAAACTGAGGAAGGTCACATCCCAATAAAAGCCTCTGTCTCTAATCCTTCTAGCTTATATTGCCATCCAGACCTCTGTCCCCATCAAGATAACCTCCTCACATGATATGCTGTTTTGTAATGTTTTCCCAGACTGCTAGATCTGGAGCACACATGGTGCAGATCATTCCCAACATATATGGTGCAGATCATTCATTGTTCTGACCCTATACTCCAAAATGATGCAACAATTTCTAGAATTCATGAAAAATACCTACAGGTATTATATAGATATTATTATAGGTGATGGACATACTGTTACTAGTAAGGCCAGACTAGAACAAGCCCCAAGTTGTGCGACCAGGCTGACAACGGATCAGAGAACAGTATGTTCCCTCATTTTCCAGCGGCTTAGTTATGATGCGGAAAATAGGCTTTCATGTTGCTGAGCAATAACTACACTATTTCAAGAGTCGATTTAAAGCTATCCACTAAGAACAACAAGAGGAGTCGGGGGTGATTTCTTGATGTGAAAGGACTGAATCTGTGACAGTCAATAATGACAAATGACATGACTAAGATGAAATTCCCAAACAGGTTACGAAGTCCTATCTCAGCAGAGTCTTGATGTATTGTAGCACTTGCCAGCCAACACGTCTTCTTTCACTCTTTGGCAGCCCTCCAAAGATTTTTCTTCTGTGGTGTCTGTCAATAACGCAATTGCATTCACTTCAAAACCTGAGGGCAAGGGTGGTGCAAGGTGCCTGCAGCTCGGGTCAGTGTGCCACTGCATGGCATCGCTTGGGGCTGCCTGCAGCATCCATGGCTTTGCAGGACCGTATAGACACTCAAGGAAGGGAAGCTGGGGCACTCTCGGGATGTGTGCGCTGCTCCTGGCTCTCCAGTACATGGCGGGGCAGGTGAGGCAAATGGCACAGCGTGGGTGGTGCAGGACGGTCGGGTGGCCAACGCTGTGTGTGCTGGCCAACGTTTGGGCACGCCTGTGGGCACTGGAGGTGCAGTTGAGGTGCCAGGTGCCATGGTGGTGTGCAGTGAGGGCAGGAGAGAGGCGATGGCAGCAGCCGGTGTGACATGCAAGACCCAGCCAAGAGTGGCCGTGGGTAGGCAGCGCGTGGGAGGCCGGCACAGGCAAGGCAGCGGTGCCAGCAGCGGTGCCGGCGGCCCTGCACTGGGCAGGGCTGTGCCTCCGTGGGTGTCAGCGGGCGCCTCAGCTGCCGGCGGTGGGGCACAGCGAAGGACGGAGGGGTGGCACCGCGCTCGCCGGAGGGCTGAGGCGGCGGGGAACAGGAGGGTTTGGCCGTGCAGGGGCGGGCGGTGGGGCCACTCTCCCTGCGGGATGGCGCCGCTGACAGCAAACGCCGCTCGCCGCCCCGCCGACTGCGGGAGGGGCGGCCGCTGAGGCGTGACGGCGAGGGGCGGGTAGGCGGGAGAGAGCCGCGGCGGGACCTGCAGTGAGAGCGGCGGGGGGGGGGGGTAGGAGAAGGGGGGGCGTCATCAGGTGCCGCCGGTGGGCTCCCCGTGCCCCGACCCCGCCGCGGCAGCCGCCTCCCCCCGCGCAGGGAGGGCGCAGGCGGCCATTAAGTTTCCTCTCCGATCGCCTGACAGCCTCGGGCCCGCGCGCGCGGCGCCTCCCGCGCGCTGGGAGGCGGGGGGGGGGGGGCGGGGGGTGTGTGTGACAGGAGGGGAAGGCGAGCGCGTGACGCCCTCCGCGCTCCGCCCCCCCCGGCTCCTGCTACCGGCGCCACCAGATCGGCCCGGCTTGGGCGGGCGGCGCGGCCATGGAGCCGGAGCGGGAGTGCCGGGTGCTCTCCATCCAGAGTCACGTCGTCCGCGGCTACGTGGGCAACAAGGCGGCCACGTTCCCCTTGCAGGTGAGCCGCTGCGGACGGGGCCTCCGCCGCCCTGGGGCGGCTGGGGGAGCCGGGAGCGTGGCATGACGGTAGGGCTGCCCGGAGGGTTCCGCCGGGCCGGGCCGAGCCGAGCCGAGCCGGGGGGCGGGTAGGCAGGTGGACGCCTCCTGCTAAGCGGGGGCAAGGTCAGGGACCTGGCGAGAGCAGCCCGCCCTCCCCACCCTCTCAAGTGTCAGAGCGCGGGGCCGAGGCGGGGGTAGCCGCGGGCAGCGACCGTCCCGGCTCCCCGCGCACGCTGGCGCGCCGGGGCCGGTGCGGCTGCGGCTCCCGCCGGCTGCGCTTCTCACGGCGCGGCCCGCGGCTCCCTCTGCCGTGATGCCGGCTTGGCGGCTGTGCGAAGGCGAGCGGGCTTACAAGGGTGGGGGGCGAGGGGGAGCGCCTGTGGCGGGCTTGCCCGGCGTCGTGGCGCGGTGTTGTGCGGGAGCCCGTGCCTGTCACCCAGGCGTGTGCGCCGGGCGCCCCTGCGTGAAGGTGTCCGCGGCTCGGGCTTGCGTGTCCCGCGGTGGGGCCGGGCAGCGGGCCTTCCTGGACAGGTGGCCTTGTGTTGGTACGAAGCGAAGTCCTTCTGGTCCCTGGGAGCGGCGGGGCTGGGGAACCCTCCGCCCTTCTGTTTCTGAGGCTGTAGGGAAGCTGTAGTAGAGTATAAGGACCACTCAGTGACTGTACAAGGCCGGGACAGAACAACTGGCTGTTGTGTTCTGGGGCTGGATCTTGGCCTTCACGGCTGTCATGTGCTGACTTCAGAGTTCCTTGCTAAGGTCACCTATCTGTGTGCTATACAGAGAGCCTTTGCATGTCTCACCGTGCCTGTATCTCATTCGTGTCTCAGCATCGAGAGATCTTTGAGGCTTGGCGCAGGTGTGGCTGTATGAAGCTTGCTGTCTAAGAATCTCACGGCCAGAACAGAGTGTTTTGTGACGTTGGGTTATCTGGGTACGTGTTTAGCCAACGGTGGTGTATTCTCACTCGACTAGGCACGGCACGAGAGATGGTATTGTCCGATAAACCGTGCACTTGAGACCAGGCCTGCAGCAAGCTAGCACTGCATCCTCTTAGCACCATCCACTTACAGTGCAACCAAGTCTCTTGAGCACTGGTGTGTGGTGAGGGGTGATGTACTTATGAAATCCATGTATTGTGGGAAAAACTCTGTACGTGGAGACCTGTGCCTTAAAGGCTGTCATGATCTGCAGGCCAACTGTCCCTCGTTTCCTACCAAGGGATTTCTACATTGTGTGCCCCTCCCTGCTCCACCAGCTATTTTTACTCTGCTGTAACCTTTCTGTGGCATGTGAGCCTCTGTATGGGTATCTTGTACGACTTGGCAAATCAGTTCTTGTAAAGTGTCTTTACTTCCTTGACTGTGACGTTATGAAATACTACTTCAGTTAAAAAAAAAACCCAACAAAACCCTGTTGATGATGGGTTCAGTTTAGGAGGCTGTGTGATGTTCCTCAGTCTGTGGGGCTAACAGGAAGTTGCTGGAGTGGGAAGGAAGATAGTTGGGGAACAGCTGAGCTCCTGTCACTACAGGCTGCACTTGAAAGCCTGTGTAGACAACCCTTAATGAATCTGTGCTTGCTAGGATGTTATTTAAACCCTGGTTTTGCTGGAACATCAGATGTACCAAGTTGCCACCAAGGGAAGTTTTCCTTTTTTTATGCTTTCTTGAAACAAGGAAAGGAATTACAAACCCGAGTCTCTTTTTTTTAATGCATGTGTATGAATGAAACCTGATGTTAGTCTTGAGGATGGGTGCAAATCTGGCATGTTTAGGGTAATTTCCCATTCTCTTTTTTACTTTGGTCTTCTGAAACTCTGGCTAAATGAAGTTTCCTTCTGAGCTCTTCAGCACTGAGTTTGCAAGGCACGATATACATAGATCTCTGCGTGTGCATCTGAGGTCTGATGGGCTGAAATCCTGACAGAACAGTTCAGGAATCTGCAATTGAATTGCAGCAGCCAAATAGAAAACCAGACTGGGTTTCACCTGCTGTTTGCAGGCTTCTGCAAAAACATCAGTTGCACTTGAGTCAGTTGATCTTTGGTGGAAGTCTGTGATGTTCTTACTTATTGGCAATAGCGTAGCAATGTGCACAGCAGAGAGGTGTTTAATGTCCTTTCTAGCCAGTTGGCTTTGCTTTGTCAGGCTTCCATTACACTAACAGCTAAATTATTTTAAAAGTATTGTAAATGTAGGTGTTTGGAAATACTTTCTCTGTGAAGTACATGGTAAACACTTTCTATATAGCAGTCACAGCACAAGAGACCATACATTAGAGCAGTGATCATAATGGAAGTAATATAACGTGAGTGTGAAATGCTAGAACTCTTTATATGATTTCAGGTTTGAATACATTTAAGTAATTTGAGATTCTAGATTAACTAATAAATCTTAGAGCAAACATGCACCTGGATTTTCCAGGCAGTAAAATACCAGGAAATGAACTGCCCTCAGCGGTGCTTTGAATTCTGCCTTGCTGGATTTAAGATTCATATATTACACCCATTGTAACGTTAGGTCTTTTGAATGAGTGTTTTGGTCTGTGTGGTCAGTCCTTTGGGCTCTGCGAGTTTCTGAGCGAGAGGTTTGAAAGTCCCAAGAAGGGACAAGAGAAGGTCCCAGCCCATTTCACCTGGGCACCGGATGTCAGGGTTTGATTATCCTCCTGTCTGCAAGCCAGGAACTGTTGATCTTTGCTTACGTGTAGGTAACAGTGAGATCCAGAGAGGTCTGTACTTTCTGTTCTTACCTTGTTTGATAATGCCAATGGAACATGATTTATGGCTTGGGTTTTCTTCTTCCTGCCCTAATACTCATAGAATTCGAGAAAAATCTTGCCTCTGTTTTGAATATTTAATTCTTGACTTGTTTTTATATCTGCTTGCCTTAAAGATAAAGCTAAAAACATCGTCAATTGCCATTAATTATTTGGGTCTGGAGAATGAAACAGTTCTGTATGGTAAGACAGCACCATAAACAGCTGCTACAATACAGGTTAAGATGGTCTTTTGAAACCTGTTCAGTGATATTTTAATTTTTTTTTCTTCCCTGCTGAACATAAATAGTTGTCTGTTCAAGTATTAATAAGAATAGATGATTCTCACTCTTAGACTAGTCCTCAGTGATTGACTTCTGCAAAAGAACTAGTAAGTCTACATTTTAGCTCCTCCTTAATTGTAGAAAAGATGGGAAAATAGCTTTGGTCAGCATGGATGGTAATTTCTTTGATATTTAAGGATGGTCTTGAATTGCATTGTTCAAGGCCAAGGGTATAATTTGCTTTCATATGCCAAGACCAAAACCATTATCAACCCATCCTTAATGATTATCTGCCGCCCTAGCAAAAAAGTGTAAGTTTTTTTTTTCTTTCTTTCTTTTGTTGAACAATGTAGTCAAAGGTATTAAGTACTGTACAGAAAGAGAAAGAGCATCTCTTATTTAAGATGACTGCTCTGGTTTTCAAAACCTGCTTCTATTGTGTTAATTATGAGTCAGAAGAACGGTGAATCAATCAAAAGCCTTTACGAATGACAGTAAGAAATGTTCCTACTGGCTACCTCTTATTTTTGTTACAGATCAAAGGCTAAAAAAAGCCTAACCTTTAAAGAAAAAATAAATGCAAAGATAAAATAGTTTATTTTATCTTTGTAGTTCACAATTATTGTCCTCAATTATATATCTGAAATGAATTGAGCCTCTAGAATCATACTTCAAATGACGCTTGTGGAAGCATGGTTTTCTTACTTGCCTCTGTATCTGTTCTTAGAAAGGTAAATGAGGGACAGATGAGTTCAAAACCAAACTAACTCCCTCACCCCTCGGGGAAGGCTTATTCATAACGTTTTGTTGTTGTGTGGATGTCAGTAGTTGCAGAAACCTGGCAAATACCAGGTGGAAAGTGAGGCTCTGAAAACTACTTGTAACCTGGAAGGTCCTAACAAGGTGATTCATGGCAGTCTTGGGTTTTTAAGGAAAGGCTTTACCAGAACTTCTCAGAAGTGCTTGTCCAGATAGACCCTCCTAAGAAGAACAGGTGGCTCTGGCCCTCCAGGAGCTCTGATGTACTGTGAGAACTTTGAACTTCTGTGAAGGTTGTAGGAGATGGACCTTTGACCTGTGTGGTAAACTGGAAGGGGGAGTAAGACAGGTCTCACAGAGCACAGGAAAGCGGAACACTCCTTGAAATGAAGTAAGAAAGTAAAATAGGGGTGGTGACCATCACTCTTTCAGCTCTTAATACTGCTTGAATACAGACTAGACTGAGGCAAAAAGCTGAGAGAAGAATACTGGGATCTCCCTTAGCAATATTAGGTTACATTTGCGTAGCACTGTAAGCTAAGAGATCCCAAATTTCTTTACAAACTTTTAACAGAAATCTTTTCTACTACTAATGCAAAATGCTCAATCTGAAAGATTACAGTAATTTCAGCCTGTGTAAAAGAAGTGCAGCCTGGACTGCTGACGTGCTGTGGACTCTAAATTGCAGAGTCTCTAATGAACTCTGCGAGAGCGGTGCTGACTGAACATCTGAGGTCGAGTCGAAGTGTGTGTGATAGTAGTGTCCATAACTGTTCCTACAAATCACTTAAGTGTGGCAACTTGTTAAATAAGCTTTTCTTATGAAGATACAGAAATGCTGTGGCATGTTCCTACAGGTTGATTGTATATTACAGCTGAAAAGCTGGAAAAAGCATTTTAAGATGCATTAAAGTTTGTTTTGCAGCACGTCTATAGGGCCAATTGACCAGTTGTCATTTTAAACTTTTCTTTTTTCTTTTAAAAAAAAGGAGATTATAAATATTTACAGTGATTGATTATAATTATAATTTGTGATCTTTTTCATGGTATATTGTGAAAATTGGAACTATGCAAATGCATAGACTGAAATTTGACATGTTTACACATGGTGTGCTGGAGGGTGTGCTATAGCAAAGAAGTAATAGCTTTTGTTTTTAGACCTAAATGTAATCCTGTGATCCCACACAACACAGCAAAATGTATTAAGGAGGATCCCATTTGGTGACTTCAGAGCAAGCAAAACTGCCTTACCCTCGTTTACCCACTTGCTTTGGAAAAAAATAAGATTGAGTCATCAAGAAATTGCAAATCATATTGAAGGACTGGAAAACCTTGCCTAAAGGTGGATTTGCACTGTTTGTATGAAGAATATAGTGTACTGAGAGGCTTGGTAGCAAGTGTTTACTTGCTTAAGGCATTTTTTTTCTGCTAGGAAATGGCCTTCTGTCTTTAAGCCTTAGAATTTTTTTTATCATTTGAATTCTTATGCCTTATTTCTGCTCCAGATGAAACAACAGAGAAACTGTTTTTTTTCTGTACAAACAAAAAAGGATGGGCAGCAGAGTCAATATTGATCAGATTTCTAAAAGAAAAAATGGGAGCTTTAAGTTGAAGTTAATATCTATATTAAAATGTACTGAAATAAATGAAAAAAATAGAAGTATAATTTGAAATCTGAAATGAAATCTTCAATTGTATGTAGAGATACAGCTGAGGAAAATGCGACATAGAAAGCTACTCATACTTCTCTAAAATGTCCCTTGCAGTGTTGTCTCTTTTCCTTTTTCCTGTCTACATCCAAAATGATGGTCAGCTTTCCTTGAAGAGCATATTTAGTCATTTTCAATAAAGGATACAGCATTATCCATGGCTGGCTGAGCACACGCCAGGCAAGTATTTTTAGCCTCTTTAGGCTGAAAAGATGCAAGTGGAAGTTCCACTTCAGTTGCTTGTGCTGTGTGGAAAGCAGGCTTGAGTTGGTGAAGCAAGGATAACGTCAGGAGTCTGACATCAGTCCTGGTATAGCGTGCAGCTGTATAGTAACCCACAGGGGGGAACAAAAATAACCAACTGAGGAGGATAAAATCTGAAACGTGCCAAGCAGAGCTGTACTGGTAGATAATTTGAGCCCAAACAGAAGCCAGGATAGTTCATCACTGTGTGACTTGGCAGCCGGGGGGGTAGCTTGTCATAGCAAAGAAGTATCACTGAACTGAAATCTGGCTATGCTGAGATACCTGATTTTTTTTGAAGCGTTTGCTTGGGGGTGCTGGTGGGTGCGAAGCCCGATGTGGCAGTGTGCGCTCGCAGCCCAGAAGGTCAAACGTATCCTGGGCTGCATCCCAAGCAGCGTGGCCAGCAGGTGGAGGGAGGGGAGTCTGCCCCTCTACTCTGCTCTTGTGAGACCCCACCTGGAATGCTGCGTCCAGTTCTGGGCCATGAAGATAATTAGAGGGCTGGAGCACCTCTCCTGTGAAGACAGTCTGAGAGAGTTTGGCTTTCTCAACTTGGAGAGGAGAAGACTCTGGGGAGACCTTATAGCGGCCTTCCAGTACCTGAAGGGACCTACAGGAAGGCTGCAGAGGGACTTTTTAGAAGGGCATGGAGTGATAGGATGAGGGGACATGGTTTTAAATTGAAGGGGGTAGATTTAGATTGGATATTAGGACGAAATGTTTCACAGTGTGGATGGTGAGGCACTGACAGAGGTTGGCCAGGGAAGTGATGACTTGCCCTCTCCCTGGAAGTGTTTAAGGTTAGGTTGGATGGGGCCTTGAGCAGCCTGGTGAAGTGAGAGGTGCCTCTGCCTGTGCCAGGGGGTTGGAACTTGATGATCTTTAAAGTCCCTTCCAACCCAAACCATTCTGTCATTCTGTGACTCATTTGTTGATGCTGTTTCATCTGTGACGCTTCTGAGCTCCAGTTCCCTGAACATCTGGAACAATTACCCATAGAGCAGGAGAGTGAGCTGTGAACTGCAATACCAAAACCTCTTACATGGTTCATTTAAAAAAGTGAACACCACAAAACCAAAAGAGCAAAAAACCAAAACCCCCTCACTTCACTTCCTGCCAGCCAGTGTAGGTTTTAACCATATGGACTAGTTTGGGCCGAGTAGAAATCCTTCCATGGTGATCTAACTTGGCTCTCTTGGGAATGCAGAGCACCTCTTGCCAGAGGGAAGTGTGGGGCTGAGACGATTCAGCACTTACTGAGAACTGGTAAGAGTCTCCCCTGTGGCAAAGCAAAAGCTGGAGAGCTGCTTTCTGATCTGTACATGCAGTTGTTTTGGAGAACAGACGTAAACTGCTTTCCTGACCAGCAAAACCTTTCCAGTCTAACCACAACTGACCCTCTCTTCCCCACTGTGGGGTCCAGTTGTGTTTTGCCTCTCAGAAGAGGATCTGTGTGGAAATCTCAGGCAAGGGCAACACAGCGGTCAGTGACATAAATAAGTGGAAGGGGGAATCCATGGCAATTTTCCGGAATAGCATTCACTAGGTCATCATAAATGAAACTGCCAAAGCAGTGAAGTGCTGGTCTGTCCCACAATATCAGAATAAGGCAACATTTTTTTCTCTTACATTCACTTTTCTGGCAGAAGGCCCTATCTCATAGGTCTGAGCACCATGTTACCTGTGGAAACCATCAGACACTGAGGAGAAATGGGAAGAACGTTTAAAACTGAGGCCAGCAGGGATAGGATTTCCTGCAGCACCTTAATTCTTTATCCTTGCTGGTTGTGGACCAGCACAAGCTACAACCAGCATCGCAGCTCGATACCTTTATAGTCAGATGTTGCTGTTAGATTTCTATTGGGGATGGTGGTTTCTGTTCTCACTGTAGTTAGTGGAAGTAAAATTGTACCTTTACTCATTCATGTAACAACCAAACCGTTATATGGCAACTTAGTGTTTAAATTTGAGAGATTTTATGTTGTCACCTATCCTCTAGGTATAGTTTCACGATCTGCTGGCTCTGGGAGCAAAGCCAGCTTGAGAAGGGCCTGCTCTTCACTTATCACCACCAGCTGGTTCTCCCACCTGCACTACTTTGCTGCCCACTTCAGCTCTTCAAGGAAAGTCATTTTGTGAGGCCACGTGGAAACCTGCTCTTAAGAAGCCATCCAGATAACAAAAAACCTGACAAAGAGTGAAAAGAAGAAAATGTTTTTTTATCTTGTGAATCAGTTTCCTGATCCAGTTCCCCGCACAGCCCCACAGACATCTTTGTCATAACTGAGGTGCCAGAGCAGGAGCAAGCCCCAGGCTCCTGCACCTGGCATCCATGGAAGGAAACATTCCTCAAAGTATGTTCTCTATTATCTAAGACATCTGCTTGGTCTGAAGAATTGGTGAGGCATTTAACTGTTCTCTCCTTTCCCTGCGGTGCCCTTGGTGTGGTGTTTCTATGGTGCAGTGTTTCTTTTGGGGAGTTGCTTCCTGTTCTGTTGTGCTGCAGTTTAACATCTGCAGCCTTGGTTAGGAGGGTGGTACCCATTCATAGCCTGCCAAAGAAGGCCGGATAAAGTGTATGTGCTGGGTATGACAAATCTTTCTTGTAGGGCAACTTCACCCTAGATGGACATAATGTGATTGCAGTGCCTTGCTGATGGACTGGGGTTAAAGGGCTAGCTGTCCAAAATATGAACAGCAGGATTAGGAATAAAATAAAGAATGCATTGTGGGATTCCCTCCCATTTCACTTACTAAAATAAACAATAGATTAAATCCATGCCTGTTGGAACTATTGCTACTGTTATGCCAGCCTCTCCTAATCAGTGTTTGTAAACTTCCTTGGTTAGCACTGTGGGTGATTCCAGTTGGCAGGAGTTTGCAGTGACAAGTCTGGTGTTTTTGTCAGATGACATCCAAGTGCAGAAGGAAGGAGCATGAAGATGATGAATCTGAAATTTGCAGATTTTATAGCTCTACAGAAGAATGTGAAGTTGCAACTTCTTCATCTGAACTTAGAAGTCACTAAAGTCACTCTTACCCGACAGTAAAAAGAGGCTCAGGATGGGGGTGGGAATGTATTTTTTGGGTAGAATGAGATCAGGCAGCTGCAGTACCACCTCATTGGCCTTTTTTTTAATGTTTGTCCTCTAGTGGAGAGAATGAAGGGGGAAACAGAAGCTGTTACTTCCTTGTCTTTCATTACCTTTGCCTTTACAAATCAGTGTCTTACAGATCCATTGCTTGATCCCACCCCAGATGGAAGGAATGCCCTCCTGCCCGTAGGAAGGTTAATAGAGCAGCTGTACCACAAACCTCTTGACTCTGCAGTCGGGTTGATCCTGGGCTGAACTGGTGTAACACATGGAGCAATGGCAGTGAGCGTGTGCATCCCAGGCACAAGAGGCTGTTTGTTTGAGTGGTCTATGAAAAAATGCTGATGATGTAGAACAGGGAATTTCTTAGTGCTGAACAAAATGGCTTTGAAGGAATTTTGATAAAGGCACGAATTTTATGTCAGCTTTGTATTTTGCATTGAATAGTTAACAGTGTATGCTAATTAGTCTGTCAGGGTGGAAAGTGAAACAGAGTGACCTGGTGGTATTTGCTTTAAAGTATTCCAGTGTCTCCAAGGCTTATTTGGAGAAGCATCTCTAAGGCACAATTATCCTTACTTTGAATGTGGCCTGATTATATTTCCGATATATACTTCTATTGTGAGCCTTTTCAGCAAAATCAAGAACTAAACTATTTGAGAACAGAATCACTGCAGTCTCAGGCTGTTCTAGTCTTTTCTGTTCAGATGGTCACGATGTAACAGCTACATCAGCCCATCTGCAGACTCTCAGTAAGCACTGATTTTGCCAGAGCACCTTGACAGAAATGGCAGTCTGCTCTGGCAGAAGAGAGAGGTGTTCGGTTTTCACTCCAGTCTTTAGTACGTCCTCTGTGGCATCCAGTGCTGAGATCAGCTTGTAAATCCTGAAAATTGGTATGCAGTTGATCAGAGGTGAAAAGGGAGTGTCACTCAAGAAAGGGCTTTAGGCTACCTGAGGTCATCATCTTGTCTTGTTTTGGCTCATGTGGGGCTAGTTGTTGTGGAACCTGAGAAGTTGTAGCCATAGAGCAACAATGAAGCATCAAATAAATGTGGCTGCAGAGTATATAGAATATCCCAGACTTCTCCACACCTACCCTGCTCTCATGGATGTTCTTTGTAACTAGAAAGCTAAGTTGGGAAGGAAAGAAGACATTTCAGAGACACAGACTTGAGATTACAAGAAGTTGAGGTGAAAGTTGAGGAAAGTGCCTGGTGGTTTCTGCTTCTGCTTTTTCTGGGATTTTATTTTTTTTCTTAGTGTGAAGGTGAACAAGTCTAACCAGGTTGTTCGTATTGATTGTGTGTGTTGATTGTATAGTCTTCGTATCCTGTATTTTATAGGTTGGGGTTTTTTGTTTTTAAAGAGTGTAAAGCTCTCATTTTTAACAAGTATCTGGTACTATCCAATTACTTTAATATATGTTAGAGCCTTCCCTGTGTTTCCTGTGCCTACCTTTGTTCCTGATGAAATAACTTCTTTATTTTTCCTCAAGGTCATCAGCTGTATTTTTTTATTGTGTTTTGTAATTGTCTGTTTTAACCTCAGAATCTGAAGTGGCCTTTTTTGTACCTGATTAATGAATCGCCAACATCATCTCCAACATCCCTGTTCCTAAACTAGTTTGTTTGTTCTTGTATTTTTGTCCTGGGACAATGTCTCTGATATCTTAATGATTTTCCATTGCCGTGCTTTGCCAACTGGTGCACTAAGATACAGCGATACTATACATGTTAATTAAAATTCATAGTCATGGCTAAGATATTTGCATTGGGATAAACTTCACATTCTTAAACTTAATAAAAAATTGTGTGTATGTTTATTTGTATTTTGTGTATATATATTGGAGATGCAGGATTTGGTCTTAATTTTTTTTTTAAATGCTACCATGTGCTTTGATTGATACAAACCAAAGCTCTTCACCATTACTTGGAAAGCTTGACTGGCTCTTGAAGCTGAGGACTTTTTTTTTTTTCCTTTCTCTAGAGCCCCTAGGCTTTTCTTCTGCTTCCATTAGCTTCTGAGAATTAACCACTGTGTTTTGTTTTGAGCATATTGGAAGGATTCCATAAAAACCCATTTAATTTGTGGGGAAAAATAGCAGGGTTTTGTGTCCGTGGGAGTTGTTGGAGCAGCAGGTGGCATGGTCTGTGCTCTGAAAAACAAAGTACAAGACCACACGTATTGCCCAGTACTGCAGAGCTCATGGCAGCAGGCAGGTAGAGCACATAGAGTGCAGTGTAATCCATTCTCAGTACCGTAAATTCCCGAAGCTCTTTGGTGGCGGGAAGGGACCCGTGTCTTGTTCTAGCCTGGTGTCTGAGGAACAGGACACTGGCTTTTTACGTCTGAGTTCAAGTGACACTAGTTTAAGCATGATGCTTTGCAGAGTGAAGGTCTCCCTTCTTTGTCCCTTTCTACTGAGA
This sequence comes from Gallinula chloropus, assembly GCF_964237585.1. Classification (NCBI taxonomy): domain Eukaryota; kingdom Metazoa; phylum Chordata; class Aves; order Gruiformes; family Rallidae; genus Gallinula; species Gallinula chloropus. The sequence continues at coordinate 119,520,698 of NC_140085.1, forward strand.
CGATGGTTCCACGCGAGCGTAACGCTTGTCCAGGTCACAGGGGTCTGTGGCGGCTTAAATCCGTAATGCCTTCAGGAGGGGAATAGCATTTGAAATGGCATGTGTTCTTCACAGCTGCTCTGAAGCCTGTAGTGGTGCTGTGTTCTAGATAGGGGGATGACAGGCCATGTTCTCTAGTAGCTTTCCTTTTACTTCTTTAAATGGCAATGCAATAGATAGAAAAGTGTTCAGAAATGTGGAGGTCAGACTGCAGTGATCTTCCTGTAGTTTAGAACTTACCCATCTTGACCAAGAGTGCAGCTGAAAAGTCTTTCGTTAGCACAAACTGCTGGTGTTGTACCAGGAGGATGAGTGCACACAGGTTTGAGATAATAGACCCTTCTAGAACTGGTTTAAAACAACATTGTAAGATCTTCCATGTTCCCTTCCTCCTTAAGCTCGCTGCAAGGACATGTTTTCCTGCAGAGACTGTGGTTCTAAACTAAGATGTTTTTGCAGCACGTAGGTCAGAGTCTGAGCCAGCTAGCAATAAAGACAAGCCTGGTCGTCACTTCTGATGGAAGCACTTAGATCTGCCAGGGTTTCATGACTTCGTGACTTGTCCCTAGGCATGATTCAGCCACTGAGTAGGAGAGCACCTGAAATTAGTGGTTGTTTCTGAAAAACATACCCATGTGTTGATCTTGCCCAGTAAAGAAAACAAATCAGTAGCACAGTTTGAGTGCACATATCCAAATCCTTGATTTGGAATTCTGCCCATAATTCACCGTGCTGCCTTTTAAAGTTCTGTCTGGATGATGTTGATTCGCTTCTCTAGTCTGTGCTAATTTTCTTCTCACTGTTCTTAATAGTTGCTGCTACTTTGCCTAACTCATCAGTTAGTTACCATCAGGAGGTCCCCTGCTCAAGGCCCCACCAGCACTAAGTTCAGCCCAGGCTGCTCAGGGCTTTGTCCTCTTGGGGCCTTTAAAACCTCCAAGGATAGTGATTCCACAGCATCTCTCTTAGCCTCTTCTAAGCCTCTCTCTAAGTGTGACCATGTAATACAATGGAAATGGTTTGTTTTCTTGGTTTCTAATGGTTAGTACCCAGGAAAGCAAGAAAACGTGGTTTAATTCAGAAGCTCATTTAATTCAAGTGGCAGGTTTTCTTGCACTTTGGAGACCTAAGATATTTATCTGTTGTTTTTTTTTTTGTTAAACTTTTTTTTTAATCCCAAACCTAGTACAAGCAAGGAAAGATAAAGGAGAACTTCTTGAGTAGTATAACCCTTGTGTGATACTTTTGAAATCCATTATTTCCCTGCAGTAGTAAAGCTGCAATACAGACTTTAAACAGAGGCAGTTCAGTAACGACTTTTCACATTTCTCTAAGCCCTTCTCAGAGTAAATAAAATCATTAAATGAGAATTTATATTAATATTTACTCTGAGGCAGAGCTAATCTCTGAAGTTAAGAGTTTTCTATTTCAAGTGGTGTTAACAATCCAATACCAAGTAGAATTAGGAGGTAAAAATGAGCCCTTTTATTTGTCTCCAGACGATTGTTACATAATGTAGATTATATAAATGTAAAGTTTAGCAATCATTAAAACTGAATTTGAGATGTTGCATTTGCTCCAGAATGTTCCAGTTAATTTCTCTGTTGCTACACTCACAGTTTCCCATAATGTGGCATGGTTTTCTTTCTCTTGTTGCTTTGACAATCCCTCCCTCTACATAAACAGGCACAATTTCGGTTGTCCTCGTAAGGAAATGTAGGTTTGGAATCTGTCATTTCTAACAATTTTAGGTAGTAGTTCTTTGTGGTGAAGAAGTAGCATGCCTCAGTATATGTATGACTGAAATGTTTTCTGCAAGGGAGAGTAAAAGATACGCTACATTTTAAGCCAAGCTCGAGTTCATTTTAAGCAAAGCTGTAATTCATGTGTTAGCACACTGGCAAAGTCCAAAAGGCTGCATTTTTAGAGGTGTCCCAGAACTGAGACATGGCTCTAAATAAAACGTGTAAACCTGTGGCATTTTCTGTCTGTCTAGGTCTTTAGGTTATTCTACTAGTAAAACAATCAGCAAAATTTGTAAAATCTGAATCCTGAAGGAGATCCATTTTTCTGGCTTCTTGTGTTTTGGTGGCTGGATGTAAGTTTAAATTACTTCCATGCTTTTAGGAAAACTAGACTCTATGTCCAAACATAGCCAACGCCTTTAGAGGTTGTCCATGTATTTTGAAATCTCTTCTTCCTTTCTTGTGTGTGGACTTTTTCCATGAGCACTTGCTAGTTGGAAGATGGGCATTTTAACAGCTCTGTAGATGAGGTGCCACTGTGGGTGATGCACCTTCTCTTTGTGAGGCTGGGATGGTTCTTTCTCCACTGCAGGAAGAAATGTGATGTCTGTCCCCTCAGTTATTTGTGAGGAAGAACTAAGACCAGTTTGAGCTCACCCATCTTGTTGGAATATGTGTTTCATGTTGGCTGTTCCCTCAAATGATGCTGCTCCAGTGTGTGTATTTTAATTTAATCTCCCAAATATTTTTCTGAAGTGTGTCACTCAGAACTGCCAGCCATGCCTTTCGAATACAAAACTCCTCCGGTTTTGATGGCTTGTGATTTATTTTTAGCAGTGTAACTCTTCTGCCTCCTTTGCTTGGAGATAATTAAAAAATGTGTTGGAATCACCCATTTTCCTCTGAGACTTCACTCACAGTAAATGGCGCTATATGATGTGATAGAGGCAACCTTAGTTTGGGTCTTAAGAAGAACGGTGTTTGGGTTGTGTTTAGAGTGGAGGCTGGGAGATTTAGGGTGAGCTCAGTTTATCTTTTCCCTTTGAAGAGCACTTATCATCCTTACCCAAACTGGCTATGGGTTCAGATTTTCCCAGGATTTGCAGTTCTGTGGACAAATGATACTTACACAGAATGACAGCAGATGATGAGGGAGTGTCGACCAACAAGAGAACCTGTGTAGGCAGGATAACGTCTTGTGGGCCAGGACCCCCGTTCCTGACAGGTCAGCCCCAAGGTGGGGGAAGAAGGGGAAACAGTGAGCCCCCCAAGACCCTACAACCCACTGACTCATTTCTAGACCATTCCTGAGCACATACTGTGCCCGCTCAGTGGTGACTAAACCATGGAGTGGGCATGCTGGGATATACAAGGGGGAAACATAAGTTTTTGGAGCGCGCCCATCACCTGAAGTCTACAGCTATGAGCAGAAATCCTCACTGGAATGCAAGGGCAGTGGTACTTATATTTTTTTTTTCCCTTCTCTCTCTCTCTGCCATTCTCTTTGTCTCTAACTTCATCTTAAGCACATAAGGGTAAGAGCATTTCAAGTTTTGCTACACCGTTACCTTTCCTAGTTCCACTGAGTTTGAAGTAAATTTCTGATTTATTGTTTGAACCTCCTGAGTAATTGTCCAGACTGCTGCACAGAGATTTAAAATTTAACCTCACCTGCCAAGTGAGATGGGACACCATCATAAACCATTGCCAGCTTGAATTTTTTCTCTGTAAACTGTATGCCACAGGACTACTGCGTGGCTCTAGCTGAACATTTATTTACTGTTTCACTTGCAGTCTTTGCTGAATTACAGAATTTTGATTGCTCACGAAGTAAGAAAAAAGTGTTGGACAATTTAACTGGTGCATATATATATACATATATATACTTATTTCAGAAACATGCAGAGGCTTGTTTCCATATGTAGAAAAAGCATCAGTAACTAGATTGGACTCATTATAGAACCGTGAATTAAAATAAGTAATTTAAATGTGTTTCATATCAGCAAGAACAAAACTTGATATAAATAATTGAGTCCTGTTTTGAATTTGTACTTAATAGTAATTTTCCAAAGGAAAGGTTGATTCTTACTGGTTTATGACATTGTACATGTTGTTGATACCCAGCTAAATGCATGGATTTAGGTGATACTCGGTACTTTTGTATGCAAATATGATAGAGTCCATTTTTGTCTCATCTGATTCATTACTTTTGTTCTGATCTCAATTTTCTCTGGTCTGTACATCTGAAAAATCACCTATCTCTAATTGGGTAGCTGACTTTTGCTTAAGGTTTATTTAACATCTGGTTTGGGTGGCATTTTTTCAACAGCCTCAGAATCGGTGGTTTTAGTTAGCTCTCCCCAAGAAATTAAAAATATAGGTATATATTAAAAAGATTTAGCAAGACAGCTTTTGAATACAGCTTCCTTTGTAAGCAGGGAAAGTACTCAGCGTTCAGTGAATCATAAACTGATACGTATGGTCCGTTAGATGTGCAAGGATGATAGCTACCAGTACTGGTTTTTATTTGCTGGCTGAAGGAGAAGATAACGTTTCCTTATCCACTTTGAAAGGTCAGGTTGTTAAAACGAACTGCACAACCCAGAATTAACATCCAGTTTTCTCTGTAGCTGTAGAAGAGGTGGTTGCTCTCAGAAGCTGCCTTGGGCACCTCAGCATACCCTCTCTGCAGGTCGTGTTCTGACACCTGAATTCCACAAGACTTTTCAATTCAGTTTGGCAGCAAACTCTTACTGGTTTAACGTGACTTCAGCATCCTTTTTCATTATTTTAATACTTTATACTAAGCCTGGACCTCAACATCTGTTGTTCTTGTTTCAAAGGTAATATTAATTAGGGGCTTTAATTTTACTTTGGTTTTTAAGTGACATGATGTCTTTTAATTACTCTCTGTTTTGATAAGAACATTTGTCAAAGGACGTTCCTTGAAGTGGAACAAGTGTGGTTTATTTTGAGGGTTGAATCAGGACTCCAGATTTGCATAATGAGATGTGTTACATCGCAGTCATGTACATTTATTCATAACAAAACTTCAGGACAAGTTACAAAGTGCAACAGAGTAGACTATCACCATTAAGTGATGTTTAGGGAGAACTGCAAAGGCTTTTTAGCCTCTTTTGTACTGATGAGAAAGCTCCTTTGTTGAATTTTTGTGAGCGGTGACTTTAACTGTTCAAAAGCACCTCCTTCAACTCTCTTTTACCAACTGTGCAGCCATGTCTTGGAGACAGCTGGGTGTTGGGTTAGGGGTGGCTTTTGTATTTTCCCTTCTGCCGACTGAAGTAGACAGACTGGCCAAAACAAGCTAAAAATCTCTATAGAAAAAGCTTGCTAAGAAATCAAGATAGCTAGCACAGGTGGAAACAGTGAAGGACTGCCCTTTCCACTGAGCACCACCTGGTAAGGGTTTTATCTGTATCATAAAATAGCCCTTCCTACAAGCAGGTGAGCATGCTCTTCTTCCCTAAAACACCAGGTGTAAACCTGATGGTAAATCAGTATATATGTTCTGTATTTAATAGTTGGAAAGATGCAATCTAAATATTACATGGAAATGGATTAATTCACATTTGTTGCCAAGATGTTTGAAGGAAATTAGAACTTGTTAGGTCTGTTCATTGCAGGAAGGGGAACTGAATGTGGGATTACAGTCTCACTAGAAGCAGTATTCTTGTTTATTTTTTGAAGGGCATGTGCAAACATCAAGGTTAAGGTCGTAACAGTATTGCCATGTTCCCACCCCTGTCATCCCAGGGTCTTTAAAATGAAATCCACCGATGTGAAACAAGAAAGAGGGGTGAGAGTAGAAGCAGATGTTAATTTTAACTTGATCATGGGGAGACAACCCACCAGTCTGTTTGTCATTCACTAAGATTACTTTGCTTTCTGGTTCGGAATAAACAGAAACCTTGGTTATGTATTGGAAGAAGATGCTTGTTCTGTGAAGTCCTGTGCAGACTCGGGGCTGCGAAATGACACGCGTGCAGCGCCTGCAAGCAAAGGGTCTGCCCGTTGCAGCACGTACCTCCATCTCCTATCAACCCAGGGCTTGCAGTGAGGGGCTTGTCACTTAATGGCTTTCGTGGGCGAGAGCAGGTACATGCACAGGGGAAACCTAATGTCTGGCACCACACCACCCAGAGACACTTTTAATACATGTGAAGGGGTTGCCGTCGTGATAAAAATGGAGAGGGATGCGTCGTGGTGAAAAACGTGACTGGTAAAGACCTTCATTTGTTCCCCCCCTCCCCAGCAAATTGCCTGAAAGTGGATCATAAACAGCCATGCATCATTACTATTATCTCCTGCTGTGACTCACCGAGCCATATATAGCAGCTCATCTTTTGAGGAGAATTCTTACTCAGAGCAAGTAGGATGTGGAAACAAATCCTGAATGTCAGACTGTTATGTCACGGTTGCATTAGAATTTCATTCGTGGCAGATAAAATGTCTAAAAATGGTCTCAGCAGCAATGTCTGTCTGTTAAGCAAATATTGTCAGGTTAAAAAGCCTCATTAGTTTTCTCTTGATCCAGTGTTCTTATTTTCATAGTATTTACCTCTTTTTGGGCAACAAGACTGTGTTGTTTGATCTAGCAAATTCTTGGATATTTCAGTATTTCTATCGCTGTTAATGCACAGTATCAGGTGGCTTTTGGACCATGCTTTAGTTTCTTTTACTTTGTGTTTTTTAAGAGCCCTCTCCCTTTGATTCTGTTACCACGGCCCAAATTAATTCTCTCTGATTTCTTTCTATTCTCTTTCAATTGCAAGGAAACTGCTTACGAGCCATACTTGGGTGTCACAACGATCCCTTTTAAAATTCTTCTGTCTCCCTTTTAGAAAGATTTGCTTTTGGAATACTGACAGCATCTTTCCTCCGTATTTTGCGTTAATGTAGTACCTTGAACCATAGGCTGTTGTTCTTGCCAAGAAAGACTAGCTAAGGCTTGCTTCAGGGCTTCAGTGATTGCAGCTGGTCCAGCCTCTCCATCCTTATCCCCAGATGAACTCTAGCCTGAGGATCCAGAGCTCTGCTTTTCTGGTGCTGTCGCCACTGTCACTTTCGCTCCATGTCCCCTGCTGCAGTGAAGTACTGCCTTGTTTGTTTGTGCTGCACGTATGTTGACTCAGCTTTCACTTCAAAACAGCCTTCCAGGGTTTGGAACATGCCCTGGGAAATAAGAACCTTTTCTTGTGTTTTGTGATGTTGGTAACATACTAACAAAGCTGTGTTACTAACAGACATATTCCTGTGCTTCATTACAGGTTTTGGGATTTGAAGTTGATACGGTGAACTCTGTCCAGTTTTCAAACCACACAGGTAAAATTTTACGTGTGTCTTCAGATACCTCTCCACAGTCATTCACATCTACTCAACATGTGGCTCACCTCATCACAGGACAGGAGAAAGGAGATCAATCTTAGCACTTCACTCACATTTCTACAATACAGGACAGAAATGTAATTTCCATGTTTGGATTCAAGTCTCACAGAAGTCTGGATTCAGGATTAGGACGTGATACGATGTGGTAATGCTGTCCTGTTCTGCTGCTTCAGAGTGTGAGTTTCTTACGTTAGGCAGTAATCTAATTAACTCAGACAGTGAAATGAGGCAAATATGGCCCTCTGTGCAAGCATGCCTGTGGGTGGGAGTCCAGTCCTCTTTTCTGTGCATTATGGCCCTGTGACTCTAACCATATTTCCAACCCAAACATCAGACAAGTCCTCGCCTAAATGCACATCTGCTGTCTTGGTGGTGGCAGGTTATCTGAGGGGAGATCTACTCTAGATAAAGAAATTCTAAGTGTGTCTTAAATAATCCAAGATCAAATTCTGACTTTTAACATCTTGGAAAAAGAACAAAAATTGCTTCTGACAAAGAAAAGAAAAAGAAAAGTTGAGATGCTTTACTCGTGTTGCACAGGTACAGCTCCATTAATAAACTGCTGAATTTTTAGAACAGAGAGCAGACCAGGAAGCCTCTGTCCTTTCTTACTATATTGAGCTCCATGCAGCTTTCAGAAGGTTATAAGCAATTCCAGTCATGGAAAGAATTTAGTGTCACCCTGGGAAGAAGAAATTAATGTTTCAAAGGTAGCTAGAAAGGAATCCCTGTTGTTGAGGAAAGGTACAAAAGAAGTAATAATTAAACTAGGGGGTGTGGTCTTCCCTGGCTCAGGCAAAAAGCTGCTTATTTTGCTTGTACCCTTTGGCACAGTACAAAGGTTCTCTCATTTTTTAAAAAAAGATAATTAGATGTGACTAATGTTTCTTGGGGATTTTTTGTTTAGTTAGTGGTAAGTGGGTTAGGCTGTTGTAATATTCCACAAATGAAGCAATTTTTTTTCACATGAAATAACTCTGCACTCAAAATGGATGAGCACTTGTCGTTTGCTGGCTTTCAGTTTCAAGATTAAATTAGTTTTATAAGGCGTTAAAAGAGCTTAATAGAGTTTTTATTGGACCATAAACTGAATGTGTCTGAAGGTAGGAAAATTACATTACCAATAGAGTGACCAGGTTCTAATACAGAAAATAAGGAAGATTTTTTTTTTTAAATAATATCACAGCTGGAGAAAGGTTATCAGGCTTCATTCAAGGCTTCACTGATCATGAAGATAGTAGAAGGAACAACGAATCAGTAATGTCTCAAAGATCACAAGTCTATAAAATATGTGAAGCTTTTAGTTGGTGTTCAGGAGTTGCTTTTTTGGTGATGTTGTTTTAGTAAATGTGTTAAAATCCCTGAAGATTGCTGCGCAACCTCGTGACTTTTGGAAGCCAAGGTTTCAGGAAACAATGAAAATACTGGGTTTTGACACTTGCCAAACATGAGTACAAGGAGGTTGTATTTCAAAGTGTTCGGCTGTTGGGCAGAAAGAAGAAACACTGGAAAAGAAAGGACGGGCACATATTGCCTTTTATGGCAGGTCTAGTTTTCTAATACAGCGGTTTTCCCATTAAATCCTTTCTACTCTTTCTTAAATTGAAGGGTAGATTCTAAGCCCAGTGGCTTTGCACCTTCTCTTTGAGAAGGGCACGGAGATGTCCTCATGCGAATATTCCCGCTGCCTGCACATACCTGCAGATGGCTCTTTGTGCGGCAGCCTGTGCTGCTGGGGGATTAATGAACAGAAACTGCCTTGCTGGGCTGGGGCTTGGGTCTGGAGCAGTGCTGCAAAGCCCAGGATGAACTGGGAAAGACAACATGAGAATAATGAGATCTTATGAGAACCCTGTTTGTCATCATCATTAGAGCTGAAGGGCAAATTTTTTGCTTCAAAAAATGTGAACTCCAGTTTCTAAAAGAATGTGACATAGCAGAGGGGACACAGGTAGCAGAGGTTTTGGACATGGTGTTCATTCCTTCCCCATCCCTGTCTTTAAACCAGGTCTTGTTGGCAAAAGATAAAATGGAGAGAGAATTTATGACTAATGGGCTTTCTTTGGTGAATCATTATTGCCCCCCCCTCCCATTTTTAAATTAGTAAGATATTACTGGCCTATTTCTGCTTACTCCTGCTCAGAAAATTCAGCTTTTTAAGTGTTTGATAATGCTGTAATTCAGAACGTGTGCTTTACATCAGTCCCCCTAGGAGAGCGGTTTGTCACGTTGCTTGGTGAGGAACTTTTATGATTGGAGTGACTCAGCCTTGAATGGCGTCATGCTTCATGTACAAATAAAAGAAGCTGCCATGCAACATCTAAAGATTCTGTGGTTTTATTCTATTTTACTGTATACACACACATTGTCTGATGTGCAAAAAAAAAAAACCCAAACCCTAATTTTTAAAAAAATTGTATTTTTTTTGGGGTGCATTTTTAATTCTTAAGTGACTTGCTTTTTATTTTTTCTCTGTTTGGTAGGTTAATGGCAAGCATATAATGTGCTTACTGTACCATCCAAATCCTACCTTTGAAACTCCTCCAGAACAAATACCCCATTTTGCTGCGGGTTTTTTTCCCTCTTTTTAAGCAAAGCACTTTTGACTTCCACTTAGTGGGTGTGTAGTGGGTGGTTGGGTTGGCTGGTAGGTCTAACAGATGAGAAATAATAATTACATCTCATTGATCACAGAATCATAGGGGTTGGAAGGGACCTTGAGAGATCATCGGGTCCAACCCCCCTGCCAAAGCAGCTCCCCAGCTCATATTGCACAAACAGGCATCCAGTCCAGTCTTGAGTATCTCCAGAGAAGGAGACTCCACCACCTCCCTGGGCAGCCTATTCCAGGGCTCTGTCACCCTCACTGGGAAAGAGTCTTCCCAGCCCTCTGCCCACATGCAGTCAGCCATTCACACCTCTGCAGCACAGGACAGAGAGAAGATCTCCACTGGTGCCTGACACGGGTACTATTTTACTCCCACACCCACCAGCTGTAAAAAGTCCTATGCAGAATTTGGTACTGTATTTCTGGCTTTGTTGAAGGCCTCCTGGTAGCTGAAGATTAAGTCATGGGTTTGCACCAGGATGTCTGCTGGAGTTGCGTGGGAATTTAGTGGCACAGTTGAGGCTGGGTTACCTGCCCCTCATGTGCCTTAAATGCTGGGTCACTCTTCCTTTATCCCAAGTAAAATACTTGGTTACTGAAGCTGCTTGGAACAGTTGTGCAGGAAGCACCACAGGGGGAACTCGGAACAGAATGTTCTGGGTTGGGAAACAAAGAAGTCTTACGTGCCTTGCTGTGCTTACATGGCAACTGGGGGGTTTGTTGGGGTTTTTTGTTTGGTTTGTAGTTTGTTTTTTTTCTTCTGGTATGCCTGGGATTTTTTGACTTTTCTTTTTTCCCTTGTTTTTGGAAGCAGTTAAGTGTCTTATAAATACATTCCAAAGGAGTAAAAAATGTACCAGTGGAGGAAGGCCAGAACGTATGTAAAGTCACGCTGGTTGCAGTACTAGCTGCTTTTCTTAGCTGTGGTTTTGTTTTGGTTTTTTTTTCTTTCTTTTCTTTTTCATACAGATGAAACGAGACATTTCCTTGGAGATTAATGAATACGTTTGTCGTTTAGAGGGATAAGTGACAAGAGTCACCGTATCGTAGCTGTTTTTCATTCCCTTATCTGCTTAAAAGCAACAATACAACATTTCATTGCAATAAAAGGCCATAACACAGATATACAGAAGGACTATAAAGATGTTTAAATGTTTATGTTCGTCTGTGCATTTAAAATTATTACTGATCTGGGAGATTAATGCAGTCAATCTGAGTCAAGTGCAGTTTTGGAGAGTTGTACCGTGATTTGCAGTGTTCTCTCTGCTCTCTGAGTCCAATGCTGAAGGGGACTATTTGGTGGCTTTGTGACCAAAACAAGGAAGCCTAAGAGTTCTGCCTCTGTGGAAGATACAGGCCAAGATCTTTTCTTGGATATTAAGACAAGAGAGCAGTAACTTGATCCAGCTGCTACGCTCAACCAGCTCTGTCGGCTCCACATGGGGTGCAGTTGTACAAACTTGAAACTCACTCTTTGGTTTTCTTTGGCTGTGGCTCTTGCATTACTGTGTGCAGATGGGCAGGTACTGTGAGACTCTGAACTTCTGTACTGAGTGCCACAGTGGAAATACTACTGCAGGGTATGAGTGGGGGGAAGTGGTCAGTTAACAGGGGATTTTGAAGTTTTCTCTTGCTCTTTGTCAGATATTTGTATCTAGTGGTATAGGCACAGGGATAACATTTCTAGGAAGCTGACTTACTTTTAGATCTTGCAGGGCAACTCTGGAGCTTCAAACATCCTCATTGCTGACTGAGTTCTCATGCCTAGCCAAGGCAGACAGCGATTCCCTATTATCATCCTTATCAACCACTCATGTTTTTCCTGAAAGCCAACTTGACCTCGTGTGTTTAAGCTCACTGCTGGCATTCCCTGCTAACTAACTTTGGCTTTGGGGCTATTGCAGTGGGGTTTTTGACCATACAGTATCTGTTTGGATTTTTGCTGGATCTTATCCCTGTGCCTTTCCCCTTTCAAAACAGTCCCTCTTCCACAGAGTATCTATCCTTCAGTTAGGGAAACCCTTTTTGGAGATGAGTAACCGACGACTTCTTCCATCCCCTTACAGAAGCTGCTTTTTGGTTGTGTGTTCCACTAAGAGAGTAGGATAAATGCAGGGTTGTGGGATTGCCCTTTGTTCATCATGTTATGTGAAGTCACCCTGGAGAAAGGGGTTAGGGTGGTTTCCATCTGACTGCCTGTTCTGATTTTGTTTGTTTCTTTTGAACATGATTCAGCTCCTAGTAAAGTCCCGTTTCTCTGCAGATCCAGTGAAGGCATTGCCCTTTCTCTTCTGTCTGAATATCTGGGGCTTCCCACAGAGCTTCCATAAAGCTTTTTCTTTTTCCTTTTTTTTTCCCTTCCAGCTATTGTGTGATTAGACTTCAGGTTGTATTACATGTGTCACCAGGAGGTGAAAAAGATTCTCTGGACACCCTTGGAAGTCATTCCTACACAGTTTGGACAATGTCCCTCCTGCACCATGTGGGTAACTTAGCAAATCCTGTACTCAGCTCTGGTGAGGCTGCACCTTGAGACCTGTGTTCAAGTTTGGGCCCCTCACTACAAGACAGACATTGAGGCCCTGGAGCGTGTCCAGAGAAGAGCAACCAGGCTGGGGAAGGGTCTGTACCACATGTCTGATGAGGAGCGGCTGAGGGAACTGGGACTGTTTAGTCTGGAGAAGAGGAGGCTCAGGGGAGACCTTATTGCTCTCTACAGCTACCTGAAAGGTGGTTGTGGTAAGCTGGGGGTCAGCCTCTTCTCACAGATAACTAGTGATAGGACAAGAGGGAATGACTGCAAGTTGCCCCAGGGGAGGTTCAGGTTAGAAATTAGGAGAAACTTCTCAGAAAGAGTGGTTGGGCATTGGAACGGGTTGCCCAGGGAGGTGGTGGAGTCACCGTCTCAGGGTTTTCTAGGAAAGGTTGGCTGAGGTACTTGGGGACACGGTTTAATAAGTAATATGGGTGATAGGGAGATGGATGATCACCTCCCTGGTCCTGCTGGCTACGCTGTTCCTCATACAAGCCAGGATGCCCTGGCCACCTGGGCACACTGCTGGCTCATGTTCAGGTGGGTGTCAACCAACACCCCCAGGTTCTTCTCCTCTGTGCAGCTTTCCAGCCACCAACTGTGGTGGAGTCTGATGTGTCCCTGTATGGCTTGGCTTTGCAGTGCTGGTAGAATTAGAGATGTGAGGAAGAGGAAAGGGCAGAATACTTCTCTCTGAAGCTGCAGATGTGACAGAACAAACATCTGCATGTGTGTTAAGTAAGCCAAATACTGGAGTTAGTTGGAGCCTTGTATACTCGGGACTAGACGTGTGCCTAGGTGATTAGCATTGCTGTTTTGAGTATCTCTGTGTCCTGCAGTGGAACTACAGCCCTAACACAGGGGGATCCCTCACTTCATCCATCTCTTCACAGAGACTTTTTAAAAAGCATTTGCCAGGGAGAGAACTGTAGTGGCTGATGTGAGTCAGTCTCCCAGCCAGCTGGCGGCGAGTCGTGTTTTAGAGGCTGGGCTTTGGTTTGGTGAGCTGAGGAGAACGAAATGATCCATCTGCTCACTCTACTGTGAGTGTATTCGCATTCATAAGAAGGAAAACTGAAAAATGTGCTTCTCCCAGGCTCTAGGCACCTTTTGCTGGTTACTCTAATTTAAACAGAATTCAGTGTGTTAATCAAAGCCAACAGTTTTTATCACAGAATTGTCTAACCCCAGGAGCAGAAGTTAAAGAAAATAAGACCGTTGTCTTCACACGGGGATCGTATGGAAGAAGATACTTAATTTAACATTTCACTTTTTATAGTTCCAGTTAATAAAAAGATAAGCCTTTTAACAAACTGAATTTGTGGTGGTTGGAAGAGTGAAATTGTGGAGCTTCATCTAATATCCTGGAGGAAGGCCCATTCATATACATGGGAGTGATGGCTTCCATTTAGATGGGCAGGTTTTGGTGACAAGATGCATTTATATTTTTAAACAAATAGAGTCTGTTGAGGGAGAATACACCCCACCCCATCACATGAAGTTGGCTGCCAGGGAGCCTGATCCATTGTTTGCTGAAATCAGTTCAGGTTCTCCCAGGTAACTTCGCTGTCCATCTCCTTTTCAGCTGAGAATATTGGCTTGGAATTCTTAGAGATCATTTAAGGATAACAGCATATGGGAATTATTTGTCTGTTTGTAGTGCCTTTCTGATACTCATTTGCCTCCTCCAGCATCCTCTGCTATTTTTGGAAGGAAATCTGTCAGATGACATCGTATGTTTAAGCAGCATCCACGATGAAGTTCTGCTGTGGTCACTATTCGTTATGTGCAGGTCCTAGTGAATGCTGTACTCAGTGGGTGCAGCAGTGCCACATGCCTGTGTCCAGACAGATTCACAAACCTGCTTAAACTTGTCATCTAATACTTATCAACTGTCAACCTTTTTTTTTTAAAAAAAAAAATAATATAAAACCCCAAAAATAGATTATACTGACACCCTCTCCACATTAACTCTTCTGCTGACAGCACTTCTCATTCAGCAGCAGTGTTTTATGGAAGAGGGGCTGGAAATGTGTTCTGGTGCTCATATCTGATACAATCACTTCAAGTGTATACTCCTATGTAGAAGATCTAGCTCTTGAAAAATTATCTGGCCTTTACTTTGCAGGTTATGCCCACTGGAAGGGTCAGGTGTTAAATTCAGATGAACTTCATGAACTGTATGAAGGACTTAAGCTGAATAAGGTCAACCAGTATGATTATGTACTCACAGGTAAGAAGAGCTTCTTCCTTTGTCTCCCCCTGAGCTGTAAACAAAAGTAAAGAAATGGAAACCATATCCCTCCTTATTCCAAATCAAGCAGTTATGTTTTCCCTCCTTTACACCTCCTGCAATTTCATCTGTATATTACAGTGTGAACTGCTCATCCCCCTCAGTTTGAAATAGCCAGGGTTCTTCACCCTGAAGCTTGTAATTGGGTGGGTAAATTGATCCCCTTGTACAGTTTACAAACCATGCTGGTTTGTATGGGCAGGCTTAATTAATGTTTTGGGAGTGTCCCAACTGAAAACAGGCTGAGGAATGTCAGAGTATTATTTTAAAATTCATTATGAAGACAGGAGTTTAACCCTTTCTCCTGAAGTTGCAGTACTGGAACTCTGTGATACTGTAGCATGGTTTTGATACACAGTTGTCTGTCCTTGGTTTTTCTGATCTTTAAGGGGTAGCGCTTTGTTTGCAGGGCAGAGTGTAAGTGGGGCTGGATTTTGATTTTTGACTCTGTCCTGTCTCTTGATTTTTTGTTAATTTATTTTTTGTTTTGTTTTGTTTTGTTTTGTTTGCTCTTGGTACTGTGTAGGTCCCCTGGATACCATTCTGTGGGACATGATGACTGTGTGGTGTTTCCTTTGCTTGCCACTAGGTGCAAAGCATTTGTAAAGGCAGGCAGAGAACTTTCTGTAGAATCCTTTCTGGAAAGGAGAGATTCTATGTGCATTTTTTATTAGAAACTGCTTCTCCTCCAGTTCCTGCTTCTCAGATGGAGATTGCTGATGGGGTTTCACCTGAGTAAGAGCTATGCATCTGGTTTCAATTACAGTATCATTTTTTTATGTCAGCGAACAGTCACTTTTTAAAGGTAAATAGAAATATATTGCCAGATTTGAATGATTTCATGGCTTCACAGGTAGGGAAGAGCTTTATATACAGGGAAAGCTGGAGACTTTAAGTGTATGGATTATAACCCTAAAGCAGTTATTCTGGCTTGAAGGGTGTATCATGTTTGAAGGGTTATTGTCTGTTGTTTTTTATCTCCAAAGTAAAGGAGACTAAATAGAAAATAGAGTGAACTAAGGTTAGGAAATTAATTTCAGCATAATTGGCTTTCTGATTAAGAAATAGGCAAACACCCTTTCTTTGAAAGAACTCACACAGAGGACGTTCCCAGTAAAAACATAAGTCTTTTGTAGGAGTTTTCAGGAGATGTTAGTATGCAAAACTTGTAAGAATGTTTGAGCACACTTTTGGCTGAAATGTTCCTTTTTTTATTTTACTTTGAACTCTTGGAAGAGATCCCAACTCCTTTCTTATCATTGTCTTGTACTGGCAAGCGGATGGAAGAGATTAAAAACGGTATTAGGAAAAACAGAGGTCTCCAGCAAAAAAAAAAAATGGAAGAAAAAGAAAATATTTATTAATATGCCTTTCAAAATAGGAGTTGTGGGTAGAGGGATCAGTGTGTTCATGTTTGTTTAAAAATCTTGGTCAGTGTAGCTGTTTTCAGTATGGATGAAAAGCAGGCATGGGTAGAAATGGTACTAATTTCTTAAGATCTAATAACACTCTCAGTGGTTTAGTGCTCAGTTGTGCTGTGACTGAACTTAAAATTCAGGGTTTTTTTCATTCAGGGCCAACAGACAGATTTTTCTTTTCAAACAGGAACAGCCTTTCACTACAGTGTGCAACTGTACTTTGTACCTCCAACAACCTGATTTATCCAAGCACTGAAAACAAATTAGTTTGTCAGTAGGTGAGATTTGACTGTAATTATATGTCTGGCGACTGTAAATATCTTGGCTGAAATGGAAATGGTAGTCTTATACAAAATAACACTTCATTAACATTTATGACTGTTACTTACTTGTAGATCTTCATATATTTGTTTCTTTTACAGTATAATGCTCAAGGTAAGTGAGAAACGAGTTCAGTGTAATTTTTTTGGAAACACCTCTGTCTAATATTAATTATCCTCTCTGTGGGTTTTTTTTTTTTCCAACCAGTCTACCATCACAGTTCATTTTAAATAAAATATTTGCTTGGCTTTTTTGACTGATTATCAGCATTTCTTAGAGATAAGACAAGGTATTTCGGCCAAAAATCTTGGAAGCTTTTTCCATTTCTCTGCAACATGTAAGAATTGATAGATTTTTTTTGTTTTGAGTTACCAAAAAAGTCTCAAAAATGTATTTGAAGAAGCTACCTTGTAAAAGTAATACTAATTGAACTAAAGTAAATGAAAATAAAATTATTGTAGCAAGTGAATACAGAGGAAAAATGTCAATAAATAAACACCTATAAAATGAAGAAATTAATGATTAAAAAAGAATATTGTGATACTAGCATTGTGTTCAGGCCCTTGAGATATCATAAAAATTATTTCCAGCTCATTTCACTGCTAAGCTTAAAAGTAGCAATTGTATTGGTATATTGACCATTGCAGTAAAATATTCAAGTTTAATTTTCCTCTGCATTGACGTGTTAGACTGGATCAGCACCAACTAATAGGAAAACGCCTGCTCCAAATCAGTGTACAAGAAAAATACAGGGAATTACAAATATTTCTTAGTTGCTACACAATAAATGACATGAATTCAGACTGCTGTTTTGAAAAAAAAAAAAAGAATATTTTTTTTTCTTCCAGCCTGAAAGTTGATATGTATGTCCAAGCATTTTGAAGTTATATGAGCCCTTTGTATAAACATACTTAAGTGGATTTTTAAGGTTATAGTTGTACTTTTGCAAGCAGTGTCTGAATTTGTCTTCCACCTATTATCCTGACTGAACTAAACTGCCTTTGTTCTAAAAATTCATTGTTCCAAAGAAGGCAAGGTATGCAGCGTTCCTATCCAAAATTTAAAAAAAAAAATAGGGGGGGAAAAAGTGCTCATGAAAACAGACTTCAAAAGTGTCTTTTTTTTCCCCTGAAGGGTATACAAGAGATGCATCGTTTCTTGCAATGGTGGTGGACATTGTCCAGGAGTTGAAGCAACAGAATTCTAACCTAGTATATGGTAAGGATGTGTGTTACAGCCCTTTCCACCTCAGCATTGCCTGTACCCATCACTTCACGCCTTACAGTGAAAACCTTGCCCAGCATTTCGCAACCACCTTGTGCTCTGGTCTGGCTGGGGCCAGATGAGCCTCCAGGGGACTTTTGTTTTAGCGTTGAGGTAGTTGGGTTTTTTATTATCTCTTTGATATTACACCTTTCAGTCTGTTTCTTGCATTATGCCACCGAAGGGGGATGTGTCCTGAGGGACTGATTGTCTGTATGAGAGAAAGGCTTGTAAAACCCCAGCCGGCTGCTGCGGTTCGTGGTTCAGAGGCACAGGCTCTAAGTGCTGATAGCTGAAGCCTCCCCTTGATTCCCAAGTCAATCAAAAGCACAATACTGTCCCTCATGTTGCCTTGCCATGATTTCATGCTACATCCCGGAAGAAGTTTCTTACTGTGATGTAGAAGCTTCGTGTTTTAGTTTAAATTCCAAGGCTTTTTGAACTCTGGTCCCCTCTGCGACGATTTCTTAGGAGCACTCAGATCAACAGACTTCAGCAAGTGTTGTCATTAACTATAATGTTGGGTCAGGTTTCAACTTGTGAGAAAAGATTCTCCTCTTTCCCTCCTGACTCTCTGTGTCAGGACTTTCAAACGTAGCCAGCACAGGCAAAATGTTTGGAGTGCAAGGTGTAGTACTGCAGAGTGTGAAACCTGACTTCAAATTAACCCAGCACAGTTTGCTTTTAGAAACATGCAGCAGAGAGAATCTTTGTGAGCTGGGGTTTTGTTGCTTTTTAGCCTTTATTAAAACTGTTGGATTGTCAGGTTCTCTGGAGCCTTGTACCAGTAAGTAAAAGCTAAAGCTGCAGTGTGAGCAGAAGGAAACATTTAGCTGCATAGGACAGGAACTAAGTGATCAGATGGTGATAACAAAGCTAGGCTTCAAACACCTTTTCATGGACAGATTACAACAGAAGGAAAAGACTTCAAAAATGAAAAACAAATTACCCTCTTTTTGCTCATAGGAACTGCCTCATATTTCTTTTTTATCTAGCTAAAATATCTTTTAATCCAACAAATAACGTTTCTTTATGAAGTACAAGACGAGGCTGTTTCCACCTTAACGTTGAAGCTGAGGGCACTTGGAATATGTTGTTAAAACTGCTGATGATCCAGAACCTGTGCCAAATGTGTGTTGGTATTGTTACACCAAGTATGAGCTTTTGTACTTGTTTCATTATAATACATGCATTTTATTTATGTGTACACACAGCATTTTGGTGTGTACATTTGGCATGTGTCTTTTTACGCTAAAGTAAAAATCACAGAATTACAGACTGGTTTGGGTTGAAGGGACCTCAAAGCCCGTCTAGGTCCAACCCTGCTGCCATGGGCAGGGACATCCTTGCTAGACCAGGTTGCCCAAAGCCCCATCCAACCTGGCCTTGAACAATTCCAGGGATGGGGCTTCTGCAACCTCTCTGGGCAGCCTGTGCCAGCGCCTCACCATGCTCATAGTAAAGAATTTCTTCTTAATATCTAAACCTTCCCTCTTTCAGCTGGAAGCCATTGCCCCTTGTCCTATTACTGCAGTCCCTGATGAACAGTCCCTCTGCCACTTTCTAGTAGGACCCCTTAACTATTGGTACACCACAATTAGATCACCCTGGAGCTTTCTCTTCTCCAGGCTGAACAAGCCCAAGTCTCGCAGCCAGTCTTTGTAGGAGAGGTGCTCCAGCCCTCTGATGATCTTCATGGCCTTCCTCTGGACTCACTCCAAC
Organism: Gallinula chloropus; assembly: GCF_964237585.1. Classification (NCBI taxonomy): domain Eukaryota; kingdom Metazoa; phylum Chordata; class Aves; order Gruiformes; family Rallidae; genus Gallinula; species Gallinula chloropus. The sequence continues at coordinate 119,540,046 of NC_140085.1, forward strand.
AGCTCTACGTCTTTCCTGCACTGGGGATCCCAGAGCTGGATGCAGTACTCCAGGTGGGGTCTCACGAGAGCAGAGGGGCAGAATCCCCTCCCTTGACCTGCTGGTCACACTGTTCTTGACACATCCCAGGACACGGTTGGTCTGTAGCCGCGGTTGGCCTTCTGAGCTGCTAGCGCTCGCTGCCGGCTCATGTCAAGCTTGTCATCGATCAGCACCCCCAAGTCCTTCTCCTCAGGGCTGCTCTCAATCCATTCTCTGCCCAGCCTGTAGTTGTGCTTGGGACTGTGCTGACCCACTTGCAAGACCTTGCACTTGGCCTTGTTGAACTTCATGCGGTGCTCATGGGCCCATCTCTCCAGCCTGTCAAGGTCCCTCTGGATGGCATCCCGTCTCTCCAGTGTGTCCACCTACCCACATAGCTTGGTGTCATTGGGAAACTTGCTGAGGGTGCACTCGATCCCACTGTCCATGTCACCAACAAAGATACTGAATGGTGCTGGTTCCAGTACTGACCCCTGAGGAACACCACACATCAGACCTCCACGTGGACATTGAGCCATTGACTAGAACTCTTGGAGTGCAACCATCCAGCCAGTTCCTTATCCTCTGAGTGGTCCATCTGTCAAATCCATGTTTCTCCAATTTAGAGACAAGGATGTCATGCTAGGCAGCATCAAAAGCCTTGCACAAGTCCAGGAAGATGATACCCATCATCCTTCCCTTGTCCACCATCTCTGTTACTCCATCATAAATGGCCACCAGATGTGTCAGGAATGATTTGCCCTTAGTGAAGCCATGTTAGCTGTCTCAAATCATCTCCTTCATAGGGCTTCTCCCACATGCCTTTCCCACTATTCCAGAGTTTTGGGTTGTGAAGGGGAGGGCTCTCTGCTTTTTCCACTACAAAAGCCCCTTTACTACTAGCAGTCAGACCCTCTCATTCTCATCACCTTTAGATGTAACAACATGAAAGCAGGTAGGAGAGGGTGACTACAACCCTCTGCCAATTGTTGAAGGCACGTGGCCTGCTCTTTCAGAACTGGCTGCCATCACCTGCAGATTTCAGGTTGAGTGTGCTGCAGGAGCTTTTCCTTCCCGTCAGTGTCTCTATAACTGTACCCCATTTCTAAAGCCAGACTTATTCTCTTTCAGTATGCGATCCAGTGATGGGTGACAAATGGAATGGAGAAGGCTCTATGGTTAGTACTTATCTGTTTGGATTCTCTGCATTGTGAGTATTTGCTGTGTAAAGATGTATAAGGCCAATTAATTTTTAAACACCAAAACTAAGCTACTTTACCTAAGTGTGGCTTTGCATCCCAGCACTGAGTAAGTTTGTACTTCAATTTCCTGTATTTGAATGAGTTTAGTATCTGGGAAGAACGATGGCTGCGTAGCTCTGGGATTATTTCCAACCCTCTGCTGAGACAACAGGTGGAATACAGACCCTGTCTGTGGGAAAATGCGCCCCCTCCTTGTCTCACTGGAGTTCCCTCAGCTTCTGTCAGGAGCTCTGTTTTGGCTGGTAGCCTGGCTGGCATTGTCAGTGATCGTGTGAATTGACATACCGCTTGAACCTAAATGAAGATGACTTATTTTGTGTGAGATCCAACAGCTGTTAGGCATTGGGCTGTGATCAGTGACAGAAGGGTTCTGTGTGCCAATACCAGAATACATACTGACAAAGAAACGTTCCTTCTTGATCACAACTAGCAAATAATTATAGGAAAAATGCAATCTGGGAAGACATCAGCATTAATGATGTTTTATGTTTTATCCTGCCTTAGCTAGTCATGCACTATGAATTCCTCTTTGTCCTTGTACCTTTTCACAGTTTACCTGCTCATAAAACATCTCATGAAATAGCACTTAGCAATAAATTTGCCACTGCTTTTCTGTTCTGTTGCAATATTTACTGTCCTGGGCTTGTTCCAACAAGGCAGAGATCTAGCAGATGTAGACTCACCTTGCAGAGCTTTATCTCTTGGAACAAGTCATAACCACAGGCCTACCTATGTCTTTTGGGTGGAAGATAAGGTAAATAGAGTATTTAAAGTACAACCCACCAACTCATTCCTGTCATAAAATGTTACAGAAGATGCCTCAGTTTAGATGTGACTTAGTGCGGTGGTTTGACCCTGGCTGGAGGCCAGACACCCACCAAAGCCAGTCTGTCACTCCCCTTTTCAGCTGGACAGGGGAGAAAATATATATTGAGAGGCTCAGGAGTCGAAGCAAGGACAGGGAGAGATCATTCTGCAATCACCATCATGGGCACAACAGACCCAACACAGAATAAAGGAAAGAAACTCTAATTTATGACGCTGCACTGCACACCCAGTGACACCAGAGTTGGGTAATGAGAAGTGCAATCAGATCTTAAAGCACCTGCCCCCACCCCCCTTCTACCCTCACCTTGGTGCCTGCATAGTCTCTTACATCTTCTCACTCCCTTCTCTGGTGGCAAAAAGCAGCTGCTTGTGGGTTTTTTCTCCTAAATGTGATTCCCAGAGGTGCTGTGACGTCGCTGATGGGCTCGGTCTTGGTCAGCAACAGCTCTGGCCTTGGTGTTTGCTCTGTGGGGCCTGCAGAGAGCTTCTGGCTCCTCCTTGCAGAAGCCACCCCTGAAATCCCCCATCCCTATCAAAATCCCACCACACAGTACCACACCACCTAGCCTTGCATTTCTGTCTAAAGTCAAGAGTCCCTGCAAGATCATCACTTCACCATGGCTGCGTGAGTGAGCTTGATATCAGTGTGACTGGTAGTCTGGTAGCACCAAGTGATCAGCACTGTGGTGGGGCTGTACCTGTTGCTGATGCAATCAGATTGGGAGACACATGGACATGTGTACACATGCACCCTGCCCTGTATTGCTTCTCAGCATAGCAGAGAAAATAAAACATGGACAGAAGGAGTGCTGAGCCTGATTTAGCAAATGGGGTTCTGCCAAAGGGTATCAGCCACTACTAAACAATGTACAGCAGAACTTGGGATGATGAGATGCCCTTTGTACCCATCTAACCCAAACACTTAGCTGAGCTCTGGTGTGAGCCAAAACAGCTGATGCTTTTCAGCTTTGAGTCTGAAGAGCCTACAGGCTGGTGGGCTCTTGTTACATCTTGGTGTATGTCACCTGCTTAGGCAACCAGTCTCCCTTTGCTGATGGGCCATATTTAGTTAAGGAAGATGGGATATAGATGAACAGACAGGCAGAAAGGGGAGTATTGGCCCTCATTACTTAAAGAACTGATTCTCTAGCTTGTTAGAATTGGGTGCAACACAAGTAAAGTACTTTTAATGTCCTTATTGGAACTGCTTTATGGATTAAGTTGTACCAAACAAATTAGAAATCTGATTGCCATTCAGACATATTGATGTACAGCACACCTGCATTGGAAGGAGGAGTCAAAATAACACACAGCATGGATGTTACTTGTTCCTAAGCCCCGCAGTGCAGCACAGTTGCTGTGGGCACACACTGCCACAGCAAAGGGCCTCCGTACTGTTGCCACAACAACAAAGTCATTTCTTTTGGAGGTAAGGACATGAGAAACTAGTTCCCTGTGTTTTAACACTGTATTTCCTCGTGTTTCTGTGTCATCATGCTGAGAGAGAACCCAAAAGCTCTTCATCCAGGCACTGCTTCCTTTTAAGGCTGCCAGTTTGGGCCTGTCTGCTTAATGGGGCTTCCTGTCACCTCCAGTGAAGGAAGGGCTGTTAGTTGTACTGTCACCAGCTGGGGGATGCAATGTCACTGTAGTTATTGCTGCATAAGGGTACAGTGGGAGCTGTCGGGTTACTCAGTGACAGTGGGAATGGTAGTTGAGGGCAGGAGGGCCGCAGTCCCTCAGATCCTGCTGACAACGTTTGATACCATTTCTTCTCCCATAGTACGTGCCCAAGGATCTCCTCCCAGTCTACAGGGACAAAGTTGTACCTGTTGCTGATATAATCACTCCTAACCAGTTTGAAGCGGAGTAAGTACTCATTTCCTTTTATGGCCAAATAAACTTGGGGTTAAAAGCATGGGAGACTGATACCCATTCTTTTATTTGTCTCAATACAGTGTCATATCTGTGTATGCATTGGGTTTTGGGTTTTAGCTGCTGCTTTCAAGTGGTGCTTTTCAGCAAACCACCAACTCTTCTACATTGGAACCAATAAAAAAATCTGGGAGCTATGTGAGGAAAAGATTTCTCTCAGCTTTTCTGGTCTCTCATTTTCATGAGTACTACTTCTTGTCTCCAGAGGGCTGTATCTAGGGCAGGCTGAAAAAATACCTCCCCTTCCCTTCCCCATCGTTACCTGTCCAAGGAAAATTTTTATTATATGTCAGAATATGAAAACTGAAACAGTTGGACTCAAACTTCTAAAATTAGATTCAGAAATACCACTGTGGCAACATCTCATGGGAGTTAAGAATTTAAATGCCTCCTTCTCATCCTGTCTATACAGCTGTGACTCTGGTCAGGAGATGATCTGTTGTGATGCATCACAGCCTGTCCCCCTGAAGGGGAGCGAGCAGGTACTTGGGGGATGGAGAGAAGATGCTTCTGAGGGAATTTTACGATACAGGGAGCTTTGCAGGAGCCAGGTTAGGACCGGTGTGAGTTTGCCCCAGCAGCACTGTGTATCTGTGCACATAACTTAAGACAGCGGCCTGGTGCAGCTACAAACTGTTCAGGCCTGTATGGTGCAATCCCAGCTTTCTTCTTCCTTGAAAGGAAATCTTTCTGAGGTTTCTGTTTTGTTGTCAGGTTGCTCACGGGCAGGAAGATTCACACAGAGGAAGAAGCTTTAGAGGTAAGTAGGCAAGGGGTGGGGTGCGTAAGATCTCTTTCTGTATCCCTGCAGTGCTGCACTTTGCCATATGTCTTTAACCTTGAAGCCACTTCGGCCTCTATCATAGAATCATAGAATGGTCTGGGTTGGAAGGGACCCTAAGGATCATAGAGCTCCAACCCCCCTGCCACAGGCAGGGACACCAACCTCCAGGCCTGGATCTACACAAGGCTGCCCAGGGCCCATCCAACCTGGCCTTGAACACCTCCAGGGATGGGGAATCCACCACCTCTCTGGGCAGCCTGTGCCAGCACCTCACCACTCTCTCTGTAAAAAACTTCCCCCTAATATCTAATCTAAACCTTCCCTCCTTTAGCTTTTATCCTTTTATCCTTTCTCTCCAGTAGTCATTAAATCTGGTGCAAAACACTGCCTGTTCTAGCATTAGACTTGGAAAGAAACTTCCTGTAAGAACCCCAGAAAAAGGCATCAGAGCTGTAAGGAGCAGCAGCTCCCTGTGAGCTGCTTCCCTGCGGCGTGAGGAGGGCAGCGGCGGCAGCAGCAGCAGCAGCACACCGGCCAGTAAGCACAGGCTGCCAGCGCTGTGCATGGGGTGAGAGCCCCGGGTGACCCTGGGCACCAGAAACCTGCGTGAGTCGCTCCCTCTGCTGTCGGCACGGCACTCGTGCAGCGGCAGTGCTGCGTGCTGGGGCAGCCGCCGCTCATCTCTGCACCCACGGACGGCTTGCTTGCAAACCCGTAGGTAGATGGAATGTGCCCTCAGTCTCCTCACGGCAGTGTGTTTGCTGGGGCTCTTAAATTTACTTCCTTAAATTGACTGAGAGAGGAGGAAACCTGGGTTGCAGAAGGGCAGGTTGCACAGATGAGAAACCAGGTGGGGAGTGATGGGCTGCAGGTACTCACCGGGTTGAAGACAGACAAATCTACAGCATTGATGGCATCTGTGATGGCCATACGGAGATGGTAGACGTTCCATGAACATGCTGCATTGAGGTGTAAGGATTTACCCTTTTACAGAAACTGAAGAAAATAAAAAGCTGCAGGGCTTGGTGGTGAAGGACAGAACAGGAATATGGCTTTCCTAATGCACTGATGTTATTTCTTCCAGTTTGGTTTGAACTTGAACACAAAATCCCTAAGCCAACTGCAGCTGCAGTGGCACCCTGGAGAGCAGCTGGGCTTTGTCAGCTCAAATGTGGGGGGTTTTTTGCTTGGTTTTTTTCTTCCAGCAACATCGTGGTTTGGTGACCTTCATGGTAGGAAGCAGCTTCTAAGATTTCAACTCTCTTAGTTTCTACCCCCTGTCATCTCCCCAGTTTTACATTACCCCACTGTGCTAGATGAGGATGATGAACTGTACTTCATGCCACTACCTGCTGACTACACTTAGTTCTTTTGTTGTCACTCTCACCAGTGAAACCACGATGCTTGTTAGCTGAGCAGCCCTTAGTGTTAGTTTTAGTTTTGCACATTTCAGCTGCAAACGCCAGTCACATGTACTAAACTATTTCACAAGTTAGTTTTCTGATAGTCTGTCTGATTCATGCCATAGCTGTTACTTGTGAGGGGCTTGAAAAAATCTCTTCTAAAGAGATGGAATTATACTTAGGAATGGAAGCATTTTAAAAATAGTTGCTTGCAGGATATTATGTTTTAATCTGCCGGTCTCCCCAGCTGCATGTTATATGTAGGTCTATCCTTTTGACTAATAATCCATGCTGGAATTTGTCCTCTTTGGAGGTGGTAGGAACTCTGGCATTGATTTCCATGGTGACATGCTTCCATTCGTTTCTTTAGCAAGACTGGTGATGACACTGTAGTCTTCTAACATAAAACTAAATGCAGTGTAAAGTTGATGTAGGAGGGGCCAAGTCCTGCAACTAGAAACACTGATGATCAGGTTCTTGGTGAAGTGTGACTGAGAAAATGAAACCGAGTTCAACGTCACTTCACAGGTTGGTTGAGTCAGCATATGCTGGTGGATTTACTGCTGCTTTAAAACTCAACTGAAGTCTGTGCAAAGAGGCCTGACAGTTGAAGAAACTTGGAGGCTTAGACAAGAAAGAAAAGCAATAGAGAATTTAAAAATAGCAGAAATAAATCCTTATCATTTAGCTGCTCATGAGTCATAGCCAGCCTGAGAGGATTTTTAGTTAAACTCTTCTGAGAGAATTAATATTTTATCTGTGTTTTATGCTAAACTCATTATTGAAATAATTCTTCTGTGAAATCAAAATCACTTCTGTAGCAACCAATTGTGATGTCAGATGTAGACTGTTAATGAGCTGAAGTGAGGAACACAGAGAGTGGAAATATACCTGTAAAGGTATGCAATTTACAGGTGTAATTTGGGTTTTGAAACAGAATGAGAAAAGAAGATTGACACACACACAGTGGTGCCTCTGATTCTTTTTTTTAACTCTTTAAGTTTGTGAACGTTAAAGTTAGTACCTAAAGAAGACTTCATTACCTGAAGTTACTGGCTTTCTTAGCAAGTGTGTCAAGATGCCAGTTCAGGTGCATGTGTCTGTATATTTGTTCTCATATTCTTTTGGTAATATGTTTGAAAACATGACGCCAATTAATTTCCTTAATTAGGGTGAATTCTTTTGTATAGAAACTGTTTTTTCTCTTTACAAAAGATGCCAAAATAAGGCACTTATCAGAAATCCTCAGTACTATGAATGATGCAAGGTGTAATCGACATGCTGTTGAACAGTCACTGATCCCTGCCTTTTTGCACATGGAAAGGTAATGGATATGCTCCATGCCATGGGACCAGAGACTGTGGTGATCACAAGCTCAGATCTGCAGGCATCTCTAGGAAACAACTACCTAATTGCTCTGGGAAGCCACAGAAAAAGTAAGTTATGAACTGTGCTTTCTTTTAACCTATTCTGTGAATTCAGTTACATTTTTAGGAAGTGGTTTCATCAGACCCATCTGTAGTGCATGGAAAGAGCTTAGATCTCCAAATGAACTTCTCCTATGTTAATATCAGAGTGGTAAAATGGGTTTGCTCCACGCAGGAAGGTGAGCTGGGAGCTGAGCGTGGTCACAGCACAGGCAGAGTACTGCCCTCACCTGTGGGCACAGACCCACAGTATCTGAATATGGTGAGCTGGACAGGATTGGTGATGATAGGGAGGTGCCATTGATAGTCCACCCAGAGAAGGGTGAGATAAGCCAGGCCTGAGATTAATCTGGAAAATCCAGTCAGTAAGTCAGGACAGCAGAGCTGCACACCGGTACACCTACAGCATAGCTGAGGGAAAGATGTCTGCACCTGGGCTTGGGCTACCATGCCACTCCTGGGCAAGTGGGCAGAGGGCACAGGGGTGGAGGATGTCCTAGGGGAGTTTGATATGGGTTGCTAAAGCCCCTAGGAGTGACTAGTGGCCCTTACAAGTAGCAGTGGCATAAACCAGGAACTTTGAAGATTCTGAATGCTTTTATGAAAGGTTTCACTGTCCCGTTAGCAGATTGATTCTCCCCTCATAGGCTGTAAAATGTCCTCCTGCTGCTGCTTTATATCTCACTTTATACCATCACTGAGATTCAGTGGGTGTTTGGACTATCACAGGATGTTTTTACCTGAGAAGGGCACAGTTACATGGGATGGTATATGACCTCGTTTTCTTGTTCATCTAAGGGATCTAAATGTGGGCATCATGTTATGGACTGCTGAGAGACTGTAAAAGCCTTGATATTTAAATCAAATTCCACTAATCCATCAGTGGGTCTTAGCATTTGGTAAATGCTAGGTCTGGAATAAGTCTGGTCATTCCAATGGTTATTCCAATATAGCACGTGGATCAGATATTCTCTGCTGATGTCTAGAGCTGCTCTTGTGCCTCCATACAGCTCAGAGATACATTAGATGATTGTTTGGGATGCCCCATCTAGGATTCAGCAGTCTGATAACTATGTGGTTTCCTGAGCAAGCTGCTGATGCTGTCTAAATGAAAGCAGGTGGCTCTCAATCCTTGAGCTACCTGCTCCCTCTTGAGTGAAGTATGTACAGTATCTAAGTGGTAAATGCTGTCCCAGCTTGGCAAAGTTTTGAAAGGTTGCACCTCCTAAAAGGTACAAAGTTTACAAAGGGCTGTAGCATCTTTACGTTCTAAACAGCAAAGGAATTCAAATGATAGTAAAAGCCATTGTATTAATTGCTGGGTCTGTTACTTAACTCGCTATCTGTGTTGTAGCTAAAGCAGATGGTACCAAGATGACACAAAGAATTCGAGTGGAATCTCCTAAAGTGGATGCTGTCTTTGTCGGGACAGGAGACTTGTTTGCTGCTATGCTCTTGGCATGGACACACAAGCATCCAAACAACCTGAAGGTGCGGGGGAGGTTACCAGTCTCTGCAAGTTTAGACTGTTTCTTTTTTATTATTACTTTTAATCTATGTTGTTATTTAAGACTCTTTTCTGGTTTGGCTTTTTTCTTCCCTCACTTCAGAAGGAAAAAAAGCAGCATTTCCCTTTTGCCAAAACATTTGAGTGTGTATGGCCCTAGACAGTAATTTCAGTTACATGGATTTTGTACTTTGCCAAGTGAGATGTCGTTCTGTCTGTCTCTTTAGAGAGAGTGTGTGCATGTTCGTAATTACATTTTTCACTCTCACTTTGTATTAAGCACTGAAAATCACTCTTTAGATCTATTTCTCTGTTTCTTAAGCACATAGTGAGCTCGATAGTGGTGTGTGGTTTCCAACACCTGTTTTGGGGCAATTAAGAGAGTCTAAAAGGTTCTTTCCCCAAACTCTACACTGCATAGTTGCCATTGTGTTTGCATCTTGTCAGTCCTGTTTGCCTCTTCATATTACTATTTCAAACCCACTGCTGTTAATCTGGGCAGCAGAAGTGTTACTAAAACCTGACTGTATTGTGCTATAATGCAGGTGGCGTGTGAAAAGACTGTGTCAGCCATGCAGCATGTTCTGCAGAGGACCATTACCAGTGCAAAAGGTAATTCATTCAACCTTGGCCTCCTGTTCCACCTGGATTTGTGTCAGTGGAAACATTCAGCGAGCTTTCTGGGCTTCCTGGCTAAAGGCAGCCCTCAGTGCAGAAGCAGCCAGAGGAATTACAGAGAGATTGGTAGTTTGGGCAGCACATCTTCCTTACTGTGTTCTCCAAGCCTATTTTGACAGCACCCAACTGAAGATGTCACTGTTCAGCTTGCAGTGGGACTACAGTCATGCTGACTGTGCTTGACTGCTTTCCAAAACAGTGGCGGAAGAGCTTGAGGAAATGCTGAGTTTGCATTTCCTCAAGGCCTTCCATGCAAGAGAGCTTCTGCTTTGAGTGTAGCTCACTCACTTTCCCTTTGAGTGCACATGTTTAGTATTGAGAAGGGTTTATCAACTAATAATTAACTGTTTGCTGTGTTGGCCATGTGAAGAGCGACTACATTCTTTTTTTTAGCTCTTGTTTCCCCTTGGAGTTCCCACGTTATTTAATTCCGAGGAGATCCAGATGGGATCTGTGGGATCTCAGAGTATGTCTGTGTCACTTGTTAATAACAGCAGAGCTGTTTCTTTCCTGGAGAGACATGCAATCACAGTGCTGACCCTGATCTTCCACCCTGGAAGCCTTTAGCAGGGGGTAGTAAGGGAAACTGGGGATGGGAGGAGGCTGGAAAAAATAGCCGAGTAACAGAACAATGTGATTTGCTTCTTTTTATACTGCTGTCTTTAATGACATTCTGATGTCATCTTTTTAGCACAAGCTGGAGAAGGAAACAAACCAAACTCAGCCCAGCTGGAACTGAGAATGGTCCAAAGCAAAAAGGACATAGAAAACCCAGAGATCATAGTGAAAGCCACCGTGTTATAAAGGCTGTATGTCTCCAATAACGCACAATGTATCGATGTCCTCATTTCTTTCCTGTAAATTGTAATATTTGCCTTAGATCTGTGACAGAAACCTGACTTTCATGAAATAGTGCCCAGCATAGGCCGATATCCACTCTCAAACATATGTGCTGGCCTTGCTCAGTTTTAAAAGCGGAACAGTTAGCGTGCGTTGAAGCGTATTCCCAGGTATCAAAATGGCTGTCAAATTCACTTCGTCTGTGTGATGACCCAGGGCAAGAGAGTACAGTGTTCCTGCCTTGCCAAAGACTTTAGGTGTGAATTTGCTAATGGAATGCTTGACTGACTGGAAAATTTATTTCAAGATGGCATCTAGTGCCAATGGAGCTGGCTCCATGCTACCTTCCTCTGGAGGTACCTGGTTACCAGGCTCTGGTATTCAGGATCTCGGCTACTGTGAAACTAAGCAGGGTTGAAACTACGCACAAAGTTCAGGTTGTGTGTAGGAGTACTTTGAAGATATTTGGCATTTAAGTACTCTGAAGTGACCTTGAGGTGTCATTTGTGTTCCTGATAATGGCTCCTGTTTCTTGTCCGTGATGAGCTGCACAGTTTCAGTTTTTGCAGGCACTGGTTGCTTATTTCTGTTGTCTGTGGGTGTCCACATGATTCTTCTTCCAAAAGCTGCTCCAGAAATACCTTCATTAATAAGATGGTATCTGTATTCAGTAGCACTGATCAGAAGTTTATAGTTCTACCCCCGAGGCTGGGTCAGATTTCTTTGTTTAGTGTTTAACGAAGGACAAATGTTCTGTGAGGCCAGAAGAAAGCAGCTCTTACCCTGAAAGCTGGTGGCCCTAGTTTGTTCCTCAGGGGTGGATGTATTTAGAAATAACTAGGCAGGGCACTTGTGCTGACTACTGTAAAGCAGTATTGGCAGGCTTATCACTGAAGCAATGCGATAGAAGTAGTATTTTTAGTTTAGTAAGCTAGATATGTTGAGTAACGCTGTGAAACAAAGTCAGTTTGTGCATAATGTAAGTCTCTGCAGCCCGTGCTGGTTAGAGGGGATGGAGATGCATCATCAGTAATGCATCTTTATTTCACACCTCTGCTTCGCAAGGCTTCAAAATGGGATTCTTAATAATTTCTCCTGTACATCACAGCCACGCATTAAGCTTGTATATTAACTCTGCCCTGGCTTCAGATACTGACCTGCTTGTACTTCCCTGTCATTTCCGTACAGGACTGAGCTTCCTGCTGCTCCCAGACGGACTCTAGTGTGTTGTACAACCCAGGCTCAGTCGCTGAGCTTTATTTGCCTCAGAGAGCGGGGGGAGATGACAACTGCATCTCTGCTTGCAGTGACGAGACGCAAATCTGCGTGAGAGGAAAGGGCTGAGGTTTTCTTGTGTATATAACCTGAGTCTGTCAGGGAAGCTCACTCTTGGGTGTCTCCGAGGTACCTTTCCTGCACCTTCCTCACCGGGCTTGCCTAACTGATGGTGTCACTTGCATGGCTTGGCAGTCCCCAGAAGAGCTGGTTTGGGGATTGCTTTGGCGTCTGAAGTCTTCATATCCCACCACTGTTGTGGATTTTCTGCCATTGTAGAAGTTCATTGGTTTCACCTCCTGGAAAGGTGTTTTATCCTTTTGAGCAGAACCAATTTTTTTCATAGAGTAAGATTTCAGAACTAATCAATTCCTAAAATCCCTCATTTTCCGTTTCTCTGAAGCAAATTAAAGAAGTGAACAACATTTTGCAGTAAATATAAGAGGCAACATTCAGTCCTTCACTCTGAACAACTAATAAGAATTTTATTTCCTCTCATGCATTTGACATTAAAAATGAAAAAAAAAATCTTATGGATTCAGAATTTTAAGGGGAAAAAACCCCAGAAATGACCTGCAAAACGTGACTCTACTGACACAGTTTTTAGTAACCACTGCCATGAAATATCTTCCTAGCAATAATAACCTTTGTGATGTGAACAGTTGCTAAGACTAGCAGTCAGTAAGAGAGATGAGCTCGTGGCTGATATCCAATGTGTAAGAAGACGTGAGGTTGTGACAGGGTGTATAGATACCTGATAGGAAGTAGTGAGGAAGACAGAGCCAGGCTGTTCTCAGTGGTGCCCAACAAAGAGATAAGAGGCAATGGGCACAAATTGACATACAGGAAATTCCATTTAAAGATTTAAAAAGAAAAATAGTTCACATGAGGGTGATCAGACACTGGCACAGGTTGCCCAGAGGGGTTGTGGAGTTTCCATCCTTGGAGAACTTCAAAACCTGACTGGACGTGGCCTCAAGTGACCTGCTGTACTTGCCCTGCCTGCGCAGCGGGCTTGGACTACACAACGTCCAGAGGTCCCTTCCACCCTCAACCACTCCGTGCTGCTGCGTGAATCTGCAGCGCTGTATTTTTATATCAACACCATTTTTTTTCCCCCTTCCTGAGACATAAACTTCCAGATAGGCTAGCACACAGATCAGTGTTAAAAAAATTGACACATTTTCAGGTAAACTGCTTTTTTGTTTGGCAGTTGTGCCAGGAATGCAGTTGCCTTTTCTGAGTTGGCTGCTTTTAGCCAAGGCAACTAAATACTGTAGCTGGTGTTAAACACAAAAGGATTTTAACAGTTTCTTGCAATGGTTAGAGAAGTCTTGCATGCCGTCTTCCAAACATAACTATGAGTTTATTTATCTTTTAAAATTAGACTATTTCACATGGAAGTGTAAAATTCCTACCAGAGGAAAATTCCCATTTTGGGAAGAAGGGATCAACATACTGAACTTCCCTGCCTGTACATATCACGGTCAGCTTTGTTTCATTATGCTTAACACCCTCACCCAGCTGTGTCCAGTTCTGTAGCTCCTGTGGGCTCTACTGCCTCCCTCAGACTGCCAAGAGTGAGATCAATCCCAGGAGCAGTTCAGGTGCTTCCTAGAGTCCTGTGGCTTGAACAGGACCTGAAAACTGCTCCTGGAAGCTGGGCCTGGAAGCTGCTTCCGGTGCACTGTCCCCTACAGCCAGGGCTGTGGATTGCCCAGCACCCCAGTACCAGCATTAGCTTTGTTGCCAGTCATGTAACGTGGCATAGAGCCAAATTGAGAGCCATATGGTGGCCATCCCGGCAGTGCAGAATTGAGGTTCTTTGGTTCTTCACATCAGCAGGAGAGAGAAGCTCAACACTGGCATTTCAGCTTTGTTTTTTGTAAAGCAGCACTAAGTGTGCACTGTCAAAAACCCCATCGTAGAAACTCTCCCTGTTGTAAGCGTATACGCATGGGAAAAGCCCTTTTAGTAAGTGTGAGACAGCACAGCTGCTTTTGGCGCTAGAAACCCCGGACTTGCACAAGGGAGTTGAGAGAAGGCAGGGCTGGTTTTCTCTGAAATAAAAAAGCTTGCAATTCAGGAAAATGAAAGTCACCTTACAAACAAGGTTTCATCTGTTAAACCATAATGAACCTAGGTCTCGCCATAAGGAAGGGAGTGAGAAGTTTGCTGAAGCAGTTCCTATGGGTCAGGTGTCATCTTTCCCCACTGCTTCAAAGAAAGAACCAGCCCAGTAATTCACACTTCCCTCAGAGTCTGAACCTATCTGTGCTTATAAAAAACCACAAAAAAACACAAACAACACTAATGTGCTCAATTGGCAACAGTTCATCTTTTGCAGTAGCTGGATTCTGTAGCAATGGGCTTCTGGCTGCTTCTGCTTCAGTCCCTGCGAGTGATAATTGTCTTCAGCTCCCACTGACCTGATGTAAATTAGGTCAGGTAAAGTCTTCAGTGAAGAATTAGACTTAACATCTCTTGCCAGGAACGAACATCAGAAATTACCTGTAAATATATTCTGTGGCTAACGTGGCGTTGTCACACCAGGCTAACAGGTATTTGTAAATGTCAAGGTATGAACCTACTCAAACTTCGATGCATTTTTATCTGTTCAGAGTTGCACGGCACTTTTTCATAATGTCTCCAGAACACGGTTTGGAGACTCAGCCACAGTCCTGCCCAGCCTTCTGTTCGCTCCTCTGCTTCTCTGCATAATGCCTGTACCTGTTTCTGAGTTCTCGCTGTCTTTCTGGTGCAGCTGGAAAGTGTCGCGGTGTTAGACAGCTGCCCACTGTTTATCTAGGGGCTTGGAGGAGGCTTATCAGGGTTGTCTGCAGATCCTTACATAAAGAACAACAGTTACTCTGAACTAGTTTGGGTCCCAATTGCTCGCACAAGAACAAGCAACTTAGCCCAGAGAGAAGCCAGTAACTAAGGGGCAATCTTCCACGCCCATCCTGACAGCATGGAAGGTGCCTGTAACCCACTCACCGGTTAGGGACCACCGACTTCACGGCCGCGCTCGCTCGCTCCCCTGTGCACACGTGAAGTTGGCAGCGAAGGGCGCTGCTGATGCCGAAGCAGATGTACGCAGGGGAGCGGCGAATGCCTTGTCTCCGGTTGACTTCCCCAACAGTCTTTTCTCTTTGCTTGCTAGAAGTAATTTGAGTTGGACCCCCTGTTTTCTGGAACGAGCTTTGCGGTGTATGCGTCAGCCATTTTGATTACCGCAAGCGCGCTCGGTTGCGGAGCCACCGTGCAGGAGAGGCCAAAAGTCGTTGGCAACCCATCTGCTCCGTTCTGGGCCCAAATTAGTCTCTACATGCTTTACACCCCGCTTTGGGGGAGACACGTAAAGACTTTGTGCTACGATCAGTGCTGTTCACCCTCGATATTTACTTTAGAAATCTGCAGTATGAATTGTTAACGTCAGTGTGTGTTTGCCGATCCTTACCCTACGCGCAAGGAATCTACAATCCATGTGTTACACCACAGAATCGGAGGACCAAGGTTTCCAGCTACTCATACTGCCTTTTTGAGTATCTTAACTGTATCTTGATTGGACGGTGTCGATCTGTTGTCTGAGACTGTTATGGTGATTGTATCCATTTAATTTACAATGCTGTGTGGCAAGGAAGATTGCAATAAAAGCATCTACGTCTAATATACTGTGCACACACACATTGTTAGATCCTGGTTTTTAATATGCTAACCCTTTCATAATTAAAAAGAACAAGAACAGTTTGATAGTCTTGCTGAATAAAGCGGATGTAATTAAAAGGTTTCCTTAGTTATATCCTGGTGCAGAGAAAGGGTAGTTAATGGAAGAGCGCGTGTTTGCACACAGCAATCAGCTCACTATAAGACAGCGGTATGCAGAAGGGAGTAGCATCCTTCTTGTCTTAATGAATTTATTTAAACAAAAAAAAATTAGATTAATGGGGAGACTACTGCTGGTGGTGTGCACCACGGCTCTCGCACTCCTCTCACTTGCACACGTAGGACCTCTCTGCATCATGCTCTTTATGACTGCATCCCAGGTGAGCAGAGGGACTTGGAATAAGAACCTCGACTCACTTTGCGGTTTGTTTCTTGCACAGCGTTCAGCTGCATTCCCCAGAGTCATTTTTGTTTTCCTGGGTAGGTTAGGGCATCCGAGACTGCACAGCAGGAAAGGAGTGTTCCTGTGTGTCAGAAGCGCTCCCATCAACGCTGTCAGTGTTTTGCAAGAGGGAAGAGAGTGGGTATCCAGTGTAATGAGAGCACTGGTTATCAGAGAAGGTGCTACGTTGGGGTGCTTCTGCCCACTGCAGAGGTTAGGCCTGTATTTACACGAAAGAAAACTGCCTCTCCTGAGTGAAGGTCCCTGCCTGAAGTTCAAATAGAGGCTTTAGAAGCTGAGACTTGCAAAGTTTGGTCACTCTGAAACCAAAATATTTCTTGGTAAGTGGAAACACAGCCCATTCTCTTGCATCCCGTTCCAGCCTTGCTGCCTCACTGACTGGGAGTCGCTCAACTCCCCTGGGAATTGGAGGGAGCTGAAGAACAGGTCTTGTTCATGAAGAACTGTTCAAGAGCTGTTCTTCATGAAAGTCCTTGGCTTCTGATAAGCGAGAGCATAATTACTGGTGAACAGTTCTTGTAGCTTTCTAGAACTCTTCAAGACACATACCAGCCATGGAAACTAAATCTTGAGACATTTGATCACAGCCCCCTAAGCAGCTGTTCTCTTTTAAACAAGTGAGGAAAAGAGGGTGTTTGTACATGTGTGCAGGAGCAGATTTAAGGTAAAGCCACAAGGTTCAACCTGGAACTGGAGTGTGCCCTGAGCTCCTGGCCAAGGGCGTTGCTTGCAGAACGCAAGGGACCTGCAATTCTTGGCATGTGATTATTTTTTTCAGGAGCCTCAAAGCTAATTTTCACATTTTCCAGAAGGGAAGCATCCCATTTGCCTTTCAACAGCCTAGGAAAGTTCCCATCTGCTTTGCCAGGAAACCAGTGCCAGCTGACAGCCCCCAGCGCCACCAGTTTGGTGTTTTTACTGGTCCAGCAGCAACGGACCTCGAGGCAAATGAGACGGTGCCAAGCATGCTCCTCAAGAAGTTCCTGACTTGGTGCCTCCGTGGTGTGAGTAGCACTAATAATAAACCCGCAGTCTGCAGAGCAGTGAACAAGGCAGCGCGTGACCGAGGTAGAGAAAAACCAGCAATACGAGAAGGCCGTGCCGTATGTTACCGCTGACGTCATACGTGCTCCTTACCTAGTGCCCTCGTGGTCGCATCGCTACTTAGAAAACTCTGTGTGTAGAAGAGCGTAGTAGTATATGTACTCCGTGTGTGTACGTGTGCGTGTGTGTCGAAGCTTTATTTGCAACGTGGTGGGGGTGGGAAGCGGGAATTTGGGGGCTGGCTGCGTAGGCCTTCGGGACGTGAGCGGAAGGTCTTCAAAGAGTTATATTTTTATAGATTGTGCTGAAGCTTTGGGTCTGAGCCACACAGAGCCTTTTCTTCCAGGAAAGTAAAGCGGTACGGAGAGTCAGGTGGCTGTGACGTAGTAGGGATAGTACAACCCCACCAGCCCTGGACAAACTGAACTAACTTAATAAAAGATGCCTTTTTAAGTAATATTTTTTTAGTGCTGAATTGTTAAACAAAGAAATATTTATGAGCAAACTTTCTATATGTACTTGAAGTTCGTGTGGTGCTTTGTACTGACTAGGTGGACCTGTTCTATGTTTACACATCTTACTGATCATCCTTCGGGCGTATGTAGTAACCCCGTGACTTCTATGCCAGAAAAAAAAAAAACAAACCCAGTGAAGTTCTGTGTAATAGCAAATGATTTAATTCTGAATGAAATTGTGGGCTTGTGTAGTGTTTGTGTATCTTCTGGTCGGCAGTTACGAGGTGTATTCTTGCTGCAGTAAGGCTTGCACGCTTGGTCATAAAGGGAGGTGATAGGGTGGTAGATGTTATTGTTAAAAAAAGAAAACCCTAAATATTGCTGCCTTATCCATCATAAAAGCGGGTAAGTTGTGGCATAAGCCTGAAATTTAGAATCTTGCATTGGAATAAAGTATCGAACACATCTAGGGCAAGTTAAAAATAGGTGAGGGATTTTTTTCTTCAGTTAAATAAGACTGTGGGAGCTTAGAAGTGCTTCGTAGCACCAGGTAAACAGACAAAGCCGAGAGGGCTAGAGTAAAACTAGCTTGTTCATGTTTTATCAGCCCAGCCGAGCTGGCTTCAGGGCTTGCACTGTGTCTGTGCAACAAATAGGTGAGTAGGTCTAACGGGAGAAAATTGAGACTTCACTCCCCCCTGTAGTTTGTTAGTTGTAATACTGTGCAGCATTTCAATAAGGTGATTTCAATTTAAATACCTAAATATATTCGCTTCTGGAAGAGTGACCAACACAGTCCCATTCGATCGAAAGGCAAGCTCTTGGCACGTTGGAAAAGCCAAGTGTGATTTGTTTCATCGCTCTGTAATTCGAGCAGTTGCTGACCTGGAGGGTCCATGAGCATCGTTTGATAGGACTCTAATGGCAGCACCCCCACCACGCTAGTGAAAAAAATACCGCTGCTGCAAAAAGTACAGGAGAATCGGTCGGAATTCTTCTTCAGGAGCTCCTGAGTTCCAGCTGTGTTAAAGGAGAAGTGCTTCTGCTCTGCTGAGTTAGCGAGAAAAGTGCTGAGGGGAGAGGCTACGGGAGGGGCAGAGCTCCGCTTCGCATGCTTCGCGGTGCTGGTGTTTCCTCCCCCGGGAATCTGTGGGTGCAGCATACCCACAGTGGTGGGGCACAGCGGTTGCACCCTCCCTGGGGGAAGCGCAGGGGAGTTGCTCTGAGCCAGCCGGAGATGCGGTCGGTGTGAAGCGGCTGGGCTGTTCCTCCAGAGGCGCTGTACCTCAGTTCGGGTGTAGCACAGCTCTGCCTGTGCTTCGAGGCGGGTGATGGACGGTGGGTGCGCTGCTTTCCTGGCTGCCCTGTCAGACAGCGCGGTGTCCGTTCTCCTCCCCATTTTGGGAACCTAGTTTAGCGTGCAGTGTCCCTAGGCTTCATCTGTAGGCCATGGAGAACAAGAGAGGCTGAAAACGAATTACGCAGATGATTTGGGCTAGGCTCCTCTTCTTTGGGAAAGGTACAAGCTACTATGCCATAAAACTGTGCCCTGACCTTCCTCTCCCATCACCTGTGCTGGCCCTGGTACTCACCTGTCCCCATCAGGAGTGAAGCAAAGGAGCAAAACCAACGGGGAACTGATGCAGCCAAAAGCCCTGAAGTTTTCATCTCCTTTATTCCCCTTAGCCTTCCCATCCTGGGAACAGGTAAGCACTTGTGCTGCTGCTAGGGAAGGGTTGGGAAGATGCAGCTGGCCAAATGGTGGGGAGAACAAGGGTTGCCTCTTTTCCTGTCAGCAAGATGCTGGTTAAGCAGAGCCTGACTGCAAAGCTGCACGAGGGTTGGTAAAGAAAGACGGTCCTCCTCAGCTAGATACTTGAAAGAAGAGCTTCAGGTTTAGTGACCCAAGAGTGGGGTTCTCAATCCAGCCCATCCCCTGGGCCACAGAAGTATGGCAGTGCTGCAAAAAAGATTCTGTGCAACGGTGCTTGATGATCTCTGTGAAGCTTGTGCCTAGCAGAGTAGAAAACAGCACGGGATATAAAGGAAGTTACCTAACTAGGGAATGTAGTAGGAAGACCCCGGTGGAGGAAAGTTTCAAGCCCACTCTCGCAGCATTTGCAAGGTGTCAGAATTGTCCAGGTCTGGCTCTTTTCCTTCCCGTCCTCTTTATCTGAGGAAGGAATCACACAAATAAACAACAGAAAATAAAAGGAGTTATTTGGGAACTCAAGCGGCATCATCACTGGTCATTTATGCCTACAGATGCTTACGTCTTGCCACACCAAAGGTCTCTAGTTGGGAAGGGGTTTTCAGGAGATGCCTTGCTGAGCAATGCCATACAGCCTGTCACAGCTGGCCCAGAGCACCGCACGCCTCCTGTGATAATGCCTGTGTCCAACAGTGTCGGGATGCCACTGCCAGAGAGGGTACTCCTGTCCTGCGGCCTGCGTGTGGTGGCGAATGCAGGCCTTCCTGGGAGAAGGGGTCTGCAGGGCTGGAGAGGCGGTGATGGGAGGAAACGGGAGAAACGGGCACCACCCGGTGATCCTGTCATTTGCTGCTCATGATCCTTAGCGCGGGGTGTCCCTCTCACGAGGGTTTGCTGAGCAGAAGACAGGAAGGTGCAGGCTGTGTGTTGAGCGGGAAATCTGAACCGCCATTGTTAAACGTGGAGGGGAGGGGTAGCTGTGAGTTTGCCCGAGATCTGAGCGAGTAGAGAACACTGGAGGTTTTTGTCCCTAATTCAGAAAAAAAGCCAGGTTGACCAAATGAGTGCCACGTCTTCAGTGGAGTCCAGCATCTGGAAGAGGCCAATATTTAGGGTTTTTGCCCAAAGCACATGTAGCCCTGCTCTACTGTTTAGCGAAAACACCCCAGTGCAGATGCCGCCAGAGCCTCATCTCGTGGAGTAACGCTGTAATAAAGAATGTGGTTTTCTTGTGAAAGTCTTTAACACACAACTCAGTATTTTCATGGTGTATAAGTGAAATGTAATTTTTTTTTTCAATAAAACACATTTCCTTTCCTAAATGGTTTGGGCTTTTTTTTTGCAGGGGGGGGGGAGGGGGTGGTTGGGTTTTTTTCCCCTTGGTCATGTATCTCTTTCCACAGTTCACTGGGACTGCCCATCTTTACCAGGAAGAGCAACTGGGATTCGGGTGCTGGTATTTGTCCCCACCCCCTACATCCCCCTCAAACCAGCTCCTATGAGTCGCCCAAAGCTGAGCCTCCTGCCCCTCCTGCTGCATGATACCTCTGCAGTTGCCCCCCAGTTCTGGGTCATTTCAGGTAATTATTGTGAGGAATTCCTAAAACCCAGAAGGAAAGTACTTAATCCTGCTTGTGCTGGGACACTGCAAAACCTCACCGTGAGGAATAAACCAGTTGTAAATTACATTGTAAGAATGGGTAGTAAAGCTCAGGCCAGCATCAGAAGGGGGGCTGGCTTGCCAGCTGTGGCTGGGTTTAGTGTCCTAAATGACAGGCCAAAAGGAGCAGTATGACGACAGCAACGGGCCTTCCTGATCCCGTGTTGCCAGCTTTACTTCACTGGATTCTTTATATACGAGGCTATCCTGACGCTTTATGGATGTTAATCCCTCATTTGGGTGTGCTCGTGAATGATGAAGGTGTCTCCCTGCTAAGGATCTGATTGCACAGTCATCACGGGAGAGAACAAGGTAAGAGAAAGCCGCTTTCTGTGCATTCATCAGGGGCACTGTCATCGGTCTAATTGGGCCAGAGAGCTTCTACCTCCCTGATCCCAGGCTCCTCGTGAAATGCTCCTTCTCCAAAGCTGGTGTTCCTTGTGTTTTAGGGAGACATGTTGAAGCTGCTGTCCTCCTCATAGCCCCGTGGTCCTCAAAGATGTGGAAGCACACCAGCTCTCTCCTGTCATGAGCAGTAGCTCTTTCCTTTTCTTGTTCCTTGCAATTTTCTCAGAAGAATTGGAGCACATGCAAAATAAGGAGGGGGTTGGGAAGCGTGGTTTTCCTCCCCCTAGGGAAACCTAGCGGAGCATCCAGCAGGTCCCTCTGCAGCAGTGGGGGCTGTCACATGCTCTCTTGGTCATACAGTCCTGCCTGCCTCCCATGCCAGCAATAAAATTTGGGGGTCCATGGGGGCATGCCAGCCTCAGGGGACTCTGTGTGATTGATGCAAGACATGCAGCTCTCCCGTGTTGCAGAGAAACGAGCAGCTCCAGAAAAAAGAAGTATCTCCACAGGGTCTCCACAGGGTCTCAGCGGGGCAGTCAAGGTCCTGAGCCAGCCCTGGGAGCTGAGAGTTGGGTGAAAAACATCGTTCTTGCTGCCTGTTTGTAGATTTGCACACTGCCATCGTGGTGCAGAGACGGATTCATCACATTGCTCCTCATCTCAGGGGGTCTGCAGGGAGAAGCAGCACAGCTGGCAGGGTCCAGGAGCTGTGACAGGACCAGGCAGGCAGGTGCAAGCTGGCACCATCTCCATACCCCCCTCACACCCCCTCCCCTTTATTCCAAAGATGAGCTTGAATAATAAGCAAAAATGTGTAAAAAAAAATAATTAAAAAACAAAAAGAACAGAAGGGCAATGCATAGCACTGGCAGCCTTTTGAACTGAGCTGAATTATGAGTCAGGTCTGGTGAGCAGCTTCAGGAGGGCTGGAAAGCCACAGCATTATTCATAACGCCCATTAGCTGCGCCTGCTAAGACAAAGACAATTAAATCTGCTTTCTGCAGTACCTCAAATGCAGGGAAGCCAGGGTGGAATTTAACACTCCCCTTCACTGGTACCCAGCATTTCACAGCTGGGTCCCAGGAGCCGAGGGTGATGATACGGCACTGACCCGCTTGGGTATCTTCAGCCTGGGTTTGTTTTAAGCTCTGCTGTTGATCCAGAAAATCTGCCTGAGTGCAAAAAAGCCCACTGCTAATGGTGGCAAAGGTTGTTTTGTGTTTAATATTTATGCAAAGTTTGGCTAAACTACCACTACAAAAGAGTAAGTGCACTGATCAGTAACAACAAACATGCCAAATTGATCTCAGGCCCACTTTTACAGGTCACCTATATTATTCCCTGGAACTGAAGATTTCTAGAGACTTTGGCTGGTTTACCCCAATAGCACAATTTAGGCTCTTGCAGCGTCCATGCAAGCAGACGGCTCAGCAGTGCTGGCTGCCACGGGATGGACATCCCTCAGAGGGGTAAGGTGGCATTGGCAGGGAGAGACAAGGTTTGCAGGTGTGTGGTGAAATTCCCAAGCACTGTGCTAGTTAAAGGCTTATGGTGCAAAGCAGCTGAGGATGCAGCTACATGGCAGTGAAGATGGATTCAGTGCAGAGTGGCTGTGGCCCCACCAACCCCTGCCCCTCACCCCCAGAGCCTTCAGCTGGCATGGAAGCCAGTGGTGAGGTGGTTCAAGGAGCTGACCTGCTGGAAACCACCCTCAGTTAAAAATGGGATTGCTTTTTTATCTGGGAGCAGTGCAGGCATGAAGGGGCAGGGGCAAGGAGGTGGCAGGAGATGAAGGAGGGACAGACTGCAGCAGCCTGGTGCTGTCGGGGACCCATGCGTCACACCAGATGCCCCAGGCCTCGTTCAGCCAGAGCGGTGCCACAGAGCCGGGCAACCTGACCTCCCACCAGGGCCCTTGGAAACACCCTTCCTGCCTTTCTGCTCCCTACCAGGAGCTCCCTACCAGGCCTGAAATCAGCCCACACAGAGAAGCAGGGCATGGGTGAAAACAGGCAATTCGATGCAAGTGCCTGAGGACAGGTAAGGTTGTACTCAATGATCTCAAATGTCTTTTCCAACCTAGTGATTCTGTGATTCTGCCAAGTGGGAAGACTTGTCAGAAACCGCCCTGCCACCAGGAGGAAAGACAGAGGCTTGTTTATTAGAGCCGAGTCAGCATGGCTATAAGGTCTTTAAGTAAATCTGTTATGGGAATTTAAGAAGTTGCTTGGGTGCTTATCCTCAAAGCGTCTCCAAGAGGCTTGTTTCCCTCTTCTGCATCAAGCTGAGGAGCTGTCACACTCTCTCCTGGGAGGTGCCCAGGAGGGAGCCTGTCCCTCACCCTCCAGCTGCAGTGGGGCAGGAGCCAGAGGTTCCTCAGAACACTTTGCCCAGCCAGGCCTCAGCAGCAGGGAGCTTGCCCCAAGCCAGTGTTTCCTGGGCTGTGCCCAAGGAAGCTCACTTGAGACTGAGGTGATAAAGACCAGTCTCAGTGCCTGGCTGAGCCCTTAACAACTCATTAGCTTCCCAGAAGGCCTCTGACCAGGGCTGATCAACTCTGAGCATAAAGGATCTTCACGGAAATGCAGGTAGCGATTCCCTTGCTTCCTACTGTAGATAAACGGGGTTCAGAAGTGGCATGTGCCTGCTTTTGCCTTGGGATCAGGGATGTGGTAATTTTGGGGTGACCTCAGAGGAAGAAGGTGGCTTGTCCCCTGAGCCCTGTCTTTGGGGAATATTGTGAGAGAGAGCCCAGGTGGAGCTGTGTTACCTTCGTGCTCCCCAGGGCCTGTTTTATTGCTTGTTAAATGGCTTCCTGCAGAGTAGAGTAAGTCATGAAATAATAATGATGCAATAGCTAAGAAATAATGCAGCTGCTGATTTATTACCTAAGCAGTAACTGCCTGACAAGCGTTGCAATGGCGATGCACGCTGGCAGCTGCCAAACCTGGGCTAACCAGCCCCTCTAAAGCAGCCGGTAGCTGAATGGATTCCCTGGTTTGGGCCTGGGGCCTTCAGGAGAGCCTAGGGAGCTTCTCCCTCTCTGCTCCCCACTCCTCAGAGACCCTCTGGGAGCCCCCTAAATACTGGGCTGCTCAGCCCCTCCCTGAGGTGTGGGATGCTCCTCGCTGCCCGAGGTGGATGGTTGTGGCTGGCTCCAAAAGGTGCCTACCCTGAAACCCAGAGTTGTGGGGGGCGGGTGGGAAAAGACTTCTCAAACAGGGTCGTGGGGCACTGGAAATAGGAGCACAAATCTCACTGTGCTGACATAAACGTAACTGTTATGGCAGTGCTGCCCCTGGGCTGGAAACATCTCGCTCACGCTGCAGAGCAAAGCCAGCGCGGCCTGGCCCGGCACTTGGCAGGACTGCTGCCCACCCCCGCGACCCCAGCCCTGCTGACTGACTCCTGAGTGAGGTGGGGATGGTGGCGTTTCCCCTCCATGCTAAAAATGGCATGTCCCCCACCTACCATTTCTCTCCCACCCCTCCCAAAGTCTCTCAAAACCACGATATTTGAACTGAAGGGCATGCGTTGTCCCCCGAGAAGTTCAAGGCTCCTCCTGCAGAAAGTCTGAGCAGGTGTGTAAGAGTGTTTGCAGGGCCTGCATCTTAGCCCAGCCTGGTGAGGGAGCACAGATCCACCAGCTCCTTTGGGAGGAGCAAGGGTTTTAAAGGTTTCCTTTATGAGAAGGCTGCTTTTTCAGAACTTTTTTTTTTGTAAGTGACAGATACGTGTTTGAAGTTTTATGGTAATGACTTATTCAGAGACACGCTCTTGCTTTGCAGGAGCAGCCCTACCTCCCTTGCTACCACAGTCTGAAGCAGGCAGTCAGGTTTGGGATGAAGCCCTCGCTCCTTCTTCCCCCCAAGCCCATACATCTTTTCCTCCTTGTCTTATAACACATTTTCTTTTTTTATCTGTCACATGTTTCTATTGACTCTTCTGTGAGGAAAGGCTGAATGAACTGGGGCTGTTCAGCCTTGAGAAAAGAAGACTAAGAGGGGAACTTCTTAATGTTTATAAATACCATGCAGCATCCCAGGTGCACTGGGAGGCTCTTCAGAATCCTCCTGCTCCTTCCCAAACAGAGCTGTGGTGTCCTGGTCTGGTGCTTTTTTCCAAGGTAAAGTTTGTGTGAGCTTAGGTCATCAATGCCATCTCCATGTCTTCTTGCTTCTGTAGCCAGGGATTATTTCTCTGTCTTAATGAAGAGCTATGGGGTAAATTCCCTTCTGTGCATCACAGGGATGAAGGATTTGAAAGCAGGTGAGGAAATGTGGCAGTTGGTGGCACAGATTTGTGGTGTCAGGGTATGCTCAGGGTACTACTGTTCCTCACCCTCTTTATTTTGGAGCACATGAGCGAGTCTGAGGCCCCTTTTCTCAAGGAAATCCTAGGTCAGGATTACTGTTAGCTGGATTTACTGAAGACCTCCTTAACTAAGCATCTGATTTTATAGATGCTGTTCTTAAGATCTCAAATGCTTCCTGCTGCTATCTAGCCACGAGAGGGAACTTATTAGCATATCCAAATAATGAGTGCAAGGCAAGTAAATTCCCTCTGCTCTGTAAAATGGGAATGACTGATGGAAAGGACCACAGGATAGGGATGCTCCCAGCCTGCAATGGAACAGATGTTAATATTTTCTCATTCCTTCCCTTAACACCATGCTAATAACTGAGACAGGCTCCCAGAACCTCCTGCTGTAACCACCTGCAACACAAGATTAGCTACGTTCTTCAGATCTTTGAAAATCTAGGTCCGTTAATCACCCTTCCCTCAGATCTCAAGCATCTATGAGGGATGAGGAACTTATTTTCTGAAGTCTGTACCTACTCATCTGTCCTGGTTCTGGCCAGGCCAGGGTCAACCTCCCCAAGCAGCCAGCCCAGGTGAGCTGAGTTAGCCTAGGCTGTTTCCCAAACCACCTGACATCATTTCCCCATAAAAGGGGCTTGTTGGAGAGAGGCAATTCAGTCCAGCTGCAGGACAACAGCAGTTATTGTTTGAGTGCCAGAACCAGGATATCCTCTCATCCCTTGCACCAGCATGGAGAAAGCAGGATTGCATTGGCTACACTGAAGAATGAAAGGTCAGGTTTAGCTCTTACTTTTCCATTCCCTCTCCTTTGTACAGCCATGGGGCTCATGAAGTGACCTTTTCCCCTGGCTCCTTGCAAGCTCCTCCGCCGCGTGCCTTGGGACACCCAAACCTTCCTAGCATCCTGTCGTAGTGCCTTGACACACCTTTTGCACTGAGCCTCATGAATTGCCCTCCAGCCCCTCTTTGGGTTTCACAGTGTTCCTCAGGGTGAGCCTGTCACTGAAGGCCCACGGTTCTGCTCCTGTCTGTCTCTCAAAGCCTCCCTCACTCTTTCCACACAGAGCTGTTCCCATGGGGAAAAGCTCAGCTGTGTCAGTGGAGGGATGGCAGCTCCCTCAAGGCAGCAATGACCTTGCCTGCCTGTGTGGCCTGTGGAAAGCTGCAGCTCCAGCAACTCCAGCATGAAGAGCTCACCCTGGGTGGTCAGGGGCAGGAGCGGTCCTCTCCTGCAGCACTCCCCTGTTTCCCTCATGGCTTTCAACTCCATAGTGGCTGCTCCCCTGTGCCAACTGCTTCCTAAAGCTTTGAATTTGTGTGGAACAACTCCCCAATACTGCTGTCCACGTTTCTTAGATCTACACTGTACCCACAGATAGGGGCAGGTCCACAGCTCATTACCCTTTCAGGTCTCTTATTTTGCATCACTGCTGGTGGTCCAAGGTTCTGGTAAGTGCTGCAACCCCAGTCAGCCCCTGGGTATCCTGAGTGTTAGTCAGGGGCTTTGAGGTGTGAAGCCCTTGGTAACCCAGGGAGCAGCAGCACAGAAGTGTCAGTGCCTGCACACCTTCTGCACACTTGGTGTGAGGGTGGTTGCTGCTCTCCAGTGCCCCATCTGTCTTTGGAAGTGGAGCAGCTAATTACTTGCTCCCACCTGTTATCTGATAAATCCTGATGCCTCTCTCACCTTGGAGAGGTGTAATTTGGGGTGGGGGAGGAGGAGTGATAGTGACATATCACTTTGACATCCCAGGGACTATCTGACCCTAAATTAATGAAAAGTACTTTCAACTCTGCCCCCATTTTAGTAGCCTTCCAATATATTTCAACTACCTACACCCTCTAATGATCATTTCACTCAAGATCTAATTCACTAGAGGAACTTCCTTCAGGCTACTATTAGGGACAGAAAAGAACAGCTTTTAATCAGGGCTGTTCATTAGCAGGGCAATCAGTCTGGCAGGTAGCAAGGGCCACTGCTCTCCCTCTTGATGTATGTGCTCATTAACAGAGAAGTTCAAAGGAGAGCTTAGACCTTGTGTCTTCAGAGTGGTCTTACTGATTGAATATCTTGCTGACTCTGAATTCAAACATGGTTATCCGGAGTTTACTGGGAAAACTGGTTTTGGTGCACATGACAGGCTTAGTTAAGGCAAAAGCCAAGGAATCTAATCATGGAAGAGGACTAAGATGAAGATCTAATCATGGAAGAGACCCTTCAGATCTTTGAATCCAACCAC
The DNA here is from genome assembly GCF_964237585.1 of Gallinula chloropus. Lineage (NCBI taxonomy): Eukaryota > Metazoa > Chordata > Aves > Gruiformes > Rallidae > Gallinula > Gallinula chloropus. Next base: position 119,567,917 of record NC_140085.1, read on the forward strand.
AGCCTAACCCTGCCTAGTCCACCTCTAGATCATGTCCTTAAGTACTTCATCTACATGCCTTTTAAGTACCTCCAGGGATGGTGACTCCACCACCTCCCTGGGCAGCCTGTTCCAGTGCCTGACAACCCTTTCAGGTGCAATTTCAAGCCATTTCCTCTTATCCTATCACTTGTCACCCAAGAGAAGAGACCAACCTCAACATCTCTGCAACCTTGCAGGTAGTTGTAGAGAGTAAATGCTTTGGGTAGATATTTTTTTTTAGCTGAGTATTATTTGGGGGTTGAGATGCATAAATGTGTGCATGTGAGCATGTGAAGAGGAATTTGACGGAGTCTGGACAAGCTTTTGTGACCCAAAGAACAGGCCTCCTGGGAGGGGCCAGGATGTGGGCTAGAGGGGATTTAGCACAACTGGCAGGAAAACTCTATGGCTTCTCTGGGAAAGAAGGACTGTGTGGTCTTGTGAGCAAATAAGCTGACATCAAAGTCATATGATGCTGTCCTCTGTTTCTTCTCACAACTAGAATAACCCAAGCACCTCCCTTCATCCAAAAGGACTGGGAAAAAAGACTGGGGTGCTGAGTCTGTCCAGAGACCTAATAATGGTCTGCTTTACGCAGTGATGAAAAACCAGGCCTTTCCTCTCATGTCTGTTAGAGAAATGATGTGAAAGCAATGACATACCCTTCTCATGGGGAAATGAGAGCCCTGAAGTGTTCAGGAGGGGCTCTTGAGCCAGCTGAGGACGGGGACTACCACTATCCGATTCAGAGTTCAGCTGGGGGAAATGTTGCCATTTAAAGAGAAATAAATGCTTTCATCAGCCAAAGGCTGCCTCCTCCCCCACAAGTTTGCAGGTGGTTTTCTTTTTGACCTGCTCTGAACTTTTCCTATGAGAGCACACACTGGGCATGGTATGCCTTTGGTGGGGGGGAAGAGAATCCAGATGTCAGTGGAAATTATCTCACTCTATAAGGTATTAACGGGACCTAAATACCCAATGGAGCTGCCATAAAACCTGTTTAGACTGAAGCTCTTCTTGGGGGGATCCCATTTTTCCCTCCAGGCACTTTGAAATGAGAGGACTGTAGTACCAGTGTTCATGGCTGTGTCACATAGGAAATGATGAGTACTTTCGTAATGAGTTGCACAGCACATCAGGTACTCTCTGGGGCCCATGTCGGTTTTGGGGCTTTTTTTTTTTCTGGTAATTACCCTTGGTGACCTCATCCTGGCTTCAGGAAGACCAGATGTCTCAGCCCACCCCCACTGGTGTCCCCTGCCAAGCACCTCAGGGAAGCAGCCTTCCCACACCGCTGGGCAACTGGGGGCTCGTCTGCAAGCAGAGCCCCATGTCCCCAGCCGACGGGCAAACACTCAGCTCTTTATATCCCCTGCTGGCTCAGCCTCGGTAGAGCCCTGCCAGCCACACACGTGTCGTTCACCTGCCAGAAGCTGCCTGGTGCTGCCAAGCTGCCCACAAGGCGCTTCGGAGGCTTCGCTTGCCAGCGGTGCCTTGGTCACAGCTGCAGGGGCAGCGCTGCGGAAACCTGGCAGCTTGTACCCCGGGACAGCCCCGGTAGCTTCAGAACAGCTTCTTCTCTGACCTCTGGTGGTATTTTAACAACGTGCACTCTCCTCGGTGTGCTCAGATGTTCTTTTGTTCTTATATTTGATTTAAAAGCCCAGCTCGTGTGCTGGCACTTGGCAAACCACCAGGATGCAGAAAGCCACGGGTGGCTGCTAAGCTGGAAATGCAAAGGCTGCACCTAGACTGCTTCCACCTGTGCCGCCAGCCTCTCCCCTCCCAAGTCCACCCTCCTCCCCTTCAGTTCCCTGACTGCTGCTGAAGCTGCAAGGCTGCAGTGCCCAGTGCTGTGCCTAGACCTGCTTTGCATAACTCACGAAGAACAGTGTTGCCAAGAACTGCCCCCGGGGAGCCTGCACCAGGCTTTGCTGGGTTTCACTCTGGTTATCATTAACTGACTCTGGTTACGATTAACTCACTCTGGTTATGCTCCATCCTTGGGACTACACCGGGCGCTCCCCCTCCCTTGCTTCCCAGCCTGTGCTTTAAATAGCTGTGGAACTTTACCTCTTTGTGTAACCAAACAAGCTATGTAGTGCTTTTACCTTTCCTTCCCCCATCCCTCCCTACCCCTCCAATATTTCGTGGCTTACCTCTGTGCTTCCCTGCTATCCACTAGCATCTTCCCAGCCCACACTGCAGCTCCTCCAGTGCTCAGCCTTATGGAGCTGGAGGTGTCACCATGCTGTTTGTGCAGGGACATGTATCCCCCCCCCCCCCCCACCTTCCCCTGTGGGACACCCCTGCAGCACCCTGACACTGTGTGAGCCTCACTGGCAGATGAAAATAAGCAGGGTGTATGGTGGTTCAAGCCCAGAAATACCAGACTTTGTTCATTGCTTTGCCACACGGCACAGATCTGACGTGCTAGTATTCATCTAAGGTTTGGGGTGGTTTTATCTTCTAGGTCCCTAAAAATGTCTGACTCAAAACAGAGCTGCCTTTGGCTTGCTAAATGTTGGGTGGATTTTATTTATGATCTGGAAATGAAATATCGGTGGTGGTATAATCTGGCTTGGAAATCTGCCATTGGATTTAGTGGGGCCAGAACACCACCCTGTATTTTAATACTGCCGAGGCAAACCAGTGCACACAATTGCATTTCTTTAGGAGGAGAGCTAGCTCAATGAAACAATACAAAGTTCACCACCACCACCAGAAAGGCCTATGACATTTACTGACTGCTCACTACATCCCTGTGGCTTTTGGCTGGTTGAGAAGAAGTACAAAACCTGTATTCTTCTCTACAAAAGTTCTGTAAGTTGTAAGTCACTTGTGTAAACACCTCTCATATTTCCTAGGATGGTGTTTGCGTGCAGATGTCCCCTGACAGAGCCCTGGGACAGGCTGTCTAGGGGGGTGTGGAGTCTCCTTCTCTGGAGATATTCAAGACCCATCTGGACGCCTATCTGTGTGACCTGTCCTAGGGAACCTGCTTCGGCAGGGGGGTTGGACCTGATGATCTCTCGAGGTCCCTTCCAACCCCTACAGTTCTGTGATTCTGTGACTCTTTCCATCTCTGTCTTAACGCTTGTGTTCATTTTAATGTGTTTATTTTCAGTACGTGCACATTCCTACGAAATTAAACTTCTAACCCAAAGCATTTGATAAGAAATGTTATTATATTTCCACAAAGAAAATTTCTGGGGAAAAACAATGTTCTCACTACTAAGCAGAGAGTAGGTAAGGTGTTTACTGTAAAATTCTCTCTAGATAATTTTAATACTGAACCAGTTACCTTTCGTGAGGTCAGGTGTGACTGTTATTCAGGTCCTCTTAATATAATGCAAAACATCTCACAGTTCTACACATTGCCCAAAATACTTAGGAAGTATACACATTATTTCATAGGTACTGCAAAGTGTGACCTGATCATGTGTGCAGGTGCGGTGCATATTGGACAGCTGGTCTTTCAAGTACCTCTGAGTTGACATCAAATGTTGTGTCCTATGCTTATGAATTCAACTTCAGCCCTGGTAAGCAATAACCAAAGCAAAAAGTAACCGTACTTCTAAGATTAAAAAATATGTATTGAGAGACTTTTGTGATACTTTTATTTAAAAAAAAAAAAAAAAAAGAATGCCAAAACTCAAAATGGAAAATCAAATTGCCCTTTAATTTTTTTTTCCTAATTTCTGTTTTAATTGCAGCCTGTTCTTGTTTCCCAGAGGAGAGAATTTCTCTAGTGGCCTAATCATGAAACTCCACAGGATTTTCCATAAGCACAGCTCCAGGTAGAGGCAGAGCTGTGGTGGTGTATCTACATAGCTGGCTTGTGCTAGTGGATTCTGGTCTAAAGAGTGAAAGATCAACACTGATCAATCAAGTGCATGAAATCTTTATTTATGTAACTCAGAAAAGTCTACAAAATATAAGAATGAGCTGTTTTGTCATGCTCCTTCACATTGCTAAAATATTTAGCCAGGTGAAGTGGAAGCCATGGACATTTCAAGTGACTCCCATAAAGTTCCCATGCTGCTAGTAGAAAACAAAGAAAACTAGGGCTTCCCTGAGAGCCAAAAGCAAACGCAGAACCCAACTGCCTGGAACAATAGCAAGCTCCAGGAGCTGAGCTCCTCACATTTAGCCGTCAGGAAACAAGACAGCATGAAAACCCACCCCATTTATCAGAGTTTCTGTGCACTTCTTTTTGATCTCAGGCAAGAAGTCAAGGAGTGTGTGGGCAGAGGGAATGAGCCACCTTCTTTAGGCCTGGTGGTTCTCATCTGTCTTTGGGGAAGTTCATCGATCCTGCACTAAAAGGAAGGCCACACAGGTACCGCTCTCCAGTCATCGCAGGGATCTTCAGACCTATTCTTCTGACACCTTTAGCCAGCATTAAAATCAATGGAGTAGCTGCAGATGAACGTGCCTGGAGAAACTGAAAGGTGGGAATAAGCGTAATGCCTTTAAGGCTGCTGCTTTTTGACATGAAACATTGAGCTGATGGAAGCAAGTATTTACTATGGGGGGGTTTCCCCTGCTGTGCCCCTTGGTGGGCAGCGGGAGTAAGGTGGTTTTCATCAGCACACCGCTCAGCAGGCAGGGAACCCCGCAGTGGGATTAAAATAGCCACAGGTTATTTTCTACACATCCTGTCCCCAGTCTTGGGCCCACAGCAGCTTTCTATAAATGAATTGTTCCTCTGTTCCATGCCAGCACGGCACGGCTGCAGAGAGCCAGCCAGGTCACGCACCCCTTTTATTCATCTTTGGCTGCCAGGTTTTGGGTGGCTCCCTCGGTTAAACGGTATCTCGTTTTACCCAGTGTGTGTTACCTGTGGGCTTCCTGGGGCTCTGCAGCTCTTCCTCGCTGTGACTCTGAAGAGCTGGTAAGTCACACGCAACCGACGGCATCCTCGACACTTAAAGCTCCCCCAAATGGCCGTACTCCTCCCTAAATTACAGGCTAGGGAATACAGCGTTTGAAAAGAGAGAGAAAAACAGGAGGGTATTATTTTCTTTGTCCTCACAGTGCCTAGTGATTGCCTGCCCAGGCTGCGCTCTCCTTCCAGGGCCCCTCTCTCTATCCAGCTTTTGTAGGCGTTTAGGCCTCACCGCAACGCACTTTAAACATTGTGCTTCTGAAGAGGAGTGTGCTCAGCAGCCACATTTCCCCATTCTGCCTCAGGTGGTGTTCATCTGTAGCTTCCAAACAATTATTTCTTGTTCTTCCTTCTGTCCTTTACCTCCTGGTGCAACTCCAGAAAGGCACAGAAGGGTGCAGGACAGGGGACCAGTCACATGCAACAGCCACCCCTTGCTCTTCATACTGTGGTTTCGTGGCCCTGCGTTCATAAAGGACAAGGCAGAGGAAAAGGAAAGGAAGTTATACTGTGGGAGAAAATAAGGCAATGAGGGAAAGAAGGAAAGCACAGACTGGGCCCTTGGCTGTCCCAGGCTGTGGGACACCTGGGAACATCCTTAAAGACAAAATCTGTTTCTGAGGGGGGAAATTGCGCAGGTGTGTGGGAGCCTACCTGCGAGAGGATAACACAGTACTCATTTCATTTGATAAACCTTCTATTTATAGCAATTCTTTGGGGTGTGTAAGGTCAGAGGAGAAGCTTGGTGGTGGTAATCACGCATCCCCTGCAGAGCCTATGGTTTGGGCTTAGAGGATTGCTTTCAATATTCTCACTGCATGGTTTTTTTAAGGGACAGTATTATGGGCATGTCATGCAATCCAGATGGTCAAAACTCAGCCTGCAGTCAGGTCTGGGCAACTGCTACAGAAGCAAATGATTGTCACTAAAATAACTTCTGGTAGGTTTCTGGGGATTCAGTTAGATGTGTGCGGTTGGTCTGTGGGACTTCCCCTCACAGGGCTGGAGAAACACATGATATTCAAAGTGGGGAGAAGACACAGAGACAGTTCAGGGGTAAATCTCCCCTAGTGCAATTTCAAGCCATTCCTATCACTTGTCACCTGAGATAAGAGACCAGCCCCAACATCTCTGCAACTGCCTTGGAGGTAGTTGTAGAGAGCGATAAGGTCTCCCCTCAGCCTTTTTTCTCAAGACTAAAAAGCCCCAGCTCCCTCAGCAGTTCCTCACAGGACTTGTACTCCAGACCCTTCACCAGCTTCGCAGGTTGGCTTGCCATGGCTTTTCTCTGTAGGAATTGTTGAAAGCAGAAGCTGGTAGTTTCAGAGACAGTTAACTGGACAAAAATTTGATTTGTCCCTAAGAAATCTTTGTGAAGTTTGAAGAAAATATTCACCTCAGTGGAGCATGTGAGAAGGGCCTTAAACGAGGTATATTGAGGTGATAGGTGTTTTTATTTTAGAATCTGCTTGAAATGCAGGCACTGAGAAGGAATGTCTCAGGAAATGAACTTGGGAAATTTGAAATGGGCATAGGTACATTCAATAACCTGGATGTGTAAGATACTCAGTTGCTCTCAAAATGTGGGCAGAGGGAATGTTTGCCAGAAGGAAATTTACAGAAGCAAAAAGAGAGGAAAACAGCTGAAGAAAATGCTGGTTCTCTGATCCATGAAATGCAGGCATAGTGCTAAGTTGGGGCAATTCAGAGTCTTTCCATTGAGTGCCTTGGAGACGTGTCCCTTTGCAAGAGATGAGAAGCTGACTCTCAGTGCAAAAGGTGTTAAACGAACAAGTTAGAGCCCTTGTCACTGTACCAAGACTAAAACTACAGCAGCTGTTTTTAATTCGCCCCCTATGTACTGGCAGTGCGATCAGCGCCTACACGAATTAACACCAGACTAGAAGATGGAGTCTGGTAAACCCTTGGCTGTGGGCTTAGCTCTGGGCCCAGGGTAGCCTCATTAGCCTTCACAGGGGCGAAGGGGGGAGATGGGGGGCCGACAGGGCATCTCAGGAAAAGCACAAGAGTAAAGAATTGAAAATTCATGAATTTACTTAGGCTGTCTCTTGGGAATTGTGATAGGAAGGCGTCTGTAGGAATAGCTGGAATACAGAACACACCCGTAACTTGTAGAACCACATTAATGGAGGTGCTGCGTAAGGCGGCGCTGGCTTCCAAAGTCTTACAATTGAACTCATCGCCTCATTTGGTATGCTTTGTATCCCCTGAGTCACTCTTATTTTTGTGTGTGCACTGTGAAATTAGAAATCCTCCAAATCTGTGCAAAGCCTGCTTCAATCTGGGGAAGATGTAGGGAAGAAGGGGAATGCAAAAGAGAGAAATAAAGGCCTGGGACAGCATCCAGAACTACTCGGCTACAGGATTCTCCATCTGCCAAGAGCAGAAGAATGTCTTTCTAAAATGAATAGCCCACAAAATGCTGAATGAAGTGAGCATAAGAAGCTCTATTAAATCAACAATTATTTGGTGAAAGGAATATGATTTTTCTGGGCTGAAGCAAGCTGAAATGCTAAAAAAGTCTGTTGCCAAATATTACATCTGGAGGACTGCTGTGAAATGTTTTGTGGTGAGCTTCACACAGGCTTCCATTCTACTGAGGTTCCCTGGGAGAGCTGCCGCCCCGTGTGAAGACTGGGGTGCTACCCCCAAAACTGACTTGAGAAAGTAGGTGAACTGCAAGGCTCACAGTCAGGTTTTGGGGGTTCTCTGGGTGTTGTAAGTAGGAGAGAAACAGCAGCTGTCTGCACAGTCAAAATACGGTTGTTGCAATCACTTTCATCCTCCATGGGATGCAGGACACGGTTCTGCTGAGCAAGTGGTTTTCACAGGTCTTCAGACTGTAGCTGTTCATGTGCACGTTTCCCACCCTAGAGAAAAAGGTCATTACCAAAAAAGTGAACACTCTGTAAATCACACAGTCCTATGGTGAGGCTCGTTGCCTTGGAGTTACACAAGTCGGTCCTAAACCTGCAAAAGTCAGAAGAAGCAAGAGTTGTGTTTCTTCTTGGAAACTGTCACTGCCCTTAAATTGCTGCTTGCTGCTTTTCTCTGAGAGGCAAGAATGCTCATGAAATGAAGCTGTACACCATGCTTTCATTCATAAAACTCTCTGCTGGTTTCAGTTACATTCTTGAGACACTTTCCAGCACTTCAGACACTTTCCAACTCTTGAGAAACTTTCCAGCTCTTGGCCTGAGGATATAGATAAGAAGGAACCTCCCACCTTTCTCAGAGCTCTCTTTAGTTTTATTTTTACAAAGAAACTTCAACCACTGCCTGGCAGTGGCTGCCCTGGCCCCATGCACCATCTCTGAGGCTGCACTGGTGGAGGGGCAGGTTGTGCAAAGAAGTGGAAAGGGAAATGGGGAAGAAAAGGGATTCCTAGGGCAGCTGCCTTGGCATGGCTTCCCATCAGCTATGCTTGGCAGCCTTCATATGGGCTTAGCTGCAGACAGCGAGAGCTGGAGAACAGGGTGGTTTGTGTTTTCATGGCAAGGTTTTGGTAGTGAGGGAGGGGCTATAGGAGTGGCTTCTGCAGGAGGTTGCTTGAAGCTTCCCCCAGGTCCGACAGAGCAGATGCCAGCCAGCTCCAAGATGGACCTGCTGCCGGCCAAGGCTGAGCCCATCAGAGACAGTGGTAGTGCCTCTGGGATAACAGAGTTAAAAAGGAAAAAGAAAGAAGCATCTGCTTTTCCTACCAGAGAGAGGAATGAGAAGCTGTGAGAAACTCTTCAGACACCATCAGTGAAGAAGGAGGGGCAGGAGGCCCTCCAGGAGCTGGAGCAGAGATTCCCCTACAGCCTGTGGAGAAAACCATGGTGAAGCAGGTTGTCCCCCTGCAGCCCACGGAAGATGATGAGGAGTAAAGATTCCACCTGCAGCCTATGGAAGACCCCACACTGGAGCAGGTGGAGACACCTGAAGGACGCTGTGACCCGCTGGGAAGCCCACACTGGAGTAGGCTCCTGGCAGGTCATGCAGCCTGTGGGGAGAGGAGCCCACACTTGAATAGATTTGCTGGAAGGGCTTGTGATCCCGTTGGGGACCCATGCTGGAGCAGCTTGGTCCTGAAGATCTGCACCCCATGGAAGGGACCCACCCTGGGGCAGTTTGTGAAGAACTCACGTTGGAGAAGTTCATGGAGGACTGTCTCCTGTGGGAGGGACCCCACGCTAGAGCAGGGGAAGAGTGTGAGGAGTCCTCCCCCTGAGGAGGAAGGAGCAGCAGAGACAATGTGTGATGAACTGACCACAGCCCCCATTCCCTGTCACCCTGTGCTGCTCGAGGGGGACCAGTTGGAGAACTCTGGAGTAATGTTGAGCCCAGGACAAAGGGAGGGGTTGGGGGATGTGTCTTTAGGATTTAGTTCAATTTCTTGTTGCTCTACTCTGTTTTGCTGGGTAACAGATGAAGTTATTTTGTTGAGTCTGTTTTGCTCATGATGGTAACTGTTGCATGATCTCTGCCTGTCATTATCTCAGCCCACAGGCCTTTCATTACATCCTCTCTCCTCCGTCCTGCTGAGGAGGGGAGTGATAGATTATCTTGGGGGGGCACCTGGTCTCCAGCCAGGGTCAGCCCACCACACAGGGTCTGAATCAAAAAGAGGTGGACAGGTGTTCTTCCCCTTTGAGCTGCAGGTTTTGGAGCAATCATCCTTTACCTCAGGAAAGAGCTGGTAGGAAATAAGTCCGTCACTGTGCTCTGTTTTGGGCTGCTTCCCCTCTTTGGGGCTTCACTGACATATGAAGGCCGTGGCAGAACTGTTGCAATTGGTGCTCTCCTGAAAATGTAATTGCTATAAATACTTAGATGAAGCTTGAAGTGGAGGGGATGTCAGAGGGTTTGGCTTTTTCACTGCTACTAGAGGTAAGCAGAATACTAGTAAGTCTGGGAAAAGTAATATATATTGTTCAGACAGTTCAAAAATCACAGCATGCTGCTTTATTTTTGTTTGCCTCCCCCTAAAAGCCTCTTTCTCCCTCTTTTCCCCAATTCCAGCTTTGCTGGTGTGGATCACCTGCCTGGGCTGAAAGGTGGAGGAAGGTATCTCTTTTAATTGCCCCAGGTTTGTCTCCTTTGTCCCAAATGCCATGTCCCCTTGCCTTTTCCTTTGTGCTCTGCATGGAACGAGAGCTGTTTGGGGCTATTTTAATGAAACAAATCTAGAATTGGGAATTGATTTATGGACTGGTTGTGCACACTGTGCAGGGACAGCATGGGGAAGGACTTTGTTACCAGTGGGAGATGGGTATATCGGTGTCTCAGAGATAAAAGAAACAGCCCAGGAACCCACCTTGCCCCAGGGAAATGGTGAACATGAGGTTACTTTGGTCTTTGGTGTCAGCAGTATTGTCCCATCCAGGAATTAAGAAACTTTTGGTTTACACTCTCTCTGCCACCACAGCTATGACACAAAGCTCTCAGATTTAAAAATGTGTATACCTTCTTGTGGTATTATTTTTTTAGCGGCCTCCTGATTTGTGTATCTTTAAAAGGTTGCAGCTTTTCCCCAGGGTTTCATCACTTGTTTTGGCAAAGTGAAGCTAGTCTTGGCCAATCCCTGGCTTCTCACTTTTCCTCCTTGGTGTTTTGTCCTCTTCCAGGCTCTTCCAGGTGGTCTCTCCCACCTGCCATTGGATCTCAAAACTAACTGCTAACAGCCAGGATGGTGCCTCCACCAGGTCCTTTGGTGGCTCCAGACTGGCTTTATCTTCTTCTAGCCTGGCTGCTCTCTCCTTTGCCAGCATGTTAATTGTGCTAGCCACTTGGTCACAGCTGATCTTATTACCATTGTATTAGAGTAATACAATAAGAGGGCCAAGGGAAATCAATACGAAAGTCTTCCCAACCCATCAGTCAATCAGGTGAGAGGCCCAGCAAGGCAGCGAGTAAAACATTTAACAGACTGCAAGCCACTTCTCTTGAATTAAAAACTAATGAGAAATAATAACTAGAAGACTCTAAATTAGCTGTACTCATGTCTGGCCATAAAAAAGAAGATGCAAAAGAGTCTCTTTACAAGGCATGTGGGAGGAGGGTAGTTTGGGAAGGGAACTTAAAGACCTTCCTAGCATCACACACCCCCTCAGCGCTGAATGTGGGACAGCCTCTCCAGTGTTGAAATTTCACCAGGGAAGAGATGGCATCCCAAAAGCCTGGACTAAGTGCTGCTTATCAAGGTCCCCATGAGGTCCCTCAGCAGATTCCTTCTTTGCTGATGGAAGGGTCCAGCCTGTCTCTCAATACACGAAACCATGACTGTGCTGCAGGCAAGGTCACTCCAGAAGAACTCTGTGCTAGGATCCTCCCAGGGGGGTGGTTTTTTCCTTCACAGAGGTATTTCTATCATGGGATGGGTGGGAGGAGAAGACCTCAGATCAGCTCATTTCTGTCCTCATTTCCCTTTTCCTCCTCTATCTTTTTTCTTTACTCTTTAAAAGACAGTGGTCCCACAAGCTGCGGAGCTCACACAAGTGCCTGTGTCCGAGGGAGGGATGGCTTCATTACTGGAGGGCAAAAAAAGGGTTAAAGGGATGTGTTCAGCTCTTCTCTCTTTGTAGAAAACTGCCTTATTGCTGCCTTCTGAGGTTTTAATGGATTTTTTTTTTTTTTTTGAGTCATGATACTGTCTGGTAGACTTTGTCTAATCTCACTGGTCTATAACACATCCTTCCATGTGTTTTCCCACGTACTTCCCCTCACAGCGAGGAATGGCTCCCAGCAAATATGGGTGAATCCATTCCCTGTTCTGCCAAGTCCCTTTTGCCAAAAATGAACTTGACAATAAGCAGATCATTAGTCTGCTGAGATGACCATCAGTCATGTTGCTGACCCTCTGTCATCCTTCCTCTGTGTACGATCACTGAGTATCACTCTCTCACTGGGAGCAGCGTAACCACACCAAGGCCGGCCCTGAGCTATCTGGGGCTGCTACTCAGGAGCAGAGTAATCACACCAGCGCTCACGTGGTCCAACCACCACGAGCACTTGATGAGTTTCTCAGGGAATCCCACGCTGAATTCACAGAATCACAGAATTACAAGGTTGGAAAAGACCTTTAAGATCATTGAGTCCAACCATTCCTGAATATGCTAAACTATATCCCTAAGTACCTGATCTACCCTTTTTTAAACACATCCGGGGAAGATGACTCAACCCCCTCCCTGGGCAGCCTGTTCCAGGCCCTGACAACTCTTTCAGTGACATTTTTTTTCCTAACATCTAATCTGACCCTGCCCTGGCACAGCTTCGTGCCATTTCCCCCTGTCCTATCTCTTGTCACCTGGCTGAAGAGACCATCGCCCACCTCTCTACAACCTCCCTTCAGGTAGTTGTAGGTGGTGATAAAGTCTCCACTCACCCTCCTCCAGGCTAAAAATTCGGCCAAGGGTAGCTAGGAAGCTACGAGTGCTCTTCACAGTTTGCAGACTCTGTGGGTGAGAAAGGGGAGGCTGTGGCATTGTGCTTCTTGTGGTCAGACAGCCCCCATGGTGGTGGGCGTCTGGTCAGGGGGAGGGTCCGTCGCTGCTGTTCTTACCCGGAAGGTGACTGGTGGTAACATGACGGATGGCGGCAGGCTGACACACAGGCAGGGACGCGACAGATGGTGCACGGAACTAGTTCCTGCTGCTGAGGAAAAGTAATCTCTTAAAATCTGCAGGTTTTGTCATCTAAGGGTAAATACTGTGGTTTTGCCTGAGGGCAATGGGATCTGACAGGATAGCAAGTGCTGAGTGATTGTGTCTCTGGGTGTTAAATGTGGAGGTTCAATCCCTTTTGTTCTCCAGCTTCCATGAGCTATTCTGACAGGGCAAGCCTCAAGACTCCAGTTTAGGGTTGACGACCTATCAAACCCATCAGCTGCCTGGCTCTGCTTGTGTCCCCGCCACGCAGCTGTGGGTTTTCTTAGGCTCTGCTGCTGGGAGCCCAGGCTCTGGGGATACATCCATCCTTCGTTAGCTGTTTTTCATTAGCGGTCCATTTTGAGGATACAGCGTGAGCGTTTTAAAAGCTATCCTGCTTGGTTTGCTTCTTGACATGACTGATTTTTCCCAGTTCTGTGCTACTAATTAATAAGTAATAGCAGAAAACTGTAACAGCTCACACTGCAGGAGCCAGGGACTGGCAGAGTGCTCTCCAGCTTTTTTTAGACATCAGTGAGCAAACATCCTGTAGCGCTCTCAATTTACTTGAAGATCTTTCCTGACCATATCCAGTGTTCAGCTACATCCCTACTTTGGAAAAATAACCACAGCAATGGGAAAGAAAATGGGGCTGAAGATGATTAATTTAATGAAGGAGACAGCAAGGAGCAGTCATGGATAAAAATCCCCAAAGCCAAGAACAGGTTTGTGCTGCCTTATCTATATGAGCCGGAGGTCCGAAATGAAAGTGGGTAGAGGCTAAAAATTTAAATGTGTGGACTTTTAAATGATGAAATAGATGAAATTGATGAAATAGACATAACAGCAACTCAAAAGATAAGCTGAGCCCGGGATAGCACAGTTGCAGGCTGTGGCTGATACAGGAATAGCAGATTATGTTGTGCTACTCTGTGTTTAACAAGAGCTTGGAGTCAAACCAGGTAAATAAGTCATCTGTGGCATATAGGTAACGGAGGATCCCTGAGGTAAGGAATACTGTGCCTGAACGGGAAGAATATTGAACGGAGGGATGCTCTCAGCCACCTGACCAGCCTGCTGACCTTGACTGAGCAATGGGAAGGGTAAGGGGAAAGCGTGAGACGGCAGAAAACAGAGGAGGTTGGAGGTCTCAGTGATGTCCTGCAGACTGGGTAAATGCTATGAGGAAGTATGAGGCAGAGATGATATTTGCAGACACCACAAACAACTGCTTGCTGCAGCAGCTAGGTAGAGAACACAGCTGAGAGAAACCAGCGCCTGGTTTTGACCTCAGCCATGAGAAGAGTATTGCTGTAGGCACGAGTATCACCCAAGTCCTTTAGCACGCTGACCACAGCGCACCTAAATTCAGCAAGCCCACCAGAATAAGAAAACCCAAACCACAAAGGTCGCTGTGTGGGGCTTCAGAAAGGACAAACATCTACAAATGAGAAAACATTTTAGAAGCAGCAGGTGAAAAAGTCAAATGTTTGCAGATGCCACAGACATTTTTAAAGACAAACTGAAAATTCAGAGTAGGGAAATATTATGTGTTGAAAAGAAGACTTTCAGGGTTGGCAAAGGGAAAGAGCGAAGTAAAGGAAACTAGAAGAAAAAAGGATCTTGCAGTATAGAGGGGAAGGTGCAAATGAGAAAAATACAAGAGATCACCCGTTCTGGGAATGGAAATGTAAAGCCATAACAAAGCAATAGGTAATAAAAAGGTTCTTGGTAACAGCACACTAAAGACGTGTTAACTAATAATAGGGACATTTTCAAACATGTCAGAAACAGAAGGTCTCTGGCAGAAACTCGGTGTAGCTGACAAATGATCAAAGGGTAAAAGGAAGGCAAAGCAATGGCAGGAATTATTTGCATTGGTGTTCACTCCAATTTAGGGGTTCAGTGGAGCTGCCATAGAGAAAACTTTAATTGGGCAAGTCTGATGGAAGGTCTCAGACTGAAGTGACATTAAAAGCCTTTTAAAAACAAACCAATAAAATGGATTACAACAGATCAACAGGACCAGATGGCACTCATGCAGGAGATTCAGAGCAGCTCTGATAGGAAATTGCCAAACTATTAACTGTGGCAAATAACCCACTGTTTAAATTGGCTTCGCTTAAATTCACTTCAAGGTTAGTTAGGGGAAGTGGAACACGTGATGCTCAGTTCTGTAAAGGTCCCTAGAAGAACCCAAGGAACTACATACTCATAAATCTTATTTTCATTTGAGGGGCATTTGTGAGAAGCATTATAAAGAAGAAAATCAGTGGACATATGGAGAAATGTGAAATAATGGAGAAGAGTTGGCACAGCTTGGAAATCATGGCTCATAAATCTGTTGTTAGGGTTTTTTGTGAGAATCAGCATGCCCGTAGATGAAGCTGATCCAGTAGACACGGTATACTTGGATTCCTCAAAGCTTCTGGTGAAGTTTCTTCCTTAAATAAACCAAGTGGTCATAAGGGTGAAGGTTGTCTTATGGATTAGCAACGAGCTTAAAGACAAGAAACTGAGGACAGGAGTACTGGTCAATCCTCACAACAGAGCAAGGTCATCACTCAAGGTCATACAGGGATGTGTGGTGGCCAGAGGGCAGCTCATCGGTTGCCTGGAAATTTGTTTTCATTGAAGGCGACAGAACTTGCCCACAACGTTCAGTGACGTGGAACAATCAAAACCAAAACTGATTGGGAAGAGTTACAGAAAGATCTCGTGGAACTGAGCAGCTTGAGGATAAATTAGTGGGTGATACTCAGTGTTCGCAAGGGCAGAGCAGCTCACTTACCTTTAGTGCATGTAACTTTGCGTGCACAGTGGTGGGCCCTGAAGAACCACCACAGAGGAAAACTATCCTGAGGTTCAAGAAAGTTTCAGCTCAACCCACAGCAGCTGTCAGAGAGGTAAATGGATAATTGAAAACCGTCAGGAAAGAAATGAGGGAATAAAGGGAGAGGTTTTGCCGTTCTGTAAACTCAAGGCATGCTATAATTTTGAAAGGTTCATGGTGCCCTGCTGATGTCATCACTGGAAAGATGTGAGAAGAACCAGAAAAGACAGAGAAAAGGGCGGCAAAGCTGGAGAGACCTGTGGAGCAATTGCTGTATAAGACGTGGACAGTTGAGTCTGATAGAGACAGCTAGAGACAGAGTATGCAAAATCAGACAGACCATGGAGGAGGGGAATAAGGGGTCATTACTTGATCCACTCATATTTGGCAGCTGCCAAGTCACTGAGGCACAGCCTCCTGCTGCTGGGCCTTTGCAGAGAAGAGACATCAGTTAGTCCGTCAGCCCTTGGTTCCAAACAGTGGTGAGCAGCCACGCACATCAGCGTGCTCCAAGAGCATCCCAGGCAAACAAGCCTCACCATGTCATTCCTAGTGCCACCACAAAGAAAAGCAGTATTTGTTTTCCTCTGGTTGTAAGTCAGTGGTGCTTTAGTTGGGACTGTTTTGTTGTGCAGAGCGCTGGGACTACCACAAAGTCACGATCCACAGGGCTGGTGACACTGTGGCTTTCAGAGTGCACCGCTGCTTTTCCTGCACATCTTGAGGGCAGTTCCTGCACAGAGAATGCATCTTCTAAGGAAGAGAGTCTAACTGCCCAAAGTATTTCCACTGAAACATTTGCTGATGGTTGTCCCCGGAATAGATCATTTTGATTGCTTCTGTTAAGGTTCAGATGCTTGTGACTCCTATTAAGCAAGAATGCTAATCTGAAATCAGGTGTAGAGCAGTGCCTGATGGCATTTGTGGTCA
The DNA here is from genome assembly GCF_964237585.1 of Gallinula chloropus. Classification (NCBI taxonomy): domain Eukaryota; kingdom Metazoa; phylum Chordata; class Aves; order Gruiformes; family Rallidae; genus Gallinula; species Gallinula chloropus. Next base: position 119,584,241 of record NC_140085.1, read on the forward strand.
TTAGATGCTATCATCTGGTGTAGTCATGAAATCAGTGTTTCTGTTTTGGTGGTGAGTTGTTGGGTTGGGTGTTTTTCATGTTGCAGGCTTTTTTCCACTCAGTAACATTTTGTCTGTGCTGCTTCAGGCCCTGAAATCAGATGAAGATGTCCATAGTTGGAAGGGATGAGGCAGCATCATGTAAAAAGCCTAGAGATTTCTGAAGAAGTTGAGACATCGTCCTGTTCAAGACCACACTGTGACTGTGGCAAACAGCCACTTGCTCCGTCTGTATCACACATCCAGCACATCCCTCAAGTAGGATTTTTGTGTGCAGTACTGAGACTTCTGAAATAAAAGTGGCATACATGCAAATTGATCAGGAATCCTGAATGGCAGGGAGGGTGGTACTGACTTGCAAGTTGGGTAAGGACAAAACCAGCAACAATCAAACCTCAGCTGATGTCTCAGCCAGAGCCAAATGCAGTCCTGAACCCAGAATTCAGGGCTTGAGCTCTTCCTCTTGCTACCAAATCTTCATGAAAAACTTCAGGTCTGAACTCATGATTTTGATCCAAAGCTAAACTTCGTGCTTTGCTGACTGGATGGTTACGTGTAAATTCAAAACTGGGCAGAAGCGAATGGGTGAGGGGTCATACGCTGAAGAGGGAATGATACTGAGCAGGTGACTAAGATGCTTATCAGCTTTATAAGTACTGTTTCATAGAATGGTTGGGGTTGGAAGGGACCTCAAGGATCATACAGTTCCAAGCCCCTGCCACAGGCAGGGCCACCAACCTCCAGGCATTATCTGAACAAGGTTGCCCAGGGCCCCATCCAACCTGGCCTTGAACACCTCCAGGGATGGGGCATCCACCACCTCTCTGGGCAGCCTGTTCCAGCACCTCACCACTCTCTCTGTAAAAAACTTCCCTCTAATATCTAATCTAAACCTTCCCTCCTTTAGCTTTAATCCATTCCCCCTTGTCCTGCCATTGTCTGTCCTTTTACAAAGTTGATTCCCCTCCTGTTTGTAAGCTCTCTTCAGGTACTGGAAGGCTGCAATGAGGTCCCCCCACAGCCTTCTCTTCTCCAGGCTGAACAAGCCCAGCTCCCTCAGCCTCTTTGTAAGGGAGGTGCTCCAACCCTGTAATCATCTTTGTGGCCCTCCTCTGAACCCTCTCCAGTAGTTACACATCTTTCTTGTATTGGGGGCCTCAGATCTGGACACAGGACTCCAGATGGGGCCTCACGAGGGCAGAGCAGAGAGGGACAATCACCTCCCTGTCCCTGCTGGCCACCCCTCTTAATTTCTAACACTTCTGCTTTATTACATACGTTACAGAAATGTTGCTTTAAGTATTTTGGAGTGAATGTTCCAGCTGATGGTGGCAGGGGTGGGTGTATGGAGGTTCAGTGAGGGAGTCTTTGCTGCTGACTGCAGTGTGCTGTGGTTGTAACCAAGCATCTGATGCCAGAAGACATCTAACAGCCTGGAGGCACAGGACACAGCACAAGCACGTGATGACAAGAGCAAAGAGTGGTCAGAAACAGATGGGTTCCCAGGCTGAAATGCAGGTTACCATTTTAACCAGGTTTCGTTCAAATTCTTAAATTTCAGTGCTGTCTCTTGAGAGCTCTGTGACTCCAGATGTATCTGGGGTAAAAACTGTGGGATGCCCAGAAACAAAAATAAGTCTGGCAAAGAGACTTTCCACCAGTAGCTCCACGAGTGCTCACAGCCAGAGTGATTTTTGTGGGTTTGTTTTTTTTTTTTTCCAGAGCAGTTATGGAACTGATGTAACAGTACCAATATGATAAGAAATCAGCAGAGCTCATATGCAGTGAGAACCAGAGGGATTTAATCTAATATGCAAAACCATAGAAAATTCTCAAAAAAAAAAAGTACATGTAAAATGAAGCGTGAAACAGTTCAGTTTCAGCTGAGATTTACAGCCCTTACCCAGAGCTTTATCTAGCCCAGATTTTTTTTCCCCAGCTAATGCCAGGACAATTGTACGAGTATAGAAAATCTCTTTAGTATGTTCATGGGCAACAAGGATCTTTACAGCTTTGCGAAACTCACAGACAGTAAACCCCTTTTTTCACTGCAGTTCCTTACAAGAGGAAACTGCAAAGGTGGAATTGTTTCTGTTCCTATCTTCCTAAAGTAACCTTCCTGTCCCTCTGTTCCACCTTCAGAGGCTGACCAAGAAGTGTATCTTGAGCAAGCAGGACTGTTTCCTGTCCCAGTGTCCCTCGGAAGATGCACTCCTAGGTCTGACAAGGGTCTGACCTGAATCTGAAAACAAAATCTCTGTATGTGAGGCAGGAATTAGGGTTACTTGAAAAACAGACAAGTAAGATGGTGCTGTCTATGTAGGTGCTGTCTTACTGCTTTCCAAAGGGAGCAGAGGAAGACAAAATATACTCTTCAACAGGGCAGAAAGTACAGAAGCAAGAAATGAAGCCGTTCATTTCATGAAGCCAAGTCACCCTGGGGATTCAGGGAAGTGTCAGAAGAACTTTTGGGGCTTCACTAGAGAAGACCCAAAAAGTAATTATCACCAGGTTTAAACCTGGATACAGCTAAAGGTCTTTTTTGGCCTTTTCTGGATGAATCCTGTTGCTAACCTGTGAAATTAAGTGCACAGTGGTTCCCAGATATTCTGGGAAGTGAAAATCAATCAATTCTTTCCCACACAGCCACTGAGCAAATTAAAGGTGTGGATACGTTGAAGTTTTGAGTTGATATAAAAATAAGAATATAATAATGTGCTGGTCTGAGAAGTTAACTTTGGATGAGGTAAATTCTTCAAAGGAAATGAAAGGAATAAAAGGCATATAAACAATGCTTTTGATTTTAAAGGCCCAGTCTTTGTGAAGCTGGCTGTTGCAGTGTGCTCAAAAGCTTAACTGCAGAGTGGGCTTTGAAAGTTTTTGAGACTTTGATTTAATGACAAGGTGGAGTTTGGATCCAAGTAAATGGGGAAAGTTGCTCAGCAAAAGGCTAAGGTCATCAGAGGAGAATAACAGCCACGGGACAGACATTAAGAGAAAACAGACAGCCTACAGCAAGATTGATGGCTTGAGATTAACGAAGTGCAGGAAGAAAGCAAAAATTGCCAAGAATCACGCTGAGATGGATATTGCAAAGGATATTAATAGAAATAGTGAAAACCCAACCAACCAAAACCAGAAAAAAAACCCAAACAAACCCAAAACAAACTTCAGACATCAGAAAAATGAAAGAAGTGGGGCTGTTATGTAATGAGGTGCAGGGCTTTTGTGAAATTAGTATTTTGCTTCAGCTCTCAGCAGAACCAGTGAGGAATACAAATAGGTAAAAGGCAGGTTGACTAGTGGGAATGGGAGCAGAAAACTATCGTTGCCCAGATGAAAGCAAACTAGAAGTTGCTCAGCATGCTTATTTCCAGGGAATGTTGGGAATGGTGGTGTCTGAGGTGGGTGGAGAAATACCACATGAACTCTGAACATCCCAACTCAGGGCGAAGGCAAACCAAAAAGAATTGATCTGAACTCACAGTGCACAAGACTTGAAGTGGTTTGCTTTGTTTTAAGGAAAAGGATGATGAGAGACATAATGGTATTATAGCGAAGGTCAGGACTCCTCTGTCACGTTAGCACACTACCCCCAGAGGTGTCTTGGGAAGACAGGCAAGGGACATACATCAGCCCTACCTGGAGTGCTGCAGGGCACGATGCTGTGTTAGAACTGAAAATTCCACCTTTGGAGCTGAGCAAGAGTTGCCAGGGCAGCCAGTGATCAGCTGGGAGGAGGCAATGGGCTGAGCTGAAGGGGAACCGTGATGCTTTCCTAGTAATTTCTAGGTGTTCATCCTGCTAATCCCTACAAATCTACCCAGGACAAATCTCAGCATGACACTGGCACACCCAGGAAGGAGAAAGACTTGCTTGGCAGGTGGGGCTGTAGAAGGTGAGCCCTGCAGTCAGGGGTGACTCCCACATTAGGGCACCAAAGTCCCATTAGTATCTCCCTCACAGGGTTTTGCTCTTGGGCCCTAGCTGAGGTTGGCAGACTTTCCATTCAAGGATATTTGAAATCTCTCTTTCTTTCCTTCCTTCCCTTCTCTCATAGAAGTGTTTTTAAAAGAGTAGAAAGATTTCTTCTGAGTGCCATAGATTTTGACGGCATTGTGCTTCAGGAATCCTTTATGGGAGAGTCTTAAATCCTTGCAGAGAAGTTTTACCATTGTTTCACATTTAACTTCCTTTCACCAGCTTTGAGGCAGCTCTGGAGAAGAAATAGCTGTCAGAACAGGGTGCACGCCACAGACACCGTCATCAATCAATAAGAGCACTTAAAGTGTGGAGTTTTATGGTCTGTATTCACATGTTGGCAAACATGATAACAGAGCTTTTTCCCTTTCCTGAAGGGAGGAAAGCAGCCCCAGCGATTCACCCACCCAACTAATAGGACAGCAGAGAGCCCGATCCTGCTGGGCCTCAAAGTTCCTGCCTGGTGTCTTTGTTGCTCGGCATTATCCAGCTCAGCAGGATGCTGAGGCTGCCAGAAATGGCTCTGGTTTTCCACAGCAGGCAGCAATACTGTATGTGATTTGCCTCTGCTCTGTTTTGAGGGTTGGTTTGTGGGTTTTTTTTCAAATCCAAATTATAAGACTGATACCCCCATCCCATATAAAAGATGCTATTTTTCTAGGCTCTAATGATGCATTTTGAAGCAGACAAAATTATCTTCAATGGAGAAAACACTCTGGTATTATATAATAGTTCCCCCTTAACTTTTCTTACCTGAAAACACACACACTTATCTTCTCTATGGAGAAGATAATTATACAAAGAATAATGATTTTTTTGTGGCAAAAGAAGACTGAGGCTCCAGTTCAACCAATCACAAATGAAACCCAGCTGCTGTTAAGGGGAAGTTTCCTGTGATGCTGATGAGAACTGGAGCAGTCAAGTACTCGTTTTCTTCAGAGAAGAGTGAGAGGTTTGCAGAGACTCTTTCTGAGCAATATTCTAATAGTCTTAGTGTCCAAACTGTGAAGCAGCTGAATTGCATAAATCAGTGGTTTCAGACCAGGCCCCCGGCTGGCATCAAAATGTGTCAAGGTGGTACAATAAAAAACATATTTGAAAGCGATGAGTTTATTTGAAGGATGATGAAACATGCACACAGCAATGTGTTCCAGTAAGTGGAAAAAAGAAGTGGGGGGAAAGGGAAATAGGTGCTTTTTAGCTTTGCTGGAAATGAAAGTCCTTGTTGCAATTCTGTCCAGTGCTTGGGCTGTTGTTTTTTGTGGGTTTTTTTCTTCCCAAAGCATCAAAAAGCCTTTCAGTTAAAAAACATTGAGAAACACTAGTAGGAAATAATAAAATCTGGGGTGGCAAAGTGATATGAGATAGCCTGGATGTTCTTTGTAGTCTATGCAGGGGAATAAGGCAGAGCACATTCGTGTTCTGGCTAAGTCACTGACCCTCTGCTGCATCTATCTCCTGCTGATCACCCCTGATTCCCTGATTTCTACAGAGCAGAGCTGTCAACAATCCAGCTGCAGGAAACTGCTCTGTCCAGACCTCTCCCATTTAGCAAGTGAATGTTAAAAAAAGAAAACAAAACCCAGCTCCTCACACATAGAAGACATGACTCTCATTGTATCAGCAAGCCTACATCATGCCTCTGATATTTTGAATGAGCAACTTCCTCTTGTGTGGGTTTGGTAACACATGGTGTAAAACAGTTGCAAGAAATATTATATCCATCCTTTTATCCCAGAAATGTGAGTGCTGATAAATCTGTCCTTTATGGTGCAGAGGAGTTCTCACCTTCTGACAATTATTGAAGAAGTGCAAAGTGATTTTTTTCCTTCCATAAAACATTCATAACGTAGGAGAGAAAGAAGTCTCTCTTTTGCCAGAAGCGCAGTAGCTACCACAGGTGACTGTGTGGTCCAGAGTGGTAATATGGATTATGAGAACTCAGTAACTCTACTGTACAGCTGAACTATTCCATAAAGTACCCAGGGTCAATAACCCTCCAGTAAAAGGAGGTAGAACTGCCTTCATCTTGTGGAGACATTAGCTATAATGCCTTGGCCAAGTTGCACAGCCCTGGCTGTACCTTTATTTAACGACACACATCAACATTTTCTTCTGAAGTGATGTATTATCCGTACATAAATATTTAAGATGAAATGTGAAAGTTGCCACTCCTTCTGGAAGGCCTGTCATCGCTGTGACAGAAACACTCCACTTGCACTGAGCAGAGACACCAGTTTTCAAAGCCAGAACTTGTTCCTACAAAGCACCCGGCACATAAAGCCATGAAACAATTCTTCTCTCTGACTACAGTGAGCCACCAGCTTGCAGTTACACAGCCTTTTCCTTAACCAGGCTACTCACATTTCTGCAAGCTCATGCTGGCTGCAAACCAAAGAGCACACATATTGTTTGCCTCTTCCTACCAGTAGATAAAGGGGAGCACTGATGGGTCCAATTATACAGTCACAAAGCAAGCCTGTGAAAAGGCTGGGGTCGAAAGGCTGAGTACGTTGGGACTGTTCAGCCTTGAGAAGAGAAGACTAAGGGGGGGACCTTATTAATGTTTATAATTATCTGAAGCAGGGGATGCAGGGGGAATCAGCCAGCCCCTTTTCAGTGGTCTGTGGGGACAGGACAAGGGGCAATGGCTGCAAGTTTTGCACCAACATGCAGAAGAACTTTTTCACAGTGTGGGTGACAGAGCCCTGGGACAGGCTGCCCAGGGAGGTTGGTGGAGTCTCCCTCTCTGGAGATATTCAAGACCCGCCTGGACGCCTGTCTGAGTGACCTGTCCTAGGGAGCTGCTTTGGCAGGGGGGTTGGACCTGATGATCTCTTGAGGTCCCTTCCAACCCCTACAAGTCTGTGATTCTATGAATCGGGAGGGCTTTTATGTCCTGCTCCAACTATTTTAATTTACAAGAAGCTGCAGCAGCGCAAATATAAAGCTTAAAATCCCCCAGGAGGCATACGAATAAGGATTCATCTAGGTGATTTTCTCCCTGGACTTTGGCTCAGCCTTTCGCTGTTGTAGTCCACTGGGCAGCAAGGAAAAGCCCTTAGCTTAGATGCAGGGTTGCAAGCTGGTCACAGAAGTCTTCAAGAAGTTAAGGAGGATGGAGAGGAAGCACACTTCTCTCAAGAGAAGAATTCTCTCAACAAGAGGAGAACGGTGGTTAATTCTGGGTCGCCCTAAGGCAGGAGGGGAGAGGGGAAAAGCCATGGAGAGGTCGGGGAACTGTGGGTTGCTCTGGTGAGCAACTGGGCACATCACAGTGTGTCCTAGGTGGGGAAATCTCCCGCTTTGTCTCAATCCATCCTGAGCTCTGCTAAATGCCATCATCCTGCTCCAGTCATGCCACCTCTCTGCTTTAACTGCTTCAGGGCAAAAGCCCTTTCACACCCATCATAAAGTGATGGGAAGATGCTCAGCAAGACCACAGTTGTTCTCTTATGACTCTGAATCTCATCTTCCCGAAGAACAGGGACGACCCACTGTATCTAGTATTGCTCTGTACCTATTAAGTGAAGAAAAATTACCAATACCCCAAGAAATGGAGTTTGTGTCTTTTATTATCTCCTCTATCTTGTATATCGTGTCTACCATGGATATTAAGGATTACATTAGGCTTTAGAAAGGTTCAGAAAAAACCAGAATAGGCACTGAACATAAGAAAGAACTCTGCAGGACATGCTTGTTTTGAAAGGCAATTAAAAGAAGGTTTCAGAGAGATTTGACAAGTCACAGCCATCTTGATGGAAATCTGGCTTCTTGCAGTTCCATTTTTTGCTGCTGTCACCAGATGAAGACAGAAATGTGAAATCCTTAGGAGAAAAGGATCACTTACCTCATTGCTGTGATGTTTTCCAAACACAGTAGTCTATAGTTGAGATTAGGGAGGAGATTCAGGAACATGGGACACAGCCCACCCATTCTTGTCAAGCAGCAGAAGGAAGGGGAAGACCTGGGAGGTGAAAGAGATGGACTTGGAAAGCTGCTGACTTTTAAACCTTTTCCACTTTTAAATGGTTTCCACCTCTTCAGATACTCCAGATAGAAAGTGCTAATAGAAAAATCAGCTCACAAGGGTAATCACTGAGGAGATCATAAAACTATGAGTGAGGGGACAAGCCGGTGAATAGATTTGGTCTCAGATGTATGAACCTTTTTATTTAGTTGTCTTTACACTTTCAGGTGTCAGAAACCAGTGCAGCAGAGCTCAAAGTGAGGATTAGAGAAATGTAAGGGATTTCATACTAAACAAAATTGGTTTCATTCTTACTCGTTCTTGGCTGGGTTTCACCCCCTACATTCATACCCAGTTACAGCCATGCACAGCGAGAGGTGGATGTGTGTGCTCCAGTGGTCTGGCCAAGGACCACCTGTGTGTAACTCAGAGAACAAGAGACAGAGGCTAGCACTTCCTCTTCATTGGAGATGGCAAACTGGGTTTGGACAGGCCTTTTACACCTGTTGGAAGCCAACAGTTATAGTATGACCCTTTTGCCTCAGAATTGTGCTTATTCTTCCATCAATGTTGGCACAAGCTTTGCCTCTACTTCCAAGCTTGGGATATCCTACAGGTACCATCAAGAAAATGGCCTGTGCAACATCTTATAATTCTTTTTCCTTCCTCCTGTGGGAGCTGCTGTTGAGAAAACATCCCAGCAGTGGTTTTATCTAAGCACAGGCCTTCTGGTCTTGGCATACCTTCATTAGTATATAATTGCTGTCAGTTTGTCCTGCGGTACTGGCAGAGCTACTGCTCTTTTAACCCTTGTTTTGCTCTTTTTCTGTGCTTTCACACACATATCTGCATTCATGTCTCACTCAGACCAGACTTACTTCTGGTACAAACCTCCACTGAAGAGTAGCTTTTGCTTGGAGGTAGACGTGCTGTCCCTACCACCTCCCTGCAGATGTTTTAAGAAGTCCCTAGGCTTTCTGTTTGGGCTTTGGGGTGGTTTTTTTGTTGGTTCAGTGATTGATTGTTTTCATCTGGTTGAGGATAATCACCTCTAATTTAAGCAGTGATTGTGGCAGATTGGTAAATCAAGCTCTTAAGCTTGAGTGTAGCCACACAGGATTTTTGCAGACTGAGGTGAGTGCTTATGCTTTGAGCTGCAGCAGTAAGTCTGAGGTCAAGCTCAGCCTCTCATTTAGTAGTTGGGGTGCAACACAATGAAGGTTCTGCAGCATCTTGTGTCTTGTCACAAGACCCTGGGGAGATACAGCCTCTGAAGCCAAGTGGAAATGCAGCTGCTTTTCTTCTCCCCTAATGGGTAGTGCTGGATTTGCATTAGGGCAGCTAATGTGCTGATTTTTCATCTTTATTCAGTTGCTGATTGTGGTGGTGGTGTTTCTTTGTCTTTGTCAGAGAGAGCTTTGCTATGGTTGTGTATGAAGGGGGCAGATGGGCTCTGCTAAGGCTCCTTCGCCCCTTGTTTCTCACAGCTCAGGGACTTGTAGGAGTGCAGGGATGCTTACAGCTCGGAGACACCTTTGCTATCCTTTCTTCTTTGGAGTGAATGACCAGTGTCAGTGTTAGGCTGGCTTTAACCTCCCTGAGCTCTTAGTGTTGGTTTGTTAATGACTTGTTAGTAGTGGTCCTGGCTTAAGTGACTACTGTATGTACTCTCTTGTACCTGAGCCTACCCTGTTCTGGCTTTTAAAAAAATTATTATTATTTTAAAATAATTTTCTTTCTGGAGTCAGGTCAGCTTTCAGGTTTCACGTGACTGTGCAGACACTTGAGTCAGCCCTGGCTGAGGGGCTTGTTACCAGAGGCTGGATGTTACAGAGGGAGATGAGGGCAGCTCTACTGGGGAGCATTGAGACAGTTTAAAGCAGTGCTGTTGGTGACAGCGTAACTGTGGCCTCAGAGGTCTGGGGGGTTTGATGTGAACACTGAAACTTTAGAGAAGACAGGCAAAAGAGCACCAGAGAGACTGACTAGATACTATCATGCAGGCTTGGGCCTTGGCACTGCCCAAGTGCATGTCCACAACTGCAAAAACTTCTTGGGCCTTCTAGACAGGTCTCTTAAACCTCATGAGATCACACTATCTGTCACTTCCCCCCTCCAAACTGACCAGTTTCATTCAAACCTGAGAGAGGCCACAACAGGAACTGCCTCTGACCTCTGGCTTAGCATGTGGGCACATAGGAAGGGGTTGGAGGTAGGATGTGCACGTCTGTGGGATGCAGTGATTAGTAGATGTGAGAGGGGCTGGAGAAATGAGACAGAAAGGGTGAATTGCAGGAATCTGCTCTGAAGAGCAGAGAGTAGGGTAGTAACACACGAGCCCACAGAAGACCAAGCTTCCTCAGCTCTGCTCCTTGCAGAGAAATGTTTATTTTCCTTAATGTCAGCTCAGGGAGCTGCAGCTACACAGCCTGTACCTCATTAAGGGTTATGACTCAGAGATTCAGCAAAATTGAGATATTTGGTCTCAAACCTCACTGAGTTTTTGTCTACGTGTGGGGAAGGACCATTCCAGCTCCTGCAGAGTAATGCCTTGCAGTAGAATAGCAGGTTCAGAGCAAGGTGCAAGTTGCTGCATCTTCATCTTTCTTCAGATACATGAAGAAAAAGAGACTGACTTTCAGGGAAGCATGGCTATAGATTTGTCACTGATGCCTATTAGACAAGAATAGGATCCCAAGATTGTTGTGAGGTTTTCTGGGTTTGGTTTTTCTGGAGCGCAAATGATATTTATTTTTTCCTTGGTCTTTCTGTAGCCTTCCTAAGCTGTTCAGCTCACGCTGCCCTTTTTAACTGATGAGTAAGCAAAGCGTATATACTGTGACTCCTCAGAGGAGACATGACTAGAGATGGTCCAAGGTTTTGTTCTCTCTGCTGCTTGTCTTGCTGAGACCCATTGCTGCAGAGTTGTTGCCTCCTCTGTGCTGAAGGCACTTCTACCTTCACTAGGGGCTGTTTCCAAAATTCCTGTTTGCAGAGCCCTCCGTGATTTAACCTCCATGCTCTGAGGAGAAACGTTCCCCCTGCTCAGGGGCTACAGGTGATGTCCCAAAAGCGGGGTCACTACCTGGTGTGCAGTATGTCAATATACACACAGAGTAGAGGCATTTGATTTATTCCACATCTGCACAGAGGTGGGTGTGAGGTGGTAATTCCACAAAGCCATCCTGCTACATGCAGAATCTACAACCTACCTATCTTGTTAAGGGATTAGAAATACCTGCTGAAATTTAAACTCCCTGCTTAGGAGTTACTGCATCATCCACTATTGGTCAGACATAGTTAATGCACCATTCTCCTTGAAGGGGTGTGTGTGTCATTTGCATAGCACTTTAATTAGCTGGGTGATCAGTTGTGAATCCCCCCTCCCACCTTTACCTTTCCTCTAGTTACTGCAGACTTTTGCTGACATCAGGCCCCTGTGGCAGTGCCCCAACTCTGGCACCTGCTGGGGCTGGATGTTTCCTCCTTATCACCCATTCAGCTCTTCTCCAAGGATACCTTTTAGGAAAGCATGCTCTTTATCAGTCCTTCAGCCCTTCTTCAAAGGTAGAGTTGTTAGCAAAGCAAGTCAGTATGTTTAACCCTAAACTAAGCAGTGTCTGAGCACTAACACAAACAGACTTCTCTCCCGGTGAAGTGCATATAGATACCACAGGGAAGGCCAAGATAAGTGTGGAGCTGGATTCCTCTGTCCCCTTTGCTTGTGGGACAGGGACTGTACAATGATAGACAGAGAAAGGTTGTTCTCCTTATCAAAGCTCTGCTGAGATAGAAGATGATGAAGGTGATACGAGCACCTTTATATTCAGAGTAGGGGGTGGCAGCAGGAGAACTTGTCACTCAAATGTGCCTGTGCCTGAATGGCTGGCTTGACTCCTGCTCTACCTTGTCCCCACAGCCTCCCCTGACATGGTCCCCTCTGTAGCCCCATGGCTTTGACTACTGACTTCTGGTTCACACAGACTCTGGTTTTATGTACCCATCGTGTAGCATGCCCAGGGTCCTGGGATTATTCTGCCCTGCTTCTAGTCTGCTTTGTCTTGGCAACATCCTTGATGTCCTGCTTGCTGTTTACTCCTGGTCTAGTTGTTCCCTTCCTGACTGGGAAAACCTCTTGAAAGACAATTTTCTAATGGCAGTTAACCCTTTACTCCATCAAAGTTGTGTATACTTGGGGGGTGAGGGATGTGGGGAGGAGGGAATGTGGTAAACAAGTTAAACTCATGTAGGTGAGTCAGACCACAAGTCTGCCTAGTGTAATACCCTGTCTCCGGCTCTGGGCAATAGGAGACACTTGGGGAAAGAACATAAGACAAGAAACATTCAGGCATTTTATGACATAGTAAACAGGCAGGTTCTTTGCAAAGAATGCAAGCCTTGCCGTGGGTTGTTACCCAGCTTCCACTCAGACATTTCTACAATCAATGTTTATTTTCTTCAATGAGTTATTTATTTGCTACTAGTAGTGCAAATTGATGCTGCGGTTTTGGGGAGGAGTGATTTGCTGAGACTTAGAGCCAGGTTTTCTGTAGTAAGATTCCTGTAACTGACTGGATGCACAGGGAGTAATTTTACAAGTGTATATAAGGCAATACAATGTGTTATGTGTGTAACACAATACAGTGCCTGCACAGACTCTCTGGTCTCCAGCTATTGATAAATGCCTACACTTCTTATTGCTGCTGTTGTGTCTTTATGATGTCCTGCTCAATCTTTATAGCCATACAGCAATTGCTGTCAGAGATCCTGAGTCAAGGCTAATAAAAGACAACTTGTAGTGGCCTCTGCCACCTGGAACCCACCACAGTATTAAGACAGACATTTATGCAGTTGTCCATTCAGTGCTGTAAGTAAGCAGATTTCAGAATGTGCCTATATAATTTACCAAGTTGGTTGAAATAACTCACTAGAAAAAGAAAAAAAGTCAATCTGCCACAGAAATGGCTGTAATGCAAAATGGCTTTAGTGCAAAATAGGCAGACCTTACTGATTACTGCTGTAGCCCTTGCAGTTCAGTGTGATTTTCCAGTTTGTCACTCAGATTTGGGAATATCTGCAGCACTGTGATAGGTAACAACAGAAGTAATCATAATAGGTGAGGAAAAGGTCAATGACATCCATCAGCTTTGCAGTATGATAGTTCTGGTGCTCTCTGATTCCTATAGCCCTTCAGTATCTCTGAGCATGAAGATGACCTATGTGACCTTGCTGCTTTGTGGGTTGGTTTTTTTTAATAAACACAGTGCAAAATTTTATTTTTTTAATTAACAAAGTCATGCATATCTTTTCACTCCCAGTATCTTACAAAATATCCTTCTTAACAGAGCAGCATGACAGTAGTAGGGAGTGTTGTTCCCTGGACATCAGAGATAAGACACCAGATGAGCTTGTGAGGGGAAAAAAAAATCAACTGTTGTTAGAAGTAGGTCCGTGAGCAGATCAAACAAAACCAAGGCTTGTGACCTTAAAGTGTAAGACCAAAAGTTGAGCCAAGGATTGCTTAGATTTTTGCTCATTGCAGGCTGTACTAAAACAGTATCCCAGGGAAAGGGATACACCAACAGTATTGCACCATCAGATTGTTTTCCTTCCACTCAGCTCCACAAAATCAGCAGAGGATTATTGCTGGCTGCTGTGAGGTCAAGGTTTCACCTGGGAAATTTAGCCAAATAGCAAGTGCTCTGCAGTAACTAGTAATACGTAATAAAAGCACACACTCTTTGCCCTTTTTAGCCTGTGTATTTTAAAACTACTTTGCAAAGGGTGAAAATGGTGTGAAAGAAAAAATACTCCCACGAGTGACAACAATGAAATTTTTCAGATACATTTTTCCCTTTCTCTTGTGCCCATATTTACAAAGTAAAACAGGGGAAAGTCTCAGAAGACCCTCCAATAATAACAACCAATTTTAATGCAGAATCCTCCATATAGATCTGCTGGGTTGTAGATGGTTAAGCCCGTATTGCCCCCAGAGGAAATGTCATATTAATCCCTTCATAGTCATCTAGCTCCACTCCCCCCCAATCAAACCCTCTGCAAGCCACTGCACACGTGCCCTTCCACCAGGGATGTTAAGCAGCAATATGCGACTCTGCAATCTAACAACAGCCTTACATTAATATTAGGAAATTGTTTACATTGCAGCAATTCCGAGATACTCCAGTCGAGGGCAGAACCCCTATAGTGCCACTCAGTTGTTCATTAAAGTTCAATTTGGGCCCCTGGGGAGCACGCTTTCTGCTGTTAAACAGAGTCCCCGCTAACATGTAGATGGAAGTTTAGTTGCCTTTGGCCTGGGCGCACTGCGTTACCCCAGCTCAGGGTACAGCCTGAAGGAGCTGGGACAGAAGGCGGATAAAGGCCGAGGGCTTGGGCTGGGGGTACACACAAGCTGTGTGTGTTTTCCCTGTCCCTCTTTAGGTCACAGTTATGTCATCCCACCGTTCCCCTGTGTCCCCTTTGAACCTCCCTTCTCCCCAGTGCGTGTTAATTCAGTAACCTTTCTCTCTCCTCACACCTACGCTCAGCTCCTGGAGGCCTGCTCTCCTACCGAGGCCTCTAGCAAAACAAGACTGTCCCTTGCCTGCAGTGGGAGCCATCTCCAGCTGACCCTTTTCCCACCAGAGCTCCTTCCAGCCAGGATTTTGTGGCAGCCAGGGCAGGCATTCCTACATCCCCCAGGGAAGTATGGCTTTGACCCTAACACTGGTATGTTTTAAGGGACCCATGCTCTGCTCCAAGGGGCAGGGGTGGCACCTGGGGCAAGGTTTTCAGCAAGGAGCAGGAACTCATCCTCACTACTGTAGATCGCTGCAAGTCATCTATTAATTGTGCTGAATGGAAAGCAAATACCGTGGTGGTATTACTCAGCAGGATCTCACCCTGGGAATCACAGCCTTTCTAATTGAGACAGAATAAGGGAAATAAAAGGGGAGTTTGACTTCACATTTTTGTTTTCCCAAATTACGGAGAGCTCAGAGGCGACTGCTTACACAAGCAGTAACCCCACTGTTTAAATGACAAGTTAAAGCTCCAGGGTTCAGCAGCCATGGCTGCTTAAAAGTACCACAGTGCTTGATTTTGATTAATATGAGTTTTGCAAATGAAGCTGGTAGAAATGTCTTATTCTCTGTTCTCTCCTTGGCTGCTGATGTAGAATGCCATAAGCTGACAGTTTTGTTGTATTCCTAGGAGAGAAGAGAAAATATCCCAAAATATATCAGGCTGTTGTAGGGTAAGAAAACAAGCTTCAGTTTGATACAATGGGTGGAAATGTTCCTTCCCAGAATCTGGCTGCTATCACATTTTTGTCTGAATTTGTAAAATGTGCATATCTTTTGTCTTCCTTGGCGACACAACATCACCTTTGTTACCATCCCAGCAACCTAGCAAAATCCTATCTGTGTTTTTAGCACTGCTGCTTACCTGCTGTGACTCCTGAGAGGTGTTCCGCTAGTATTCCTCACAATCAAAGCCACAATCTCTCTTTAGAGACAAAGACTCTGTCAGATAGCAAGAGTTTCCTATTAAGCAATAGGAGTTTGTTTTGTTTTAATTTTAGGAAACTCATTGGAGAAACAGCTTCTCCTTTTATAGACTGTTTTCCTGGGAGCAAATCAATGCATTTAATTTGATTTTGAACCTTGCTGCACAATCGATAATGCCTCAAGTCCGGAAGAAAATCATGTGGGAAGTGGCTTCAATCTCAGATTTCAAATCCGTATCCCTATAATACAGAGGTGAAATCCCTTTCCCAGAAAGCTGAGTGTGGTGTGCTTTTGACCAAATCCATACTAAGAGGGCTGTACATGTTGTTTATGAAGGAAGGGGCCAAACTCTGGTACTGATCTAAAAATTTGTAAAAATAAGGTGTAGAACTAACCCAAGGAGCGCACTCCATGTCCCAGCGGTCTGTTCTTATATATGTGGACATATGCTTCATATGTGATGACCACAGAATCATAGGGGTTGGAAGGGACCTCAAAAGATCATTGGGTCCAACCCCCGTGCATGCTTGCCCAAAACATTGGGCTCTAGACTGACTGAAGCAACACACTTCTACACACCTCACATTGGGAGGAGAATAGGGGCAGAAAACTTGTCCTTTTTTATTGGATCTCTGCCCTCATTTTTTACAGATTAAGGCAGATCCCAGACCTGTTCACACTCTGCATGAACAGGCAGTGCTATTAGTCCATCTTACTATGCAACCTCAGCGTCCCCATTACTGTAGGAGGCTATTTGCTTATACTGGGACTGGGTTAAGCTACTGGCCAGCCTCTGATGAAACTCTTCTTTTTCTAAAACACTGATTATCAAGCTTTTAGGCCTTCCCTTCACTCTTTGTCCAATTTAATCTATTCTCTTGTTACAGTATGATCTGTTTAGCCCAGCCTGTTTGTGACAGGTGGGAATTTGGGAGCGATGCTTGTGTAGTGTAAACTACCAGGTTTACATCCATAGAGTCGATGGATGTGACAGTTAATTTCAGCTGCAGACCTTCCCCTTTGTCTTTTGAACGATTTATGTTTCTTTCTGTTTACATATATATACTTGAGAAAAGTATCTCTACAGAACATTGTAATTTTGCCAGTGATGGTCTGCATAGTTCTGGGTCTCTCTTACACACATTGGCAGTTTCAAAGGGAGCTATATTTAATAAGGATGCCTTAGTGAGGGACTGCCAATATTTTGACAAGCAGTTCCCACAGAAATTTACCCCCTTAACCTGTGATAGACCCAGCTAAGCACCTTGAAAGATGAGTCTGCGCAAAACAGGGATCTGCAGATTATAAACCACATGGAGTTTTGATTATGTAGGGTGAGCATCTCTGCAACACAACCCACCTTCCCAAAATCTTGTTAGAACCATGTATTTTGAGGAAAAACATACTCACAGCAGTTAGGGGTTGGTTTTATTTGTTTGTTTCTTTCTTTCTGCGATGTAGGCAATCCACTGTAACCACTGGTACAGGTTTCTAATGGGTTGCCAGAAACAAGATACTCAGTGTTAGTATAGCTTGGTAATGGTTATCTAGCCACACTTTTCAGATTTGGCATGCCATTTTTAGTTTGAGTTTAGAGCTTCAGTTAGTCAGTTGGGCTTTTTAATTTGAAGAGCCCTCACTGATGAGATTTCTGTTCCCTTGTAGATAGATATTTACAGCCTGTGATCTAATTAGCAGTCTCTCCTTATTAAGCTAAACAGTGTGAGCTACTTGAGAAATCCCAAATCTTATTTGTTACCCAGTCATCAAGAGCTGACGTACAGGAAACTGAAGACGTTATTTTTGTCATATTTTTGGTGTCTTGATTGAAACCTGTCTCCAGGCATGATTTTGTGCTAAACCATGGCTTATTTGGTGGTTCTTCTTTCCCATTAGTCATGACCATGATCATCCTCCTGGGTGACTCAGTCAGGCTTACTTCCTTTGAGGATGGGTCTTCCCGCTCCTGCAGTGCGGCCGCCCTGATCACACAGGATTCGGTCTGTGCACAAGCTGGAGCATCAAAACCAAATCCCTCAGTCCACGTCACGCTTGCCAGATGTGTCTTGCTTCCAGAGCCACTGGCTGCCTGTGTTCCTGTTCCTAATTCACAAATTTCTTTCAGTAGCCTCCAAATTCCCCAAAAGGCCTAAATTTAAGTGTCACCTGAGGCTGTGATGCAAATGCTGGTGTGCACCATTACAAATGAATGGCCCACTAAGCTTGGAAGGCTGTACAATCTGAGTTATGCCACGAGGCTCAGCCCCAAGAGAGGAAGAGCACTACTTCTGTGGTCTCTGGGTTTGTCTTGGGCAGGATGTTGGTTTCCTTTTTCTGAGAGTGAACTTCCCAATGAGTACTGCCTGTCTGTCATGGGCAGCAGGATTGCCGTTTTGAAAGCAGACTTGACTATTTCATGGCTTCCATTGAGCAGTCACCCACAACTTCATCCCATACCACTCTCCAACACCTTTGATCAGAGTCTCATGCGTTATTATTAGCTCCCTAATAATGACTTCTGGCTGTGCAGAATTCCCCAAATCATGTTCCCACAGCTCGTGGCCTCTGTTCATTCCCACTGCACAAAATACCACCTCATCCCCTTGGCTGACAGGATCACCTCCCTGCCTTGTTTCCATGATTAGTTTCTTTCTGCATTGAATTTGGGATGGTAGTGATGTTTAGAAAGCATCCCTTGCCCTTCCATTTAATACAGAATTTATCTTAATTTTAACTAGTGGGTGAACTCAGTCCAGTGGCAAGGAAATCTGCTGTACACCCTGTGTATTTACTGTAAATATTTGTGCATATTTCCTGACATATTACAGAATGTTACACCACCATGCAAAGTGCTTGGTGTATACAGCATTGAGAGGAAAGAAAGAGACAGGTGGACAAGAAGGAAGGTGAAGGAATTGACTTAGGCATCTAAACAGCACTATGAAAATTACACCATACAATGACTGCCTAGAGCTTTTAAAAATCAAAACTGTTCACCATAAGGACTACAAAGAGCACTAGTTTCTGGTAGGGAGACATCAGAGGGACGACAGGTATGGTTTAGGGGAAAATGTTTAGGGTAACTGTAGCAACCTCTCCTTCTGTTTCATGCTGGAGTTGCAATGCAGGGCTCCTTGGAGCTGCTCCCAGCTCTCCCTGTGCTGTGCCAGTCATAGGCACGGCAGAGGTTACAGCTGTCGCTGCTTGGTGCTGCCAGATCATGGCCAAACCGGAGCTGTGATTGCATCAGGCTCACTTAATTCCATTTCTGGATTTAGGGGGAAGAGAAAATTACATGAACTTGACATTCCCTTCCTATTTCTGACAAGGCAATTACACCAAGTTAATCTTTCTCAAGGTCTGTCTGGATTGTTTCTGGTTCTCTGCAGTACATTTGTCTGTATTGCTGGGTTTGTGGGTTTGGTTGGGGTTTTTTTTTGAGAGAAACTGCCCTAAACTCCTGACTTAATAATTCAGACTTCTTTGAACAGCAGGGTTTGTAAAACAACAGCTGTGAAATTTAATGCTAAGGGAATAGTTCAAAATATCTATGTATTATGACCACAAATGCATATGATCTTCAGACAGTGAGCCTAGAAAACCTTTACCTTAAGATTGCAGGTATCTCCTCTTATCTCAGGGATATTTCAAATCATTAACTTAAGCAAAACTTCTTTCTTCTGTGTCATCCCATGCTGATTGCCCAAAACTCCATACACATGTACAGCACTTGATAATCCAGCAGTGCTGGTGAAGCTTTGAAAGCCTATTAACAACCCAAGCCCAAGCAGCCCAAGTTCATTGCACCTCCTAATCATGCTCAATGCAAAGGTTCCTATCACTTTAACAGGTGTGAAATCAGGCTCACAAGGAGCAGGTTTGGGAAAAAGCATCTCCACACAGATATCCAACGTGAGAAGGTGCCTATCCTTCCTCTCCAATAAGCAAGGGCTGTCTATATGGACTGGTGACAGGGACAAGGCTGTGGAGCACTGCAGAGAAGAAAAGGTGCAGTACACTTAACATCCTTGAGCAAATTAAGGATTGCCTTTCCACCTAATTAGTGAGGTTGCCACACTAAAGAGGCTTGGGAGAATTTACTGAAAAGGCAATCAGATGGCACAGGAGGCATTTTTCAGGCATTTTTTGGTGTCCAGCTATACAATGAAATAGTTAAAACACGCTAAAAACTAGAAAGACCAGCCCAAGCTTACAGACAGGTAAACAGACATTGAGATGCTGGTGTGTATCACTCACTGCTATTGCGGCAGAACCCAGGAGTCCCAGGCAATTCATCGCAAGGAAAAAATACAGGAAACAGTAGATTTCTTTTTGAAGTCTCCAAAGACTATCTGAAAACATCCCCTTTGTTAAATGTGTCTTAAATTTAAAGCAAGGCAAATAATCCATACTAGTAACAGCCCACCTTGGGATCTTTTTGCATTCCTGTTCCTTCCTCTTGGCAGAATTTGAGCTGATCCCATGCCTTTTAAAGAGCGGTCTCCCAGTTGGAATTGGCAACTTCTACTGTTTTTCCCCAAACCCTGTGTTCAGACTGTTTTATCATACAGTCTAATCATCAGCACTTGTTCTGTAAATTGCATGGTGGGATATTATGTAAGAAAGTAATCTTGTTGATCTGGAAAAAGAAAATCAGGATATTAACATTTACTCTCCAGATTCTCCGTACTTCCCACAGTTACTCCTAAGACTGGGAAGCTGCTCTGTACACATATAAAACAAAAGCAGGTTGATATATGACAGGATCAGCTCACCACACAGGGTCATTTCTGGGCCCTGGCTGATTCCCTGGGCTGCCAACACAGTGGGGAATGTGGTTTCCTCATCCCCAGCCTACCTGGGGGTTTTTTTTTCTGTCTCAAAGAGTAACTGGGGAGCTGTGAGCTAGGAAAAATATACCTGGAGGTATTCAATATATCTACCTGTGTGTATGTGCCTGTATCCTCTCTTCAGCATTGCAATAATCAGTGTTTTAAAAGCTCTGGTCCGAGAAGTAGTCCCCATGATATGAGATCCTCATTCTGCATGAGCCCTTTTCTATAGGTGAAAGTTTTTCAGCAAACTGTGGTACTCAATTTTTCTGTTTTGGATCCATAGTTGAAATTTCCATCATGGCATAGCTGAATGTTCACTGGTGGATATTATCAACCTTAATATTTTTTTGTCCTTCATCTTTTTGCTCTTTTCATTTGCAAAAGTTACTGTTGCATTGAAATTATTAAAATAGGTAATTTTGCAGTCAGTAGTTTTTCACTACTTTGTACTTCTTCCTTGCAAATAAGATCTGTATATATACTAATTATTTTACTAGACATTCCAAGTACTTGATTTTTACATCCTTCATGTACTGATTGATATGTCAGTAAAAAAGAAAACCAACCTGATCATAATCTGTGCCAAGTGCTCAGCTGTCCTGGACGTGTCCCCTCCCAGCTCCTTGTGCAACCCCAACCATCCTGCCGACGGGGTGGTGTGAGGGGCAGGAAAGGCCTTGGCTGGGTGTGAGCACCGCACAGCAGTAATGAAATCCTCTCTGTATAATGAAAACCATCTCTGTGTTGTCAATACAAACCCAAAACACAGCTCCACGTTTGCTACTACAAGGAGAATAAACTCTCCCTCAGCTGAAACCAGGACAATGTATCCTTTTTTAAATTTTTTTCCACATTTTGAGGACACTGTCAAGGCTGAGGGCGGCTTTGGTTTGTGGTCCTGTTACACAGTGTTTACGTTGCCTGCGTGTCCCTCTAGGATCCAGCCAGTGCTGGCTGGACCCAGCACAGACAGTCCCATGCCCGGGAATGTCTCCTCCAGGAGTTTCCTACTTGGAAGTGCCCATTCAAGCTGTGCTGAGTGCTGGTAGCTGTTGTGTGGTAGTAAGTGGCGAGAGCCTCCTTGGCTCTCCCCACATCCACGTTTGGCACAGGCGAGTGTCCTGTAGTGCCCAGTGGCACCAGCTCCTGGTTGTCACACTGTGACACAGGAATCCCACAGTTTCTGGTGAGAAGCCCCATGATTATCCAAGCCTGTGGGAAGTCTGTAAATAGCAGGGCTCCTGACACTGTATAACACTCTGGCACTGCAGTAAGACTTATGAGCGGTGTTTCATCCCAAAAGCCACTGTTCAGGGAATATACATTATGGTCATTACTGTCAGTCTTGCCCAGGATTATGTTTCAGAAAATAACCTCAAGAAAGCAACAGCAGTTTTCCAATACACCCATGCAGTACAGCATTGCTGAATCCAAGCACAAGGCTTCTGTGCCTTGAGTGATGATTTGGTCTCATCGTCCTGGAGAATGTGAGAACTACTACATCTATGTGTAGCCTCCCATGATGATTTAGGAAGCTCGGTTTCCCCTCAGTGGTCTTTGGTGAGACTGAAGCAGAGGGGTTCATGTGTGGGACAGTAATCTTTGTCATGCAGCTTCTCAGTAGTATCTTGCCCGTTCTTCAAGTGATAATTTGATGAATCCTGATTTTATAAATAGAGCTATACAAACAAGGTATCTCTTCTCAGGTCATGTGCCTTGTGGGTGCGTTGTGGAAGAGAAGTATCCTTCTTGCAGTGCCTTTATTGGTCTCTCCTGGCAAATGTCAACTGCCAAATCCACAACTTCCAGCCCTTGCTTCTGGACTGCTAATAGGAAGAGGTCTTCAGGAAGATCTGTGAATGTCCTTTTGATTAGATTCACTCTGTAAGGTAGAGCTTTTTCCTGGGATGGTTTCAGCAGACCTCCTCTTCTCTTCTGCCTGTCCTCTCTCTCTCATAGTGATTCATGTAGTGTTACTAGTGAGGTCAACTCTTTGCCATGGTGCTGCTCTACTCAATCCCTCTTGCCTGCACGTTGCTGTGTGTGCGTTTGGCTTGAGCTCCAGAATAACTATGTCCTCACCGCCAGGTCATCAATAGCAAGCACAGTAGAAACAAGTTAAGTGGATGTATTGTTTTTCCTGTCTTGCCAAGGACGTGTAGGAGTCATTCCCCAAACTCAGCATCTGGTTCACAATGGGAAGTCCTCCTTCCATGAATCAGTTAATCACAGATTTACATGTGATTTCACAGAGGTGCAAGTCTTACTGTGAAACCAGTTACAGTTCCTGCACTTAGATTAATGGATTTCTAGCCAGAAAAATTTTGCATAAGGAGCACTTTCTGATGTACAGTCCAGATAATCAGTCCCATGCTTATTTTACTATAATGATCTCATCAGTGCATCTGTGGGAGCAAGAACACTTGTAACAGGCTTTTGCAGCCCCTGTCTCCCCACTGAAACTTGTTGCCCATTTTCCTTGCAGCAGATTTTCTTACTTGAGTGTCTGATTACTGTGCATTACACTTAACTGGCACTGCACGAATCCCTGGTTCTTTCAAATATGTGTTGGGTCTTTTTTTTATCTGACAACAGAGACAGTCTGCTTCATATGATGACCCACTTGGATCTGCCTCAGAGACTCCCTATCAGTAATTGCTGCTTTTCTCTTCTGACACAAATGCATCCAAACATTTCCCAACTGCAGATATGCTGAAGCACTGCTGATGTCACAAAATCTGCTGTACCTTACTCTCATTTCCATTCCTGGCAAATCCAGGCAGTAACGTGACTGTGGAACTGGTATTTCTCAGAACTTGTGGTCATGAATGTAGATTTTGAAGCAATGGTAGATCAGCAATGGGATTTTTAAGGCTGTGTAAATTATAAATGTCTTTTATGCTTTTGGGAAGGGGAGAGGGATGTCCACTGGGTCCTCTCTCTTCTCTCCTTAGCTTCAGATATGTGGCAATTACATTGAAATCTGCAATAAGTAGTGTGGTATGTGCTCTAAACTGCCCAGCAATTCACTGGTATTATGTAAACCAGAGCATCAGTAACAGATGTACAGACCAAACGGAGACCGTGACATTCAGTTTTCATTTCAGTAGGTCTCAGGAAAATTACTCATGTGTTAAGATTAACACATACAGAGAGACTACCAAAACCATGCAAATAAGCCTGTCTAACGTAAGTGTTGCCACAGCCTTGTGTACTAGCTCCCACCTGGGTTTGGGAGCTTACTGAATACCCCTAGCCTACGACCTTAATTGGTGGCACAAATAGGGTCCAGTTTTCCTCTTGGTTATACTTGTTGGTTGTAGTGCCAGCCTCACTCTGCTAGTGTCACCAAAGCCACACCTGAGAAACAAAGTAAGGAGCCAGGTCCATAGATCAGGGATTGTATACAATGATGACAGATAATATTGGACAATCCTCCCTGGCTTCGTTCATACATTAATAAATCAACAGATTTATTTTTATGATATGTACAGCAGTGCCACTAAGTCCCTGTCCACTTAAAACCATGTTTATTGAGTTTCAGGCTGGCACAGCCATGGATTACTCCAGAAAAGCATTTTGAAGTCTATCAAAACCATAGTGGGAAAGCATATCCCCTTCCCTGTAACAGCAGCTTACTGAACTGCAGACGCTTCCAAAGCCAGAAGAAAAGCAACTCCTTCCACACAGAGGTAGGAAATCGAGTTTTCATCTATATTAGGGATCTGGCACATGGCAGTCTTTTATCTTTTCATGTTTTACATGTTTATACATAACAGGGCAGCCTGCCAGCAGCTCTGGCCAAAACCAGCAGCAACGGCTTAGCTCCGAGTGGGTAGGTTTTTGCTGGAGCAGTGTAGGAAATGGGTAGGTTGGTTTGTCAACATACAGCTGTATGGTTGGTTTGTACAACATACAGTCAGTACAGAGGCGCTGCCTACGGTGCTGACCACCATTAAAAAGCATAACAGAACTCGCACGGTGCGCTCGTGCCGCCAGAGCTGAGCAGCAAGCCCCGCGCCTGACGGAAAAGCTCTCCTCATGCAGTCCTGAAGCTGGAGAAATCTCATTTGCATTCACATTCTGGCCCCCATCCACCATTCTGGCAATGCAAAGGAAAATCAATTGGCTAAGCTTCCAGAATTGCTTTAAGGACTCGAATAAAGTCGAATTTGTTTCCTACTTCTACAGCAATTAACAGAGAATTCAGAATTATGAACTCCCAGTAAACTCAGCTCTGCCTTCCTGATCCTACCAGACGTTATGTGGGGTTTTCGTTACCCCGTCCTACTTCTTTGTGCAGATGTGTTCTGTAGCCAAACTGAACCAGTCTTTTTCACACTTGGTGTGGGAACCACGAGTGACTCATAAGCTGTCAGAAGGTGGTTGATGGAACAGGCCACCAAAGCTCAGTGTCAAACATACGTGCATCTTTCCCTGCGCACAAGCACAAAAAGCAGCAAGTTCATGAAAGGAAACTTAGCAAAGTGATACTTGAAGCTGAACCTGAGGCTTTTTATTTGCACGTTGAAACCAAGTGTGGGTGCATTACAAGAAAAGATCCCTTAATTTTATCTGAGGTGGTTGTGCAGCCCTTGGATCAGCTAAACGAGCATTCGGTTAAGTGATCTCCAGGATCCCTTACAGACCCTGCATGTTTCTGCAGCCACGCAGCTGAGTTCATTTCACCCAACATCTGCAGTTTGTGTTGAGCTGGGCTCCTCGTGTTAACAGTGGGAAACAAGTCTTGTTAGGAGAACAAGCCTTGCTCGGGCTTTCGAAGTTGAAAATGTACTGCTAAGAGAGGTTAAATATATACTGCTAAGAGGGGTTAAATCAAAATAGCGTTCATCCAGCATGCCCTCAGATCTCCTTATGTATATGAATTGTACAGAAAACCTGCCACTAACATTAATGGGCAATTTTTTCCTGAAGAAGATGCACAAGATACTGCCAGTAGATTATGGGGGAGACGGGGTGGGGGGGGGTTAGGGTGGGGAAGGGGAGGAAGTAATTTCAATATAAGTCAAGAGTGTTTGGTTGAGTTCCAGGTGCTTTGTGAGAAGAACTAAAATTCCCCTCAGGGCATCCGAAGGCATGGAATGCCATTTCAAGAGGAAGTGTAGGGATCTGTAGCTACAGCACGACGCGTGCGGTGGATTCGCGTTGCGCGAGGTTTTGTTCTTTGCTGAGCAGCGTGACCTATTTCCCAGCATCATGTGATTTTTTTTTTTTCTTTTTGTATTGGAAGACTCTTCTGTAAAGAAGTAGGATTAATTTTCCAGTGGAAAAGATACAAATCTGATTTTCCTTAATTCTGCCCAATAAAATAGTATAATGTTGCATTTCTTCAAGCTCCATAACCCTTTTGAAAGATGCGTGTGTATGTGCAAAGCATATGCACGTACTTGACTGCTGTTGGCAGTATGTATTTTTGTCAAGTGTTTGTTCAACAAACGTACAAGGCACCAGGAAAATCTAAATTAAATGACATTTGGATTTAATATGATTTCAAGTCCACCTCCCACCACAATGGCAGTTAAGCACTTGGGCGTCTAAAGTGCACAAAGGGAATTTAAGCTGCCTTCCCTGCCTCCCAACTCATGCTGACGCCTCAATTTTCTGCTTAAATTTTACTTAGCTACCTGAAGTTTTTTTTTTTCAGCTATGCACATGGAGATAAAAATCTAGGGATGCCAGCTCTGCCTAAAATGATCTGGCATTCCAAAACCAGGAATTACTGTGTCCCGGTCTCATAAGCAACTCTGTCTATCAGACTTTCTCAGATCATTCCTAATGGAGACCAGCATTAGAACTGAGAGAGAAAGAAAAAAATCATTACAAAAATGTAATTGAGACATCTGGAAGGGAACTGTTTATACAAACTCAACAGCTTTGAGAAAGCAGGTCCCTTAAAGTATGCAGTTAGGCACTCCGGATCAGCAGTGCCTTCTGAAACACTTGCTATAATACGTATTTTTATCTTTTGACATCATTATTTTTAGTCATATTTCTTCTAACATACTGGAAGTGTGCGTAATTATGGCAATTGGGCTGTTTTTTCAATGCTCATATAACCCAAAAGTGACCAAGTGAAAGCTGGCTGTGCTTTCCCAAAGGAGGGGAAAAAAAAAGTCTTACGGGTTGAGAAATTTCATCCCTAATGGTAGTTAATTTTTGGGTAATTGTTAGAAAGCTGTGCTCACAGCACAGGTTTCTGTTAATTTGTCAAAATCAACAGCACGACACGACTGAGAACACAACAAAGCAGAGGACACTGTACAAATGTTTATAAAGGCAACGCTGAACATTTGGTAAGCTAAGAGGATATTCAGTTAGGTTAGATTTAAAGTATTAACCTCTTCAGGACCTGACTTCTGGCTTTCTGTATCTTCAGTATCACACACACACACGAGTGCAATGCGTCAGCATGTGTTTTTGGTTAAGGCCTCAGGTTAATTAGAGCTTAAATTTAGGATAGGATGCGTTAACACTAGAAAATGCAAGTGTTGTTTCTACGTCATGCTTTCACTTATGTGACCAGTGCTGTGTGTCTGCACTTAGCAGAGCACCCCTGAATTTTCAAGTACCGATGAGCGCTGATTCAGCATCGGCGGCGAGTCTCCCTGACCGCTCAGCACTGACGTGCAGCGGCTCACGCGGTACCTGCTGTACAGAGGTACAAGTGGGTGCCTGGCTTCTGCTCATGCCAGAAGTTAATCAGGTGATGGGAAGTAACGAGGAGCTGCCTTTCGACCGAGGTGTTGAACACAACTCAGGCACTGCTCAGTATTGAAAACTAGCAGAGAAATGTCCTCCTGTGATTTCTAACTAATGGTTTGAGAAACCAGAATGAGATTAGAGAGGATGGGGAGGAGACTGTATAGCAGGTACAAAAAGGGATATATGTCAAAAGCTACAAGAACTAAACCCCCCTTACAGTTGAAAAGTCTCTTTAGGGGGAGACAAAATTTGCTTCTCCTAATTATGCTCATATTTTCAAGTGAGAATCGATTTAAGAGTCTTTCCAGCAGACCCTGCAGACCTGTTGGGGTGGTATGCAGTTGCTGCTTTCCTGATGTTCTTAAGCAGATTTTAGCCCCTTTGATATGTTAAATGCTTTTTTGCTCAATAAAAAAGGCTAGTAGCACTCTATTTGAAAAGTTGCTTTGTGCACATAACTAACTAGGCTCCTGTGGAACAGCTCATTTTAAGCCTGGGGATATTAATGGATGAACATCATCAGGACCGTGGCTCAGTTTGACTCCAGAGGTAATGGTCAGCACTTCACAGAGCTCTCTTACCAGCTGAGAAAGAGAAGATGCTATCTGCCAGAAAGATGTCAGAACGCAGCTGAGCAGGAAGGTGGAGATTAATTTCTTGGCAAGCATAGGTGTTACCTTCTGGGATTAATTTTTTTCACGCCTATTCACCATTTTTATTCCTCAATATTAAATGTCTTTTTCTCTTTTTCTTCTGCATCTGTCTCATGCTAAAACATGCCATGAATGCAGCATCTTTTCAGGCTTTAGGTTTGGTCATTTGACTGCTACATGCACAGCTCTCTCAGTGGCCACTGCAAGCACATAAGCAATGCCAGTACATTAGAAAATATGGACTTTTATACTTTGCTGTAGTTAAAATTTGGGCAGATGAGAAACAGGTCAGGCAAGCTTAACTGCCTTCCTGTTAACGATACAATCTGAAAAGCCAGAAGGCTGAAGAAATTATGTCATGCTCTGTTTCTGCAATCAAACTGTCATGAGCTGCTTCTATTAGATCATTTCCTTGAATGAGCTATTTCTTATTTGGTAACAGACTCATAAAGTATACTAGAAGTGCACACAGAGCAGAAACGGAAGCTGCACTCCACATGCGTCCTTGTGCAAACCCAGAAGTTGCAGAAAAATAAGCTGCTAATACCTGTGTACTACCAGTGTGGGGAATGAAGATGAAGACAAAGAGGAGGCTCAGCACCGGGCCCCTTAGAGAAATGATAAATTGGCTTTGTCCTGCCTCAGGTTTGAGCTACGTGAGGGAGTGAAATCACTTGCAACATTCTCCAGGAAGCCACAGAGGCTGCTGGAACCTATGGCAGCCTATGATAAAGCTTCACTGGCATAAGAGATTGGCCAAAGATTTTGTGATTGGACAAGGTGGCATGAGCTGAGCAGTGTGGGACCTGGGCAGGCTAGATCGATGGGCAGAGGCCAATTTTATGGGGTTCAACAAGGCCAAGTGCCAGGTCCTACACTTCGGTCACAATAACCCCAGGAAACAGTACAGGCTTGGGGCAGAGTGGCTGGAGAACTCCCTGGAGAAGAAGGTCCTGGGGGTGGTGGTCGACAGCTGTCTGAACATGAGCCAGCAGTGTGCCCAGACGGCCAAGAAGGCCAACGGCATCCTGGCCTGTGTCAGGAGTAGTGTGACCAGCAGGCAGGGAAGTGATAGTTGTTATACCTGGCTCTGGTATGAGGCTGCACTTTGGGTACTGTGTTCAGTTTTGGGCCCCTCGCTACACAAAGGACACTGAGATGCTGGAGCGCATCCAGAGGAGGGCAACGCAGCTGGTGAAAGGTCTGCGGCACAAGTCCTATAAGGAGTGGCTGAGGGAGCTGGGGCTTTTTAGTCTTGAGAAAGAGGCTGAGGGGAGACCTTATCGCTCTCTGCAACGACCTGCAAGGCGGTTGCAGAGATGTCGGGGTTGGTCTCTTCTCTCAGGTGACAAGTGACAGGATGAGAGGAAATGGCTTTAAATTGCACCAGGGGAGGTTTAAGTTAGGTATCAGGAAGAATTTCTTTACTGAAAGGGTTGTCATTCACTGGAACAGGCTGTCCAGGGAGCTGGTGGAGTGACCATGCCTGGAGGTATTTAAAAGGCGTGTAGATGAAGGACATGATCTAGAGGTGGACTAGGCAGGATTAGGCTGTGGTTGGACTCAAAGATCTAAAGGGTCTCTTCCAACCTAGGTGATTCTGTGATGAGAACTGCTGGGAGAGGCTGTGCTGGAGGAGACAGAGGTAGAAGGAAAAGCAGCATACCTACCTGACCTACGGGTGGAATCGCTGCCTCTTACTAGAACTCATGTACAACGGGAACCAGCAGTGGGTTCTGCAGTAACAGCAGCAGCGCAGTAATTAAGGGATTTAATGGCACTTCAAGTAAACTCAGAACATAAATATTTAGATATTACTTGTGTGTGCTGTTCTAAAGTAGGTCAATTTATAATGTTCTGAATGTCACATGCTTCAGGCCAAAGGGGAGCATTCTGAACCTAAATAACTGTTAAAAACATATATTTTCTTTCATAACCGCTGAGGGTAGTATTTGCTTTACCACAGTGATCCAGACATCACTCTGACCACTGTCTCTCCATGTTACTGCCTGATGCTAAGTCTCAAAATCTCTATTCTGGAACCGAAGAAAAGGAATTGATTTTCAGAGGTGTTGAGTGTGTGCAGTCGCAACCAAAGCGTTTTGGGAGGTGCAAGCTCCCATCATCACTGAAAGTAAAACCAGTTACTTAGTGGATTGGGAAGGTGTTTGAAGGCTAGCATTAGCCACTGGTTATCTGAGAATGTTGTTCCAGTTTTAAAGGTTTTATCTAAAAGATTTTCTAACTTCCCAGCTTTGATGCTTCCTCACGCTGCACCCAGGAGAGGAGGGGACGGCCTCCCTTCTCTCCTACTCGTTATCACCTGTGAACCTCTGGCGGACTTGAACTTCTCTGGCCGGGAGGGAGGGAGCTGTCGCACCCCCCACACGCAGCCCTGTCACACCCTGAAGAGAGCGAGGAGGATTCCACACAGAACTGCCGTCTTTCAAGGCTTGTTCTGGAAAACGGGCCGAACTCTTCCAATTCCTTGGATACGGCCCGTGGAGGAGCAAGCAGGCAGGTGCTGTCAGCCGCTGGCATTAACGTTTGTTCACAATCAAAGGGCCAGGGTGAGGCCCTGCGCCTTCCATGAAGAGCTTCCAGCAAGTCCCGTCCTTGCCAGGGCATCCCATTCGCTGCCCACGGGCTGCCACCCCTACGGCCGAGAGCCCCCGGTTTGGGGCCGGTCTTTCCCCTTCAGCCCCCCCGATCCCAGCCCGCCGTGGGGGTCGTGGGGCGCGCTGCCCGGCGCACGGGAGGACACCGGCCGCTTGCCCTGCCCGCCGCGGTTCTGGTGAGCGGCAGCGCCCGAGCGAGGCGGCTCTCCATCCTCGCGGAGGGGCCGGGGACAGGCACCGCTGCCGCCACCGCTCCCTGGGACGGGGGAACGAGCTTTCGGCCCCGGCCGAGCGGTGAGGGGTGCGGGATCTCTCCGCCCCTTTCCCGGTACGGGCGGTCGCCCCGCGCCCGCCGACGGGGCACAGCGATTACCCGCCGCGGCGAGGGGCGCCTCGGACGGGAGCGGCGGCGCCCCCTGGCGACCGCCCCGCGGTGGGGGGAGCGCAGGCGGCGACTGGGCGGGGGGCGGCCGGGCGGCTTCGCCGCATCGCGTCCCGCCGCTCGGCTCTGCGGTGCGGTGCGTGCGGTCGGCAGCGGTCCCGCCGTGCTGGCCGGGGCGGGGCAAGGCCGGGCTGGCTTGGGTCGGGCGAGAGGAGCAGCGTCGGCCTCTGCCGCCCCCGCTATCTGACCCGACCTTCCCCCTCTTCCTCTCCTCCTCCTCCTCCTCCTCCCCGCCGCCCGGCTCTCCTGCCCCCAGCGGCCCGGGAGGAACTGAACCATCGCTGCACAGGAAGTAGCGGCTGCGGGGAGCAGCGGCGGCGACAGCTGGGGTTGCCGCACTCAATGAGCGAGGCTCCCGCAGCCGCCGCCGCCCGCCCCGCTCGCCCGTTCCCCGCCTCCCGAGGGCAGCGGCGTCGAGCCAGCCCGCCGCCGCCGCCGGGGGGGCACCGCGGACAGCAGCAGGCGGAGGCGGGTAAGGCCGCCCGCCCCGGGGGCTGGAGGCTGAGGCGGGCAGAGGCAGCTCCGGCTCTTTCCGAGGAGGCGGCGGTGGGGACTGCAGGTTGGTGCCGCTCCGTCGGCGAGGCGCGGGTGTCGGGCTGGGGCTAGGGGGAGGGAGGCGGGCGGCGGACCCTGGCCGCGCCGTGCCGGCCCCTCCGCGGCCGGGGCAGCGCCTCCCGCCTCAGCGCTCCCGCACGCTGCCGGCGCGGGCGGTGGCGGCGGCTCCGCCGGGCGCCCCTCTCGGAAGGCCCCAGCGCGCCGCCCCCCGCTGCGGCGGCGACAGGAGGAGCCGCTCCGGGCCCGGCTCGGTCCCGCGGCCGCGGCGCTGGTGCCGCCGGCAGGCGCAGCCCTTTGTGCGCCGGCGGGAGGTGGTGGGGGCGGCCGGGCCGGGCCGGGCCCGGGGGAGGGGGGTACCCGTGGCGGGGGGGGAGGGGATGGCGGCGGCGCGGGGAAGGGCACAATGGTCCCGCCGGCGCGACCGGGCCCCGGCTGAGAAGCATCCTCCCCTCCCGGGTGAGATGGACGCCCTCCCGGGGGGTGCGGAGCGAAGGAGGTGCAGGCTGGCGGCGGCTCGCTGCTGGGAGGATGGCAGCTGGGCTCTCCGCCGAGCGTGAGGGGAGGAAGGGGGGGGAGGGAGAGAGGATGGGCGCAAAGTGAGAGAGCTGCTTGAAACAAAAAGAAATAATAAAAATAGGAGCAGAGCCCGTTTCCGAAGAGCCAGGCGGTACCTGGGCGCACGGTCTGCGAGTGCAAAATGGAGAAGCGCAAACCCTATCGATCTGAGAGCGGCAGCCGAATAGGATGCTGTTGTGCCTGGATTCTGTTCAGATGATGCTGATGGATTTAACAAGCTACTAACCTAACGTGTAGGCATCTACATCAATAAGCACATTGATTATCCCCTTATAGCATATAATACACTGTATTCTAAGGGAACTTTTGTGTTGAGACCGTTACTTACTTGATGTATATTCTTCTCCTCCAGTATTTTTGTTTCTTCAAACCTTCATCTCTCTTCCTTGATTAACCAGAGAGCAGGTGTGGAACGAGAAAGGAAAGTGGCAGAGTTTGCATTAATCTTGCTGCTCCTTCTTCAAAGCAATAATAGTCTCATTAGCTCACTGTGCTATCAGACTCATTAGTATCAAGTCCAAAGTAAACTTGATGGCCTTTCCCCTTTTCCCACTCTGAGGGGAATAGGCTGGAGTCCAAGATCAGCAGTGAACTGCTGATATGTACAAGCATGTTTGGGAGTGAAGCAGTAAGCTCTCCGCTTGCCTTGGCAGTGTTTCTTTTTGTGGTGACACTCTTTATGTGAGAGCCTTTGCTTGAACTATAGGTTGGTTGGGTGAAGTTCAGCATCACAGATAGGTATGTGTATTTAGGTATATATTTTTTTTTTCAAGTTTGAATCCACAAGCAGTAAAACATTGCGGTTTCCATTCATTTTCTTCCGAGACTGTAGCTGTATATGAGATGATGAAGTTAAGCGGAGTTGTTGTAACCTGTGGTGAGTTTGCTTTACTGCGGTGAGTGTTGGGCTGTTGCAGGGCTCCTTGTGCGGTGAGGAATTTAAACATGAATGTTCTGGCCTGTCCTGTAACTTTCACAGGAGCCTCGGTTTTTGGTTCCCTTCTCTGTGCGTTAGTCTTCTTCCCCTTCATGTCTGTTGTCACTGAGTCTTCATGAGTAAAATTACGTGTGTTACATTCAATTCCTTTTTTCTGGCTTTTTTAAGGGCAATCTTATGTACTGTAAGAAAGTCTCATTAGCCTTTTCTGTCTTGATTCCCACCTTCACCTCTCCACCCCGATGCACACACTTAATTGGAGAAGTGGGATTGTCATGGTTTAAGCAGGCAGGCAGCTAGAACAACCACACAGCTGCTTGCCCGGTTCCCTCCTCAGGAGAATGGGGAAAGAATCGAAAAAGGTAAAACGTGTGGATTGAGGTAAAGATGGTTTCATAAGACAGAAAAGGAAGACGGTAGTAATGGTGATGATAAAAGAATATACACCACCAGTGATGGAACAGCACAATTGCTCACTAGCTGAATGAAGCCAGTGCTCAGCTAGTTCCTGAAACAACTGCCTCCTGGCCAACCCCCCAGTTATATACAGAGCTTGATGTCATATATGGTATGGAGTAGCCCTTTGACCAGTTTGGGTTGGCTGCCCTGGCTGTGTCTCCTCTCAGCTTCTTGGGTGCCCGCCACCTTCTTGTTGACAAGCCACTATGAGAAGCTGGAAAGTCCTTGACTGCTTGGCAACAACTAAAAACATCAGTGTGTTACCAACCTTGTTCTCATCCCGAATCCAAAACACAGTGCTACACGAGCTGCTAGAAGGAAAATTAACTCTATCTCAGCTGAAACCAGGACAAGGATAGAGAACAGCTGGTGTCCAAATATAGCTCGAATTCAACAAGCACAGGAAAAACACCTGACCAGATTGGTCCCTGCTGAGCACAATTAAAATGGCAGGGCCACTTACCAAAACTTTGTATTGCAGTTTAACAAAACATCTCAGGTCGCTCAGTCAAGGGGTGTGCGAGTTGTGCCTGACAAGGGCTGAAATCAGAATGGGCTCCAGTTGAGGTACTGTTGGACAAAAACGAGGATACTATTTCCTCTTCCCTGTGTGATTTCTTTTATCTCTGAAGAGACAGATTACAAGCAGGACGAAATTCCACTTACCAGGGAGCTCTACCAGCACAAAGTACATGTTCTTTTCCCAGCCGGAGCCAAAGCTTTCTGCCCTGAGTTAATCTTCTTACAAAATGAAACTATTGCACAGTCCCGTGCTAGCCTAATTTTTCTTTCTTTCTTTCTTTCTGCCTCTGTTTGCAGAAAGATGCTTTGATTTCGAAGCCAAGGTGCTCTGTTTACTTACAAAACCATTACGGAGTAATTGGATTTGAGGGTTGGGTTTTGTGGAGAAGTGGCGTGAATAAAGGATTGCTGTTAACTGCAACCAGTTCACCTGCACTAAATTTATGACAGCCATAAATCATGGCAGGCTGCTTCTAGGCTTTATGCAAATGCAAAAAGCCCCGCGAAAGGTTTCATTCAGTCTTGCTCCTTTGGCTTATGAGAGCATAATTCTTGATAGGAATGGCCAAGATACTGACAAAGAAACGCAATTATAGTCTGTAACAGCTAAAAATGTCCTTTCTGTGGGGGTTTTTTGGTGTTAATAGTGAGTGTTGGTGCACGCATATTAGTCTGTTTATCATCTGCTTGAACAAAGAGCAAGTGGCAATCCATACCTTGAGCGTTACAAGACAAAGAACAAAAGAAACAACAAAAGCAAAGGGAGTGAACCCAAAGTTTCATTGTATTTCATTGTATCTCAGGCTGTTCCATCACCTTCTGGTGCTGAACCCCTAGTAATAAGGTTTCTTTGTCTACACTTGTGTTTCAGCAAATACCAAGGAACTTCTGCTTGTAGACAGCTCTTAGTAAGTAATCACACAGAATGGTAGGGTAGATAGTCTAGTCCAGCCCCCAATTGATACCATCCTTTCAAGCAAAACAAAGGGAATGGAGAGGCATTAGGTGTTATCAAATGTCTTGTTTACCTGTGGTATTAACTACCATAGAATGAGAAAAAGAAACACCATTCCCAAGGTTTTCTGCTGTGAGTTTGATGAAGGTACTCAATGTGTTTCATGAAAATCAATTTGCCATCTGCTGTGTGATCATGTCAGGATTCCAGGAGTGAGTCAGCACCTAAGTTGAGGGCTGATTATTGCTAGGACACAGGCACCTATAGGTAAAATCAGGATAGTCTAGTAAGTGTTTCATTTGCTGGTGCACTAAATCAATAATCTCTGTTTCATGCTTTGGCTTATTAATTGTGTCAGTCCAAATCTCAGATGGTTAAAAAGGAAACAAACCCTTGTTTACATATTTTTTTTAAACTCCTAAAATCAGTGGGTACCTGTGGTTTACCTATAGAATTTCCTTGTGCCTGTGAGTCTGGACATGTTTAGGAATGTGCAGGGCATGACTGAGGTGAGAACCTGGGTTTGGGTTTCTGTCCGTGTCCAGTTATGTGGTGTGGTAAAAAGGAACAGAGAGCCCCAGGCACTCTTTTGCGTGGTTTTACAGGCAGAAAAACCCAAGCAGTTTCAGTAGGAGAGGGCAGTGACTGGCTGTGCCAGGGTACCCTGCTACGTTACCAAAGAAGCACTGGGTGAGGGTTATGATACCTTCCAGGGCAGAGGCAAGGGAGGCTGTATTGAAGGGATGTGCTACGCGAGGATGCTGCCCATTCGATTGAAAGCTGGGCTGGATGGTACATCTTGCTGTGTGCTGCTGGTAAATCAGCCCAACTGCTCATAACACTTTTTTGTCTTCTTTCTTTGATTCTCCTTTCTTTGCTCTTCTTAGGCATGAGACTTGCTCAGTGCATTTTGGAGGGAGAACAGGCATGTAATTTTGGGCTGCTGATTCCCCTGGGAATTGGGGAACTTGGGACTTTGGCTCTGTGAGTCCTGCTACTGCAATGCAGTGGGTTTTTTCAGCACCCTTAGGTGCCAGTTCCTTGGTGGAGAGCTCCAATGAAATAAGAAGAGAAGCAGCTTTCTGCTGCATCTTGGATGGGGAGTGAAAGCCGTGTACTGGCTAGTCTTAATACTGTTGTTTATCTCACAGTAGTATCAATAATGTGGTGTTTGCTTTCCAAACAAAAGATCCTTTGCAACTTTGAGTAGTGGAAACGGTAGTTCTCTCATCCAGATTAGTCTCCAGTCCACAGTACACCCTTGCCTAATTGTGATTACCTCTGTAGTTTGAGACAGCTCCAAGAAGAAATGATGCTTGTCCTTGCAGTAGGTGTTGAGCTCCCTATGTTTCATGAGAATGAAGATTATAGATTCCTTAAACATTGGGAGCAACATGATAGAGATTTTCCTTATGAAGAGGTGGATGGACCCTAGGGTATGGCAGAACATTAAGAATCCAGTACTTCCTCTGTATTTGCATATTCATGGCAAAAAAAAAAAAGGAAAACAACAAGCAGCTATTTAAAACCTTTATGATTTTTTTTTTTTACATCAGCATTAGTAGCATTTTTATGGTCGGGTGTAAGTGGTGTGACATTGACCCCTCTCTCTCTCTCTGTAGCACCTCTTTTCTCCATGCAGACAGACTTTCTCATGTGTTGTAAAGGAAATGTGACATTTTTAGTAGCTCCCCTCCTCCCCCCTTGTTGTTCTTGTGCGTTAGCATTACTTAGGTAATTACAGCGTGTTTGTTAGGAGCCCTGACAGCCTAAACTGAGCTCTTTGTCAAAAATGCAATGTTTCCCTTAATTAAGAGAGACTAGAAACAGCACCTGAATCTATAATTAAATAGTCAAAGTTGATATCTATTTAGGATATATTAATGAGGAAAGCAAAATACATTTCTGACTAAAGTGTTGCCCGGAGTAATTGAGCTTTTGTGAGGCTTTTATTTCAGAGAAAAATAATATATTGGTGCTGCCACTGTCACACATGCAGGGGCACGCAAAATACATGTGAGATCTTTCCAAATTCTATGGTACTCAGAACAATAGCCACTATTTCTTCTTCAGAGCTCTTCAGGGATGTTCAATAATCCTTGTGACAGCCCCATGAAGTGAGTATTGTAGTAATTTTTTATGGATGGCAAAACAATTAATCGTCATTGTCTCCAGCTGCACTGTGGAAGTGGCATTTCTCAAGGTGCCTGTGGCTTGGGCCGCTGCTGAAACTTCTTGTTCTGTGAGCAAGGGGTGGATGAGCATTTCCTTCTGCCTCTGCTAGCTGTGCTGATGAAAACATCTTGCAGGTGCAGTGGTTGTCAGCATTCAGGTATGTACATCAGGCTGGACCCTACGCATCCTCATGAAGGATTAATGTAGTTTGTTCTATGTTATTCTGCCCATGTTACAGGCATTGCTTCTTGGAGGACAGACGTGCAGAGCTGTTGGCTGTGCTGGTGTCTGCATGAAAAGTTGGGTTGTTCAGGCTGATTTCAGAGCAGGAGTTGGCTCGTTTGTGGTAAGAGATCCTGGTGGGACTCTTCTTGCTGGGCCCTTGCCAGGCAGGGTTTGCTCAGGGTTATGGGTTGCCTTGAGGTTGAGCTCCTGAACTCCCTTTGATCTGAGAAGGCTGCAGACCCAGCTGTGGTCTCTGCTACCTGAATACTGGCAGCATCTGGAAACAGAAGGCCTGGATAACCAGGGCTGAAGTTCCTGTTCGGGTCAGATCAGCATCACAGTTTTACTGCTCAGCCTGATTGTAGTTGCTGAGATATGTGTGTCTCTTCTCTTCCACCAGCTCTGCCTGATGCCCTTTCAAGAGTTATAAAAGCCACAGCAGATGGCTTGGGGAGGCAGTGTCTGTAATTACTGTTGCAAGATTTGCCTAAGCTTGACTCTGTACAAAGAACTTTTTTATTTCTCCTTTTTTTTTTTTTCTTTCTTTTCCTTCTTTCCCTGAAGATTTGAAGTTGCTGCTACTTCAAATGCAGATTTGGTCTTTTCAAGGGAACATGATGGTGGAAATGTGCACGTTATGTGCTGGTTCAAAGACAGCCTGCCTTTCCTCTTAACATAATTCATATGATGGTTTAGTGTTACCAGTTTTCAGTCTTCTCCCACTGGATCAGCTTTCAGGTTCCTGGTAGCGATACCGGCTCGACTGCCTATGGACCCATATTCTCATAATGGCTGACACGCTCTTAAATAACATGGCTATAATCAGTTTATTTGATAAAAGGGAGATTTTTGAACCCATTAGCCTGACTGGTAGTGTTCAGTCAGGTTTCAGTGAGAATGCTGTTCCTCTGCCCAGTGGAGCAGAGCAGCGCGGCTATACGGTTGATGCATGCATCTTTAATGCCTAATGCGAGTGTTCCTCTCCCAGTTGCAGTTGTGATTGATTGATCCATCGTTGTGCTGCACAGTGTGTACTTTCCCACAGACCTCCCTGCTCCAAATGCCTTCCTGCAGTCTTGGGCTCCCCACCAGCCTGGCTTGAGTCGAACTGCTCCTCTCGTGTCCATCTTGTGCCTGTGGCCCTTGGATTGCTGGGCCATATAGTCAGCTTCCGCTGTAAGTTTGAGTTATGGGAGAGCTGAAACCAAAGGGAAAGAAAGGTTTTCATTTCTTATGTGCAGTGAAGATGCTGTGACCCAAACTGCCCGGGCTTGCTGAGCAGAGGTGCTTTTCCTTCTGGGGGTCACAGCAGAGAGTTGATGCCTCTTGTTCCTCAGCCAGCTTCTTGGGATTGCTCATGGTTCAGTGACTGTAGCCCTTCTCTTCCTAGTGAGCATGAGGCTCTTGTCTCTCATTTCAAGGAAATTTTATTAAATTCAATTTAAAGTACCTTTTGGCTAATATTTTAAGCAGCAGTGGGAATTTGAGCTAGATTCCAGATTCTTTTGGATTTTCCTCCCTGTTTCCTCATCACTGTGATCATGGGATTGAGGTGGCTCTTGGTATTTTGCATTTTAAGACTTTTTTTATCTTGAATTTTGCTTTCCAGACCAAATAAATCTTGCTTTCCTGGCCATCCTGTAACCAGCTTTCTAACGAGGGACTTAGTGCTATGCCTTTTACTAGTCTCTGTTCACAACTAACTCTTCTGAAACTTGTCAGTGTTTTTGATGTTGAATTGGAGTGTGAGATCGCACCTATCCGTGCAAAGGACAACTGCTTGAAAGTAGATGTGTTTGATACATAGCCAGCACTGTGGTGAGGATGTTCACGTGATCTCTCTTAACTGAGGTGGCTTCATCTGAAATATGATGTACTTTGACTAATTTAGTTTGCTTTTTGTCCTTTCAAGCTGAATTGGTTTTGAGGGTGGAAACTGAACTGGTTAGCTTAACATCTTTCTGTGGTGCTATGAGACCTGTTGCTGCCAAACGCTGCTGGATTCCTTTCAAGCTTTCCTGCCCTACTACTCATCAGAAAATGCTCAATGAGCCCCCTTCCCTCAGCCTGCCCTGAAAGGACCAGGTTTGCATTACTGCTCTAGCAACCCTACAGCAGCATGCCTTCCCCTGAGCTCTGAAGGCAGCGGTGCTACTTCTACTATGAGGGGTGCCTTGGCTGCAAGTCACTAAGCTGCTCGGAGGTCAGGCGGCAGCAGGGTTGCAGTAGGCTTGTCCTGGTCCCCTGCTCCTCCTGGCCGTTGTTTGCTGGCCGCTGCTGGGGACGTCTCTTAAGACTGGGTGGACCAGTTCAGCCCTGCTCAGCCCTAGAAAAGGCATTCAGCCTTGCGTTTGAAATGCTAAACTTTGGTTAAAAGTGGCATTGCTTCAACTTGTTTGTTGCAGCTGTACCTGTGGCTGTGAAAAGAGGACCCTAACGTTACTCATGGGAAAGGTTTATTAGTCATTTCAAGACTACTCATGAGTGTAGTCTTAGAATGAAGATGTGTTTATTAAACCTGTGTGTATATGGTTTATGCTGTGAGATGTGAGCAAGCTGTCCTGGATGCAGCTGTGCATGTACAGAAGCCCTCTTTAGGGTACTTGGGTTTTTTTTTTTCTTGGTTTTTCTTTTAATTGATAAGTTGCTAGCAAAATCTTACCAATAAGGAAGGAAGCATTGCTGTCTGCAAAGGTTCATTTTAGTCTAATTGTGTGCTACAGGATTTTTACAGTATACTCCAGTATACTGCTGAAGTAGTATACTGTCTTTTCAGTAGCAGTATTATGCTGGAGAAAGAGAGCTAACCGAAGGGGTGGTGATGCGAAAGGGAATTTTATGTAGTAGCTTGGAAAGGAGGATTTGTAGCTTTTCAGGATCCAAAGGTATCATTAGCTTTACTGGAAAAAAAAACCCACAAGTCTCCTTGTTTTGCTGTTGATGAACTAGTATTCACAGCATCATCTTGGTATATTTCACATTAAACACCAGGTATACAAGTGTTCATCATCCCTGACATAACAGGATGGGTTGTATGCAACCCACTGTGTGCCTTACCTCATTCAGGTGACATGCCCGAGCTTCTCTCTACAGCAGAGAAAGTGGTATAATCCTTTTCTTTCTTTGTTTTGACTTGGCTTTCTGTTGATATTTTTATGTCCTAAACCTTAAACCTAAACCTATGACCATCTGCCCTAATTCTTCCAACACCAATTTGAATGCCTTCTTGATGGATGCCAAACAAAGCTGTGAACTACTGGGAAGGGTTGTCTGTGGATAACTTGGCTTGTTTGGCCTGAGAAAGGTGGAGAAGGTGTTTTTTTGTATGAGGGAAACAGGCAGAAGCTCTACAGCACTTGGCATTGCATTTTAAATTAGCATGGCTTGGTCTTCACATCAACTGCTGCAAAGGAAGACACATCCATTGAGGACATGATTTGGTTTATAATGGCAGAGCGAAGACTTTATCTTTTCAGTGAAGGAGCACCCCAAAAAGAATGTGGGTTTCGGATTGGTTTAACAAGCATTTTCTTAGTTGATTGATTTTAATAAAAGTTTGGCTTAGACGGCTTTTTTAATTGAATATTTAAGCAACTTGAAAGCAGACTTTTTCACAGTCTCTCTTTAATTTGTGCTGATACGTGGTTTAGCATAACTGTTTTTTAATGCCCTCTTTAAAAGTTGGTGCCCTCGTCCTCTTGACCCTTCTCCTTCAAGGAAAAGTGGATTTAATTTGTTCGGAGAGGAGTGTCTTCTGTATCACTCACTGCTCTGTGACACGGAGGCCTGCGGGAGGGGCGGCCTTGGTGAGATAAAAATACTGGCTTGTAAAGTGATGGGTTCAGGCCAAAAAGATTTAAGAATGGTCTGAAGGGTACTGTGGTGTTTGTAAGCTCCCCTTCTGAACCTCATAAATTCATTTCTAAATATGAACCTTGCAGCATTGCATAGATGCTTTG
Organism: Gallinula chloropus; assembly: GCF_964237585.1. Lineage (NCBI taxonomy): Eukaryota > Metazoa > Chordata > Aves > Gruiformes > Rallidae > Gallinula > Gallinula chloropus. The sequence goes on from NC_140085.1 coordinate 119,625,373, forward strand.
GTTTTGCTGCATGACCTAAAATAACCAACTTACAGCTTTTTTCTTGGCTTTTTTTTTTTTTTTTTTACTCCCCTCTCTGCTCCTCCAGCAGGCCTGTCCTTTTCCTCTTGATCAACATTAATTTTCTTGGGATCTAGGTCCCTAAAGAGGGAACAGAGCCATGTTATTTTGTGTTTGGGTTTCTGCCTGATCCAGCTTGGGGATCAGCAGAGTAGTGGAGTACTCCTGGGTGGGAAGGAGCATTTTGTCCCAGGGCAGATAAAACGGCCTGCTTCGTTCCTTTCTGGTTGGCTCCTTGCTCCTCCCCAGTGCAGGAGGAATATCAACACTGAAAAAAGTTGGCAGCATCTTTTCTAGTCAGGTTGTAATTTGGGTTGGGAGGAGTCTGTTTGGTGGTACTCTTAATCCCTCTCCTTGAATTAAGTCAACCACAACAGCCTCTGTTTTGGTGATATCATTGCCTACGTTCATGTCTCTGTACTTACACTGGAGTCTCTTCTTTAACGCCAGGTTGGCAAAACATCTAAGGGAAGAGCAAGCCCTGGGCTTGCCTGTGGTCCTACCAAATACCTGGTTTGATAATAACAAAAAATGTAGTGCTTTCACTTAGCAGTTTGCAAACTTGAATGTGAGTCAGTCTTAGGTGGTTCCTAATAAAACCCCTCCAAACCTTCCCTTTCTCTCTGAAACGTGCCTCCCCCTCAAACAAAAAAAAGAAAAAAGCAAATGCACTAGATGGGGAGGCATACACACTCCTGTGAAATTGTTCTTCTCAGCATGAGCTGGACAACAGCACGCAACTGATGGCATTGCCTTCTAAGAAATTCCTCTTTCCCAAGGTCACAGCTGTAGGAAAGGTTGAAAAAATACGCAGGGATGTGTAGAACAAATTACCAAAAGGAAGGTTTACAGACTGAGGGTTTTTCTATGTAGCGAGCACCTGAAAGCATGCTGCAGAGAAGGGAGTGAACTGCTCTCCGTGCCTGCTGTAGAAAGGACAAGAAGTTATGGATTTAAGATGCAGAAGGGAGAGCTGGAAAGCTGTGGAAAAAGCCTTCCCTTGCCAAACGGGAGTTGTGAAATCTCTGTCGCTGGGAAGAACTGAAAACGAAAAGATCCTGGCAGATGTTTGTGCAAAAGGTTGGGGTTTGGTGCTCCTGCACTGGGGACTGGAGTGCTGGGTTGTTGGAGGGAAGTAAACTCTTATGAGAAGCAGGCAAGGGACAGGAAGGAGCCAAAAAGCTTAAGTTCTGGCCATCCCTTATGCTGCTGTGCAAAAAAATGGGTGGAAGCAGGGGTGAGGGACAAGAAGTTAGCGGCCACGATGAAGAACTTAAAGGTGATGGAGGAGGACCTTAGCTGTCAAAGGCCGGGGACAGCTGGTTAGGTGACCACTTGAAATCCCCATCAGGTGTGTACACTGCAGTTTTATTTTGGTAGACTCATGCTTCAAGGGAACGCTCTAGGAACCCCGTGTGCTGCGAATTCCAGCACAGGGTGATGCTGATCTATCTGTGCATCAGAGTGAACAACCCCAGGAAGAATACTGGTATTTTTGCTTTTTTTGACAAGGGATCCTTTTAATTAGTGACTGCCTCATATCATCCTCTTTTAAGTTTGAAATGAATCGCCATGTGTCCCCCACGCAGAAGGTGGAGCAAAGATGTTGACCTTCCAGATCAACCTCGAAACTGGAACTTGAACCCAGCGACTGCACAGACCCTGGTCCTTGTTTCCTCTGGTTTGCTGTATTTCAGCTCTCAGTGAGTTTCTGTGGCACAGAATTAATTCCTGACAACCAGCCAGAGGACCTTAGAGCGGCTGTGGCCAGCAGTGGTAACTCCCAGCAGTGCGTGGAGGGCGCTGAACAAAAGCTGAAAGGCTGGGTAAGTCTCATTCAGAAGCTGGCTGGTGTGTGTCCCCAGAATTTCAATGCAAGCGGCGGTTCTGTCTCTCTCCAGCAGAGTACTGCTTGCCTTTTTGGTATTACAGCCACCGCACCAAGCTGGTGGGTGCTGAAGGATTTTTGCAGAATGATAAGCAATGAATTAAAATCTGAATCAAGATACTGGCTCCCTGTACCAGCAAACGCTTTGCTAGCAAGTTTTAGGGGAGAAGGACTGGAAAATGTATGGATTGTGATGGTCTGTCACTCTGTGAGAACAGAAAAGAAATACCACCCAGCTTCCTGAAATGCTTTCTTTTGTGTGGTATGCCTAAAATTGTTTGGCAGGACATACGGTCTTTATGTGTTGGTAAAACACAGAGGTCTAGGATACTTCACACAGGGAACTTGTTGTTCTTTGAGTGCTCCCTCTGCAGCACTGGCCAGTGCCTAACCTGGGCAGTGCTCAGATGTCCTCAGCTGTGCCTGTAAAACACATCAGAAGGGCGTCTATCTTTAATACAAATGAGACACAATTTGCCTCCTTATGACTACAAAGAACTTAGATCTTCCTGTCGCTGACTATGGAGCGTGTGCCTAGGTAGGAGAGACAGAGCTGGGATTAATTGAGGCTGTATCGAATGACTCAGTAGCTGTTGGGGGAATTTGTAATACGCCGCGTTTTCAGAATGCCATATGTGCTTGTGAGAGGGGAGCCCTACTCTCTCTGCCTTAATTCCAGAACAGGGCTAAAATGGGGCTCTGTACGTTGGAAGTGTTTTGGGTATTGTTGTTTGGGAAATGGACCCTGTACCTTGGAAAACTCCATCTTTTGCAGATCACGTAGTATTTGGAGTTCATGAATCTGCTGCAACCTGGTGGGAATAACGCTTAGGAGAGAGGGTTTAAGCAGCAGAAAAACAGTACCTGCACTTTGCAATACGTATTTGCTCTGGCCAGCCAGCAAGTCCTCATTAGCTATGTGCTTCTAAGCCTGGGAGTAATCATTAGAGACATTAAAAACCCACTGCACTCATACAGGTCGTCTCTGCGGGGGTGTCTGTCTGACCGCAGCTCTGTTTAAGGGGTTGTAGTGGAGCCCAGCACATACAACGAGGTTTCACCGTGGACATACCTTCCTCACTGAGTTTTTGCTTGAAACTTTAGTTTGCAGATCCTCTCTAGTAGAGAGGGTGGGTCTTGGGTGAATTTGTGCATTTCCAGTTTACCTTGATCTCTTGGTGTAATTCTCTCTCATTCACCAGCTCTTCCTCGTTTCATCCCACTTACTGTGGGTTTTGCCAGGGCTCCTTTTGAAGCATTTGATTCCACTGCCAAATTACAGTAACGAGCAGGTGAGTTTAATGCTGCGTTGCATGATAGATGAAGTAATTGTACTAGCACAGCTTCATCTTTGTGTATTTAATTTTTGTTTTCACTTCCAGTGTAATTAGATCAGGCTTTCTTTATTCTACCTCTACCCATTTTTCTTCTACATTAAAAGTACCTGGGGGAGGGAGGGGATTGAGGAGGAGCATGAAGGGAGCAAAAAGGGCTTTTTACTGTTTCTGGGTTTTCTTAGGTTTAGCTTTACTTAAAAATGTTTGCCTCAGGTGGAGCCTGTGTTTCTTCTCTCTTGATTGTGCCCCTGTACTCAGCACTGGGGAGGCTGCACCTCGAGTATATGTCCAGTTCTGGGCTCCTCACTACAAGAAGGACATTGAGGTCCTCGAGCGAGTCCAGAGAAGGGCAACCAGGCTGGGGAAGGGGCTGGAGGACATATCCTATGAGGAGTGGCTGAGGGAGCTGTGGATGTTTAATTTTGAGAAAAAGGAGGCTTAGGGGAGACCTTATCACTGCCTACAGTTACCTGAAAGAAGGTTGTAGAGAGGTGGGCGATGGTCTCTTCAGCCAGGTGACAGGAGATAGGAGGACAAGGGGAAATGGCACGAAGCTGTGCCAGGGCAGGGTCAGATTAGATGTTAGGAAAAAAACTTTTCACTGAAAGAGTTGTTGGGATGTGGAAGAGGCTGCCCAGTGAGGGGGTTGAGTCACCATCCCTTGGTGTGTTTAAAAGACAGGTAGATGAGGTACTTAGGGATATGGTTTAGCATGGGGCAGGAACGGTTGGACTCGATGATCTTGAAGGTCTTTCCCAACCTGGTAATTCTGTGTTAATAGCCAGTAGACCTAAATGTAACAATAACTGAAAATCCACATTTGTGTAGATGCTGCCATTATTTCAGCTATGAATTAAGTCGGCAGGTTTTTGGAAAGTCTGCACTGAAATAGAGGAGAGGATGGGGGAGATGCTGGGAGGGAGCAGTGCAGGTGCAGCCTGTTGCTTTCTGGGACTCCCTGTTGCTTGCCTTGCTCCAAACTCTTACAGAGGATCTCTCTTGGCCTCGCTTACTTCTTCCTGGGATCAGTCCTTTGAATCTCGAATTTGCTGTTTGTCACCTTTATTCCCTCCACCATGAACCTCATGGGTTGTTCCTGCTTTCCCTCCTGCATGTACCCAGCCAAGTCACAGGAGGCTAGGACTGCTTCCTGGAGGGCTCACATAGGCATCTGGGGGCTGCTGGGCGTTTTTAGGATGGCAATATCTTTTCTTTTACTTAGGAGTCCTAGTTTCCTGCTTCAGGTCTGGATGCAATCCTAATTTATGTAGAGATCCTATCTTGAGGCTTGTTCAGATGTTAACACAGACAGCTTTGCAGTTCCTGTGATGGAAGTGATAGTTTTTGTGTGTGGAGGGAGCTGTGTAAGCTCGTTAAAGACCCTGGATATGTTGGCCAGTTCTCGACTGCAGCCTTTTTAGATGTTTGATGAGAGGTTATTTTGGGGAAGAAGAATGTAATCGGGTCAAAAATCAAACTTGGCCAAGGCGATTTTATTTTGTATGGGTGTGTTTCGGTTGCTGGGCATCGCTCACAATAGAAGTTGGAAGAATTGAAGTGGTCAAGCTGATTTTTACTAGTGGTCTTTCCTGTTAGCAATGATCTGCTTTGCTGAAATGGTTTCAGTTAGATTTCTGAACACTGATTTCTGTTTTGTATTAAATGTACTTTTGACCCTCTCTAACAGAAACGCTTTGGTGAAAGTAATAAAGCCCAAAGGGGAACAAAACTATTTCCTTTTGGCTTGGTGTGTTTTTTTTCTGTAGATCAACTGTGGTTATGTTATTTTTTGTTTTGACCTATTTTGTTCCCAGTATGAATTTGAAATTTAAAGCCCTGCCAGTGAGTAGAGTAGACTTAACAAAAGACTTCAGTAAGGTAAGATGGAGTGCTTGGAGTCTGAAGCCACGCGTATGTCCCCGTTGTTCATGGTATCTTGGTGGCTTTGGTCAGTAATTGCAGTGGCCTTGGAGAAGGCAGCAGCTACGTGCATGTAGGAAATGCTTTCTGAAAATGTGTGTATCAGGTCGTTAATGTCTTTAATAACAAAAAACCCATAATGTTTTAGCTCATAATGTATGCTTTTCCATACTGGAGCCTAATTGTCATCTTTATTAGATCATAAAGAGAAGCTGCCATGATCTCTTGCAAAATGATAGTGAGAAACAGCGTTGTAAATCTCTTGACGTGCTGTGAAAGCCTAGTCCTTTCTTGCTCCTGTCTTCTGTTTGCCTTCTGTGCAGCTCAGTTTTTAATGTGTGTTCTTCCTTTTGTGGTCACTATTCTCATAAGTTTCCTCAGTTACCTGTCGGATCGATACTGTGCAAAGTATTCCAAATATTTATTCTCAGGGAGAAGCTTTTTTCTGCACTCTGAAGTTGTGAGGCTGGCCACCAAATGGACCAGCTGGAAGGGAGTAGGGTCAAGGGACTGGGCTGATTCTAAGTTTAGTTGTAATCTTCTCTGCTTTAGTGAAATGCTTTAGAGACTAGTGGGGTGACTCAGCTATGCGAACATCTAATAGCACTTTAGATACTCCGGGGTGTTTCTCCTGGCCTGGAGCCACCACTCTTACAGGGTGTAGGTTTCCCAGTGGTCTGGTGTCACATCCACGTGGATGCTGTGGATGTATTGTGGAGGTATCTAAAACAGACACTTGGCAGCCGTGTTTAGAAACCTAGATCTCTTCCAAAAGTGTTGGTAAGAATTTCAAGGAAGACATTTCTTTTTTCTGCCTGTTAGCCTAGAAGCCTTCATAGCTGATAAATCGTTCCTCAAACCTCAGTTGTCGTTTCACCTCCCTGCTTCAGGGTTTGTCTATGTATTTAAAGCCAAAACCTTTATGTGCCAATAAGTAAATACACACATACGTCAGTGTGTGAATTCAGTTAGATTATTTGACTCTCGTGAAGATGTCACTTCATCGCTGTAGGACTGTATGAAATCGCTCTGAAATAGTGATCTGAGAGTAATCTGTAATAAAGGCATGTTCCATGGCTTCAGCACTGTGGAAGTAGAGATGTCTAAGCATATGAATAGCATGCCCTTAAAAATAAGGGACTGCAAGGGCTGTAAACCTTAATATTTTCATCATTTGCAGGATCAAGGTCTTTATTATGCATTAAATAGCTTCAAAGCAGCTGAGCAAAGTAGTGTCCAGTTGCTTGCTTGCTTCCCTGTTCCTGGCCATGCTGCCATACCCATTTTAATGAAATAGCGTGCCTTGGCCATGACAAAGGCAAGATGAGTAAAGTAGTGAATGGACTGGTGTGGTGAGATTTATTTTCTTTTTCTCCTGGTTTCCCACTGTCCTTTAGCACAGTGCTTCCAAACTAATAAATACACCGAAAGGCTATGTGATAGCTTCGTAATAAAGCCAGTGTTCTAAAGAAACAAGAAAACATCTCCAGATGTTTCCAGCTTTGGAAAAATATTTGGCCATGTGAAGAGCAAAGTCACTCACTAGCAAAAAGTCCTTGCATCTCTATGCTTTCCAATCCTCTGTTATTCATCAAAACACTCAGATTTAAGTCCTTTTGATGTTGAGATTCTCATGTGTCCTGAATGAAGCTACTTTTTTATCATCATCATTCATAAAAGAGTATTTTGGTCTTTGATAAAGGGGGCTATAGTTGCAAAATCACCTTAGAGTAGAAAATACAACTTTCTTGAACTGTGGAAAGAATGGCATGGGTGGATATTAAGAGAAAGTGCAGCCTCTGAAAAGCAGCCACATTTTATGGTTAGACTTGATCTTAAAAGTATTCTCCAACCTAGTCATTCTGTGATTCTGTGATCAATGGTGCAAATTTGAGTAAGGCTGATGGAGTCTCTGAATGTTGTTAATCTTGGTAGAATCATAGAATCAGAATATACTGAATTGGAAGGGACACTTAAGGATCTTCGAGCCCAACTCCTGGCCCCACACAGGGTCAGCCAAGTCAGAGCATGTGACTGGGGGCATCTTCCAGACACTTCTTGAACTCATCCAAGCTCAGTGCTGTGACCACTTCCCTGGGGAACCTGTTCCAGTGCCCAACCACCCTCTTAGTAAAGAGCCTCTTCCTAATATCCAGCCTAAACCTCCCCTGTCACAGCTTCATGCCGTTCCCTTGGGTTCTGTCACTGGACGCCAAAGGGAGGAGATCAGCACCAGCCCCTTCACTCCCCCTCATCAGGAAGCCATAGACCGTGATGAGGTCTCGCCTCAGCCTCCTCTTCTCCAGGCTGTACAATCCAAGGGACTTCAGCCTCTCCTCCTAACACTTCCCCTCCAGAGCCTTCACCATCCTCGCTGCCCTCCTCTGGACTCTCTCCAGTATTTTTGTGTCCCTCTTGTACTGTGGCGCCCAAAACTGCACCCAGTACTCGAGGTGAGGCCACACCAGTGCAGAGTAGCTGAATGCCTATCTGAAAATTAAAACTGAAAGCATTCAGTTTTAATAAAAACTCACTGTACTCATTATTTTGAGTAAGCATTTAAAGTTTTAAATACCTTTCGCAGAGGGAAGTCTTACACTGGAAGGTAAGAAGGGTTTTATTTTTTTAAAAGTATATATTCCTTTTCTCTTTTCCCATGTTGAAAAGAGAGACAGGAGCATAGTTGGCTGGTTTTAAAAATCAATCAATTGGCAAAGCCTAGAAATGAGTAATTAGAAACTTGCCTCCCAGCTCGGTAACTAACAGAATCACAGGACTGTTTGCGTTAGAAGGGACCTTAAAACCTGTCTAGTCTCATCCCCTGCCATGGGCAGGGACACCCTCCACCAGACCAGGTTGCCCAAGGCCCCATCCAACCTGGCCTTGAACACTGCCAGGGAGGGGGCAGCCACAGCTTCTCTGGGCAGCCTGTGCCAGCGTCTCACCGCCCTCACAGGGAAGGATTTCTTCCTTACGTGTAATCTAAATCTGCCCTCTTTCAGTATTGCCCATTGTCCTACCACTCACTGTCCTTGTAAACAAACCCTCTCCAGCTTTCCTGTAGCCACTTCAGGTACTGGAAAGCTGCAATAAGGTCTCCTTGTAGCCACCTCTTCTCCAGGCTGAACAAGCCCAACTCTCTCAGCCTGTCTTCACAAGAGAGGTAGGTGCTCCAACTCACGCCCATCTCTGTAGTAACCAACACTTCAAATGATGTTTAATCCAGATTATTGCGCTGCTGAAAGGCAGTTTACCTTGGGAGTGCCTCATACCCTGGTTGCAGTTGTAGTTAATGCTTCTCACTTCAGAAGGTGTTCACTGTGTGCTTATTTTCACATATTTTTCTTCATCTAAAAATCAGCCAGTACTTTGTGTATGGAGCAAAATATTTTCTATTCACCAGTACGTACATTGAAAAGCAAAACGTGTTACTTAGGACAGCGTGTTATAACATTACAACGAAATGGGTAAATAATACTGTAATTTGTGCTTTTTAAGTAGCTCAGAATGTGTTTGAGGATTGTAATCAAGTGCGGCTCTGTGGTGTAACAAACCACTGGCCGTGGGGCTGGGTATGTTTCCAGGGGGTGGATGCAGCTTGGGTATGAGGCAGCAGCGAAGCCTGTAGCACTGTTGTCAAGAGCTGGGCTGTGAGCAGGACACCAGACTGAAAAGCCCTGTGTGGCACCTGGAACAAATGTGCTTGTGAGAAGTCGTAATTTGTGACTGTGTTACGGGGTGAAATGCGCTGAAAAAGAGGAATCTGCTCATACTGCCTGGTGTAAAACTTTCTCATTCATCTCTCCTGTGTATGAGCAGTGCTCAAGGGGTTGGCCTTGGCAATCCGGAGGGCATCCCTATGTTTGCTTCACCTGTGCACTTTACCCTGATTATGTGACTTTTCCAAGTGGTGTTTATATTTTAAGCAACAGGAGGTTGCGGCTGGATCTGTGAAGGGTGCGGGCGGTGGTGCACACCACCACCTGAGCGTCAGTGGGTATTTGCTGCCCCTCTCCAGGCACGCCCTGGACCAGCATGGGCTGGCACCAGCCATTTTGGCAATGCCTTCCTAACCCCTTGTCACATGAGCAGTGCGTGTAGCTGGACACATCTGCTGGTAGCAGGGTGTGCAAACATGTAAGCATCTGATGAGCTGTCTCTCATGCCAGTGACACCATGGGCTGTTTCACCTGGAAAGAGCTTGTTTTAAGGAGAAGGCGTGAATGTGGAGTCATCTGTCCCTTCGGGGCACTGAGCTGAAGCGGGGTGAGGTGAAGCCTCATGAGCCGTGTGAAGTGCAGATGTCAGTGAAGCCAGGGAGGCTGCTCCTCTGGCTGTGCCTGGAGGTCCCTGCTCTGTCTGGAGAGCGTGTAGCCCCTCTGCTCCTGGAGCAGCAGTCCCTGCCATGGATCAGCCCACAGCACATCTCCCCATGGAGGTCCTTGCGGGCCCAAGCCTGCCTGCCTGGCAGCTGCAGGTCCGTGGTGCTGCAGGATGAGCTGTTATTTAGCAAGAGTGGTGCAACCTTATTTCTCAGATTGCTACGAGTGGGTTGGGGTTTGGTATTTTAAGGTGGTGATTATGCTGTGGGACAAGATGAAGCTGGGAACTCATAAGATAAAAGTTGTAATCCCCCTAGATGTCTCCTCTGAAGTTTGCTTGAGGTCTTAATCCATTTAGAGATGACTGCGCTCTACTTAGGATGCTCTATCGATGTGAAACTCTGTTTTCCATGTGATGGTAAATATTTGAACCCTTAATTATTCATATTGTTTTATGGGTTCTGCATCCCTGAAATGGTAATTTTGTTTAAAATCTCTCATCCACTTAGGAGAAGTTGTCTTTACATATGAATTTCTGTTTACCATGAGGATAACAAAGAGGCAGCTTTTGCCTCCCAGGATCTTTGTAAATAGGAGAACATCATGGATATAGGAATTGTTGACGTCTGAGAAATGAGAATGAGAGGAAACCTAACCCTATGCTTGGGCTGAACATGCGGTCTGAAAACAGGCTTCTGTCATGTAGGTGCCATTGACTATCTATAATGGAGCTTGAAGGCAGTCAGTCTTAATGCAGTATGCAGATCTGTCAAATTGGGGGAAAAAAAAGTCTGTTTTCTCAGGATTTGAGTGTTCATTTCACTCTTTTTCTTTTTTCTCTTTTTTTCCCCTTTGCCCTTCTTTGTGTTTAGAAATTTTGTACAGAGAAAAAAATTTAACAACTGACTTATCTGGACAATGTTAGTTTCTCACAGTCAAATGTTGTGTTCTGTTTTTTTTTTTTTCTTTGCTTTTAAAATTTTAAAAATCATGCTGTGAAATTAATCAGAAAAGCAGTAGGTAGATTAAAAAGGAATACTGAAGTAATGGAGCTCCCAGGAGCAGGGCTACTGGGAGCAGGGGGAGGTGTGCACGTGAGAAGTAATAAATCTCTTTAAGTGTTAAACAGCATGGTCATAAAAACCTTTCTGCATGGGACATGAATAAACTGCTTGCTGTCTGTAGTGTTCGGGAAGAAATGCTCCCCTTGAGTCATTCTGGAGTCATTTGAGTGTGTCTGTACATTAGTGAGGTTTTTCTGTCTCTGCTCCTGGGAACTCCAGGGTGAACTCTGCTTGGGATCACTTCCTGTAGTCTGGGGATCACTGAGCTGATCCAGATAGTACTTCCCAAGTAGTAAAGAGACTATTTGGGATTGATGGGGACACACACACGTTTCAATGGCAGTGGTTATTATGGGTTGGTTTATCTTTGATTTTTGGCATTTTGTTTTTTGAGTCTTGAGTGGAAGAAGCTGTACGGATGAAGCATAAACATAGGTGCCTGCAAAATGGGGTGTACCAAAATCCTATTTTTACTTCCTGAAAGAAAGGAAGTAAAGGATGCTTATTTTCCCTGAATTTGAGTGTTGCCCATTACTTTGATGTACATGTATGACACTGTGTGTATTTTCTGCCTTTTTCTGCCTCTGATAATGCTTGGTTGCAGAAAATAGAAGCTTTTATGCGTTGTTTACAGACTTAAAAGTTTCTCTGTGTGTTTTGCTGGATGTGTTTTTCAAAGCAAAGATAGGAGTGAACTCAGAACCGATGAGGGATTGATCCCCCTGTCCACCTCCCCGAGCAAGTTGCCACCCCACACGTACCAAAGGTGATGAGAGAAGCCTGCTGTGCTGCCCTAAATAAACTTTCTTGCTGTGTTTGGAGAAGCTGATTGCTTTCGTTGATAGAGCCGGTAAGCGAGACCAGCCAGCCTGCTTTAAAGCCTTAGTGGCTAATGAATCCATCAGTACATTTTGATCTCTCATAGTTTACCACCTCAGTTACTCTTTAAAGACCTGAGCTTAGGACATTACGTGGCAGACCCTTTTAATTTGGTTATTGTTATTTGATCCTGCAGTTCTTGCTTCAAGAAGCCAACAGAAGGAGCCCAGCTAGGGCAGCCCCTTGCCCCCTGTGCTTTTGCGTCTCTGTAGCTGGTGTCGGGGTGTCTGCTTTCCTTTCGCATAGATCACAAGGCCTGCACACATCTGATCCCCCCCATAGAGCTGGTGTCCAGGTAAAGTTTCGTTGCTGTACCTTGTACTGGAGCTTGAAACAACAAAGTAAATAAACAATGTCTATACTGATCAAGGCAGCATGCAAAGGAGTACACTGGCTTTAAAAGAGCATCCGCCTCCATGTTTCAGGTGGGCAGGAGACCACAAAGTGTAAGGAACTGACCCCTGGAAGGATCAGGAGGTGTGTATGAGTGTGATCTGGGGCACGTTTTTAGGTTTAGCATTTTTCTGGCTTATTGTCAGGCAGCATTGTGTGCTGGAGACAGGAGGCAAGGCCGGTCAGAGAACCGCATGGCAAGCTGGACCCCGGTTCTCTGGTACGGGTTAATTCTGTGCTTGGTAATCTCACCCTTGAAATGTTCAGTGATCTGAGGAAACACCAAGGAAAAAAAAGTTGTTATCTTTTCCTTCATGGCCCCTCTCCATCCCTGGTCTCTGGTACAGCATTGGTTTCTCTTGTTCAGTTTCTTTCCTGCCTCCTGTGTGTCTTCAACTAAAAGAAATAAAATTACTAGCTGAATTCCTCTGCTTTCTCTTTTGTGGCTGCTTTGCTCATTCTACTTCATTGTCAGTATGTTTTCTTTTTTTCTCTCCATATCTCTTTCTGGACTTTCTCTTGCTTTCTTTCCTTGGCACTTTTCCATTCCCCAGCCCCATCACACACCCACCCCTTAAGTTCTCAGGTCACAGGCCAGAGGTAGAGGGTGTAGGGATTATCCTGGGATTAACCCTATGTCTCATAAATTTGTGTGCAATCTATAACTTGCCTCCAAGGAGAACTTCCAGACTTGACTTAAAAAAGGATTAGTCATGAGGACAGAACTGGCGTTCCCTAAGTTGTTCCAGTGGCTGGTGATCTTTGCTGAAGTACATGGCTTGTGACTTGAATTTTTTTGTTTGTTTGTTTCATCAAGAAGCTGATGGCTTGTGTTCAGCAAAGTTTAATTCCAGCAGCTGATGTTTAATTTGCTGTTTTGGTTTTGTTTCTGTAAACTTAAAACAGCAGTCCTTGTTCAGTCTTCTGAAGACTTGTTTTCTGATGGTTTGAAATTGTTTGTGAAGTTCTTCCACACACACTTTGCAGTCTGTGAACATAATCGTTGAACTCCTGAAGGCAGAACTGAACATGGCGATGTGGATGCATCACAACCCCATCTTCTGTTTGTGTCAGCCCCTCACTACAGAAAGGCCCTGTTTATTTTTCCCTTGCCCCCCACTCCCCCCCCTGCCTCTTGGCCACCACCCTGTATCTTCAGCATCTTTGCTCTCACTTCTTCTCCCTCTCCTATGGAATTTCCTTTACCTGCTCTGCTTCACCTTGTTAAAAGACTGGCTCAACTTCTGATGATGTGCATATTTTCATATTCACCATTTCTCCAGGACCTACTTTTTCTATCTTTTGGATAGAGAAACCGACTGGTTTGGTACCCATTGAGCAAATACCGCAAGACTGTTAGTATGGTTCTACTCTTCAGGCTGGCTTTGGAGGAAGCAGTGGTCCCAAATCATGAGGCTCACTGGGCTTGGGAATGAGCTACATACATAGTGCCCTCGGTTTGTTTGCAGTGGGTCAGTTTTTAAAGGGCTACCTCTTTGCTTTTCCAGGTACCTGTCATGGCTTTTGTGGGGAAAGTAGTCCTTTTGGTCACCTGGAAGAAAAAAATGAAAAAGCCAACAGGGCTCACACAAGACTCTGTCTTATTAAAGCCTTGATAGGTAGGCAAAATGTCAGGGTTTTTTATTTGTACTACAACACGAAGGCCCTGTTTGCTTTTAGCCTTATAATTTGTAGGGCTTGATGTAAGTGCTGAAGGCTGTTGGTTTCTCGATTCCCAAAGGTAGCGCTGGAAGGTGTCTGAGGAGAGCAAGTGCTGCTTCCCCCCACCCTTCAGTTTGACATTCAGACCAAGCCTGTTGTGGGGAAAACTGTCGCTTGGCTTGGGAAGGTCATTCACATATTCAAATAAGAGTGTGGAGGAACAGAAAACTCTTTCAAAGCAGGTGTCCAGAGATGCAACAGAAGATAGCCGCTTGTCTCTTGTTATACCTGTCACCACGGAAATCTGGTGAAGGAGTCTCCAGTTGCCAGCAGGAGAAAGAAGTTACAGTGAACAATAAATAAGAGGCCCACGGGGAGCACCTGAAGCATCATCTTTCAGGCAGACTGAAAACTCTTCCCTGCTGTGTGGGAAGAGAACAAATAAGTAAGACTTTAGTATGCCACTGATGGCACAGGTGGAAAAAGGAAAAGGTCGGGTTACTGGCAGTTCTTGCTGAAGTTAGATCCTTATCTCTGTGCAGACAGAATCAAGAGCTGGGTTTATTTACTTTTCGGAGAAAGGAGAGGATCAGGCAGGCTGGCACAGGAATACAAACCCACTTTTGTTCCTCAAAGTCTAAAACCTGCTCGGTGCGATAGAACGTGTTGTGTGAAAAGCCCTTGGAGCGCATGTGTATCCACGGCTGCAATTTTTCATTACAGGAATCTTTCCCTTTGCATGGAGAGCGCAGCAGTCCTGGAGGTGGGTTGTTACCCATCACTGGAAATGTTGCAGGTGGGGAGACCGTCGTAGTCCAGTGACAAACTAGTGTGTGGTTGAGGAAAAACAAGACATGCAGCTTTGTTCCATGATATTCCTCTGTCCCATTAAAGCAGCTTGGAAATAAAGGTTACCAAAGCTGAAGCTAGCTTGTACCTTTTATTGTTGGTTGAATTTAACTCATCTGTGACTTGGCTGGAGAGGGGCAGGACGACGTCAATCAAGTCTTTGTAACTGAAAAAAAAGCCAGTTAGAGAGCAGTGCTTATTTATCAGACTTCCTCTTACAGGCAGGAGTACCTGGGAGCTTTATCTTGTGTGATGAGTAAAGAATTCAAGTTGTGTAGTGTTTTCTTTTTTAGTATCGACGGTAGATTTTCATATGGAGTACTGATAATAAATTTTAGATAAGGATTGTTCCGTAGAAATGATGCTGTGCAGAGATGTGTTTGCATAAAAGTGAAATAATCCAGAACATGTCCACCTGATGGCTTTGATCTTACTCTTTGAATAGGAAGCTTACATGGCAGCTTGGTTTTGCACAATGAGCGAGCTGTGGGCTCTTCACTTACCTGCTGTTTGGTGTCTGATGTTCGCTTTCCAGTGTGTGGTAGGAAGCTTCTTGAAGGACACCAGACTTAGCAAGTGAGCCCAAATATGAGTTCCTGTGGTGGTTCTGTGCAGTTCCTGGTTTTGGGGTTGCTGACAGACAGCAAGGTGGAACCGTTGCTTCGTGGTACAATCCTGGGAATCATTAAGATAGTTAAGCTGCAGCATGTGTGTGCATGATTGTGCAGCTTGGTTGCTCAGGCTGTTCAGCTGCAGTGGGGCTCAGCTGAGCCAGATGGAGGAAGAAATTGAACTGCTGCTTTTGGATGCCCTTACCTCCAGCAGCCTGTCCTGGAGATGTTTTTGCATATGGAAATGAGCACAGCCTGATTGGGAGAGGTAACTGCACAGGACAAGGGCAGCTGCGGGTGGGAGCACAGCTTCTGCCTGCTGAAGGTCAGCTTGGCAGCGCTGGTGCTGCTCCCCTGGGGAGCTTTGCTCTGGGGCCTCATGGAGCCTCTCCCTGTCTCTCTCTGCACATCACTGCCTGGGAAGCTGCTGTGTATCACTGCTCCTGATGCGTTGCTTCCCAGTGCAGTGTCCACTTCTGATGTAAAGAGCTGCTTGGCAGTATGCTGAAGGGCTTTAGTGCAGCAGTGGCTCCAAGAGTGTCTTGAGTTACTGAAGAAGCTGCTAGTCTTGAGCCTTCCCTTTCCTCCTAACCAGGCTTGGTGGTGTGCCAGTAGAGTATGGGCCTTAATCTTTTTGGAAATTCGGGAAGTAGCAGAGGCCTGTGATCTTTAAACTCGTTCCAGCATCTTTGTCAACAAGAACAGAGCGACTTCTGTAGAAAGACATTTTCCTACGGCTGCTCTGGGCAATGGCTTGCTTGCCGTTCCTCTGACTTTGGGGTTTCCCACTTAGTGTTTTTTGTAAGGTTGGTGGCAGCCTGGAGGACTGCAGGGAGAGCATTCATGGCAAGGCTTGGTGCTGCAGGCTTGGGGGCTGTTTTTCAGGTGCTTGAGCTTGTCTGTGAGGGGAAGGGTAAAGGTAGATGCCTCATTGAGTGGAAGAGATGCAGTAACTGCTACAACACATGGAAGAGGCAGGAAGACTGCTTCTGCAAATTGCCCCAAGTCCACTGGAGTGCATAGTAGTGCTGTGTGGGGCTTTGCTCTCCTGTTTTATGGTCTGGGGGCTTTTTCAAGTTCTTTATAAAACAAGAAATTGGCTTCATTGGTATCTTTATTATGTGCTAGAGAATGTTTTCTGTGTTGGTGTTACTTGCATGTACAGTAACAAAAGCCTTGGGTTTTGCTGTTCCAGCATTTTGGAATAGGAAATCCTGTGGGTTTCTTAAGGGACACGCTTGTTCTTTAGGTGCTGTAGGATGTGCTTGGCTGGGGATGATGCTTTTGGCTGAGAACACTGCACCAAAATGTTTTCCACCAAGTGGGCTGCTCCTGCATCAAATTCAGCAGCTGTTTGCTCATATTGCAATCTTCTGCAGCGCTGTCCTCTGCCAATTCTTTCTTCTTTCCCTGAGGAAAATGCACACTGGTGAGCTGATTCATCAGACCAGTGATTAGCTGTGCTGAGGTTAGTCCTTTCCCCAGGCTTCAGAGTATTGTCCAAACACAAACAGGGAGTGGATGGTACTTAGGATAGTAGTGTATGGCTGTAGTCAGGGTTTATCCTTGGTGTTTCTGAGGGTCCTGTTCTCCCATTTGGAGGTGGAGCCGTTTCCGTCCCCTTTTGCAGGCAGCAGCCAGGTGTGCTCAGTCCATTCCCTGCACTGAATTTTTGATGGCATTTCGTCCCTGCCCACCAGTTTGGCTGTTCCCTGTTGTCTGCTACTCAACCCCCTAGAAGTGAAATGAAGTGCCTGATGAAAGAGATTTTTAGTCCTTTTGTTCTGCAGTCATTTCTTCCCTCTTTGGGGAGCAAACGCTGAGGTCCACCAGAGGATTTACATGTGGGTAGTGATAATGTGTGCAAGATAAAGTGTCTCTCAAATTTCAGTGGCAGATAAATGCTCTTGCTTGGAAGCATGCACATCTAGTGCAGGAGCTGAGAAAGCACAGCTTTCTTTTAGAACAAGAAATTACTGGAAAAATATTCCAGTCTCTAGAAATAATGATGAAGATCTCTGGTCCCCCTGCCTCCTCGGTTAAAATACTGCTCTTCACATCCCTTGGTTCTGGAGACTTTTTAATTCCCTCATGTCAAGGTGGGCCACCTGGATGTGAGCAAACAGTCCTCCTATCCCTTGGTATCCCCTTTATGTAGGATCTAGGTATCCATCCAGAATCGTGGAGGACAGGAAGAGCCAAGGCCATAGGCATGTCTGGCTATAGGCGTGTCTGTTTATAGAGAAGTCCTCATGTGGAAGGCTGCTCAGGGTTCACAGCAAGGGGGAAGGAGGACACTTTCAGGAAGCCGTGAGTTGATCAGCAAAGCACTTGGAGGTATTACTTGCTGGATTGCTCTGACTGCTGGGGGATGCAAGAGGACACTTATGGAGGAGGTCCAGAAATTATCTTCAGGACTGGAGCCTTTGTCATCCACCCTGTTGTGCTGTTGGCTTGTCAACTTGTTCTGGGCCCAGCTTGGCCTTCTGGCCTTTACAGCTAGATCCATGCTGCTAGAGTAGTGCCTCAGGTAGCAGTGGCTGCCTCACCTGGCAGGGTGTGTGCCAGAATGGGAGTCCTACCCTTACCTTAAACTCTTTCTGTGGCTTGTAACTTCTATAGCAATTTGTCCTGAGCCCATTGGATGTAGATGTAGAGAGACTGATAAATGCTAGCTCTGCTTTGGATAACCTCTGGGTTTTTCAATGTCATGTTTGGAGGAGGAAGGGGGGGAAAATACACCCACATGAAATGTTCAAACTCTGGATACTGCTCAAAATGGAACTCCCAAGGACTGCATGGTATGTCCTTATTAGTTGTTCAAATAAAAGTGCTAGTCCCTATTTTTTCTAGTAGTTGTGATTTATAACCACAGTAACAAAAGTACATATTGGAGGGAAAGGAAGATTGAAAAGACACCTGTCCATCAGGTACCTGCAGCAAAAGTTACATTAAGGCAAACAGAAGCCCCAGGCAACAGCACTGTACTGCAGTATGGCATGTGAAACTCGTCATGGCTTTTAGCAGGACTCATCTCTTCCCCACAGTGCCAGTGCTGGGCTCTGGCTGAGATTTTGGAGCTGCTCTCTGCATTCTTCTCTACGGGGGAGAGTGTCTCTCTGCCAGGGGAGTCGTGACTGGCCGTGTCCGCGTTAACCACACATGCAGTGCAGCAGGAGCAGGCCAGGAGATCAGGCTTCAATTTTACGTGCTTCATCTACTTAATGTTCTTTGAATTTGAGTCAGCCTGCTCCCCAGGCTGGCTGTCTTCCCTGTGTGTGCTGCAGAGTTCTGAAGGAAGGCTGTCTCACTAGCCTCTGCTCTTGGGACTGCTGCTTCAGGAAGTGTCAAATCATCCTCTTCCTTGTTTTGCAAAGGTGATGCTAGCATGTCATTGCCCTGTGAGTAGTGTCTTGTGGGAACAAACTTCATTTCCCTTCCTTCTTGCTTGAGTGACCTATGCAATGTGCTGCTTGGAATCCCCTCTTGACTACTGAGATGAGTGACATCAGGGAAGATGGGTGGGTTTTTTCACCATCACCTGCTCCAGGAGCACACCCAAAGACCAGACTCTTATCTTCCTGGACATCCTGTTGTTTGGGGAAGAAGGCAGAAGACAAGAGCTTTCTCTGAAGTTTTGCAGCTGCTTTTTCTCTGGCCCTGGTGGAGAAACTTGGTCTGGTAGGATGCTGTTGCTCTCTAGACATGAAATGACCAGCAGTGGACACAGAACTTTTGTGTGTGAAGAGGCATGGTCAAGGCCTTCTGCCATCAGAGAGTACAGGATCTCTGCTGTCATCAAATGAAATTTTAACAGCCCAGAACTTGTGCAACAGAGTGAGTGTTATCTGTAAAGTCTCATGACCATCAGTTCCTACCGCTAGTGGTGAGCTGATGTGGGGTGAGCAATTCCGGTCTAGGTGTAGTTATGATCAAGGTTCCCAAGGCTATCTTCCAGACCTTTTACCTCCATGTCGTGGGAGTTATCAACAACATAACATGGGCCTTTGCCCTCTGTGGATCCCCAGGCAGTGTGAGCAGTATAGATTCCAGCCTTGTGCCTGGCACAGGGCCACAGATGGGTAAACAGTGGGAGCAGCCTTTTGGCAGTCCTGCGAGCTTTGGTCCATGGAAAGATATTTCTGGGTCACGTCCTCATATCTTGCTTTACTGAGGTGGAACGTGCTGCCTGGTTCTGCCTGCACAGAAGGTGAGATGAGTATTTTCAGTGCCCTCTGAATCACAGGTGGCTGCTGTGGACACTGAGGATGTGGGTGAACCTTTTCTGAGGCTGTAATTTCAGCCCTCCCACATCTGCTACAAAAAGTTGGAGCACCCAGCATGACACTCATCTAGGACGCTTATCACAGAGGAAAACCCTTGTGATGGGTGGCAGGGAGCAGACAGAGTGGAATGGGGAACAAAACTATATGCCATAACTTACCAGTGTGTGAATGTGTCTGTGCTGAATAAAAAGAGATTCCTGAGGCTAGTCTGGATCTACTTAACCTGCCTGTCCCGTGTTTGGGTGCCTGTGTGCATGCGAGCACTCTGTTTTCAATGGCATTCAAATCAATCCTACCTTTCTGTTCACTTAGATTAGTCTTGATAGGATTTCTAGCAGGGCCTCCAACCCTTTGGGACTTCATGTCCAGGTTTGTGCCTGTGACTTCCGCCACCTTCCTTTGAGGAGACCAGGAGACCTCATCTGCCAGAGTGATTTGGCATTCAGAGGAAGGACAGTGGACTTGAGGAGCAGTGTCTGCTTTTCCAAGGTGAGGAAGGGAAGACAGATTTGGCAAGATCTATATTAGCTGCTGCCATCTCAAGGGAAGAGGCTGGTGAGGGAAGGCAAGTGATGCCTAAAGTTTGTAGGATGATGGTAGTCAAGGAAAGAAGGAGAAACCATACAAGTGTGCCATATCATAAGTGTGCCATTATGGGATTAGGCCAGGGTTATTTTTATTAACACGAACCAGAAGGGCAGAGACCTTTTCTAGAGCTGTGATGACAAAAGTCTTGTCAATCATCGCTATATGGATACTGTAGTTATGCTGTGTCTTCTTGGCCTAACTTAAGTACTTAGGAAGGAGCTCTATGGATTGGGGGTAGTAGCCTCCCCTTCGCACCTGCACTGCTGTACTCACTGGTGTCTGTGATTATGAGGTGGAAACTTGGGATGGAGATGAAGGACTTCATAGGACCTCCCACCTCATCAGGCTCTCTGCCAAGCTGGTATCAAGTTGAACCAAAACCCTTTGTTGGGCCTGCTGTAAGTCCCTGTGCAAGCCCAGGGTCTCCCACCTCTCTTCTCTCCTCCCCTTTTAAGTATCCCCTCAAACTAGTGGTGCTACAGTGGGTTGGCCTGCTACTGCATAGTTGGGAGTATCTGGTGGCCTTTGAGTTACATCAGTAACTGTTGTAAATCTGCTCTACACCACACAGCAGCCCTCCTGGATCAAAGGGTGACCTAGGCTTGTGTGCTTTGGGGTTGTGCTGCTGTGCTGGAGGAGAAGAGGGTCATAGTCAGGGCCATTTTGGGCCGTGTTGGCAGAATATGCTGTGTGCGGGTGTGCTTGGTCAGCAGGACTGGGAAAGGTGTACAGGGCAAGGAGTGAAGAGATGCTTTCTAGTGTAGCTGCCTGCCATGCTTTGAGCAACAGCAATCTGCCTGTGTGGAATCACTTTTAAAGGTGTGTCAGCCTTCCCAGTCAGGCTGCTCATGTGGTTTGACTATCTGCAGACCCAAGATCACTGAGTTGTAATTCACCTTGAAGTCTCAGAGGTACCTAGCAGTGGGTGTAGAAAACGCACTTGGGTTGGAATCAGAGGTGTTAATGCAGGAAGTTGCTGGCATTGGCCATGGGGGAGGGTGGGCAAAGGGAAGTGTCCCTTCTTTGAACACTGATGTTCCCCTGGCTGGAATTAGGCGCAGCATCTGGGACCGGGAAGCATAGAGCCTGTGCTGTCTTACAGTGTCTGTTGTGTGATGACTCTGGTCTCAGCTTGTGTCACCAGCAGGTTTAGTGACACTGCAGCTGGATCTTCTGATTTGGTTTCATCCAAAGGGAACCCGGATTGTGCACACCAACGTCATCTTGTGGTCCTAGTTGCAGAAGCAATAGCGCACTCACTTCAAAAGCAGAGCGTGCCACGGTGAATCAGTCCAGTCTGCAGCTTCCCTGGTGCCTTTGATGCTGGTTATGGTGCTGTGAGCTCAGTGATGATACTCTGCTGGGCTTCCCTTGTTTTTCCCATCTTCCCTTAATAGGGCCAGGTGCTGGAGGTCTTGTTGCAGTTTCAATTCCTCTTGAAGAAGTTATTTTTGTAGCTGCTGCTCTTCCTTGCAGCATGCCTGTCCTGGGAGTGACCTCAGCTTGGTTGTTTGGATGTGTCCTTGCGGCTTGTGCTTGCGGCTGGTGGTGAGGAACCGGCTCCTCTCTGCAGCACATCAGACAGCTCTAGAGCCCAGGAGGGTATGTGGGCTGTGTCTGTCATGACGAATGGCTCCTGCCTAGCTGTGTGTTGGCCTCTACGTGCACGGGTTGCGTGCAGCCAGCTTGACACCTGAGTACTCACTAAAGTCACAAAGCAGCTTAATTTGAGTATTAAGTGATGCAGAGGAAGGGAAGATCACCAGAGGCGGCAACACTCAGGTTGCTCACAGTGTGTGTTTCTGGACTAACTTTTATTCTGGAATTGAATCCATTTTGGAAAAGGGATTGTCTGGTTCACAAAAGGTAGGCAAATTGTCTAAAAACAACAAAAAAAGAAGGGGCCATGTGAGCTGGATGGCTTTTAAGCCAGGAAATAAGAATAAATTTGACATGCTGTTCCTTTTCCCATAGATGCACTTCTCTTAAGCAAAGCCAAACTTTGTTTTGGTTAGAGTATGTATTTTTTGAGTTTGTTTTTAGTATTCAGGGGAGGTATGCAGCAGTTGATATCTGTCTTTCTAAGGTTTTTCTTGTTTCTGTTGCCTTATTTTGAGGTGCCTTCAGTGATAAAGTACTTTTTAGTGGTAGGGGAGGAGCTGGCAACAGTGAGAGGACGTCCTTTTTTGGGTGAATTTTTTGTGTAGCCACAAGAAGATTCTTGAATACAAGCTAGGTATTTCCTTATCGTTATTTTTCTGCCGAAGACTACACTGAAACTGCAGCTGGATGGGAAACATTTGGATCAGGAGGAAACCAGTTCAGAACTGGGCAGGTTCTGTTGGGTTCGCTCAGTTGAAAGCCTTCACAGCAGCTTGTTTCAAAATTGTGTAAAATAAACCTGGAGGCTTGCTGCCTTCCATAGCGCAATAGTGATGCGGTGCAAGGTCTTCAAAGACAAATATACAAGGGTCAGTGTGAGACTGAGGTGGTTGAGGCACATACATTTTAAACGTAGTCTGTAATTTTTTGACCGTCTTCTTTTACCTTGTGACAAGTTGCAGACTCGAGTGATTTGCGCTGCAATAACCTGCCATTGAGCAAACTTACTCATTTGATATCTGTGTGTGTGTGCTGAGATGTTTCTGGTATAGTGTTGTGTTCTGGAGTCCCTCAACTGCCTGTTGTTTATCCTGGGATTGGAGAGCTGGCAGTGTGTAGGTAACGCCAGTTGGAAAAAGACTTTGAGGGTATGGCTGAGTGATGAGGCATGTCTGTCTTGTTGTAGGTGGGGAATATATGTAAGGAAGACACGAGTCCTTCAAGGTCAGAGGAGAGAGAAATTTCAAGTTTACTTACAGAGGTAAGTATTTCAGCAGTATCTTCCCATACACTCCCCCTTTATCTGTTTTGATAATTATTTTAAGAGATGTAGTGTAACTTGAAAATCTAAAATAACTGTGGGTGGGTAACAGGTATCTCTAGAGCAGAAAATTCAAATACTGTTAGTTTCAAGACACAAGTTCCATTCCAGTTTTTGTGGATGTAAGATCCTTTCTCAAACTATTTTCTCTTTACTACAACTAGGAGAAGTTTCCTTGACACAGTCTGCTTTTCCTGTCTGTCTGACATATCTCTTCCCTCACAAATAACCCACACCTTTGATAAGCTGTATCCTGTCCTTGAAAATAAATCTTTAGCTAATTCTCTTAGATTAGAGGCACGAAGTTCTAAGGATAAACACACTGGAGGTAATGGGGCAGGAGTCTTCAGGGCTGTCAGGATAAAAGAATAAGGAAGAGCTAAGTAGTCTTTTATTGCTTGAATGTTTGTATGACCTGAGCTGCTGATCATGCTACTGACTTCGGGTTTTCTTGAGGTATGGTGTGTCCTGGTGCTGGGCATGGTGGGTTTGTTTTAACATAAGGTGTCTCGAGGGTTTTTTTGGGGTTAGACAATATACTTAAAGGTGGCAGTTTTTCAGCATGAGGCTGAATTGTTGCATCTAAGCAGGGTGACAAAAAGATTGAGTTTACTTTCTGTGTTGGTTTATTTTGTTTGGGCTTTTTAAAGTGCCTTTATGAAACCGAGGAAATGTTATACTGTGTACACTCCCAACCCTTAGACTTGTATGGTTGGTTGAACGGGTGGCGTGATGTACTTGTTGCACTGCTCATGTAGCTGAGATTGATAAAGCAGACTTCTCAGTAGAATGTATTTGCTTCATCAGAGATCATGGTTTTATTTTTTTTTTTTAGATAGACATAAAGGAATAAATATAGAACAGATCAGGTGCTAAAAATAGCCACTTGCATTGACGTCTGGTTTGGCTTTTTTTTTCTTTAAAAGAGACCTTTTAAATCTTTAGCAAGATGCTTCATATCTGCTCGGAATCATTTTGGCTGCAATGATTTCTAGGGACTGACAAGTCAGCTGATCTTAGAAAATAGCTTATCTTTGGTTTGATTTAAGAGTGCAGTGTGGGAATTGAGCAGATGCCGAGGAAAAGGCTCGATGTGGGTAATGGCATGAGGAGTTGGTTTAATTGCTGCAGCTGTAGAAGCTGGGCATTTGCAATCTCAGAGATTAGAAAACTGCTCAGCTCTTGCATTTATGGGGAGGGGAAAAAAAAGAAGATACTAAATATCTCAATCAAACCCTAAGATAAACCCTCACTAAAAGGATGGCCCCTTGATATGAAAGCTGCTTGCGCTGAGTGGCTTCAGTTATGGGCCAGGATATAATAATTCTGGCATCCTTTTAAGTGTGAGATGAGGGAATGAATAATCTTTCAAAGGCTCTCTAATCTTAGAAGCTGAGATTTTCAGAGCAGAAGAATGATATACTTGCAATGGATTTTGAAGTAATTCTCAATTTGGAGATGATCTGTGTCCATGATTCCTTGTGAATAGTTGACCACTTGATTATGTTCTGAATAGTCCTTTGAGATCCGTGGTGTGAGAATCAGTTTAATACATTGAAATCAGTTTAAGACTAGATTATTACTTTAGTGCCCTGTCATGTAGAACTCGAATATGCATTAATTCAGGGCCACACTCCTTTATTTACAAACTGTGCCTGTGTCTCAGTATCCAGAAACACTGGGATGAGCCCCAAGCAAGCCCATGCAACCCTCAGCACAGTGCTGTCAGAGGTGGGTTGTGCAACACATGGGTGGAAAAGGGCCAGGGCTTTTCGGTGTCTCACCAGTTGTACAGCATTAGCTAGCTGCTGGTTTATGGCAGTTGGAGCAGACCACTCCTGCTGACCAGTCTTGCAGCCCGCCGGGCATTTCAGGGCCATGACTGCATCCCCCCTCCCAGCCACAACCTCCCTTCTCCACCCTGAACCGGGAACAAGGCCCTTTGCCTTGCCAGTGGTTTTGCTG
Source organism: Gallinula chloropus (assembly GCF_964237585.1). Classification (NCBI taxonomy): domain Eukaryota; kingdom Metazoa; phylum Chordata; class Aves; order Gruiformes; family Rallidae; genus Gallinula; species Gallinula chloropus. Next base: position 119,650,120 of record NC_140085.1, read on the forward strand.
CGGCTGCTCCTCCCTTTGAACTTAATAACAGGTCAGATGTAAATCGCAGTTTAGACATAAAAATAGCTGGCACCTGCTTCAGTCACGCTGCCCAGGGGTGAGCTGGGGCCCTGCTGCCGCCTGTGCCAGCCCCGGCGCTGGCGTGAGCCAGAGCGGTCTGGTGAGGTTTTCTCTGCCTGTCACAGGTGGAGTAGGCCCGGCTCCGGGGAGGAGCGTGCACAGCCCCTTGGCAGGCTTGTTGGCTGGACTCCTGCAAGATTAATAAAACACCCATGCTATGTCACCCTTTGATCGCAGGTATTCTCTGTCTTCTCAGCCGTGTGCTTTTCTGTTGGACGTGGGTTTTTCCCTCTGCTTTTAACCTCTGACATAGCAATTTACTCTCTTGCTGTGATTGATCAAGACCAAGCTAGGACAATGTAAAGATAATTCCAGCCTTTTAGGAGTTACATTTGTTATGTTAAATTACAGTTAGCTCAAGCTTCATCTGGCTTCTGGAAATGTATTTATGTATATTTCTGATTAATTAAAAATGCTATTGAGATGGTACTAAAAATCTTTCCTTACGTAAACGAGGGGAAAAAAGACCTGTCCAGCGAACAGGTTTTCCTGAAGAAGATGAGAGGCCTTTTCTGCCTTAGCTGTTAGCTTGGTTGAAAATGTATTTAATTTTTTAAAATTGTTACTGTTAGCCACTGTTCCTTGGAAAGGAGCATGCATATCTGTAGTATGAGTATGCATTTCTATTATTCTTTTGAGATCATAAAGAGCTGATGCATCCAAAATTACCACCTTTGTTCACAGTAAAATGGTTTTACCCATATCAAAGAATATTTTTTTTTCCTTGGGATACAGGTATATTTGACTGTTCTTTCCTTGCTGGTGCTGCTGAGTGAGATATGATAGCAAATGTGTCTAGTTTCACTGCTGCCTAATCGGGTCTTATTTCAGCTATTGAGAATTTTAAAGCTTTCTATAAAAGGCTTTTACTTTCTTAATGCAGAATGCAAAGGGTTTTGGGCAGGGAATAAACTTCTAATTAGTTCAAGTGCTTTATAATAGACTTTATTTCTAAAATGTTACTGATGTTCATTTAAGTTCTTCAGTAGATTGCTATTCTAGATCCTTTTAATTTCACTCATATTTTCATTATGAATAGTGAATAAACAGAAATACATCTAATTAATGAAGTCTAACTGGGCAGAGTAAAAGAACTACTGAGGAGGAGGAGGATTGCTCAGCTACAAATAGCTGTGGCGCAGGTTTGTGCCCAGCACTAGGATGGGGCTGTCCCCTAGGCTTTACTGGTGCTAGCATTGGTGGCAGTGGGTGCCCTGCAAACAGCTGGGAAGCTTGAAGGACATCCAGTGTCAAGGGTGAGGCGGACAGCAGTGAGGCAGCTGAGGGACTGTGTAAGAATGTTTTAGGGTTTTTTGCTTGACTCATGGTCTTGGTGGCAGTCACTTGCTAAAAGGGGCTTTCATGTGGACACAGAAGGGGTGTGTGAGGAGGAACACTAGAAGATGATTTGAATCTGGCGTGCTGGGCACAAACGGGTTACTGGAGTTTTAATCCTGATGTGGCCAATGCTTCACCTACGAGTTTTTGTTTTGGAACCTCACAGATTTGAGGCCAGAAAAGGAAAGGTATTTCTGCCAAACTTGCTGCAGTTCTCAAATCCCACAAGGTTAATGCCTTCCTATTAACTTTAGCTGTGAATTCCTAAGAAAACTATGGATTTGGAGTACTGGGAAAGACCGCCTATAGAAGATGATCAGAGCATAAAAGTTAATGATCAATTGCTTCTCATTAGTTGGTAATTATGAAGAATTGTGCTTTGGGATTTGATTTTACTTTTTTCCTGATTGATGGCCAGTTGAAGACATACAGCCCTGAAATCTGTAAATCTGTTGCGCACCAGAGAAAACATCAAAGCAAAGGGAGAAAAGCTTGCACAGCCCCAGTTGGGCGACGGAGGCTTCCCCGGGAGTGCAGTGCCAGGACCCTCTGCCCCTGGGTTTGGGGCAGGGCACAAAACGAAGGTGCTCCGTAGTTAAAGGAATGTGCTGTTAGGAAGGTCAGCCAGAGGAAATCAGCAGGAGGTGTTTGCAACTCTTCTGGGTTTTTCTTAAGGCTTGAAAAGTGAAAGGAGGAGGAGGAGGGAAATCAGCAAATTAAGCTTATCCCTCACCCTGCAGATCATTCCTGCCTGTTTTACACGCTCGCTCTGCAGCAGGTCTGTCTGTCTAGTATTTAGATGACCCTTGTTTCTGTGAAGGTAGTTCCTTATGTAGTGCTGTGATAGGCAGAACTGTGTTCTGCTGTTGCCATAAACATTTTCTGTAACAGGCATACATTGAGCAAAAGAACATTCCACTGTTTAAAAGGAAAAAAACAATAATCACTGGAACCGCTCTGAACATGACAGCCTTATGTTATATATTGTGGTGGCAAAAAGTTATATTTACATTTAATAGCCATTAAGAAAACAATTTTAAGTACTTTTTCAGACCCTGCTTCTTCCCAGAAGCCAGTTTAGGCAATTCTTTTGTAAAGCATGGATGAGCTTGCATCAACTATCAAGATTTATTTACAATTTAAATTTCATTAATAAACCCAGGTAAAATCCGATCACTCCCAAACACAAAGAAATGCAGAAACCTTGCTAGCTTACTCAAACTCCCCTTGTACACTTACTCTTAAGCTGGTTTTTTTATGTAGGCTTTTAGTCAGGGCTAAGTCATGGCAAAACCTGGGAGGTAACTAGGCTCTGAGGCGCTGACCCCTCCCTGGCAGTGTTCAAGGGCAGGCTGGATGGGGCTTTGGGCAGCCTGGTCTGGTGGAGGGTGTCCCTGCCCATGGCAGGGGCTGGAACTAGATGGGCTTTGAGGTCCCTTCCAACACAAAACACTTTGTGATGATATGATAAATTGCAGATAAATTATTAGATTTCTTGGGAGTAAACCTGTCTGGACTGGACTATAACTGAGGTATGATTTCTCAGGGCAGGGCACAGTTGGTTCAAAGATGTTCTGCCCTAATTGTTTAGGGCAGCTATGGCTTTCCCAGCTTACATCATTTCATGTGGTCATGGTTTCCTTTCCTGCATGTCATATTTGAAGCTAGGGAGTGAGTGAGATGAAAGCTTGCCAGCTAAGTACTGTAGTGCTATACAGACATCTGAGTTACTTTGCAAAGGACCTCTCTGTTCCTGGTCTCAAGCATCACTAGCCTAAGAACATTTATAACCAAAAATAATTCAGCCTCTTCCAACTAGACCAGGATTATCTACCAAGTTTTGCTGCAGTGACCTCAGATACTGCTTGCTCTTCCAGGTGTTACCAGCTGCCGGCACTGCAGAAAGCACCTTGTGTAGGTGCTTCAGCCCCGGCAGTTCACAGCTGGAAAATCCTGTATGTTGCCTTCAAAAAAGTAATCAAAAGAGAGTCTTGGCAAGAACTTGCCTTCATCAGGGGTTTGGACTAGCACATTGAGTTATGAATTGGAGCAACAAGGGGCAGGCTATGAAGGTGTTCCAGCTATGAAGCAGCAATCCCTAGCAGAAGGCTGGGATGGACAAGAGGGGGCAGTAATGCCTTAGGCTGCCACAGCCAAGCCTGCTGGAGAATCTTTATCCATCAGATGTGTGGCTCCATGGAAGGCTGTGGACAAAGTTAGATGGAACTGGTCTTCTGCTAGTGTTTAAGGACTCTCTTGATATGTGAACAGATAACTTGTCAGAGTTATGAGGTCAAAGATAATATACATGCACTTCATTCTTGTTTTATCTGTTCTCTGCCTTACAAAGCAAAGCTCAAAGCCAAAGTATTTGGTTGCAAGTTGCAGTGGAAAAGTAAACGCTTTGTTTGCTGCAGAAGCCTAATTTCTGTCCTGAAAGGGGATAGAGACTGTTGTTGGTCCATCTGGGTCAGCAGTCTGGCTTATAAGGGATGTTTCACAAAAGGATTTACAGTCAGCACAGTGACTATTTGCTCTGTCATATCCTCATCATTTCCATGCCTTCAGTAATTCCAATTCCCCTCTTTTCAGTTTACTTAGGCCATCTCAAACAGCCGTGGCCAGAAGATTCACAGTTCAGTTAGGCATTATGGAGGGGCAAACCCACTTCTGATTGTTGTAAACCCTTCATAATTTTATTGACAGTCCCCTCATTTTTCTAAGTGTGAGTGAAGACTTTCTGAGAGGACTTTGAGTCGATTATTTCCAATTATCATTAGGGAAGTGTTTAGTTTTTAGGGGCTCTCTTTTTAAGAGATGATGGTTACAGTAGTAGAATGGTGGCAGGAAGTGAATTCCTGAAGCCATTCTGTTAATATCTGTATGATTCCATAAGGCATGGAGAGAGGTTTGCCATGAAACTAGCTTTACCATCTAGGGAGAAAGTTAACACGTGGTCAAAAACACGTTATCAAGATACTCTTCTCTTTTTTTTTTTTATCTTTTTTTTTTTCTTTTCCCTTCTGACTGCAGTTCTTCCATCAACATGGTGATGTTATCATATGTAAGGTGGTCTTTAGGGAATGGACTGAGCTGTGGGCCAAGCAAGTAATGAGAAGAATAAAAGATACTGATACTTCCTACAGTGAGGAAGTAGTTTAATGAATTATTTAAATACATTTTTAAAAGAGAGAAACAAAAAAGAGAAAAAGGAATTAAATGTTCCCGTTGTGAGATGATGCTGAAGATTGAGTTCTGTGTGTCCACTTTTGACTCTTAAATGTTGGAGCGCTGAGGGTATTTTCAAAGATGTGGTATCAGAGTAGCTAATGGAAAAATGGGTTCCGAGGTTATCATGTTGAATTCAATGTGAGGTACTATGTAGGAGAGGAACTGCTTAAGTGTTTAAGTGCAGGCACAGGCATTTATATTTTATTGGGGGACTTTTTTTTTTTTTAAATGGAAAAATATGCATGTATTTAAATGTGAGTTCTTTTCCTCAATGTACTGCCTAAATCTGCTTGCTCAATCTTGGAGACATCAGAGAAGCAATTTGATACAACTTGCAGTTCTCCCTGATCATAGTTTTATATATATATGTGTATATATATACACAAAAATATATATATATAACATAAATATTATATATAAATAGTAATGTGTAAATATATACACAGGGTTTTTTTCTTTTTTAATTTTGTTTTCTTTTTTCAAAGTGGAGAAGATGAGAATCCTAAATGGGAAAAGCTTCTCTCTTTCTTGCTCAAGTACCTCTTATGCAGGCACCAGTACAGTGAACAGTGTCAGACTGGAATGTGCTTTCAGATCCTGTTCTCTTGCATAGCGCTGCTGTGCTTCAACATGGCACCAGGAGTTATTCTCCCACTGGTTGCAGTTTTTCATTCTGGGAACTGTGGCCTCAGTTTTATCAGCTGTAGTAAAATGTCTGCATGAGAGGGGCTCTACACAGGCAATGAAAAGGCAAAGATCCGTTGGTAGGCCATGAAGGCAGTATTGAAGAGTTGCTTCAAGATCAAAGAATGTGCTCGTTCCATGGAGCAGCCCAGCTTGAGTGATGCAGTTTGCTGAACTGAGGCATGCTCTGTGGCGTTGGATCTCTTTTTCTTGTGGGGTATTGGGAGGTAGGATGAGGTACTGTTCATAACCTGCTGAGCTTTTTTGATGCACACTTTTTATTGCCATAGTTTTACATGAAGACTTTAATGTAAACAAAATGGCTAACATTATTATTTTAAATTAGGAGATACTTGTTTGCCTTTTAGCTATGCAGGAAATTTATGGTAACTGTTTTTCCCCTATAAATCAGCTCACCCAATAACTCACATGCCATATAGCACCCTCCTCCATCAGCCACGAGAACTAAACCAGCTGCTTTTTGTGATAGTTTTATAGACCCTTCAACAAATGTTTAGATGGGACAGCCACAACAGTGAAGATACAGAAAGTGGTCATGCAGCATGTCGGAATGTCCTTGTAACAAGGGCTGCCTCCAGCATGTAGGTTTATTTTCATCAAATGCTTCTCCCAGAACTTTGCTGTTCTGATAGGCTCCAGCCAAAACTTACTCCTGGCTAGTTGATAACATTTTTTTCTGGAATCAGCAGCTTTTTTTTGGCTCAAATGGTTTATTTCCCCTCCTAGTGGTTCTCTTTGCTGTCTTCCAGGGAGCAATTGCATCCCCTGTAAATCCTGCCCCCCCATCTCTCCTCTGTGGATGCCAGTATCTGTGGATGCTGCCAGAGCTAGAAATCTTCCTTCAGACTTCCACATTTCTAGTGTCTCTTTTTTGAACGTGGGCAGCCTCTCTTGTGTGGTATTCCAGAAGGGGTTTTAGCTGTTCCTCTTATGTACATCTCTGTCCTTCCTATCCCTGTTGGCAGTGTTTCTCTGGATACATCTCAGGATTGCATGTGTGTTTCACTGCTGCATCTCAGAGGTGAGTCAGCCGTTTTGTGCTAAGATGGGTTAGTGCATCCAGTCCCTTCTGTTCCAGGTACTGATCAGCCTCCAGTGTACAGCTGGGGCTTGTTTATTTTATAGATGTGATCATGCATTGCATGTTGGTGGCTTTCATCCCACTCTTACAGCTCCAGTCTGTGAGGCCATGGGGTCTGTTGTAGAACAACTCAATACACCTTCATGTTCAAATTGCTTCCCAACTTTGCCATCAGCTGCTGTAATTACCTCTTTTTGTATGCAAGCCATTAATAAGTTAAAAATGAAGCCAAAGTCTGACTGCTGGTTTTTGTTTGGTGTTTTTATTAGTAACTTCCAAGATGTCTGCAGCTTTTTTTCCCATGCTGTCTGTCACCCCTCTTACGGGCAGGATCCTTACAGCAGTCACAGCTCCCTTTACTAGTCTCCAACTCTGCATGATTAACATGATATCACATAGAAAAGTATTAAGTAATGCCTGTTGAAAATTCAGATAGCTGAAACTTGTAATTATTTAGACTAAACTTATGTCAAGCCTGTTGTGTCCTGATCTCTTTGTAGCTTTGTATTCTTATTCTTCTTAGTCAGTCTTTGCCAAAGTCTTACGTGCTGTTGTTGAGTTTTGTAGCCTTTCTTCTATGTGGCAAGTCAAATGGGATCATGAAAGTACTGGCACTAATGTCTTGAAATTTATCTAGGTCTTCTGTGTTTCTCTACTGGTTTGAATATAGTTGACCTTGAATTCAGAGCTGAGCAATTGTGTGTGTTGTGTGTGTTTGGACAGTTTTGAAGACAGAGAGTTTAAAAAAGTGATGCATGTTTTTATAGTGCATGCCTGGTCATCTGTTTTCCTTCTCTCTAATGGCAGCAGTTGAAGGTGATAGCCTTTGTTTCAAAAAACAGCAAATGTGTTTTGACATAAAGTTGGCCTTGGGCCACAAGCCAGCCCAGGTGGGACTGGCACCTAGTGATGCTATTAACTGTATACAGACCGAAATCTGACCTAGGTAGGTAGCAGCTAGCTGAATGGCCAACTGGCATTTCCTGGTATGGTTTGGTTTCAACAACATGTTGACACAAATTGGACTGAGGTAGGTTGGAATTGAGCAGGGCTCCTATGGTATGACATCCAGGACAAATATGTACAGTACGAACTGACTTGTCTGGTCTGTGTTTCTGTCCCTCTGGTAACACACTCACAGAAAGTCTTTGCTAAGTGTCCCAGCGATTCAGTACGGGTTGTGTCCCATGGCAGATACCTGCTGGGCATCCAAATAGATACATGGATTTTCCTGTAGACCTTACCTCCTGGTTAGAATAGGTTGTAAATGAAGTGCTTGGCGTGAGAAGGTCGTTCTCTGTTCTTACAGCTTTAAACTTTGCTAAAGGTAATGGTGGGTTAAAGAAGTGCTTTTGATACATCTGAGTTGTTGGTCAGATGTTTGAAGAGTTGGGTTTTTCCTTCAGTCTTGTATCTTGAAGGAAAAACAGGTTTTCAGTTTGGTAAATCCAGGTTTCTTTTGGGTGGGTTTTTTGGGTTTGGAAGTTTGGTTTGTCAATTTCTGCATGAAATTTTCATGGCGTGAGGCTTGTGAAATTAGATAACACGCTTTAAAAAAGCCACCTCTGGGTAAAGTACATCTCTAATTACTGAGACTAAATTATGTGGAAAGTGAGCTCGTGTCTGAAGTAAATCTTCAGTTCAGTAATCTAAAATTAAATAATGATTAACTTAATTGCTTCAGGATCATAAAAACCGCTCTTAATAAAATATAATGATTAAGTGTGTGTTTTGAGAGCGGATAATTGCTTGTGCTTCATTTTCAGTAACTTCTATCAAGACAAGGTTTGTAGGTAAAAGAAATACCTTTTGTTATGCTGATTAATAAAGCCAGGAAAAGTAGGCTAGTTCTCCAGTACTCCAGCCCTTTCTCTGTTCTGAATAGGAGCTGCAATTTCACTACTAAATATAAGTTGAGAAAGCTTGCTTTTAATTTCGTAGATAGGTGCCAGTTAGACCCTCCAAAAGCAACAGTGGTTGGTACCTGTGGAGCAGAGTGTAATATTAGTAAATGGGAAGAGGGATTAAGTGGGGTGTTTTGCTTCCCCCAAAGAAGAGAGAAAGATGGGTAATTTTAGTAAGAAGAGTTTGAGCTAAAGGCTTTTTGACCTGGGGTAGCAGCTGCACGCTGTTTGCATTGTGCTTTGCTTTTAAACAAAGTATTTTTACCTTCATTCACTGAAGAATGTCTTTTTTGCTTATAGGCAAATGAGAAAGCAAATCTCTTGAAACATAAACAGTGGTACTTCCCCGGAGGGAGGAGATGGGAATTCTCCTGTTGCTCTGAGTGTTGCCAGGTGCCAGAAGTGGTCCCCAGTGGTGGTGGTAAGAAAGAAATCTTCCCCCACATTTTCTGTATTTGCGTTTTGTCTGTAGCAATAAGATGCTTTTAGAAAAAAATGGGGGTGCAGAATCCTGTTCTTTTCATAGAGCTGTGTATGAATTGCTGGGAGAGGCGTCAGAAGTCTCCCACTCTGAGAATTTTAATTTAGGGACAAAGCCAGCGCTTCAGCTTGTTGCTTGCTGTAGTGTTCACTCCTGCTCTCTCATGTGTGCTCTATCTGTCGGTAATCACTGCAGCAAAGATTTCACCACAAATAAACCTCCAGAGAACTCTAGAAATACTTAACTATTGCTTCTGCCCTCCCTTAAATGTAGAAGGGGAACTCTGACCTTACTGTGCTTTGAAGACCTCTGCAGAGTTCTTAGAAATCTTTTGAATGCTGCCTTTGGGGTCATCTTAGGCTGCCTTTAATCCATACAACCTTGAATTTTTTTCCACTAACCAGATATGGAAATGTTAAGTTCCAGCAGCAAACTCCCATTCTTTTTGGCCTTTTTTGTAGTCTTTCCTACAAACAGTGATGGCAAAAGCGGAAAGCTGATGCGAACCCACTGACACAGCAACAGGACGGGGTTTTTCCAGGACGGCATCTTAAAACCTTGGAGTGATTAGTGTCAGATGGTGACATTTTAATGATGATCTCTGATACCCTGCCCCTTCATGTGCTATTAGTAGCTTTTTTATAGGGAAGTAATTTAGTACTGGTGATTTTTGCAAAGACGTGGGGTGTTGCTTTAGTATTCCGTAACCTTGTAAGGTCTGTTGTAGGACAGGTAGTCTCCCAGGAAAACTTTCATTGATTTGGGATGTTTCTCAAAGCTCTGATTCACAGGGCAGTACACAGTGGATCAGCCATGGTTTGTGTTCAGGGCATGTGTTCTGGGCCCATGGGAAGTTACATCCGTTTTGGTGACGCGTGTTTTCCTGCCGTAGAGGGAAGTTAAAGCATTCACCTTGGATCGTATTAGGTGGCCAAAGAACCGCTTTCTACAAGTCCCAAATATTCTTTGATCAAAATTTTACCCCCCAAAATGAGTTGTTGCAGCTGAATATGGTTAATGCTGACAATCTGCATCTCTGGTGAGTGGAGGGAGACTGCAGCAGGCTGATTCGTCAAAGTGGCCGTGTTACAGTGTCCTGGTGACCAGCTACTTTCAAAACCAGTTCTGCAAAGTGCTTTTGCCTGGGCTCACTGCTGTCGGTGTAAGAACAATGCCCCAGAAATACACAGAAGCCTGGTTTTATGCCTTTGCTGTTCTGTAGTGTAATTTTTAAGCTTACATGGCTGCAATTTTTGCTTTTCTCCTTTGCATGTAAGGCCTGAAAAAACCATTGACGTGAGTGTTCCTGAGAAGCTGAAGTATCCTTGGGGGGACGGGATTCTGTGAATTTTGCACAGCTCTTGAATTTTCAAGCTCTGCTTCTCTTTGGAGAAGAGAGAACATGGGCTTCTTGTACCCAGCCCTGCAGGCAGCCAAGCCTGGTGCCTGCGTCCCTTGTCTAGTGCGCGACTGGGTGTTTTATCTCAGCTCACTAGAACCCGTGAGGAGGAATAATCTGGAACTGAAACATTCAGAATGAAGTAGATGGCTGTGCTGGAAGCTGCATGGGTTGAATAATCCCATGAATAATTCCTTCAGCCTTCACCTTCTTGATTGCTCAGATAAATCCTGAGCAGGTCGATAGATATTAATATGGATTAGAGAAATTGTACTGAGAGCTTTTTGGTGTCCCAGTGGATGCTGCTTCTGCAGAAAAAAAAATCTCCATTTCATGATCTAAAGCACAACTGGTACCAACAGGCACACAGTCAAGGAGGTGAGGGACTGAATTATGGGGAGCTGTTTGCCATACCAGCTGTTCCCTCCTGTTGGGGTTTATGCATGGGCAGAGGCCATGTAGGTATCATCTGCTGCTACTGTCTTTACTGTGTGTCGTCAGGATAGGACTGCTCTTCCTCAGACTTGCCAGTGTTGCAATTAGTAAAAAAATTTGGAAAACTCAATTTTCATATAAGCTTAGTGGGGTGCTGCAGAGAAGATTAAAGCAAAACCAAAAAAACAAACAAACAAAAATTCTTTGCAAAGCACAGGTGGGCATAAAGATCCAGCAGGCTAGACCAAACAGCAGCTCACGAAAGCAGTTGTGGCAGTTACAATGTCAAGAGTTTTCTGTAGTTCAAGCAAGAAGTGTAAATTACATTGGAAAACCAGTTACATTCTGGACTCAACAGCCCTTACGGGTCCCATCCAACTCGGTATGTTCTATGATTCTATGAGAGAGGATCCCTGCTGTCAGTCTGGTGCAGTGTGGCTTTTAAGCTAAGAGCTAATATTGCACAACGTGCAGAAGTAATGTGGTCTCCTATCTGTTTTTAATAGATTGTGACACTGTGAGACACCATGAAAATGAGAAAGGGCTAGTCCTCCTTGGTAATCTAGAAGCACTCTAGAAGGTCTGGGTGTGTTAGGCGCATTACAGCGTGGAGTGCTGTTTGGCAAGGTGTAAAGTGTTGCTCTGAATTCTTTCAGGACAGGGTGAGTGTTGTTTTCACTTGCAGTACGTCTCTAGCTACTGAGCCCACCTACAAAGTGAGCACCAGAAGATAGGTCTCCTTGTTGTTTATTTGGAAGAACTTTTATTTTGTGAAGCACTCTCTCAAACTTTGAAAACACTCAGACTGTGCACCGCTAACCTTAGCTCCCCAGAAAAGTTAGGGAAGAGCAGCCTTGTGGGATGATGCTGGCTCTGTAGCACTGAGCAGCTTTGCCAGGGTGGTCACTGCTCTGGGCCGGCACAGGGACCGCTTCTAGCTGGGCTGGGTCAGCTGGTGGAAAAAAGGGACCAAGCACCTATAAACTTGGCCTCCTAGGGATGTTTAGTTTGAGAAATGAAAATAATCCAAACTAAAAGTGTTTTGTAGGAAGCTATAATGGCTTATACTCTTAATCTTTTGTAATTGTTGTGGAAAAAAATCGTCAGTGTTGCCATGGAAACCATTGTTTTCACACGTGTGAAGGCCACTCGCTCAGGACCTTTGACAGTGTTTTCCAGATCAGCGGAAAGTACAGACAGTAATACAAATGCTGTCATGGTGTGTGTTTCAGGACGATGTAATTGTGCCAGCAAGGCCAGTTTTGTCCGAAGGGTTCATTTGCCAAATCTATGTGCCTGTGCCTCCCTTCTAAGAGAGACGCCCTGTTTGCTGTGGTTGTGGTGTTTGAGTGTAATAGGCCGAGTAGCCTGATGCAGGAGAGAGGCTGGGCCTGAGACCCAGGCCTTGGAGGTTGCACAACCGAATACACTTGTGACTGAAAACAGCTGGCAAACAAAGGCTGCCCCTCTGAGGGCAGAACAAGCCTCACTCGTGGCAGGATGGAAGGAGAACAGTGGGAAGGAAGCTCGGCACAGTGTGAGATGGTGCAGCTCCCGGGCTGTTGTTGCAACCACTGGCGACGTACTGTGGTTAAGGGGGCCACGGGCTTGGGCTGCTCACCTGCACTGCAGGGCCTGGCTGTGGCTGCTGGTTTTGTAGGTCCCTTCTGGGTGGCTGTCAGGGCAAGTACTCCTTGCCCTGGCTTTGTGAGCTCCTGCCTTGCTCAGTAAGAAATCATCTGGCTATTTTAGATCTGTGTCAGAAGGTGGGAGCAGGAGCCCTAAACATCTCCTTGTGAGGTTCTTTTTCCCATACAGAAGGCATCGCAGTGCCACTTGTTATGCCACGTGTGCCCCAGAAGGAAAATATCTTCACTGTTTATGACTGTGGGCCAGGCTAGTGCTGAGATATGTAGTAACATAAACTTAGAGCCCGGTTGAAGGTGCTGCTGTGTTAAGGCTGTTTGTTCCTCTGTGCCTACCAGTACCAATCTCTCAGCTGTACTCAGTTAACTGTTCCTTAAGCGAGTCTACCAAAATAACCTATTTCCTAAAAAAAAAAAAAATCTAAATAAAAAAATTTAAAAATAAATAATACCATCTAGCTCAAGATATATCTTGTTGGTACAGACCTGGGATGAGCAGTAACTATAAAAGCAGTTATGTGAGTGAACCTAGGGACATGTGTTAAGCACGAGTGAGCCTCTAGTGGTGCTTTGGAGTGGGGACTTGGGAGCAGCTGGTCAAAGTGGGCATGGGATAAGCTCCCAATAGCCTGGAAGTAATGAACCTGGTTACAGGTGAAATTTCAACTGTTACAGGTATTTCCAAGATCTAGCTTCTTATAGTAAAGGTAAAAGGAATTAAACCAGAATAAATCAAAAGAAGTAATCACAGAATCACAAGGTTGGAAAAGACCTTTGAAGATCATCAAGTCCAACCATTCCCATCCTAAGCTAAACCATATCCCTAAGTACCTCATCTACCCTTCTTTTGAACACATCCAGGGAAGATGAATCAACCCTCTCCCTGGGCAGCCTGTTCCAGGCCCTGACAACTCTTTCAGTAAAAAACTGTTTTCTAATGTCCAATCTAAACCTGCCCTGGCACAGCTTCATGCCATTTCCCCTTGTCCTATCTCCTGTCACCTGACTGAAGAGACCATCGCCCACCTCTCTACAACCTCCCTTCAGGTAGTTGAAGGTGGTGATAAGGTCTCCCCTCAGCCTCCTCTTCTCCAGGCTAAACAGCCCCAGCTCCCTCAGCCGATCCTCATAGGATTTGCCGTCCAGCCCCTTCCCCAGCCTGGTTGCCCTTCTCTGCACTTGCTCAATATCCTATTTATGGTGAGGAGCCCGGAACTCCACACAGTACTTGAGGTGTGGCCTCCCCAATGCCGAGTACAGGGGCACAGTTACTTCCCTAGACCTACTGGCCACACTGGTTTTGATACAAGCCAAGATGTCATTGGCCTTCTTGGCCACCTGGGCACACTGCTGACTCATATTCAGCCTGCAGTCAACCCCCAGGTCCTTCTCTGCCTGACAGCTCTCCAGCCAGTCTCCCCCAAGCCTGTAGCGCTGCATGGGGTTGTTATGTCCCATGTGCAGCACTCTACACTTGGCCATGTTAAACTTCATCCCATTGGTCTCAGCCCATCGGGTTCAGTCTGTTCAGATCTCTCTGAAGAGCATCCCTACCCTCAGGCAGATCAACACTTCCTCCCAGCTTAGTGTCATCTTCAGACTTACTGAGGGAGCATTTAATCCCTTCATCGAGGTCATTGATAAAGATGTTGAACAAGACTGGATCCAGGACTGAGCCCTGGGGGACACCACTTGTGACCAGCCTCCAGCTGGATTTGGTTCCATTCACTACCACCCTTCTTTCTTCAGAAGAAGTTGGACTTGGGAGGACTTGTGGATGAGAAGCTGGACATGAGCCACCAATGTGCATCTGCAGCCCATGCGGCCAACCACATCCAGGGCTGCATCAAAAGAAGTGTGGCCAGCAGATTGAAAGGTGATTCTGCCCCTGTACTCTGCTCCGATGAGACCTCACCTGCAGTACTGTGTCCAGCTTTTGAGCCCTCAACATAAGAGGGACGTGTGTCCAGAGGAGGGCCACAAAAATGACCAAAGGACTGGAGCACCTCTTCTGTGAAGACAGGCTGAGGGAATTGGGCTTGTTCAGCTTACAGAGGAGAAGGCTCCGGGGGGACCTTATAGCGGCCTACCAATACCTGAAAGGTGCCTGTAAGAAAGCTGGCAAGGAACTGTTCACGGGGGCACGTAGCAATAGAACAAGGGATAATGGTTTTATACTAGAAAAGGGGAGATTTAGGTTGGATATTAGGAAAAAAATTCTTGCAATATGAAGGTGGTAGATCACTGGAACAGGTTGCCCAGAGACATAGTGGAGGCCCCACCCCTGGAGATATTCAAGGTCAGGCTTGATGGGGCTCTGAGCGACCTGATCTAGTGAAGATGTCCCTGCTTACTGCACGGGGGGGGTGGGACTAGGTAATATCTAGAGATCCCTTCCAACCCTACATAACCTATGAGTCTATGATGCATGTTTAATGGGCTTGAAAGTTAACAGTGCAGACTACAGACCCAAGAAACAATTATATATTGCAGAGTAAATAGCAGGAAGGTTCTTCTTATAGGTTTTGATTGGAGAGATACTGATTCTCTCAGATTAGTTCTGGTAATTAAACCAGCCTGCTTGTTTGTTTATTTTCAATGAAACTATCCTGGTTTGCTAGACTCAGTGTCTATAAGTGGGTTCTATATTAACACATTGCACTGAACTGCAGGCAGTTTTTAATACCCTTGAATATCTGGGGTTTTGACATATAATTGCAGACGAGCTAAGGGTTATTCTGGCAGATAAAAATGAACTGTAAGAGCAGAAATGCTGCGTCTCAAAGCATTACTTTGCTTGACTGAGGAGCTTTTGAAGAGCAGTGCCAAGCTAGCAGTGGTGACGGCTAAAAATTGAGTATGGCACACAGGCTCTTTTGAATATGAGGCTTTGGTACAGTAAACACCTCTGTGTAGTAATTAGCTTCTACTTATTCAAATGATGGGGAGCAGTTTTTGACTTGACGGTTGAATTGGTCTGAATTGCTGCAAGCTCCAAGAGAAGCAGGTGCCCCCTTTATTACATTTTGTATTTCTTCAGTGCTTTATAACTTGGCCAGGTAACAGAAAACAACCTCAGCTCCAGTGATCTTGTATACCTCTGACAGAGATGGGGAAGTTTCCCCAGAGGCAGCTGCCCACCTGGCTCAGGTCAGAGCACAGAAATCTCCATAGGCAGGTGAATACCAGTATTGCGGCATCTGTAGGACTCAGAATACTCAGAACATCAGAACTACTTTAATATCTTTTTCTACATGCAGTCAGAGTTAGTTTACATGGGATGATAATAACAAGAGTGGAGAGACCATTAGTGAAAACTCTGCTTTTGCTATCAGTTTTGGAGCAGCCCTCGTGTGAAGTAACTGAATTTTGCTGGTGCAAGGCAGGCATGCATTTCTAGTGCTAGGCTAGTCATTTCAAGGATCCCTGCAACCTTCAGTAAAAAGAGATTTAGGTCACCTCCCTCTCAAACATTGCACTAAGAGGCTACTGTTCAGAAGCTAAACAAGCTTGGAGGTTGGGTTTTTTTCTTGTTTGGAATGGAGGTTTTTTCCTCATTTACACTGAAAAGATTGTGTGGTGTGTGGCTGCTTCCAGTATTCAGGAGAGAAGGGACCTGTGTGATCTCGTCTGAAAGTACAGAACAAAACACTTTGTCTGACCTATTTGTTTTTGCTATCAGTTTGCTTGATAGTCTGCCCTGTCTTTTTGGAAAGATAACCTGCTTTTGTGTACATGCAAAGAGAGATGTGACCACAAAGATAATTATGAATTCAGACTGATAACAGCCTGGTGAAATATTTGTCAGTGAAATCATCCAAAAGAATTACAGCCGTTGTGTTTGGGTAGGAACATGCTGCTGATGGCAGCCAAGGTGACAGGAAAGAGAATAGAAGTTGGATCCCTGTGCAGGGAGGAAGGGGGGTGATGGGGGCCCCTGCCCTGCTGTACAGCTTTACCTTTCTTGCTTTCTTACCCACTGGGTTATGAGTAGCAGACTATACACAGCACTGTATGAAGCAGCGTTGCACTGAGCAGCATCTTCCTCCTCAGGATCGAGCTCCCTGGTCAGTTCAGATCACGTGAACCAACTCAGGAGCTGTTGTTTTGCTAAGCCATGTTTTTCACATATTATTCCTTCCTGACTGCAAAACAATGGGGTTTTATCCTAAGCTGCTTTGGTGACAGTCACCCACCCAGAAAAACACCCACTGCTTCTGGTTTTAGTGTTTCTGCTTCTCTCCCCAGCCTCTGCCCCACGGTGGAGGTCTTCCAAACCTAGGTCTTTCAGAATGGTGGCTTTTGTCTTTCAGTCTTTCTTCATCCTGGGTCAAACCCTGGAAAATTTTCTGGTTGAAACATAGAAATCCTGTAAAGAAATTTCTAGAGGAGTTATCCTTGTCCACATGACAAATGTCAGTCTGGTGACAGTAGGTGCTGTTTGGTCTTTGTCACTTGTCACAGATCCACCAAGAAGGCTGGGGATCACAAAGTTACAAATGAACAGCATATATTCTGCTTTGCAGCTCTCTTTTAGGTCAGCCTTTCTCCATGGCTAGTAAGACATGAGCAGTTAGCAGTTTGGAGGTACGTTTGTGAGGTGAAATAACACAAATGTTCCTCTGGGGTACTTCTGGCCTTAGTGCAGAAGACTACTGGCAGGAGAAGACTTTCCCCTTTTCTCTTCTTGGTCTTGCAGCAGGGATTCTCACAGTGTGCGGCCTTCATCCGGGGCCTTCACTTCACTGTGGTATTTACTTAGTGATCATCATCATAATTGTGTTTATTTAAACTTTTTATCCTGGCAGCTGAGATGATGTTAGCAGATGCTGCTGGGGCAGAAGCGTGAAACATAAGCGAGCAAGGCCAGTGTGCTGAGCCCCGTGTCTCCTCGCCTGCTCTCAGGGCCAGGTAGGAGGGAGGTGGTGGCTTTGGTTCCAGGCCGCCCCGGGAGACTGCCTGCTGCTGCCAGTTCACTCGCACAGGTGACCACATGTTAATGTGGTCGCGATCGTAGAGTAAGTCATACGTCTCCCCTTTCGCAGAAGGGAGTGCTTTATACCTAACACTGAAAGCAGCTCAGCAGTCCTCAAAAGACAAGGCTTTCAGCGTCTTCCCAATTAGTGTGCAGTACTTCAGAGAGAAGCTTTGAACTCGGGTAGGGGCTCGTAGGCATGCGTGCGGTGCTTGCTGAGACTTCATTTAGCAGCAGTCAGAAGCTGCTTCTGGTTCAGCCACAGCACATTTGCATGTTGGCAGGTATCTCCTGGTTGGCTCTCTTTGTTTCTTATGTTTAAGGGTTGGGGTTTTTTGCATAATTTTCCATTCAGAAAGCAAAGTATATAATGTTTCTTATAACATTTATCTCAGACGATTGTGGATGAGGACTTTTTTGTTTATCCTTTATTTTTCATCCCTGTTTTAGCAGGTAAGGAAACTGTGCCACTTACACTCCTGAAATTTCTTTTGTAGTTTATTTTTATCTGAATTCAAAGGATGAATTCCCACCTGCCTTGAAAAGTCAACCACTTGGAGTGAAGGAGAGCATTTTGTGTAGTCTTGGAAATGAGTAGACACTACTGAGGTTTTTGTTAATCATCAGAGACTAAGATTGGCAACATTATAAAATTACATAACATTGATCTATTTTATACAATACAAGAGGACTATTACTCAAATCATTTTGTACTAATAGGGCTTCTGTTAGATAACTCCTTTTCTATTTGTTATGTAAGGGCTGGTATTATAGAATCACGGTTTGAATACTAGCACTATAATTTTAAAATTGCTTTTATAATAGAAATACCAAGTAAGCCTTGCTCCAAATATAGGCAATTATTGCAATATCCTAATTAATTTTTTTTTCCCAAATGAGGCCCCTTAGTAATTGCCTCTTTGGTTTTGGTTTTTATTTACAAAATCCTGAGGCTGCCCTGTGCCCATTCATACTCCATTATATATGCATTTTCTGTAATGAATATTGTGCACCGGAAAATTATTGATCATCATTCCTGGAAACTGGCGGCAGAGCTTCACCTATGAGAACATTGCAAGTGCCAGTTTACAGACTGCATGTCTGGAACCCTCCTGTCATCTTTGAACTACGTGCGTGTTTGTGTCTCAGGTTTTGGGGTTTATTTTGATATAATTTGATATCATTTTATTTCTGTAATTTGAGAGCGGGAACAGTGTGAGAAGTCTCAAAATGAGGGTGAGGAACAAAACCAGTAAAAATTCCTTCAGAGCCCACAGAAACTGATTATTCCCAAACAAGGAATTTAGTTGCAAGCTATCTCCTTCGCTGACCAAGATGTAGATAGCAGTAAGCCTTTTATCTGTGTAGTCACTGAGAAATGTGGTTGAGCAATAGGTGAGGTTTGAAATGGTTTTACAATAGATCTGGACTTTGGACAGACTGTAAGAGGGCAGGAGGACTAATTGACTTGGTGCATAGAGAGCACCCGAAATTTTCCTTTAATTCATGACTGCTGTGATGCTTCTGTCCTGACTGAGAAGTTGGTTTCCACTGGGCCCTATTCACTACACTTTCTGGAGTATGTCGTATTTATTTTGTGTGTGCTTTTAAACTCTGGAGGAGCTTCTTATTATTTTTCTACCCAACTCTGCTGAACGTCATATCAGATAAAATCTCTGTGAGTCCAATTATAGGGCAGCCGAGGGTTTAAGAGGAGCTAACAGCATGCTGTAGGTTTCTGTAGTGCTGCTGCTAAAGTTTGGACACAAAATGGGAACATGGGGTGGGGGGGTTGGATTTTGTTTCTTCTTGTTTCTCTCTGAATGCTTAGCAGGTGAGGATCAGTTACAAGGGTGAAAACTGTAACGGTGCAAAGGGATGTGTTGGTGTAATGGTAGGTGAAAGGGAATCTCGCTTGTCGGTTTTATCTGTTGCACCCCTGTGTGGCCTCAAGTCTCTTTATCTGGCCTGTCCAGTTTATGGTGCAGAAGAGCCAGACAGGTCCCTGAGCCTGAATCACATCAGTTGCACCCTCTTTCTGCTGGCTGCGTAGGCTTTAACCACTGCCGCCTTACTGCTTTCCTCTCCAGGCTCCTGTATCTCCTCTTTGTTACCCAAGATGCTGGACTGTGTCTCAGCCTTCCCTAAATCCCTAAATTTGGAGCAAAGAGAAGGAAAATACTATCATCTTTAGTCGGGTAGGGCTCTTCTCCAACACCCACACAGGAAGCATAAGGGCAGTGGAGGCCCAAGTCCCTCTCTGAGCAAAGCACACGGGAGCTTTGCTCAGAGAGGGACTCTCCAGCCCTGGCTGGCTGCTGATTCACGTTCTTTAGTCTGTGCGGTGTAGAGATGTCCCTCTGTCGCTCCGCTAATGTGAGCGGTCCTCCTGCTGCGCAAGGACTGCGCTCTGTGTGCTGACCAAACCCTTTCTCTGCCATGATGCTCTCTCAAACCTTCTGTTTGCTCTTCATGGGGAAGCGACAGGCTTTGGTGGGGTAGGAGGTTTCTTTGTGATAAAATCTGGATTTTGTTAAAATCCTTAGTTGGGTCTTAAAAAAGCATCAGTCGGCAGTGCTGAACATCCGTACCTCGCCATGTGAGCAAATCCAGTTGATTGTAGCCTGGTAATTTGCTGTAAGAAGCTTACTGGATTAGGGCAAAAGCTTGGTTTGTCAGCAACACCACCTGACAGTAGTATTTATTGAGAAGTATTACCTATTTTAAATATTAGTCAACTTATGCCCCTATCACACCTTCATTCTTGAAGTAAGAGGGGCTTTTCTTCCTGCAGCTTACGGAGCCACGTAATGGAGAGGACACCCAGGTGTCTCTTTCCTGCTGCTGAGCAGGCAGGTTTAGTAGCTGCAGCGCTTCCAGATTTACCTCGATGTGCTTTTGTCATCATAATCCCTCCTCCATGTCAAGACTGATTTGCTTTCCTAGCAGAGACTCGCACCGTCCACTTTTTGCTGTTCCGTTTCTCGCCCTTGTTTTGGTTTAACTGATCAATAACCCGTTGGGAAGATGTTGGTGAACCAGTCGGGTATATGTCTGCTAGCTGGAATCTGTGCTACGCTCATTGCCCTGGCTTTAGCCTATTACTTGTATTGGTAAGTATTGCGCTGCGGCTGTGGCTTGTCCTTTACAGTGTTTCTTGGGGTGGGCTGGGGGGTGATGGTCCTTTGGAAGTGCTCTTGGAGGCTGATGTGCCAAGTAGGGTGTAGCCAGGGGCAGATACCTTCCTATCAATCATGCCAGTACCCTCTTAACTGTTGTGGGACTTGAGTTGTTTGGGTTTTTATGTTCAGTGGAGAGCATAGTAACTAAGGATGCTGCAGCATGCGTTGGGTAAGATGGCGATTGTGGCTTTCTAGTTTGTTGTGAAAGCATTTTTAAACTTCTGTCTCTCTTACTTCGTACATTAGTTTAGCGTTTCCATGGCTGTCTCTCTTGGCATACAACTTGGAAATTAGGCTATGACAGGCTCACAACGCATTGGGGTGTTTGTGGGACCTGTCTCTTCAGCCAGTGTTTCAGGCAGGTGCAAATTAAGGACTGCTGTCGTTTTTCCTTCCATCAGGAGCTCATTCAGCAGGTTACTTCCCCTTGGGGGGTGTGAGCTGGGGACCAGGAGGATGGTGGCATGGAGCGGTGGGGTAGGATTTTTGCTGTGCTGGAGCAGCACATGGTGATGGACCTGTGTGGGTTTGGGAGAGGCAGGAGCAGTGCAGGACTGCCCTAGATTTCTAGGCTGGATTCATTTCTACGTGTCTCTACATATGTCCAAGACTTCCAGCCAAAAGAAATCTTGGAACTTCTTAGTGCTGGAGCAGATAGCAACTTTCAGAAACCCGAGTGCAATCTGTTGACTAGGTTTAGTGGAAAAATTGCATGTCGTTTCAACTGTAAAAGGAAAAGCCTGCTGGAGTTGTAATTAATATGGGTGCAATTGGAAGACTTTCCACGGGGTGTGATGTTGCTGAGAACAAGTCTCCAGCGTAATGTGTGGGTTCTTTTGTTTGTTTGTTTTACAAGGCGATGAAGAGACAAACAAATGAAAATCTGTGGGGTGATCCTACTGGCTTTGTTTTTGCCAAGTGCTTCCTCCAGGCAGTTATGCTTCCGCGATACACAAGCCTGCAATCCTCTGTGTGTGTTTGCACACACGTCCAATATTAATGAGTCTGTCTGCGCTTAAAGCTTGACTGTGACTCTCTGCAGATGTGTATGCTTTCAGCTATACAGTGTGGCAGGGCAAATTAGAAAGGCTGGTGATCACACCCATTTTAGTCTTTAAAATGTTCAAGAAAAGAGGACATATGTAAGTGGCTTTACAGTTTTAATGTTAATAACCAGGAAATGTAGAGCTTAAGGATGTTAACAGCTGTCTTGCTAAGTGGTGGCTTGTTGTTTGGGTTTTTTTTTTACCAGAGAAGGTACATGTGGTAGGTATCTACACAAACACAGTAGTTCATTAATTCTGCATGCCTTGACTCAGTATTGGGGTGTAGTATGTGCATCTGATATCAGTTATACTTTTGTATTGATACAAATATAAAATTCTGTCTGTTATGCATTGGTGTAGCCTGCACATGTCTCTCTTGTGATTCCTTTTTTTTTGACCCCTATTTTGTCCACTGTTTAAAATTCTTGACTTGAATCCAGGTCAGATCTAGTTTGCAGGAGAGATTACAATTCTGCACACAGCAGGAATTAACTGGTATTAGGTCAGATCCTCTTCTTCAACAATCTCAAGGTTCAGGAGAAAATTAATGACATCATCTATTTGTGAAAGGAAAGCTCATTCAAACCTCTCTGATTAGATATGGATGAGTCCTAACACGAGTAACTCTGCTTTTTTGGCTCTGTTGGTTTGTGTGTTTTTAACTCTCTAATTTGCTGATGCTTGAGGAAAGCTGACTTTGATAAATATTTTAGTTTCTTTTTTTAACATAAGTCTGATCCATAGGAAGTAACTAGAAAGGTTAATTTACTTGTTTTCCTTTTTGAAAAGTTTCTTGTTTGGTTTTTTAATGTGTTAGTTTGGCTGCTGCAATTCCCTTAGAATATCTTCAGACAGAGCTGGAGTGATTAAGATCAGAGATCATCAGTTCAGCAGCAAATCAACTTTGCATATTGAGAGATTAACCCGGTTTTTCTGTAATTCCATCTGTGGTCTTTTGCTTCTCCTGGATTGGAGCACCCTTATTAGCTTGCTGGACAGGATGTATTTTGGTCACCTTCTGGGCTAAATTTAGTTTGTGCTCGCCAAGAAATTTGTCTAAGGAAGCAAAGGGTCTTTGTTCCTCTGGGATTTATGTGGCACCCTCAGGCCTGGGTTTGGCTCCCTTGCTGCGTGTCTGATGTAAGAACGCCACTGACCTCAGAAACAACCTGGGAAATCCAGCAGGCCCCCTCCCCTAAAGAAAAAAAAACAAACCCAACATAGCTTAGATACATAAAAGTTGGTGCTTAGGCTGCAATGAACAGTGTGCAAGGGACCACCAGGGTAACAGCCTCCTTAAGTTGCAGGCAGCTGCACAGGCAATAGTCCAGAGGGCTCACAAGTGTCAGCCCACTTACATCTCCACACATCCGCTCGTTCTGCTGTCAGGTATGAAAACCTTGCAAGATACACGTTGGAAATACAGTCTATACACAGGCTCTGTAACCATTGGTGCAAAGCTAATATCCACAGAAGTTCTAAGAGCACGAGATGTCATATCTTCTTCTTTGGTCAGTTGTTACTGCCACAGGGAGTTTGTTGGGTTGAAGTTTCCCTGCAACATGAGACCCTGAAAGAATGGTCCTTTTTCGCCAATCAACAAATCACTTCATGTGTAAATAATGGATTTAGCATTCTGTGCATGCTTTTCCTCACTTAATGTATAGGATAAGTTCATAAGAATCCTCTGCTCTAACTTTTTGTGGTTTTTAATTGACCCACTCCAAGCTACATGCCTTTTCCTTTCTTTTTTCCCTGTTGCCAAATCTGTCATCAAAGTTATGTTTTCAGCTTCTGGCCACCAAAGGAGACCAAAATACTAACATGGATTTAGTTTGATTAATTGGTGTACTACTTATAACAACTTCAGGTAATTTAACTCAATGATTTTACCACGTTCCTAGCCTTGCCTTGCAGCTGAGCAATGTGTCAAAACACCTGAACTTCCCATGAGTGTTCTGGTTTCATTAATGCACTTCTCAAAGACAGGGCAGAATATTTCCGATGACAGAGTTTTGGCTACTTTAATTTGTATTGCAATAGTTTTTAGTGGTTTTTGAGAGAGGGGAGGCATATGCTACCCTTACAGGCATATTCATATAGATTTAATGAGCCATATAATTTCACTACCTATTCATTTTATTTGCTTATTGACTGTAACTGTCTTTGCTGTTCTCAGTTTCAGGTGTCTATCTTCATTTTCCACTTGGACTTTGTTGTATTTTTAGAGTAAAATGTGTTATTTTAGGCAGAATAACCTGGAAGTTTTTATCAGCTGCCGGAGTGATTTGCACACTGTGGGAGCAGGTAGTTTCCCTGTGGATGGGGAGGCCAGTGCTGCTGATCTCTGGAGATGGTTAAATGGTCTGGGAACTACTGCAGTTTAAGCACTGAACTGGTCAAAAATGAACTTTAAGCTTTGCTCCTGTCAAATTAGTGGGTTTGTGTTTTTCTTCAGAGACGAGCACAGGAAAAGCAGCTGCCTGTTGAAATCCTTCTGTTTTAAAAGAAGGATTGACATCTGAGGGAGATAAATAGGCAAAAATAAGCAGCCAGGTCATGCGTTAGGGTTCCTGCACCTGACATTCCCTGTCAGGCCTGTGGAGTGCAAGTGTCTGCGCCGCCATTAATGGAGGCTGAGGAAGAACAGGCCCGAGCCTGGTAGAGAAGCTCAGTTTCCTGAGTGCAGCTGTACAGATTATAACTCAACATGCAAAGTGAGACATGATACATTTCTATGTAGTGTCTATTAGCTGTGGATAATGTGCCTGCAATCTATGGAATGCTGTGCTTGAAATATCACCACATTTGTGTCAAAGCCACTCTACGTTCTGCTGCTTTATTTAGGCAGCTTAAACTGACGCACTGAGAAGATGGGTGTCCTACATTGACTGGTAGTTGTCTATGAGATAAGTGCCTAGAGATTAAAACAGCCAGTGTCTTTCTAACACACCTGTAGCATCAAGCCATGCGGTTTTAAGAGCATGTTCAAATAAATCAGGAGTTTGCAGAGAGCTTGAAGCTATGACCAGTGATCTTAGTGTAGATTTTGGGGGGTTGTTTCTGTGCTGTGGCTGCTGTTTGTAAAGCTGCAAGTATGGAAGTCTTGAATATCTAAAAACTCATTTCCCACAGAATTTCATGCCCACGTGCATAAACCATAAGTTTATCCAGGCTAATGTAGTGCTGCTGTATATTTAAATTTGATGAGGTTGAGCTTGGCAGATATTCAGCCTGCTTCACTATGGAAATAAAACTTAGTGTTGTGCTATTCAAATACATTTATCTCTGTCCCTTTCCTCAGTGACATGTTTTGAGACCATTGAGGGGTTTCCAGCCATGCTTGGCTGGCAGGTGGCAGCAAGGGTGTCTCCAAAATAACTGGAATCCAAGTCTCATGGAGGTAGCTGGGGAGAGGAGGCTGCTAAAAACCTTAGGGAAATGTTATGACATAAAGCTGGGTATTCACTGATATCCAGGTCTCTACACAAATGTGAGCTTGTAAAAGCATCAGTCTGCCCTACAATACAAGTTTGTAGGGAACTAGGCTTTTGGAAGTACATGCTAAATTCCTTTGTTTGGCAGGCTGTTTCCTAACGATGAGTAGCTGGTTACTTAAACTCTTCTCTAAAACCAGATTAATCATTGCATATTAACAAAATTGAGATTCCTATCTATTGGTCAGGGTTGGAGTTTAGGAAAACCATGAGATGTTGAAGGCTGGAGGAAAGCCTGGAAGAGCAGATGTCAACGCTCCACAGTCTGTTTGGGGTTTTTTTGTGTTTAACACCTGAATAAGAGTCAAGTTGACCTCAGGGATTTGGCAGATGATGCCCATTGCAGTGGTTCCTCTGCCACAGACCTCTAGTCTGGAGATGGAGGCACTGTTCCTATTTCACTGAGGATGTGCAACAGTGCAGCTCCCCAGACACTTGCTGCTTAGTGGCTGATTTTTGGATGCCCTTTGCAAACACATGATGTCATATTGTGATACAAAAGCGATGACTTAACACTCTGAAATGTGGAAATACAGTGAGAGAGATGCATCGTTTTAATGCTAGCGAAGAGATTAAGAGTGGCAAAACAAACGCTCTAAGTAGTACTTAAACTTGGATCTGTCTTAAGCAGGATGAGCTTGCTTTAAAACAAATCTTAGATTTGCAGAGCCCGTAGAGGAAGAACTGTGGCTGTGTTACCTGATAGGCACATCTATACTGCAGCCGTGATGTGGTTCAATTTCAAGGAGGGGTGAAATGCTTGTAAGAGTAGCCATGGCAACAGAAGCTCACTGCAGGCTGCAAAAACCACCTGGGAAGTCGAGTGAAAACTCAGGCAGTTTGGACTTAATTATTAGTGCTCAAAGTGCATTGCCTGCCTTCCTGTAGAGCTCACTTGGTGACATTTCAGATGGAAAGAGGTCTCCAAATGGTTTCCCATGGTCAAATGTGAGGTCTCAGCATCCCCTTTTTCTATTGAGATTGTAACTGAGGACTTGTAATTTTACAAGCATTGATTATAAAAATAATTTTTAAAATACAGAAGAATATAGTTGGGTGGGGCCTCTGGAACATGCTGTTTGAGTTTGAGGTGGCTTGCAGTGGGACTTATTTCACAGATAGATTGGGTTGCGCAGGGCTTTGTCCAGATGGGGTTTGAAAATGTCCATGGATGCAGCTTCATTGGCCTCTCTGGGTAACTTGTTCCAGTGCTGAACCACTGTATGTATGCTGTTAATGCAGCTAGTATTAATGCAAACTGATGTCTTCTTTTAATGACTGGAAAAAAAGAAAGGATACCTTGATGAGGAGTAAGCTTTGCTGTTAATTGCTTTCAGACTGAGTTCTGGGAATATGAAGGTCTGTTGTGTGTGAGAAATTTTTTACCTTCCCAATGTTTGTGTTTGAACTTTTTTAGTTAGACCCTTGTGAGCTGTCAGTGGTGGGACCGTGTGCCATGGCAGGACTTGGGCCCCTAGTACAGAGAGTATGTTAGCAGTGGCTGCCCTGTATGTGCCCAGCGTGCTGATTCCAGGCTGGATCCAGTCCTGTCTCCTCTCCCTTTGCACTTGGCTGTGTTTGGGCAGTGCAGTCAGACAGATGGTGAACGGGCCAGAGGAGCTGTGTCGGTGGTCGGGCTATGTGATGTGACAACCCAGGATGGCTTCATACCAAGGCCAAGAATTCTATACAAAATTTTGGCAACTGAGATGCATTGGTTCACCCCCAAAGGTGAATGATAGGTCACTTTTCCTGGAGGCCGCTTCTTGAGACAGGCCAGTTCACTATGCAAAGCAAACATCTGAAGTTTAATGGCCTTGAAACCAATGTAAATCTGGAAGCAGCTTGTAGATTTTCTTTGTTGATGGTCTTTTTGCCTGGAAAAGAGAGACTCAAACCATTTTCAGGTGTCCATGGTTTAGCCTTGTCTATGTGAAGAGCTGATCTCATTCTCTGTTAGGAGTCTGCCAGAGAAAAAGACACTATCAGCAGCTGGGTCACTCTCCTCCTCCCACTTGTCCTGTAGTCTGAAATACATGTATGTTCATGGTAGTTATACAAAGGTCCCTGACACAAATGTATTCTGTTTGCTTTTGCATGGTCCAATTTACTTATAAAACCAGAAGGTGAAAGCAAAATTTTGAGATCTGTAGCATAAAGTGCTCGCAGGAACTGTCATCCAGGGGAAGATGGAGGAGACTAATTGGCTCTGTACGCTGGAGTAGGTAAGATAATAAAAATGCCATCAGAGTGTAGGTATCAAGAATGTGTTATAGCAGAGGTCAGGGAGAAGCTTTGCAGAGAAAACTAACTAGAAATGATAGTATGAAACATCAGGGAAAAAATATTTTCCTTAAAATATTATAGCCCTTGTTCAATTTTTTTTTTTTAGCAGAAAACACAACTGAGGAAGTGGCTTGTAATGACAGAAAATTGATGGGAACTTGAGTTCTTGGGAAGTTGGTGTAAAAATAAATCTCACTATTGCGTGTCTTGTGTTCAGGAATAGCATCCAATGCACTTCACCGAACAGACCGTCTCCCCACTTGGAACACGCATTGCTGTGGCCAGGGGAGACTCGGAAACAAAACCTCTGTTGTTCTCAGGAGATCAATAACAGAAGCTACGCTGCTGAAAATAGGCTTTTTTGTGGAGAAGGAGACAAGCTAAGTCGGGGATACGTTCACTGTCTTGTTGATGTGTCTGAGTTTTTGGATGGACCAGCGATTGCTTTGCTTGTCTGCTGGTAGCGGATCTGGGGGAAGGAGGCTCATGCGTAGGGGCAGGGCTGAAGAGAGCTGCACCGGTGTGACGTGTGGCTGTGGCTTCCTTCCTGCGCCCAGCCAGTTAGGGAACAAACAGCTGAGCTTAGGGGCTTTTTTTTTCCCTGGCAATTAATAAGCTCCTCCTGCCTGAGGAGGTGTTGTAGTGGTGACATTAACAACACCTCCATGACATGGTAGTGGCTATCGAATGGATGTCGGAACACCAGATTGTCATTTTTATTATGTGGATTTGCCAAGTAGGGGGGGAAATTAAAAGCAATAAGGATTTCTTTGGATATATAAATAACTCTTGTAGTTGCACGTAGCGAGCAGAGGGAAATAACACACTAAATATACTGGCATGGAGGTGGAGAGTGATGGGTGGAAGACTTGTTCATGTTGTGATTTCAAACATTATGGGTTGAAGAGGGGAGCATGGTCTGGCAGTGGTGATCCCTGCTCCCCTGTGCTGCTTTGTTCCCATACACCCCCTTAATCTCTCAGCTCTTCAGCTGTCAGTGTTTCAAGGCTGCTTTCTTCCCCTTCCTCTTACCTACCTGAGCACTTGCAAGACAGGTTTGGGCATCCTCTCTGCCCTTGGCTCTGCAGGGATGCAGGGAAGCTGTTGTTTTGAGGGAGGTTTGTGCTCACTCTGTGTAGTTCTTGGACTGTACTTACTGTTGACCTCAGTAGTGGCAGTCCCCATGTGCCAGGTTTGGTGTTTTGCAGTTGCATGGCTCCCTTTGGAAAATGTCCTTCCATTCAGGGGAGCGAATCCAAGGGACAGCTGGGCACAGTGACTTTTTGTCATTGAAGAAACTGCACACTGACCTGACAACAGTCTTTTCTGAATTACGCCTATTACAAAATGTTTAACTTGCACTTCTTTAGACCCTTTGTTGTTCTTTGAAAGTGCTGGATTAATGGTGTTATGAAATTTATTTTATCTAGAAAAATGTCTTAATATTTTAAAGAAGCCATTGTGACTTACTGCTTTGTTGTCTGCCACTTCAGCGAGCTGCTGGCTGGCTAACACTCTCGCCACTTGCTGTCAGTGAACATCCCTTTTCAGTGAGGAGGTTCAGTAATATTTAGCAATTTAGGAGTTGTACACATCAGAGCAGGTGATTCAGGAAAGGTGCTCCAGCCAGTCTTCTGCCAAACTGTAAATACCTGCATCAAAATACAGAAATACTGAGGTTTATCAATTAAATAGTTGGATGTTAACTCATCATTTTGGGTTTGTTTTTTTTTAAAAAGACACTTTTTAAACCAGATTAAACTTGAGAGTTTGGGAGCTAATGAGAGACTGATTTAGCAGATACAGAGCAGATGTTAATCTCAAGATAGCGAGTAGTAATCAGGGTGATGCCAAACCATCTAAGTGTAACCAAATTATCTAAATATGACCAAACCATGTTTCATGGTACCAGTTGTAATTGTAGTAGCTTCAGATTTTTGCATTCATAAAAATGTTTTTTTCATTTGTGCAGACACACTGTCTGGTTTAATAACCTCAGAAAGAATGAGAGGCTTTGGAGGGATATTGAATTACTCTGAAAACCCACTATTGACATTATTTTCACTAAAGAGAGTGGCCACAGCCAGAACACGTTCACTTTATGAACAGAAGTCTACTATAAGGGGAAAAACTAAGATGTAAGTACCAGGGAAAGTCTGGCCCCATGTAAAATTCAGAGACCTCATTTCCTCCCACCTGTTTTTTATTTGGAGATTGCAAGTGGCGCTTTTCTCTTTTTTTTTCAGCTCCCAGTTGGGTTTTCGGCTTTGAATGAGCCAGTCGAAACAAACCAGCCTGGCTACATCTAGTAGCTGTATCAAAACCAAAAGTGATTAGGGCAAAAAGTCTTTCTTTGCAAGAGGAATTGAAAATGCTTATGTTTGAGGGGGAAGTGTCAGTATCAGCATTTTCTCCATGGGAAAGACTGAAAACAATAGCACTGCTAGATGCAGGATGTGATTTCTTGGTGGTTAAATGTTGACTTGACCTTCAGTCAGGTGGGGCAAGATTCTGCCAGTGCCATTGTTGTTCAGCTCTATTGAGTATTCACTGAGACAGCTTACAGCTTCAGCTATTTCTGTGGTTAATTAGGTGTTTGTAATAGAGCAAGTTTTGGTCTTAGTCTTCTTTCATAATTTTAAGCTACTGGGATGTGTTTAATTGGATCTTATTATTACTGTTGTTTTTAACTCAAACTAAAACCCTGGCTTTTGTTTCTGTCTCACAATATGTAGGTATGTTCTTGTATTTGCCCATCTTCACATAAACCGGAGGGGGAGTTTGAAGGGTGAGGCTGGGGCCAGCTGGGGTGCAAGGTGTGCTTCTGCGCTTTGTCCCCTGCTCTGTGAACCCCTCCTGGCCCGCTGTAGCTGTGAGAACTGTGTCAGCACTCAGGATGGGCACTGCAGCAGTGTCCCCCCAATATTCAAGGTGTTTGTGAAGCAGTGACAGTAACCTGCAGAGAGAACCAAAGTAGGAGAAACCAAAGATCTGTCACAGATATGTTTTCTGGAGCCTTTGTGAAATTGAATGGAAGGTGAGAATTGATTCCACACCAGTTAAGAACTGGAAAGAATTACTTTTTGTCTGTCTCTTTTGGAAAGAGTATATGTAAGGTGTTCTCTTTAACTTCTGTGTTACTCTCTGTTTGATAATCCATGCCTTGGCTCAACTGGAAAAACTGAACTGGTGTCATTCACTTCTGTGGAGAGGGAGGAAACTTGATACTCTTGCCACGTGGCCTGAAAAAGGCGGATTCATCCTGCTGTCCGTATCCAAATTTTATCACATATCTGTGGGATCACAGATAATGCTGTAGAAATTGTAGGTGTGTGAAGGGCACTGGGATGGAATAAATAATATGCTGCCTTGAGAAGAGCATTGATTATGGCCACCTCAGCCTTTTGATGTTAGTTGTAAATGGTGGAGTCTCCTGGCTTCCACTTCCCACCCTTTCTCTGATCATAATGCTACTTTTCTACAGGCCATTTCTTTCCAATGCCAATATAATGGGTTATAATTCCTGAAAATTGCTGGTGTGTCCTGGCCATTTTCTCTATATAATTTTTATATTTATAAAATTATATAGGTTATATGTGATTATTATTGATATATATGTATATAGAAACTTATTTTCAAAACCAGACCTATGTGGAATTTTGCCCTACCATACTGAGACCTGCTGGTAGCTGAGGAGCGGTGTTTGGAGATGTGCTGTGTCGGCGTAGTGCTAACCCACCAAATGTTGAAGGCTTCCAGAGCAACCACAGCATGAGCCATAAAGCTGGCTAAAACAAGTTATCCCCTCCACCCCCCGTTCCCCCTGCCTTTACCAAGTTTACTTGATAAACTCATAGGCTTTAAAGAACAAAATTAAAGCATGTTGCTTCCTGCTCCCCTGCCCAGAGCTCTGGGGTTCTGTATCATGGGGAGCTCAGCTCCTCCTGAGACTTAAAAGAAGCCATAGGGTGTTAGAACAGATCTCTATGGTCAGTGTGTGGGCTGTTGCCCCACTCTGTCTGCCCCCCACTTTAGCCAGCTGAGGCACAAACTGGTAAGTCACAGCCTGGGCAGCAGCAGAGACCATAAACAACCCTAGTGGGCAATCGACAGGTGTCTGTGGGGCGTGCTTTGCATCTGCAAAATGCCAAAGCTCAGTGTTACCGTTAAGGAAGAGATTTCCCATGCATGCAGCGTACCTGTGGGAGTAGGTCTGAAGCGTGCAGATACTGTGGTTATCAGAGGTTTGTTGTCTTGTTTTTCATGATGAGCATTTGAAACTGCTTAAGTGCCCTGTGGTGCTGGTGGTGGTTTCGTTCCTTGCAAGCACAAGGGTTAAATGGTGGGGGAGCTCCTGCTGGGCTGTGCAGTACCGTCCATCTAGCTGTTGGCTCTCTCAAGTGTCTGTTCCCTTGCATATGGGGGTAAAGAGATGCAGCATGTTTACTTCAGGTGCCCCTGAAGTCCTCTCTTAGACATTGATGAGCATTCTGGGCTAGGATGGAAAGGGATCATTTAGCACTGAGAGCATCCTGGTGCTGCTTGGCAGGTATTGCGTCCCATCATCTGCCACAATTGAAACTGGGCAGGACACTCTCCTGTTGCACTCAGAGTGGTTAGCAGGACAGAAAGTCCTTGGCTGCCCTTTAGAGAACTAGTCTAGACCTGTTAGACCTGCTGGAGTGTGCTGAGTTCTCCAAGAGCTTCTCCCAACCTGCTTTTGCTCTCAAAACCTGGGCAAGCTGGAAACCTGACAATGTTTTTCCGGAATTGGGGTGGGTGTACAAACTGAACACCAGGTGTGCAGGCAGCGCTGCTAATGCTGCGCGCAATGGCTGAATGAGATGAACTCTCTGTGGTGAGCTGTGGGGCTCTTGCATGGGTTTGGGAAGTTGCTGGCACGTGTAATGTAAAGAGGAGGGTAACGTGAGGGAAGGAATGGGGAACTGGAGGGCTAGCATGGATTAGCACCCTGCTTCTCTCTTGAGGGATTTTAATCTGAAGTGGTGAAAGGGGGAGAATAGCTACCCCCAAACAAACAGCAAGGGTGAGAGGAGGTTTACAAGCTCCCAAGAGAAGAAGCAAGACTGGGAGAAGGTGTTTGACAGCCTTTTCTGAGTGAGTCACACATAACTGTCTGTCTGGGGCCACAAGGAATTTGCCAAACTGGATAATTGTTCCTATTTATTCCTTAAAATGTACAGAATATGACAATGTTCTAACTTGTGTGTTTTGGCGTAAAATGTTTTGCTGGTGGGCTGGTATTTTCCCCTGCTTTTATTCCCTTTTTCTTTTAAATTGCACTCCTGCTTATCTTCTCCCCTTCTGTGTAAGAGCCAGGTTCAGCCCTGCTGTGTCTTGCTGTGCCAACAAGCTGGTGGGAATGTGGCTACTCTTGCGCCAGGTCCATGGCTCATGTCTCTGTGTGGCTGTGTCAGGGAGGTGGTGGTTGGGAGATTGGCAGGCAAACGCAGTCTTCTCTAGCCCCCAGGAAGAGTGGTCAGCACTGGAGAAGGGTGTGGGGGACACGCTTCCTTCTCCCCCTCTCCCCATTGTGCTCTTGGGTTACTAGGACGTTTCAGTGGGGAAGCACGTGCGTTAAAACATGTACATTAGCTTGCAGTTTAGCTGTGCAAGGCTTCCTCAAGTGCAATTTCTTTTTGGTTCAGGCGACCAGAATTGAAAAGCTCTTCTTTTTCACCCCTAACTGTTGAATTTTCTCTTTTCCATTAAAGATGAAACTGTGAGTAATGTGTGTCTATCTGCCTTTCGTTTTCAAAATTAGGCTAATTGTCTGCCATGTAGATCAAGATGAGTTATGTGTGTGGTTTTGTCCTCTTGATAGCAAGCAAGCCATAGAAAGAGCTTGATTTCAAATGCTTTGGAGTGTGG
Source organism: Gallinula chloropus (assembly GCF_964237585.1). Taxonomy (NCBI): domain Eukaryota; kingdom Metazoa; phylum Chordata; class Aves; order Gruiformes; family Rallidae; genus Gallinula; species Gallinula chloropus. The sequence continues at coordinate 119,683,338 of NC_140085.1, forward strand.
TAAATCTTTGTAATTAATAATACTCAGGTTTAGGGCAAGGTTTATTAAAGTTGAGTTCTACAAGGACTCTCCCAAATATCTGTAAATATGCATAGAGCCACAAACCCCATCTGTATTTGAGAAATGAGGCAAACTTGCAGAACTTGCAAATTAGTATCTAATCTAAATTTAATATGCAATTAAGGTTTTGTAATTATAGCTTTAGGGAGAATTAACTTTACGTGTTGTTTATACTGAAGCAGAAGTGCCAGGCTGCAGACCGAAAGATGACAAAAGGGGGGGCTGTGTCTAGGGGGGAGAAACCACAGAAGCACCTACAAGCCGTTGTAAATGACATACTACAATAGAAGCTATCTGAAGTTTTCTAAGCCATAAAGCAGTATTTGTGGTCCTGAAATAAAAGCAAGTTACACGGATGGGCACCCAGGTTTTGAAGAAGCGGAGCTCCATCACTGGAAAGCTGGAAGGAGAATCCTGTGGTGCCTCGGCAGTGCAGAGTTCCGTGGAAGAAAACGATGTGGGCCTAGTTCAGCCAGTCAACCCTGACATCGGAATTGTCCGGCCTGGTTTCACCCAATGACCTCACGGCAGAATCTCCCTGGTTTCCCTGTTGTGAACAGAAAATCCTTATGAAAATACCATTGTTTTCTTCGTTGGTGCAGAGGCCCTCGCAGTGAGGGAGGTTTCTCAAGCAGTTCTGCTTCCCCGTGTTGGTTGCTTTGCAGCCGGCAGATTTCTAAGCCGGTGGGGATTCGTTTGGGTTATGGGATCCGTTTGCTTGAATAGAGGCTGAGCTGGCTGCATGTGTGTGTGCTGAGGAGAATTTGTGCACACTTGCTCTTTTTGCTTCTTTTTGTCTTTTTTTTTTCCTTTTTTTTTTTTTTTTTGGTATGTGCCCAGTAGGCTGAAAGGAAATGGTTGAAATTAAATTTGGAAAATAGCCATTTTAATATCGCAGCAACAAGTTAGAAACATATCATTTCATCTCTAGCAGAGGCATAAGCACAGCGCTTAATTTAGGGGGTGAGGAGGCTCAATCGTGTCAGTAACACTTCATTTAGGACAGGGAAGGGGGAAATCTGCCCCACAAGTGCAGCAATATGCATAGTGGCGGTGTGATTTAGCCTCAGGTGGCATCTAGGCACCGCATGGCTTCTTGTTCACTCCTCGTGCTGGCGGGATGGGGTGGAGAACCGGAAGTAAAAGGTAAAACTCATGGGTTGGGTTAAGGACAGTTCACTGGGACAGCAAAGAGAGAGGAAAATAACAACAGGACTTAAGAGTATACAAAGTGGGTGACACACAGGGCTCACTGGCCAAAACCTGATGCCCAGCCTGTCCCAAGCAGTGATTCGTCTTCCCTTACCAATGCACACCCTCCCCATATATACTGAGCGTGATGTTATGTGATATATGTACAGCTTGGGTCTGCTGTCCTGGCTGTGTCCCCTCCCAGCTTCTTGTGAAAATTAACTCTATCCTAACTGAAAACCACCCCTTACTCTATACCATCCTCGCTATGTGCACCCTCTGTGCTGCCAGTTTCCCTACTTCCATTGCTGTAAGCATTCCCATTTGCCACCAGCTGTGAGTCGGTATAGAGTTGGAGCACTGGATGTTTTTCTTGTTCAGCAATTCCTAAAGCCAGCTGGATGGCTTTCACCTCTGCAGACTGGTCTGACTGACCTTCTTCAGCAGCTTCAGAGACTTGAGTAAGACTTCACACAGCAGCCTTTCACCTCTCATGTTTTCCTACAGTACAGCTGGAATAGAGCAAAGCACTGGAAGAGGCTGTCCACAGAGGTTGTGGAGTTCGCTTCTCTGGAGACATTCAAAACTCACCTGGACTGTTCCTGTGTGACCAAATCTAGGTGATCCTGCTCTGGAAGGGGGTTGGACTAGATGATCTTTCAAGGTCCTTTCCAACCCCCACCACCCTCTGATTCTGTAAACAGGACCCATCAGTGAACAGGGTATATCATGTCTCGTTTTCTGGTATTTTGCGATATAGTGGGGCCTCTTCAGTGCGTATCACCACCTTCTCTGGTGACATTCTAAAATCTGTGCCTTCTGTCCAGTCTGTGATGACTTCCAGAATTCCTGGAGAGCTGTGGGTTCCTATTTGATTACTGTGGGATGAGTGCAACCCACTTACTCCACGTGGCATCAGTCGTATGATGTGTACATCAATCCCAGTGGGATAGGGAGGACAATCTGAAGAAAAGGGTAAAATCCATGGGTTGGGATAAGGACAGTTTACTGTGACAGCAAAGGGAGAGAGAGAAATAGCAATACTAAAAAGCTTACAAAGCAGGGGATACACTGTGCAATTTGCTCACTGTATGGAACCAACACCCAGCCTGTCTCTGCGCAGCAATCCCTCCGCCCTGATCAGCTGCTCCCCTTTTTTACTGAGCATGGTATCATGGAGTATGGAATACCCCTTTGGCTATTTGTGTCAGCTGTCCTGGCTGTGTCTCTCCCATCTTCTTGTGAAAACTAACTCTATCCCAGCCAAAAACCAGGGCAACTATCAAGAGCTGTTTTATCCCCTTCTGATTCCATCAAGATGTTTGTTTTTCTTTGCTTTACTTACATATTCTGTGGTCTGCTCTCTACGGAACACAAGTTAAACAATTGCTTATCTGGATTTATTCTTTTAGAGCATCCCATATCTTGATAGGAAGCTGCCCCACGTTTTAAAAGCAGGAAGGCTTACTAGGGCTGGACTCCTGGTAGGGTGTGGGCCTCTTAGGGATGCTCTTCATAGGATGGGAGGCGGGGGAGTGTTGTTGTGGCAGGGGATTCTCTGAGCACATAAAGGCCTCCCCACAGTGGGGCTGTGCCCTAGTGCAGCATTTGTGGGGTAAAGGTAAGATATTCTGTGGTCACCCCTCAGTAGGACTCACTGGTACACAGAAACTATTCATGTGTGCCTGTTACTCTGTAAGCTGTCATCTCTGAAACTTTACTTGGTAAACTTGCAGCCTTTAAAGAACAAAATTAAAGATTTATGGATTGGGAAAGGCATGAGCAGGGACTAGTGTTTCTGTTGAGGGTCTGTGGTCCTCAACGTGGTTGTCGTTGTTCTGAGAGACCATCATGCCCGGAGTTAATGCCTGCGCTTTAACTATGGTGGAAGAAAAAGAAATTACTTGTTTGGGACCTCTCATCCTGTATGCCTGTTAAATGACAGCGGATGTCAGAGTGATGTGCACAGCTTTTTTTTTCTCTTTCTTTCTTACCCTTGAAGCACTGGCTTCTTACTAGGATGACGAGTCAAGCGAAAGGCTTTCTGTTTGATGGAAATAGACTAATCGCATAAAGAAATCTGTACAGATACCCAGCCAAAGCTATTGATGCTAGTGGAAGTTTCTATGGTTTAATGGGCTTTAGATCAAGAACAGAATGATGACTGTATTTCGGACAGATAGTGGTGATAATCTTTTACTTTTGACCTTTTCTAGAAACTGCCTGTGGTGGTGTTTCAAAGCCAAGATTGACAATATATCAAGGAGTAAGTTCTCGTCTAATTTCGTGGTGGTAACTCAGTAACAACTTCTCCTTTTTGCGATCATATTCCCAGTTCTCACAACTCCAAAACAAATTTGCATCTTTGTGACCGAAGTTTTGCTTAAGGTCCTCTTCCATACACTTCAGTTTTAGAAATTCCTGACAAGTAGGACTTCTAATGAACTCTGAATCAGCCTTGCATTTTGCTGAGGGGTGTGCAGGGAAATTAGACCTATATTGTGTGAGAAACTAAGATAATCATCCTGTCATGCTTAGGTTTAAAAGGCAAGGTCTGTAGTAGACAGTTTGTAGTGCTGTGTGGGATGTGATTGAACAGTTGTCTATTTTTACAGCGTATCTGGAGAATCCTTAGTACAGGCTGTTCGAATGGATACCCAAACTGTTGTTATACCTTATTTCCTTTCATTTGCTTATCAGCTGTACTGACTCATGGCTGTTGATCGAAGCCATGTTTTCTAGCCTACTTAGACAGCTGTGGTTGCTGGTGATTCTTCCAAAACTGTGCTTCTAAAATAAATCAGGCCTGAGTGGAGGTTGCTTTTAGTGGTGCCATGGCAGAGTGGGCAGGAGACCTGAGTCACTTTTTTAAAGCCTGGTGTAAAGCTCTGGGTAAGTTCTCTGTCTGCTGGTTTTGTTTGGCTTCTACGTCACATGAGTCAGGCTCCCAAATTCCTCATCACAGATAGAGATGTCATACAGCGCTGGAAGTGGAAGACCACCGATTGCCTGCTTCCTTCCTGAATATTTTCCTATACTGGGGGTATTTGCTATGAATATATCGTTACACTTTTAAGAGCTGGATAGCCACCACGCTTTGTCTTTTAGCTAGAAGAATATTGCACATTCTGCAAGGAAAAAGTTATTTCTTAGAGGTAGCTGAGGGAATTACTTCTAAGCATTGACTGCAACTCATAAGATGACCAACATATTTGTGTGTGGTGTGTTCCAGAATTATCCAGAAAAATCACATGCTGCCCCTGTGGCAAGCTCCTGAGGGATGCTACAATAACCAGACTGGGACCTGTATTTCTATTTATCCACCAAACTGGTGTAGGTCACGGCATTGAAAACTTTCCTTCCCATCTCCACTTTGACTGTTGGGTAGCTTGTTACTGTTCTTGGATTTTCTGGTCTTGTAAGTGGAGGTGAGGGAAAGAGCTAGTGATTTTCATAGCTGCTTAAAAAAGAGAAGTAGCTTTAGGGTGTCGGTTAAATGTGGAGGCTAGAAGGTATACTGAAAATAGGTGTTTTCCTCCACTCCTGGCCTCTCCTGCTTGCACTTGACCTCTTCATACACACGAAACAGCTCATGGAACAGATAGTTTTTCATTTTCCTTGTATGTTTTCAGTGAACAGAGTCTGTAGATGAGGCGACTCTTGATGAGACATGGTCAGCAAAATGACTTTTTGTACTGCTGCTGACTTAAAACATTATTAGGCTTTTTTCATAGACAGGGTTTGCCAAGTCGATATAGACATCAAGGAGGCTTACAAAGCTCTAACTGAAAAAGTACAGTATTTTAAATTACAGTGGTAAAAGGTAGAATTCAGTATCATAAGGGTTTCATTCAGTTCCTCAACTAGCAAAAATGTTATGAGGCAGGTAAATTAACAGTATTCTGGGCAAGGGCAACGTATCTGGAGGCAAAGATGCCTGTAATTAGTTTCATAAGTGGAGATAAATACGGTTTAGTAGAGGAAAAGCGGCTGGAAAATGGCAATGGCAGGCTCAGGAAGACTGCAGGCAAAAGGCTAGGGATGTAACTCCTGGCTGCTGCAGTTTTTGTTGTTGTCAAACACATTAATTCTCACTGAGTTGGAATATTAGAATCAGTGAACCCGTTTCTAATTTCATGCTCATATTCACACAAACCTCATGAACTTCAGAGGAGTTGTACAGCAATAAATTAATTAAAACCCAGCGTTCAAACTGGAAATTAATTATGGAATGATTAATGGCTTAATTTTAAATTTTGAGTTCATAAATGACTCCATGTTTCATGAAATGGCTGTAGCCTGCTTAGTGGTGCACGTTGTGCATCTGGTTTTTCAACCTGATTTCTTAATGAAACGAGGCCGATGCCATCACGCTGTCTCTGTCGTTCTCCCTTCTTGTGGCTTTTGAACTCGGTGGCACATTCCAGCAACATTTAACAGAGAGGCAGAAGTCTTGAAGCAGTTCTACTTTGAATGTAGAAAGCTGGGTAAAGAAAAAAGGTTGTATTCCTGTAAAAATCAAATACCATTAAGTGAGGGATTGGCAGAAGGACACTGGCAATTTCTGTATCCAGCACTGAAACCACAGCGATCCAAATTTTCACTTGGATCCCTGTGTGTTTTAAGAGGAAGCAGAAGTAAACTGGCTGTGTTTCATGGAGCAGTTGGACCAGTGCTGGCCTCGAAAGGTGCCAGCGAGGAACCAGCTGTGCTTTGGCTGCTGTTCTCTTTACCCTGTAGCAACTCGTGGTCCCCAGGAGCAGAGGGGTGCGGTGAGCCCGGGCACGCGAGGCGGCTGGGCCGTGTCACGTCGTGTCGCTTGCCAGAGCCGCGCAGCTCTGCGGTGTCACCACAGCAAGACGTTGCCCTGTGTATGGGACACACAGGCACTGACACGCAACGAGGAATCCTGTTTTCCAGGAGTAGCGGAGCTGGAGAAGCAGCATGCTGCGGTGTCTCCAGCTTTCTGACTGATAAAAAGGGGTGCTGGGTCTGTAATACAGTGGTGTCCTTAACGTAAGGGACAAATACCAGAGTGCTCCTGACTCTGCTCAAAGTGAAGAGGCTGTGGAAGTGGAGCCAAACAATGTTATTTGAGGGTGATGCATTGCATTGCTGCTGTTCCTCGTGCCGTTTGTACGTGCTTTGGGCCTGCGTCTGGAAGGGGCCACGCTGTGCGTTGAAAGGCCCTAAGTGCTCAGCTAATGAGCGCGGTTGCCAGTCGTCACACACAGAATCACAGAGCTGTAGGGGTTGGAAGGGACCTTGAGAGCTCATCAGGTCCAACCCTCCTGCCAAAGCAGCTTCCTTAGGATATAGCAGGTTCCTTAGGACATTCCTTCCTTGCAATATCAAATTCATATTAAGAGTTCCCGCTTAGATTATACCTGCATTGCTTCAATTAAATACAAACCATAAGGTGTCAGCAAAGCTGCCTGCACACTGCTGTATGGAAGGCAAGTAGAGATTCAAGTAATACTTGTGTGGGGCAAGAGAGAAGGAAAGAGAGAAAGAGCTAGAACCTGTTCTTGGTTGTTTGAACTGTTTTGTGAGAGAAACCAGATGGAAAGTGACGCTGATCTTGGAAGTGAAGAATTTGGTGCTTAATGTTTGATGGTACTTAATACAATGTCTTCAAGAGCGTGCCAATGGAGAAGATAAATGAACTTATTGCTGTGTTAAGGAATCAAACACTGAATACTGTGGCTGCCTCCAGTATGTGTGAACGCTGGAGTGGTGTTTTGGCTGAATGAGACGTCTGTACCCTGCAGCCCTTTGGGGAGCAGAGAGGAAAGAGAGCTCCATTTGTTTCTTTTTAAACACAAGTCTCTGCTTCCCAATGGCTGTTCTTAAAATGGTTTATTTGTGGAAGAAGCGTTACTTCCATTCTTACAGGGGAGCATTGGGAGAATTTAGATTATTCATCCTACATTTTGATACCAGCTTTTTCCACTTGCTTTCCTTTCTGTGGTAATCACAACAGCAGCTCTATTTGAAACAGACCTTCCTTCATAATGTGCTTCTGAAGTGGGTAGATTATTAATGATGCAAATAGATTTTCATTGTGCAAAAGCTAGACGTTCTGTGCCTTGGAAGGCAGTACCTGGTTTGTAGAACAGAAAACATGCTTTCACAAGCAGAATTGCTGTTGAGCTTCCAAAATAGCCCCACACTGTAAACAGGTGGCAAATGAAAATGGTTTGGTTCCTCACAGCTGGCAGATACTTATTTTCAGGCATCGGGAACTTCTGTGTCACCTTTGGATGTTTGACTTGACAGAAGTACTGGTTACCGCCTACTGGTTGTTCTAGTCATTGGGAGAACTGGCAAAGACAGACAATATGTGGCTCGGGCAGAAAATCTGGGTCATGCTTTTGTTTTTCAGGTGAGATCTTGAGGCTGTGGTTTGACATTCTGGTTGGCCTGGTTGTAGGGCTTCTAATGCTCCACAGGTGAAAAAGGCCAGTGCCAGTTAATGCAGCGTTTGGAATGAACTCAGTCTGGTGGCTTGTTAAATACATTTTGTTGGGAATAAGTTTGTGCTGGTAGGATTTGTATTGGCTCAGGCTTGTCTAAGCTACAGTGACTTTCTTCTGATTCACCCGCCTTTCTGCACCTGATATAAATACAGCATGTGCTCCAGGTTAAGTGTGCCACATAATTCAGTGGAATTGAGATTCTGCACCGGAGCTCTTTCTGGCTTTATTTGTACTGCTCCATAGCCTAAGGTTTTTCTGTTGTTTTACTTCACACACACACTAACTGGCATATTTGATCGTGGAACTGTGTCTTGACAATGTAAATGTTACTAAATTGGGTCCAGCGTGTTGTTTGGATGTAGAAATAACCCATTTTCGTTTCCATGCCTTGGTGTTTGCCAGGCTGATGCTCTGTGTGATCAGCCCTGATCTTTTCATCCTCAAGTTCAGTGTAAGATGCAGAGCCTGGTGCCCAGACGGACTGCTGCACTCTCCTAGTCAAAGCAAAGGTGTAGCAAAGTGCCTGTAGCCCCCGGCAGCCCTCACTCAGTGCTTGTTCAGGAGAAGTGTGTACAGAGCGGTCGGTGGCTTTGAAGGCAGGCCAGGAAGGCATGGGTTCGCTTAGGGAGCTCCGGAGGCTGGGCATGCCATTTGTTGGGTGTGGGGGAGATGAGGCTCCCGTTAAAGGTCAGGGACAGCAATATGTGAAGGTATAGCAGCCACAGTGCAGCTTGTGTTCCGATCAGGGATCAGCTGCTGTGCTGTGAGTGCAGGGCTCTGTCTTCCTCACGGCATTTTAAGTCCTACTGTATGGTTTTTGTCTGAAGACAGGTGTGAGATTCACCTTCAGCAAACAGTAATCTTCCTAGCGGGCTGTAAATTGCAAATGGCAATTCCTTTCCTATTTTTGGAAATGATTTGCACCACCAGTTTAGTCCGTGAAGAGCTGAATGAGGCTGGCTGCTTGGAGAGCGGAGTGTTTATTGGGTTGGGCTCCTGTTGCTGAAGTTGCATGGGCTGTTTCGGGGCTCTCGCTTTGCCCTTCCTCAGGGCTCTTAAATCCCGCTCTCCATTTGATTATTGGATTCCTTCCTTTCTCTTTCAGGACGGTTATTCTGAGTGACGGCCCTTGCACGCGCTTCTGAGTGGTTATCATGGGCTTCATTGCCTTTCTGAAGACCCAGTTCATAGTTCACCTCCTCATTGGGTTCGTCTTTGTTGTGAGCGGACTGATCATTAACTTCATCCAGCTATGCACACTAGTCCTCTGGCCCGTCAACAAGCAGCTGTATCGCCGAGTAAACTGCCGCCTTGCCTACTCGCTCTGGAGCCGTGAGTATGCTCACAGGGGACCAGAGGGCTGGGGGTGGGGAAGGGACTGGGTCTGGTTTCTCTTCTTGCTAACAGGCACCTGAGAGAAAGGAGTGGTAAGTCAGATGTAGACTCTTTCAGAGCCGTTCAAAGCAGCCATCTTTTCTGAAATACTGGGAGAACATACAGAAGGCAAGGGACTGGTACATATTGTTGAGAAAATGCCAAGTAGAGCCCCTTCCACATCCCCATCCCCATCCCTGTCTTGACTGGTAGGAATTGCTGATTCTGTCTCATCACCATCTTCATCCAGCATCAGGGCGTGTGCTAAGCGATGGAGAAGGGGGAATTCACAGACACTGCTTCATGTATTGAGCGTGTGTGTGGTATTATCCACCTGGACTCTGTGATCTGCAGAGAAGGGTGCCTTAAAGTATCTAGTGTAGACTATAGCTGAACTGTGTGACACCTTCAGAGTCCTCTTACACTCTGCAGTGTCCACCTGTGACTCCAGCACCTCCTCTAGTGAACAATTTTTCATTCTTCTTTTGCTGTGAGATGGCTCTACCAGCGAGTGCAGCTGCTTTGCTCTCCTCTTTCAGACCTTTGCAAAACTTCATCCCTGTGGATGACTTTTTTTTTTCTTGCAGAGCTTATCAGGGGATTAGGTTTCTGAAATGAGTGTGTTGAAGGCTCCTTAGTCCAAATGTCACCTCCTTTCAGCAATGAATCATCTAATTTGTCTCCATTCTCCATCCCCTCCCAGGATGCATGGCCACTTACCTTAGTGCTCAGCTCAGCATCCAACTCCCACTTTGAGTAAATGAGTCACCTAAATGAGTACTTACAGTTGAGTGGTCCACTGACAGGCACCCACATTTCTCAAATCACTGATATGAAGTACTATCAACAAAAACTATCCAAAGTATCTAGTTCGGTTTCTTTTTAAGCTTCTTGTCCTTCCTGTGCTTTTTGTCCTATCTGTTGAGAATGTTGTCTGAGAAGCGAAGAAGAAAGGAAATCAATGAAGAGTGGCAGGCAAGCTGCCAGAAGAAAAGGTGTTGAATGGAAGAACTTACAGAAATAAACTTTAAAATTAGCTTGGTTGAAGGGGAGTGGGGGTATGTGGGATTTATTTTTTTGACTTGCTTGTAAGAAATATCTTAACTTGCTTTTAGTATTCTAGAATCTGATCTCATCCTGTAAACTACTGTTACACTGAAAACATGATCTGTTCCAAAAATAGGAGCTGCTTGTAGGTTCACACCCTGGACCTCTGCAAGTTAGCATAGTCCATGGAAAAATCACATTTTAAATGCTGTTATCTTAGGTCTTGTGTACACTGGAAATAACCTACGGTGCTGCTCAGGAAGGTTTGGAGAAGCGGAGCAGATAATTGGGTTCTGCCTAGGATAACCCCTCATATATAGCCTATTATAAATTAAATGATTGAGAAATTAAACTATAAAATTAATGTGTTACATGGGATTGTAGAGTGCTGATGGCCTTTAATGGAAGAGCTGACAGAATGTGCACTTCAGTTTTGATTTATGACGAGTTAAGTAAGCTGTGTAAATGCAGCAGTTCAGATGTTGCCATTCATACTGAAGTATATTTCATCACATGGAAACCTTCTGGCAGTGAACCTGTAGGATGGTTTCCTGTTCCAGATGCTGCGTTTTGCTTGCTTACTCCAGGCTGTTTAGTTTTAGGCTGGTAGTGTTCCTGTCAGAGCTGCCTGTAACAAGCTGCTCTGCCTGTCCCACAGAGGGTGTCTGTGCAAGGGTTAGAGGATCATGTGTGTGTGCTATGTACTCCATCCTGCTGAAAACCAGGCTCTATTCTTGCTATATCTCTTCTCAAATGCATAAAGCACAGCTTCAGGAGGAGGAGATCATCCCATGTTTGTGGCAGACATTAGGGGGAAATAATGTCAGGCTCTGGCTTCAATATGTTATTGTGAATCCTTGGCAGCACACATGATTTCTGAAGCCTGTACTTCAAGCTCTCCTCTCAGATGGCCTTTGGTCCCGTCCACTTGCAGAAATCACCTCTCAGATGTTAGTACTTCAGGCTGCAAGGTGCGCTGTTCTCACTTTCTTTCTGGGTGGCTCACGAGGTTGTGAGCCCACCTGCTTTGGTGTGTGGCAACCCCAGCCACAGGAAGGGGTTTGTTGTAGTGAGGCGTTGCTGGTCCTTTCCAGGAGGTATCCCAAGCAGCACAAGCGTTACCGCCCCTTCGCTCAGAAGGATGGCCTTGCTGTGTAGCATTGTCAGGATTGGTGCCATGGAAAAGAGCTGTAAACCACACACCAAAAAAAGGAAACGAGCCTGCTCCCAGTTATAATTACATCATTTATCAGTACACTTGTAAAGGACAATCTGTTTCCTAATATTAATTCTCCAGCTCATCAGCCCTCCTCTCTGTGTGAACTCTGGCGTATCTCAGCAAAGCTTTCTCCACTAATTTGGAGTGAAGGGTACAAGAAATGCTCCACAGAGAACCATCCACACCTGCCTCTGCAGAATTATTTCTGATTTCAAAGAAGAAACACACACATTTTATTTTTGATAAGAAACATAGCAGGTACTGGAGATATTTCTCCTTAGTACATAGACAGCATCGTAAAGGGAAAATCACTAAGACCACCCCACTGTCTTTGGTACCAGTGCCTCTGTTCTCCTGGCCACCTGCTTGGAAGAGCATAGCACCCAGCTAAGGACTTTATTGCTATCCTCTTTCCCCTTTTACTGAGCCGTGATAACCAGAGGAAGAAAGGTAAGTGAGCACATAATTTGCAAAGGAGACAGAGCTGGAAAGCGATGATGGAAACATCTAGTTGGTATAAACTATCATTCCGTCTTTCCTCTGCTGCATTTCCAGTTTACCAGGGCTACGCTTTCTTGATCAGCAACTTGCCTGTCTCTGTCGTGCCTCCATGAAAGTGATGCAGGAGAATAATCTGGTGGATAAGTGATCACGGGGTGAATACAACTGAACAAACCAGTGCTAGAGAGGCTATGGATCTTCAGCAGAACAGGACTGTTTTTCCCTATCATTCACCTAAATACTGTGTTTGCCTTCGCTCTGATGTGTTCCAAAATTAGACCCATTCTTATTTAACAGTGGGACTAGATTGCCCCATTGTGATCCCACTGATCAGGAAGGTGCAGCTCTATTTTGTAAGACCAGGGCCTCTCAATGGAAAGCTGAAATACTGCATGGCAGAACCTGATGGAGAGAACCAAGGAGATGCCTTCCAGTTTTGACCCATATTTCTGCAAACAAATTTTGATTGCATCCCTATCTCATTGAAATGAGAAAATATCCATGTGGGGGAAAAAAAAATCTTCCTACTGGGAGAATGAACTATTCTCATACTTTTTGTAGTTGTCCCATGATCCAAGCAATGGCTTCCATCTGCCTGCTTGTACCGAAATGAGAGAATAGGGTAACCATGGGACTCATGGGAAGGGGGGGTTAAGATGAAAAAAAAGGGAGGTAGAAAATAAGGAGGAGTGGATAATGAAGGAAATGTTCAGATTGAATAAGAAAGATGCTGGGATATTGAAAAGCTAGAGAAGACAGAGCATAAAGGGCTTAATTCTCTCTCTCGTGGTAAAGACACAGTTTACCATTGGCTTTGCCCAGATATTTTGATAAATGAGCTCGATTCTCTGGTGCTTCTGACTCTGTGTTGATGACCATAAGGCAGAGTGATTCAGGTCCTGTGTTCCAATATTAAAATCTGTTGCAGAAGATCTATGGCACTGTATCCCTTTAAAAGCCCATTGTTGGTCTGTTTACCTCCATAAAGCTTGTTTCATGTTGAGTAAAAGCATTAGGCTGCATCTATGTGTGATTTATGTTCCACCTGGGAGAAACTGTACTCATTTAGTGGAGCAATCAACAGCTCAACTGTCTGTTTTCAGGCACAAAATTTTGTTTTTTTTTCCAGTGATCATGAAATTTCACGTTGAGAATACAATGCCCAGACTTATCACTGTTAAAAACTTGATAAATCATCTATAACGCATATATCTAGTGCCACAAATACTGCTTAAGGGTGGTGATGTTGCTTGGTCTGGATGTATTTAAGCTTTCATTTCATGTCTACCATGTTGGATTGAAAAGGTGACAGTGTTGTTGGGAGTCAGAAGAGACTAGGTGCTGAATGGGGCTGGGGGTGAAACACCAGATGCTTCCTGTAAGCAGCACCCCTAACTCCTCTCTCCATCTGCATCACGTTTGTCAGAATTGGTAATGCTGCTGGAATGGTGGTCGGGCACAGAGTGCACCTTGTTCTCAGACGAGGCCACGGTGAACACCTTTGGGAAAGAACACGTCATCATCATCTTGAATCACAACTTTGAAATCGACTTCTTGTGCGGCTGGACTATGACAGAGCGCTTTGGAGTGCTAGGGGTACGTAGGGCCGTGAGCTTTCCCATCATCTGGAGTACTACAGGTCTGTTTAAAACCCATGGGCATACAGGTTCCTTATGTTTATGTTTCCAGATAAAACTCCATCAATTCTTTGTCATCTTAAGTTGAGTTTCTTAGTTTGACTCATTGTACAAGTCAGCACATGATGTCTTTGGACTGTTGTTTTTGTTTTTCTTCCAAGAGTTCCAAAGTTCTTGCGAAGAGAGAGCTACTATATGTGCCCCTAATTGGGTGGACATGGTACTTCCTTGAGATTGTTTTCTGCAAAAGGAAATGGGAAGAGGACAGAGATACAGTTATTGAAGGATTAAAACGTTTGGCTGATTATCCTGAATACATGTGGGTAAGTCAAGTTCCTCCTGTAGTGCCGACTGCTAGAAGTGAAATGGTGGCGGAGATACTACTGTGGTACCTATTTATTGGGAGGTCTGCTTAGTACTTTCTTCAAGTGTTGTCACAGAAAACCTGTGCCCTGTTTCAGGAGGACTTCTGGGGCATGCTGGTAAAGTGTTGCTCTGGTTGCCTGTTGGTCAGGGAAGTCACTTGGGAAAGAGTTTAGAAGTTTCCATAAAAAAGATCATAGACCAAAAAAAAAAAAGGCCACTAGAAAAAACCAAACCAGCCCATATTTGACTATTAAATCTATATGACTGTAAGCTGCATTTTCTAAGGTAGACTATAAAGACACATAAAGTATTTTCTGGAGAAGCCAAGGAATTGGGGGGGGGCGGGGGGGGGAAGCTATGTACAGACCACGGGCTTTGATAGGAAGTTCTTGTTAGTACGTTCATTGGTCTGTGAAATGACAGGTTTCCCAGAAAGACTCTGTGAGAACATGTGGCCAGCTTACATCTGCTTTTGCACTTAGGCTTTTCCCTTTTATTTGGAGAGTATTTGAAGTCAGTGTTTCATTATGTGCAACGTCATTAGATTTTACTGCAGCAGCGCAGTGGTATAATCAGCCCATTGACCTTTTAGCTTTGAATGCAAACGTTTTGATAAATTTACTGGTTTGCTTTTATAGTAGCGCATGTAATGTACAGTTATTTGGCTCATAAAACATTTTATGAGGCTTTTTGTGCAATTTTAAGTGATTTTTTTTCCAATCTAGTACAGCTTGTTAAAATGAACAGTGAAATAGTAAGCTTTAATACATTGTGAGTGCATCATTCGTGATTTTCTGTCAGTACAAAGATAGAAAAAATAAGGATCTGGAGAATGTAGTTTAGACTACTCAATTACTTGAATATATGGATATTAACTACATTTAATTTATCTTCCTGATTAGTGTTGAGGAAAAAAATAATCCTCTACCAATTAAAAACTCAAGACTGTGCTTTAGTAGCAAATCTATACATTTTAATGATTCTGTGATTGAGAACCAAGGACTAGTCTCTAGGGAAAAGAACTTGAAAATATAAATGCAAAATGTAGTTAGCATTGATTATTTAAATCAAGACTTCCTGCTTGGTAATTTGGATCGTGATTAAATTCACTTGAGCAAATCAATTTCCTAACTTTTGTGCCTTCTGAATGCCACAAGGAGGGCTGTCTGTGCACCCTCCCTTCGTGAGGCCCTTCTCACACGTCCGCTGTAGCGCAGTCTGTACCTCATGCACCTGCTTGGCCCGGGAGGATCACTGTGCCATTGTGTAGGAGAGGGTGAGAATTTAGTATAAAGAGCTTGGGTCGCAGACTAGGGGTGAGATTGGGGTGTTAGTGCTTACCTTGTGCCATCCTCACTACTTGGTGGTGATGGTCAGATTTCCATGAAAACATTCCCTCGAGTGCCAAATGAAGATTGCAGGACCACCTCCCATTCACGGCACTCTGGCAGGCCCGACTCTTGTGCCTATGCCTCTGTGGTTTAACATTCATTTAACCCACCCCTTGTGGTACATGGTGTGTGGGTACGCTGCAGAGAAGAACTCAAGTAACCACAGTACCGAGCAGATGCTTGGTGATGCATTCCACAAGTCTTTCTTTTGAATGGTGATGTTACAGCGTTGCACGATCCCGCTCTGACAGTGTAGTAGCAGCCTGCCTTACTCCCCTCTCCATTGCTTGCCAGGGCTGCAGAAGTTTGTGCACTCAAATATAGGGGTGTTTTTTACTGCTGGCACAATGGCAATGATGTCCACCCTTCAGAAAGGCTGGGTCTAAACTCAAATTCACCCTAGGGCCTTTAGAAAGGGCTTTGTTTGCCTGCTGTTGGCTTTGTATTGCTCCTGGTTTCCATCTCAACCAGAGCAGAGGCAATACAGAGGCTGGAGAAGGACAGTTTGATGTTTTGTGCTGCTTGAAACCAGTATGGGAGGATTGAGTAATTTCACTGGGGTATCCTAAGTAACTGTGAGATTGGCGCCTTCCAGGATGAGCAAGGTAAAGGGTTTAGGGGAAAGGCACCTTTTTTTGTGAACACAACTGATAAAAATGAAGAAAAACAAATCTAAAAAAGCTTTCAAACAAGTCTGTCTTCGGATGAATGATTCTGGTTGTACAGTACAAATTTTAAATGAGGTAGTTAGTGATTAATCTGTTTTTTCCTGAAATGGTTATATACTGATATTTAGGTTGCTTTTTTCTGATTTGTAGGTTATGTTGATCACCAGCCAGCCAAAGCCTTCAGGGTTTTTTCTTTTCTTTGTTTTTTTTTTAAAAGTAAATGTTTCAGTTGAAACCATTTAGAGTTTTTGTTGCTTTGAATTTGCCACCAGTGTTGTTAAAATCAGTGTCAATGAACTGTGAGGTGGTGCTTATGCCTATTACTTGATCAAATGAGACAACTGAAGCATGTGCACGTGCACAGATATACGTGTATCTTACCAAGCAGAATACTGAAGGTTGGGTTTCTTTTGATCTCAAGACACCCTGGTTTTTTGCCTTTTATCTCCTTGTACTAGTTTCTCCTGTACTGCGAAGGGACTCGTTTTACAGAGACTAAGCATCGCATCAGTATGGAGGTAGCTGAATCCAAGGGGCTGCCCAAACTGAAATACCACCTGTTGCCCAGAACCAAAGGTTTTACCACTGCTGTCCAGTGTCTCAGGGGAACAGGTACTGGCAAGCTGCTACTTGTTCTTTGCACTAATTGTAACGTGTCGTGTAGCACAGTGCAGTATACTTTATTGGTCCCTATGTCTATTACAATTAGTGTGTTGGCAGTAATAAGCCTACAGCATGTCAGGCATTAATTTGTGCCATGTAACTCTCAGACACCAGTCTTAAAAAGTAATAAACCTTTCATGTATGTCATTGTCCCTTAGTTCACCAAGTTCTATTGTGTTTTGATAACACGCATGCTGTGTAGATGGGGTTGTCAGGTGGCTGATACAGATAAACATAGCTCATACGTACAAAGTAGTGAAGGACCCTGCTACCTGGCATCATTAACACACGGCTTGCACAAGGCCCTGTTGGTGTCTGAGGCAAGGATGCCTGCAGCGTGGTTGCTAGAATTGCTGATGTAACACTCATGCTTTCTTTTTTTGTAACAGTTTCAGCAGTGTATGATGTAACACTAAATTTCAGAGGAAACAAGAACCCGTCTTTATTAGGAATTCTTTATGGAAAGAAATATGAAGCAGATATGTGTGTCAGGTGAGCATATAATGATGGAGGAGAGCCCTAAGATGCATGCTTTGGTGTATTTGCATTTTACAGGGTAATGTCCTTCGCTGTAGTCCGCCTTTTCCCTGTCCTTCAAGCTTCTCTGCAGGCTACAAAGACCTCTCCATTTCCCCCTTGCTTGACTTTGCTTTCACGTGTGAGATCCCATGATGTCACCCAGCAAGTCAGAGAGCACTGGGCAGACTTTTCTGGCCACATTGTCGTTACAGGGATTCCCCAAGTGTTGTGCTGTGACAGCACCAGTCCAAATCTTTCCTCTCACTGCTGAGAACAGGAAACCAACTGTTCTGCCCCATCCCTAGTCCCCTGCAAGCAAAGGCATAGTATAAATAGCCTGCCCAACATGAGTAGTCTCTTGTAGTAAATGCTGTAATAAAGCTCCTTACTTTCTCTCCTCCTCTCACATGGTTTGATTAGCTGATTATAAGTTAAATAATGCTGAAATTCACACACCATGTAAGTGAGGTGGTTCATTCCTCACATTCGTCATTACTCTTTTGACTGAAGAAGTAACTGCAGACACCTAACTCCATGCAGCGCACACGTGCATGCACAGATGCATACATTCTCTTTCTTCCTTTCTCTTTGTTGCCTTCTTCTTTAAAGTCTTCCTCGTCATCATAAAAGCTACAGACTCTTTCCTGTTGAATTTCATTTCCCTTTATGTTTGCACATGACAACCTGGTCGCTCTTCTGACAGTTCTCTGCTCCTCTGGGGACTACTTTGGAAAACATTACTACATTCTAGTGATGAGGTTGATGTTTGGTTGTTTAAGGAAATCTAAAAGCTTTGCCACTTCCCCCCTTTCCCTGCTGTCCGTGTTGCAGATGTGTGGCGCTGGCTCTAACGCGTTGTCCTTCTGCAGGACAGATGTGTCTTGCCAGAGCCTCCAAGGGTGAAAGGCTTTGGAGGGAGTCACACCGATTGTCCATTGTGCCGAGGTATAGCAGCAACAGTTTTGTGGAAGAAATGCTATCCCAGGGGAGGCAGAGTGCTGCAGCCCTAACAGGGATGAGAAGGACATTCCAGTTCTGTTGTCAGATACTGCAAATTCCACAACATTTTAGTCTTTCAGTGGGAAAGCAGGCTGTGAAGCTGATGGGGAGAGAGATGGAGTCATTTGTTTGCAGGAGGGTTCATTTTGAGTATTTACACTTGGCAGACATATTCCTGAGGAGGAAAGTGAGCAGACAGCTTAGCAGCTGGCACAACAGCTGGGCAGGTGGTGGCCAATTCTAATTCCAAACTGATGGCAGATGCATGCAGCATGCCTAGCTAGATGTGGGGTTACATGTGCATGCACATGTCTCTGATTACATGTTGAAGAGAGAGTGGCTGCATTCAGCTAAATATCCAGTGGCTTGCTAATGGAGATGCAAAGTCATTACATTTATTGGTGAGGCAGTGGGAGGAAAAAGGTACTTCTAAATAGTTGTTAGGAGAGGTTTGGGTTCATAAAATTCTGGTAAGGATGATGTCGCTGGGTAAAATTGCTAATTGTACCCCATTAAAGAACCTAGTGACTATGTGCAGGTAATTTTTGATTTGAAATATGTTTGTGGACTGAGTCAACATTCTCAGTGTGCATTTCTGTACTGGGAGCTTTCTCTCTGTTTTGGAGAGGAAGCCGTGAGAATAAGGAAGCTGTTCACGGCTCCTCTAGCTGAACATTGAACGTGTCCTTAATGTGCTGGTAGGCTCAGCTCAGCTCAGGGAAAGGAAGCACCTAAGCTCTTGTTCTTGGTACGTGCGTCCGCGGGTACCTGAGCAGAGGTAAGAAGCTTAGCTTTCTGCAGGGGATCCAGTCCTTCTCCTGACTGGCTCCGGAGGAAATAATCGGCTGGATGAGGCAATGTTGTTGCTGTGAGTACCATCTAGTGGTGGTACCGGTATCCTGGCTTGACCGCAGAGCTTTCAGGGACCGGCTTTCTCACTCAGCTTTTTTACTGAGCAGTATGTACATCAATTGAGCGGCTCCTCCCGTTAGAGCTACTGAAAACAAGTCTGTAAAATCGGATATTGAGCTCGTCTGCGGGATGCAGAAGTTGTTAGAAGCCTATCAGAGTATCTTCCTCTGCTGCTGCAGGCTCGGAGGTTTTAGTTCCTACTGCGGAAATACAGTTCCCAGTTGAACAGCAGCAAACCAGTCGTATCTGAGATACAACCGTGCCTGGAACCCTCCCAGAGGCCACCCATCTGCTCTTCCTGCCCTGCTGTAAGAGGGCTCTGATACAGTCCCAGTGTTACCAAAATATGCTTGAGCTGAGTGTGAAGTGTGTGCCTGCCCTCCACAAACCGAGTGACTTCTTTCTGAATTGATCCAGGACTGAGATGTGGGCCACTGAGAAAGGAGACGACGCGTTTGTGAGCGGCCTGTCTCACCAAATAAAAGAAAGCAGGAGAATGGTTGGCTCTTCTCCACTAGAAAGAGGCTCTTAAAAAGGTGCCTGTTCTCGGGTCAGTGCCTGGAGGGGCACATAATTTTTGTATGCACCCAGAACTGCATGCCTCAGTCTGTAGGGTTGGAGAGGCAAGAAGAGAAGTTGCTGTAGAAGATGTTTTCCTTAGAGTTGTTACAAAGGGAATTTTTAACTGCTCATCACATCCCTTCCAAAATGGGGCTTTCACTGACTTTTCACTCCAGTTATCCTGGAGTTTGCTGCTTGCTTGTCTTTTCCCAGCTTTGGGTCCGTCAGTCTGAGCTCACTGGGAATCAACCAGTGGCCGTGCTGGCGAAGGAAAAACAGTGTTTGAATGGGACATGCTTGTTTTGCTAATGTGCCTGGAAATTGATAGGAGCTCGTACAGGTCCTTTTGACTTAGGAATGTGAGTTTTAGGTGGAGAATCAGGTGTTACCTGAGTCCCAGTAGTTTTTTGCATTTAAGACCTCTGCCGTCACTGACAGTATTACCTGTAGCTTATGCCCTTCATTGAATGGAAGATCTTCTCTAGTAGAGGCCTAAAGTTGAATTCCTGGATTTTCCCTTAATCCTCTTCCTACCCCCTCTCCCCCCCGCCTTGTTTTTTTTCATTTCTCTACTAAACTAGGAGATTTCCTCTGGAAGATATCCCTCAAGATGAAAAGGAAGCTGCAAACTGGCTTCATAAGCTTTACCAGGAAAAGGTAAGCAGCTTTGCTTTGCTTTCCTTTCTTTCGGGACTTTCACACGGGTACTGTATGGAGGCACTGAGCGATGCACACTCTTGCAATGGATGGAGAGGAGAGATGGAAATGTTGTGTATAACTTGGCATCCATGCATCAAACAGCTGGAAGGAGCGGTACAGAAGAGAGCCCTTGGCAGCAGAGGACTGGCTAGAGAGTAGGTCTCAAATTGCCGGGAAGCACAATGGGATTCAGGGATACCCCCGAGTTGCGGAAGACTCATAGCAATCCACTGTCTTTTTATAGCCCTCAGCTCTTGGGTCTTTGTCATACGCTTCTAAAAGCTCCATTTTCCCTGTGGGTGTTTTCAGGCACTCGAGAAGAGTGATAACTGTATGTCAGGGACAGACTGGTTCTGGCACTTAGGTGCAGTTGTCATTTGCTTTCATGTCTCTTCCACTGTTACTTTCTTCTGGAAGATCTCCCGGCAATGCCTCCGCAGTGGTGTGCGACGTACAGGCGATCCCTTGGTACAGGCTGCCAGGGGCTGATGTAGCACTTGCCCAGCATGCCTTCAGATGGCTCAAAGCTTTGCTTTTTTTTACATTAGATGGTTAGTTTCTTGACTACAGATTTTACAGTTCTGTGGGGATAAGGAGTGAACTGTAATCAATGTTGCTGAGACTTAATTGGTGGATTGTTGAACTGGAAATGTGTATCTTGATTTTTGTGGTGCTTATCTTTGTTAGAAAACAGAGGAGCACAAAAACTTTTAACTATCTTGTGCTTTCTTCTGCAATGATGACTTGTGCTGCAGCATTTCCAAGCTTACCCTGTGGGTAGAGAGTAGATTGTTCCGAGTTTCATTTTGTTCATTTTAACCTAATTTGTTTGAATACCTAAGTTCTAATTCAATTAAGGTGAAAGAAGTTTGCTTACAAAGAGCAGTAGCTATCATCATCTTTTTTCCCAGCTACTTCCCATTAGCAGGTGTATCGAACTAGTTTGAGAGTCAGTCAGTGTACTATGGGATTAGAGAGCTTTAGAAAAATTTAAAATAAAATTTTGGGATCCTTCAATCCCACCTCCTGCTATCAGGAACATGTCATCAGGTAATTCCCTAGTGAAAAGGGTCTTAGATGCAAGAACTCCTTCTGACCTAGGCTGGCTGGAGGGGCAGACATTAAGGTGTACATTAGAGGGGTGGGCTTTACCTGCTTGGCTCCTGCTCTGTTAAGCAGTAAATGTGGAGCTAAGGAGATGCAGCATAGAGAATGTTCTCCGCTTGGCGTCACTCCTTGGGCAGACTGCTCTACTTCCCTTTGCAGATGGAGGGCTTGGTATTCCTTGCTGGTGTTGGCTGTACCTCCTTCCACCTTTGGTCTGAGGCATTGCTGGGGAGTTATTACACATATATATGTGGGCATTTTATATAGTGAGTGGTAGGAGTATGTTGTAACTAGGATCCTTAAAGTGCTCTTCCTGCACAGAGGGTGCGTCCTCACAAGGCTGTGTTACTGGCAAGGAATGCCTTGGGCTGCTCAGCCCTGGATAAGGGAAGCTAGAAGAAAAACGGCCTAAGTGGGGGAAAAAGTAAGAAATAGCCAAACTTGAGCCATCCTTTGTAATGGATTAGAAACCTTCCAGAGCATTCTTCCAGACTGAGGGCAGGCCGTGGGCATGCTGTTCCTGTGAGCGATGCGTTAGGTGATTGCATCTCTCTGCAGGCTCAGCTCAGGATGCAGCTGCTCTGTTCAAGTCTTGGGGTTATGGCTAGCACAGCGCTGTCTCTGCTGGTTAGCCTCTGCTTTGCCTTCCTCTTCTGGCTGTAGATAAAGCATTTTTCTGCTGTGCTTTGCTAAATTGTGCTGACCTTTTTGGAAGTAAAAATGGGAAGAATCAAGCATTTGCATCAAGCAGAGGCAGGTAGTGCTGTCCTGAATTCCAAATCAATTAAAGAGAAAAGGTGAAGGATTTGGTTGTGGAGAGGCTGATAGGGTTTCGGTGTCTGATGGTGGCTGAGATTGCCTTCAAAGGGCTAATACAGTGTCCTCAGCAGTCAACAGAAATGCCCAGATGACAGCAGATGGAAATGATTGCTGTGCACTCTTGAATGCATATTTACTACAGATACCATTCTCGACGTTGTCCTGGAGTGGACAGGCCTTGGATTGCTTGATGCAAACATGATGAACGTGTTCTGTCTTCTCTCTCTCCCAGGACGCTTTGCAAGAGATGTATAATCAAGAAGGTGTATTTCCTGGCCAGCAGTTTAAACCACCTAGGAGACCATGGACTCTCCTAAACTTTCTTTTTTGGGCCACAGTTCTCCTCTCTCCTCTCTTCACCTTTGGCTTTGGAGTTTTTGCAAGTGGATCACCTCTCCTTATCCTTGCATTCCTGGGACTTGTTGGAGCAGGTAATAAAAGCAGAGAAGATGCTGAGCCCATCTGTGGCATGTAACAGGATCCATTACCTCCAATATGTTCTGTGTGTATTAATTAATATGAATGGGGCTTGCAGAAGAGCACTCAGAGCTCGCTCTGTAGCCTTCATGTTGCATAGCATTTTGATTATTTCAAAAGCTTTGACCCAGGCAGGCTTGCCTTCACGTCTTAGGCAGTATGTATAGCAATCAATAGTGAGTGAATCTTGCAGCCTGGTGCCTGAAGGAGAAAATACTTTTACTGCATGCCTTGTCTGGGAAGTAAAAAACACACACAAAAAACCCCTCATACCAAACCCACAAAACAAACAAAAAATAACCAAGTGGGGGGCATGTGGGGAGGCAGATACGGTTCAGTGTGCATACTACCTGTCCTATTAATCCACATAGAAGCATTAATTATGTTTTTAATCTGAAATGTCATCCTCTTTTAGTGACATCTGACCTGTGATCCATGTGTTGGTCAGTGTCACTACTGTGTTCAGGATTGGGTTAACTCATCTTGATTTTGCTTGTGTCTTTACATGTAACTTCCTAAATCCTTGACCTGATTTTAATATGCCTTCCATCTCTCTGTTGTATTTTAAAGCTTCCTTTGGAGTTCGTAGACTGATAGGAGTAACTGAAATAGAAAAAGGCTCCAGCTATGGCAACCAAGAATTCAAGAAAAAGGAATAACTCACAGCTGCAGTTCAGCACATATAAGCAGACTATGGTATCCAATTAACTTCAGTTAAAAAACAACAACAAACACTTAGAAACTATCTTTTTCTTAATAACTGATGACTAATATTAATGAATAAAACTTGAGCCAAGAATGAAGAAGTTGGAGGCATCAACTGAAGAGAACGCATCAACTTTCAGCCTGTTTAAGGATGACTGTAGTCAAACTATGGGAGAAAATCTGGGGTGGGGTGGAAGAAGATACTTAATTTTTCTTGGTTTGTTTGGGGACTTGGGGTTTGGGGGGAGAAAAGAGGGCATTGGCCATGGCCACATGCACCTTCAGATGACTGAATACACTGGTTTCTGTCGGGAGCACTACACTCACTTTTACAACAGGAGCCATTGAATGTTTCCTCTTGCTAAAGCCAATGTAATGTTTGTTGATTTCCAACTTTTTTTATTAATAAGCCAGGAAAAAAAAAAGACCAACCAACCCTTCTTAAATTAATTGACAGACGTTCATTGGGTTAGAGTCACTTTGGAAAGGCTGTGCTGTCACGGCTGCAGGTGAAATCCTGTTTTGTGTGTTACACTGATACTTCTCATTTTCAGGCGACCTCTCAAGAGCTCTGTGACGCGAGGGAACGGATGGAAGCAGTGTGTTACTGATCAGCACATACCATAGAACAGATCCACTAGTATTAAAACAGTATGAAATTCTCACCATATCTCTTGCTGATTGCTCAAGGCTGTTTAATTTTGAAATTGTTACTTCAGTCTTGAGGGTGGTTTGCCCCATTTCACATCACACAGGTACGATAACCTTGAATCTGCTTGGGCTTGGGTTGGTTTTCTGAATTAATGCTGGCTGTGGGATTTGGAGTTGTGTAAAGAAGGAAATGTATTCAACTGTCCTGATGTTTCCTCCTTTTATTTCTGTTCACGTCTTTCGTCACCAAAGTCCAGTTCAGCCAACCTCTCTCAGTAAACTGCGAGGCGGCAGCAGCAGGAACCAGCACAGTAGTTCTCAAAATACCATCTTTTACAAGAATTTGAAAAGGAGAGTTCTGATACTGGCACCTCTTGAACTTCTAATGGGAGTTTGGACATTGATTGAAATGGGGCCAGGATCTTACCCTGTGTGCTGTAACGATAGGGTGTGCTGCACTTTCTACTTGGTCGTGCTTTAGGTGTTAATGTGAAGTATATTGCGAGGTGAGCTGTGCTGTTAAGCATTAGAAAGAGTACGGGGGTCTCTTCAGGGATTTTAAATGTCTTTAGTTTTGCTTGTTGATCTTTGGGTTGTGGGGTTTTTTTCTCCACTGAAAATTAGAGACCAGAATCATGGCTGTACCTTTTTCTTTTTTTTTTTCCCCTTTTTTCCTTCCTCCCCTTCCCTTCCCCCTGCCCTTTTTTTTTTCCTTTTTTAGAGATGCACATTTTTGGGGGGGGGGGGGTGGATTGCCGCTGTACACATAGCTGGAGAAGTATTTGCAAACAGATGGGAGCTACCTGTACCTTCAGGTCTGAGGGCCACAGTCTGCGTTTGGCTACACTCAGAACCTGGTGAAATGGGTTGCAGATCTATGGCTGAGGGCAGCAGCTGACCCTCAGGGTCTGTATTTCTAACCCAGCTACCACTAGAACATTTATCTCACTTCTGTAAAGAGGAGATCTTATCAAAGCACTGGTTGTTATTTTCATCTTTGCTCTGGTAACTGAGATAAGAAAGTAATAATTTACCTTCTTTTAGTATTTACTCTTAACTTTTGGAATTTAACCTCCCACAGGTTTTTCTGTTTTCAAACACTGGAAGAGCAATTTTATAACTTTGAAACATATTTCACTTGGGGTCATTAATCACTGTTCTGTCATGCACTTGATTTTTGTTTGTGGTCTTTTCAACAAGAGGCTTTGAAGGATGACCTGTGTTGTCTGTCTCCTGTTAGATTCAACCTCACTGAATCGTTCTACCTGTAGCTGCAGGGTTAGTACGCCATCTTTGCCCCCTCAATAAATCTTCCCTCATACAGGGGATGCAAAACCGTTGTTAATGTCAGTGAAACTGGGAATATGCTCTGGGAATTGAGAACAGCACCAAGCCAGGACTCTGGTTTTTGTACTCATCTTTAAATATGGTTAGGCTTCCAAATGCTGGAAAAGACAACACTCTGACTTCCCTGTCTTTTAACCAGAGGACTAAAAGCTTTTTTTTTTCTTTGTTTCTTTCTTTCTCTATTTCTTTTTTTTCTTTCTCTTGTTTTTTTTTTATCTTAAGCAATTCAGTGATGCATATAATTCTTGCTTCTTAGAAAGATGTTACAAATGCTGTACACTTGCTTCCTGAACATGATATTGAGTATATATGAATTGTACTGGCTTAGTTGAGTGAGGCTTGCAAAGCAGGCTGACGGTTGGCTGTGTTTTATACTTACATTTTGAGCAGTGTATTAATGGGCATGACAAGAATTTCACAAAATAAATCCCTCCTTAATGCTGAGAAGAGGGAAGATGCTTAAAGGAGAAGGGTATCAGTAGCCTTTCTCTTTACAGGATCCTTTCTCCTCCTAGTGCATGTAATTCCCTGTTAGGAATCACGGGATTAGTGCATGTACATCAAGGGGAGAATAATCAGCATTTCATATTTTCTTATCATAATTTATCAGTCATGCTTTCTTTTCAAAGATACAATAAACACATTGTCAGTCCCTTAAATTTTGCTCTTCTAAACAAACATATCAGTAACCATTGGGAAAACTGAAATATACAGCAGTGCACAAAGCAGCACAAAGCAACCACAAGTCTCTTCATTTTGAATTTTACCCCCTCAGACAGGGGTTTTGATACACATGCGTGCGCACACGTACACAGAGTATGTATAAATTAAAATGACTGGAAATAGCTGAAGTTAATGTCACTAATGAAGATTAGCAGGTGGCTTGGATTGGAAAAGTGAACATAGATTTTTTTTTAATCTTATTTTCTTTTGGTTTAATAGAACATAGCTTGTATCTTTGACTACCAAGCCCTTTAAGAGCAATAATAAACAAAAATATATCATGGTTTTTGTGTTTTGCTTTTCCACCATGCTAGGGTTAATAAACCTGAAGCTATAGGGGTGTTTTCTCTCTCCACCTTTCAAATCTTTCATTTATTGCTTGATTGTTTAGATTGAATGTTCTTCAGTAAGGACTTGCAAGCTGACTGCCATGGAGTTCAGAGATGAATGGTTCTCAGACAGGTACAGACAGATGTTACACTCTGGCTTTGGCAGCGCTTTGTCATTGTCGTGAGGGACAATGATGCTGCTCTCAAAGTGGGATTTGCTGTTCCAAGGTAGCATCACGCTGACCTGTGACTAAGAACTTGGTGAGAGAGCTCAGAGACTGCTGGCATTGTGGCATCTCTCAGTTAGGAAGGCACAAAAAGGTGATGCTGAATTGGGACCAGATGTCTGGTATCCAGAGGTCTTGGCTCTCTAGGGATTACAGTTCTCTGTTGCTCGTTGCAGGCTGAATGTGCAAAATTCCTGTCTCCAGCACAAAGTGCATGGGCAACATTCCTTTCTTCTGCTTTAACTTACCTCGAAGGGCTCTACACTTAAATGCTGACCAATGAATATGACTACTACCTTTGTCCTAATTGCCTAGTATTGACAGAAAAAGCCAGTGTGTCTTCTCACTTCCACGTGATACCACTTGTCTCCATCTTCTGATGTCTGTATGTTTGCTCGCCTGTATCTTCTGCAGATGGTTCCATTACAACCTCTTAGCCAGAACTTGGAGCTTTCTGGTTTGAGTAGTCCTTTAGAAATGATCTCCTGTAGCTGGGATTTTGTTGCCTTGCATTTTGGCACTGGTTGGCATGCTCAGTGGGTCTGAAGCTGCGTAGCTGAGTTAAGTGATAAGACAACTTTCACGTTCCAGAGCAAAACTTTATTAGAGGAGGAGGAGCAGTCCTTCCCGGACCTGCCTACATAGGCTGTCACTGCCTGGTAACAGGTCACTCTGGTGTTGATGAAGCCAATGAGAGAGAGGTGAGACAAGGTGTTTGCTAACAGTTGGGGTAACTGGCAAGCTGGGGTTGCTGCATGTCTGATAACTGCTGAAGATGAAACGGCTTTTGTCAGGAGTTCCCCCAACCTCTGGTTTTGATTAAAGAAATGTGGGGTTGGAGGCTTTTGGTAGCGCTGAGTTCACGCTGTGCCGAGTGTTTCAAGCTGAAGACAGATGATAGTCACGTGTTTTGGCATCCTGGAGCAGTACGTATTAAGTCTAAGGCCAGGATTGGACAGACCTAGCCCAAGTGTGTTTTGTTCAGATGCTGGAGGCCAGCACAGATAAAAGTGAAAAATCCATTCTTAGATTTCCCTGGACATAGGCTGCAGTGGTGGAGCTCACAGCATCTCCTGGATGCCTCGGCGCCAGTGTCGCTTGGTGTGAAGTTTCTGGTTCACAGCAGACGGTGACTTCCATGCTGGCTCACGCCTGTGGAGAAGCCCATCTCTGACAGTAATGCTGAATTTCTCCCCTGTCCCAGTTTGCCACAGCTGCTCACTTCCATATTTCAGAACTTCTTGATATGTAATGGGCTGCTCCAGGGCTGCCAGCACTGAGGGCAGCCAGGGTTTGAAGCAGGCACGGTCGTGCTGAGAGATGCAGGGTGTGTTGGTGAAGGGAGGAGGATGAACCCCACAAGGTTGCATTGATGGAAGGATAAACAGGGACAGGTCCAGCCATATACTGGCTGTGAGAGAACTGAGGGACTGCCAGGAGCTTTGCAAACCAGAAATAAGCGTGCGTGTGGGCAGGCAAACTCTGGAATCTTAACTGTGAATGGGAATCCTCCCTGTGACGACTCACAAGGTAACCCTTGCCATGTTCACAGGATCGGGGTCAGAACTTGTCTTGAAGGGCTTATCTCCCTGTTACAGAGAGCAACTCTTAACTCTGCCATGCTACTACCCCCTATACCTCCCCTCTCCCCCCTCTCCATATCTCAAAGACTACTTTGATTGTCTTGGCAATCTTTGCATCTAGATCCTTGCAGACTGTCAGTGGTGGGGCTTTTTACTTGCTCTGGTTTTGAGGGAAAACTCTGTAGAAGTCACCAGCAAACATCATGGAATTATTTCACACTTTGGGAGTGGGAAGAATGGATTGGCACCCGTGAGCCAAGCGTGTTGTGTGTGTCTGATCCTCAGCCTCTCTAGGTTTACGTAAAGCTGCCTGTATTCCTTAAAATGCTGTCCTTGCAGCCACTCTTCAGTTTTTGAAACCTGGGATAAAGTTCTTTTGTGCACTTCCACTTTTGAGAGCACTTGAGTGTTGCTGCTTGTCTATTTCTAAAAAGCTTTACTTTAGCAGAAGTAGCATTTTATCCAAGAGGAAACAATTTTCAAGTAGGCATTTGAACGGAAACTGGAACACAGTAGTACTTGAATAATCTAAACTGGAAGTGTACTTTAGTGTCTACCCATTTTCAGTCCTAGATGAGTTTTACTTCTTTATCTTTGCCGGGGTGTAACTTCAAGGAAAACCACCCGGCTTTACCAGTCAGGCTAAAATCTCATCTGTGTTGGGAGGGAAGAGCAGGCAGCAGAGGCTAATCGGGAGTGATTGATGTCCTTTCCTTCCCCAAGGCATGAAGTGGCTCTGTAGCCCTCCTTTACTTAGGTGCATGTGCCCCTGCGCGGAGAGCCAAGCCGTGCCCCTCGTGTTCTTTTTGCTTGGGCTTCGTCAGAGCTTGTACCTTGTGACAACTGAGTGCTCCTTGCCTGCACGCCAGGCAGCCGCCGTCAGCCGGCGCGTCGCTAAAGATCACCAGCAAGTACCGTAGCTTTAACTGAACCTTCTCCTCTGAAGTAACCTGCCGCCCGTAGCCGGATTGGTCTGTGACCAGCTTGTTTGGAGGAGGGAGGCCTGAGCACCAACGTGATCGTCATTAGCCAAATCTAACGAGTAATAAAACCTAACTGTATACAGGGTACACGTATTTACTGTGCATGTGTATATATTTTTGTACATTTTTACAGTTCTTTCCTACGCCTGGTTTTATGACGTTCACGGGGAGACGCGTCTGAATCTGGTTAAAACCAAGAAGCTCTTAAGGAAACCCAACCCTGTCACCCACTGTAGCTTCTACTGAGAACTGTGCCCAAACAAATACGCAGATTTCCAGTGCTATGCAAATATTACTCTGTTAAGTTGTCTCTTAAATTCCGCTTCAGTAGCTCACGCTGTTTTTACTGGGCTTTCAGAAAGAGATGAACACAACAGACTCATCTTGTAAAATAAAATAGCTTTGGCTGTGTGAAAGTGCTGTATGTTAGAATCTCATTCGCGCTCTCAGTTGCTTGTTTTGCCTGTGTGTGATTTTGCACTTGATGTGCTGGCACAGAGGGGGGTTAATTGTGCTTGAGTGAAGGAGGGTGACTGCCCAGCATCTGGCGTTCTCGCAGCGTTACTCAGTAAGTAGCCGCTAACAGAACTGGGAGATCTGCGCCGTTCTCCTACTCACCACTCTGGTTTTGGTAACTCAGGGTGCACACAGGGCTGTCTTCACTTTTGCTTTGCTTGGGTTTATTTCTGTTTATGCTTTTTTGGTCTCAGTCCTGCAGACTGGTCCATGCGAGGGCCACGTGTCTGCAGCCATGACCTGGGTGGATCGTTCTGTGGGGGCTGGGAATGAAGAAAAGTTTAACCCCACGGCCATTCCCTTCGCTAAGCCAGTCCTTGGGAGCTGTGGAGGGACGATAGGCAACAGGAGCGTTTGTGGAAGCAGCCTGTCAAGTTTTGTGTGGCTCCTCCAAACGACCAGGATGGGGGGATTGGGATGCTCCTCTCCTGAAAAACCCTTCAAAGGAAAACCCAACACTGTATGATCTAGGAGCCTCCAGCAGGGTCAGCTGGCTCTATGGAGACGTGCTGTAGATTTGAAAAAACGGGTTTAAAGTTTCTACTTTTCACTGGAAGATAAAGACCTTCCCCATTCCTCAGCTGTAGGCCAGTGTCGTAGGCTCCCACCTGAAAGCAAACCAAGAACCAGTGGAAGGAAAATGACTTGGCACTTCTTCTGCTTTCCCCCTATTTATCATAGAATTTTTAAGGTTGGAAAAGACCACTAAGATCCAGTCTAACCATCTGTCCATTGCCACCATGTCAACTAAACTATGTCCTGGAGTGCCACGTCTACGCATCTTTTGAACACCTCCAGGATGGTGACTGCATGTCCCTGGGCAGCCTGTTCCAGTGCCTGACAACTCTTTTGGTGAAGAGAATTTTCCTAATGTCCAATCTGAACCTCCCCTGATGTGACTTGAGACCATTTCCTCTTACCATCTCCTCATACATGGGAGAAAAGACCAACACCACCTGGCTACAACCTCCTTTCAGGTAGCTGTAGAGAGCGATAAGGTCTCCCCTCAGCCTCCTCATCCCCAGGCTCAACAACCTCAGTTCCCTCAGCCTTTCCTTGTAAGACCTTTGCTCCAAACCCTTTACCAGCTTCATTGCCCTTCTCTGGACCTGCCTTAGCACCTCAATATCCTTCCTGTAGCGACGGTTCCAAAAGTGAACACAGTACTCGAGGTGCGGCCTCACGAGTGCCGAGTACAGGGGCACAATCGCTTCTACCCAGAAGGCCGCTCAACAGAAGCAGATCTCTGTAGTTTCTAGGTCTAGTAAGTCCCTGGCCTCCCTCTGTCCCTCCTTGGTCCCTTAAGACGTCGGCTTTTCTTTTGTTGCAGGTACAAATGTCCTGGTGATAGAGAAACATGATGTTATCTTTCCTAGACTGCAAGTTCTTTGGCTTCTCTTGTAGGTTTTCCCTTCCCTGACTGTTCTGGGTTGAATGGTGTGTCACTCTGGGCAGACCTTTCCCACAGTGAGGATGGGCTCCAATTCCAAGAGTGCACAAGCAGAAACTTCTGTTACTTTCCTGGTTCACACAAATAAGCTTTGCTTATCTCCGTGCCTCCTCAGAGGCCACAATTCATTTTGAAAGGCCAACAATTTTATTCTGGAGTTTTTAATGCTCTGTTCTGGGACTTACCTTTTCAGCTGTAAGGTGAAAATCATGGGCTGGAGTTTTTTATCAGCACAGTATAATAAAGAATGCATTTGGTTAAGGTGGTGTGATCCTTGGCTCGTGCATGCAGAAGCCAAGCCATGAAAAGCAAAGCCCCAGTTGATGGCAGAGCTCTGTTCCTTAACATCTGTTGTCTTGCTATGGGAGAGACATTCCTGCTGTTAATCCTTGTCCTCGGAGGTACCCATCTCCCCTCATTCCCTAGCCCCTGCCCGTCTGCCAGTCCTCTCTCCTGAGCTGCTTCCTCTTTTTGAACCAGCTGGTGTTGGGATCACAACTACACGTACCAGAGAAGCAGCAGCAGTTGGGATGTGGGGTGTATGGAGGAGGGTAGGTCAGTGGGGCTGTATGCCACCACGGCTTGCTGGGCAGCACTGTGTGAGGTAGCTGTGGAAAGGGGAGAAAAGGTTTGCTACTCGTGTGAAGGCACAGGGGATGGTGTTAGGTGGTTTGCTTCTGCATGAAGCAGTCTGCATCACAGTGGTCTTCAGGTTGCGGGAGCTTCTCGGATTTCCTCTCTTTAAATTGCAAACACAGTAGGAAATTGACTGTGGTGGTGGTGTAGCTCTTCTAGATTCCTTAATCTCACTCCACCCTTTTTCTCCTAATACTGCATAGATGGGTTTGGGAAAACAGTCTGGAATTCTGTAAAGGCGGTGTCACGTCCTCAATGCCAGTCAGAGTCAGCTGCTGCGTTGGCAGTGAGTTCATGTTTCAGATGTGCGATGCTCTGGACTGGCCTTACATAGGGCAGAGGGATTTTTGTGGGGGAGGAACAGGTGAACACATCTTTTATGTACTTGTAGTAAAACTGCAGTCTGTTCCTGAGCAGCATGACGGACAATTGCATCTATGAAATACAACTTAAGTGCAGCAGATTTTTATGGGTAGATCTAAGCTTAGTGACTGGGGTGTGGGTTAATGAAACACTCTTCTGGATTCTGCCACGGGGCTGCGTGTCAGAGTCCGGTATTCCCTGACTGGGAGTATGTCCCACATTTCACATGTCCCACGTGGGGTGTGTAATGCTTACTAACAGATGTATTTATTTGAAGGTAGTTGTTGTTACATGGGATTTCTGGTTTAGCAGCGTGATATAAATTATATTGAAAACAGGATACAAAAGTAAGCTACACAGCAAATTAAAGTAATTTCCATACAGGGTTCAAGCACAATGCCAAGGTGAGCCACATCACCAGTCTCTGTAAAGCGCTCACTGTCACGATGCTGGGCCGTCCCTGTTGCTGATTAAGGAGTTGGTTGAAGCAAGCTTGAGCTCATTACTCTCTCCAAAATTCTTCTGTTATCTTAGTTTTTATGCTCTCTGTGGGGCTGAGCTACGTTTTCATTTCCCCTCTTCTGGTCTGCCTAAGGGAGAAGCTTACACCACTAGTGAACCCACTCAACTGCTGATAACTTAATCTAAACCAAAGGCCACCCTCCGGTCCCCTTTGCATTGAGCTCAAGTCAGCTTGCTTTGGAAGGGCTGTGGTCATTCATGCCCTGTGTTGCTCCCTGAGCTCTCACTGGCACATCATCCCTGCCTGTCTTCACCGAGCCTTTGCTCCCCCGAGCATCTTGTTGGTCAGCCACAATAACGCCACGTATGGTACCGCTGTGCTGTGGTATATTGTATGATACCAGTATGTGGCGTGATAGATCTCCAGCCACTACGTTCCTGCTGCAATAGAGGTAAGTGCCAAAGGGGCAGGGTTGGGGTGGGCCACCGGGTGAGCACAGCTGGAGAGGGCATTCCTGCTCGCTGCTGGGAAGGCGACTCGCGTTCCTTCCCAAGCCATGTGCTAGAAAGTGGACAGCCAACAGCAGCCGGCACCTCACCACCTGTGTGACATCACCGGCGTGATCAGCCTCTGCGCTGAGACGGGCACGTGACTGGCAGGACACAACAGGCAGGGCCCGACCACAGCGAACGCGGGGAGCAGCGCAGCTGGCTGTGCTGGCAGGTTGTTCTGCTGTGCTTTGCCGTGGCTTGTGATGGGAACTGCCTTTGGTTTTCAGCTTGCTGATGTAGGGCAACACTGCAGGACCCAAATTCGGCAGCGACCCGATTGTCGGAATCCCATTTCCTTGTCCAGTGGCAAGCAGCTCTGTGCCAGCAGTTGCTCCATTTGTGAGGAAAGTGAGTAGAAGAGAGAAGCTACTCAAGGTTTAAGAACATGTATAAATCTTGCCCTCCCCACCATAGCTGCAATGAAGTACAAACTCCACAAGTATTTTCAGGAAAATGCTATTTTTTGTGTGCTTCCCATTAGCCTGAAGCTCCTTGTTGGAGGCAGGAAAATGCTGCACTCTCAGTTTCCCCCATCTTTTACTTCAGCTGTGTCAAAGTTACGTAGTCAAGATCGGGGCTGGAAGCTGCTGCTGTCGATTGTAGACCTCTGAGATGCATCGAAGTGTGCTGACACAGGCTGGGGCTACAGCTGGTGGAGGGAGAGCTCTGGCAGCAGTGGTTCGGGCTCTTCCCGGGCATTTCTGTGTCATGCCATCCCCTCTGTCACCCTGGGTAAGCGTGAGCCCTTCCATTGTGGTTTTTTGGGAAGGGGGACAACACAGCAACTGATTCCATCTGCCCAAAGCTCTCCACTGCATGGTCCAGTCAGGCAGGACTTGTGGAGCAGAATATGGTCTCTGGAGCTTGCTTGGCCACCAGATGTTTGTGTTTACATGGGGACATTTAAGATGAGTTTGAGCTCAATCCTGTTCAGACCATTGCAGTGATGAGGGTGTGTATAATCGTCTCCTTCGGGATTAGCAGCCAGAAAATAACCTCACACAGCAGAAACAGCTACCTTGACCTCCTTGTAGGCAAGAGAGGACAGTAGATGTAGGACTGCAGGCCTAGCAACCACCCCCCCTCTTCTGTGCTTCACCTCTGTACAGAAGAGCAGGGTTGCAGAAACAGGGTCACGCTGCCGCTCTGCTGAGGCTTCCCTGGGGAAAACCCCTCCTGCTGCCCTTACTCCTCTCTCTGCCACCTCTTCAAGCATCATGTTTGAGCGAACCAGGCCCCAGCCTGTTTTACACACCCCGGGGGCTTGCTTCCAGCTCTGCAGCGTTGCTTAAAGCTACTGTACAAAAATGGGGCATCAGGGAACAGCGATGGAGGCTGAATGGGTGGAGTAAGCTCTCCTCCTCTGGTAGGTCTTTTCCCCTGTTTTCCTGCTGTCTTCGCCTCATGTAACACCCAGCACGTAATCTTGTAATTAGCACCATGTACAAGGCTTTATTCCAAATCTCTGGTGTTTATTAACTTTAAAAAAAAAACCCCAACCAAATGAACATTTGAAGGTTTTTGGTGCAGAGCATTTATTGGGGTGGTAACGGCAGAATCTGCCTCTCCTGTGGTATGGAAGGATGGGGAAGTGTTGCTGGCTGTCTCTGCCGGCAGGTAGACTCGCTAGCATCCCCATAAAAAAGTTTGCCTGGCAAATCCCATATTTCTTATCCAATTAATTTGATGTTAATGGCTCACTGGAGGATGGAAAAGACCTTCTCCAACTGTTGAGAAATGCTCCTGGTAAAGGGCTTTTGAATATTCTGCAGCTGTGAGGCGCTTACAAGGCACAACCATGTGCTACAGAGTAGAAACCTGTATTTTTGGGGAGGGAAGTTTGCCTGGACCAGGGTTTGTTCCCTGTCAGATGGGAATAAGCAAACAATATCCCCATCCCCCACCCCAGAACGTCAGCAAGATGGGAAACCTGCAAACTCGTTATTTCCTGAGCCTCTGCACTCTTTTCCTGGCATCCGTACAAGAAGGCAGTTGGCCCATCTAAATTAAGTACTGCACATAATGGGACATAAATTATTCCTGTTAACTCCGATGCGATAACGTGGTTAGGGAGAACAAATTGCACTGAGGCAATTTTTCTTCCTTATTCTCAGAGGGATCTCAGCAGAGCAACCTCTGGAGCTAATATTAGGTCTGGGAATTTCACAGGCACTAATAGGATTAGGTACATGACTTCCTTTTCAGTCTAATGGGAGTCAAGTGTTTAATTCCCTTGGGATTCTCTGAAATTTCAGCACGGCTTCAGAAGCAGCAACCAAACCCTTGGTAGACACAGAATTGCCCCTTTGGCTGTCTCCCAGGCAAGGAGAGATTTGCTAATCCACCCATCAGAAGGGTAAATGGCCTTCCCAAGGAAGAGCACTTGGTGTGCAACCTGTGACAAAACAGCACTTGCTCCCACTCCAAGATTTAGGATTTATTTCCACTCAGTTCAAGAAGGACACAGAAGTCCTTGAAAGAGTCCAGCACAGGGGAGCTGGGCCTCTTTAGCTTGGAGGTGACTGAGGGGTGACCTTATTATTGTTTATAAGTATGTAAAGGGCGAGAGTCAGGAGGATGGACCCAGGCTCTTCTCAGTGATGGCCAGCAATAGCACAAGGGGCAACGGAAGTTCCCTGTGAATATAAGGAGAAACTTTTTCACTGTGGGGGTGACAGAGCACTGGGACAGGCTTCCCAGGGAGGTTGTGGAGTCTCCTTCTCTGGAGACATTCAAAACCCGCCTGGAGGTGTTCCTGTGTGATTTAGACTAGGTGACCCTGCTCTGGCAGGGTGGTTGGAGTAGATAATCTTACAAGGTCCCTTCCAACTCCTAATGTTCTGTGATTTAAAACAACCCAAAAGGTTGTAATATCACATAGTACCCCTGCAAAAAAGAAATATTAGGATTGGGCTCTTCCACTCACAAGATGAAGCCTGTTCTTGTTTAGCAGTAATTCATTTGGCAGGGGGGGTGGTTCAAGCTTAGTCTTACTCAGCTTCAGCTTGGTCCTTGGGGCAAGGCTCACAGTGCCTTTCCATCCTAAGGCACGGCTGAAAAGAATGAACATAGGGTGTTAAGGAACGCTTGCTCACAGTGCTGCTAGAGGACTCTGGATGTGAGTAGCATCATCCCTTAGAAATATTTACTGCCTTATTATTTGGGGGACAGTGGTGGTCAAAGCAAGAATCGGTGAGAGACTCGTTGTCCTTTCTCGCCTGTTAATGATATCTTTTGTTTTACAGCTTGTTTGGTGGCTTTACTAAGAGCTTCAATGTCTAATGGGATCAAACCCTGAAATAGAAGCCTGTGCTGCAAAAAGCCTGTGCTGCCTGGATGCCTTTATGATCTAAAAGTTTGAGGAGCTGCTGTGTCTCTGGTTGCTTTCTGGTCCTCCTCCTCCTTCTCTGTGATATCACACAGAGGCTGAAATTAAGAGGTGGCAACTGTCAGTTACCCCTTTGTGAGGGGCACTGTTATCACAGTAATTAATGTATCAAACCTTTTCATCAAAAGCAAGGACCAGTGCTAGCAGGGCATCTTACCATTTGGTGGTGGTGTAAGGTAAAAATGTCTCCTCTTAATGGGACTCATTCCAGTGAATGCTTCAGCTACCAAAAAACACCAGTGCACATGTAAAAGCTGTCCTCTCTCCATCCGTACTCAAGATGATGAGCTTGATTATACCTGTCATGTCCCTGTAGAACGTTTACTTCTAGGTTTCTAAGGATGGCTTTCTAGGCCTTGTCCCAGACTTCATTATTCTTGTAGTACTTCCATTTTGCCACACAGGGAGGACCTGCCTAAGCTAAACTTGCAAGGGAATCTCATTTCTAATTAATACCACATTTTAATTTAATAACTAATAGCTTTTGATGTGCTAATTTCAAAGTGAGCTTTCCCTCGATGAATTCAGAGAAGAGTATTTAAATAATGGCATAACTCGCTTTAAGATTCCCTCCTTCCTTCTTCCCGTCAATTTTTAATTATACCTTGGACAGGAGAGCTGGTGAGGTGGGCAAACAGAGATCCTTGTTGCCTAGAAAGTCAAACTAGAAATCTGATGGTTTATAGCTCTTACCCACTTCACCCGTCCTCTCCAGAAGTGAGTCCTAAGCAGGAGGGTAAATGAAGTACCAACCCACGATTACCTGTTACCATGTATTTGTGCAAAACCATAGTTGGTTGGTAAAGGTGTATTTTACTAATGTTTCCTTTAATGTGTTTTCTAAAGTGACTTCCAGAAATGACCACACTCATAATTTTCTAATAGGGTGTTAAAATGAAGGGAGTCACAATTATACGTGGGAGGAAAGGGTTGTCTTTTGCCCACTCTGCTCAGCCGCCGGCTGCGGGTGTCACAGGAGCACAGGCCGCAGCCTACAGCTGCTAAGGGGAGTTCAGTAACAGCGGTTTAGCTCCCAGGTTGTGGACAGGGAGCGCTCTGGCTGTGACACGGGAATCATGGTCTCTCTCTCTGAAGCCCCGACAGCAGGTCACGACAGGTCACTCACATCTGGCAGTGGGGTGATGCCAAAAATCCTGCTCTCGTTGTGCATGGGAATATCCTGTGATGGTGTCTACACTCCCTCCCCCTTTTCCAATCCCTGGCCAGTGCTCACATTTCTACGCTGCTAACTCCTCCTCTCAGGACAGAGTAACTTTCCAGATTAACAAGAAATAAGCCCCGCTCTCTTAAAGTTTACAGCCTCAAGAGGAAGCACAAAACTGCTTTGGGGTGTGACTGCCCTGGGACTCTGCCTCGGACTCTCTCCCACTCCTGCTCTTGGCATCAATGAGAATGAGCTGCCTCATACAAGCCCTCTCCCTCTTAAGCTAACCTAACTGCTTTCCACTTTCATGCAGCCATGGCAAATGCAGCTCCTAATAGCTCCTGTGCTGGATGCTTGGCAGGGCTGGGTAACAGGAAAAAGGGGGCTGCTAAAGGAGCAGGTTCTCAGGTGGGTGATGCCGAGATGTAGTGTCCGTAAAATGCTGGAGAGACTGTGGGACACTATTGGATTGGATCTGGATATTCAAGACCAGCTTATCAGCTGTAGTGCCTTCAACTGCCTGCAGCTGAGAAGGGAAGTCTGTCTTAAGGAGTGCTATAACAAAAGGCATTGTCAGGAAAGGAGGTTTCCTTAAGACCCAGAAGACAAAGACTGATGTTGAAAAGATTATGAAGATAATGTCAGAAAAATATCATGCTACTCATCCTCCCTCCCAGACCAGGTAGCATCTCCCCCTCCTTGCTCCAGCTGCTCTGCCCTTGCTGCCCAGTTTTTCTGTAGATGCCTTCCTTAACTGACATGTCTTTTGTCCCCTCTGGCTTCTTCAGGCTGGTAGCTTTTCCTGACCATTCTTGAGGGTCTTTGATCCCGCATTTCAACCTCATTCCTCTGGTTTGTCTTGGTGGTTGTTTAGGGGTTTCAGAGAAGGGCAGATAGATGCAGCCGTTCAGCAAAGTTACTATCGTTTTCTCTGCGTTCCCCCCTGTTTTCGTAATGCTGGTGACAGGGGGCTCTTCACACATCACAGCGGTTTCTGCTGCAGAAACGCAGACAGACAGATGTGGCTGGTGTGAAAAACGCTGTTGAACAGAACTGGTCTGGAAACCGACTCCCCGTGCTGCTTCCGCTGCCATTAAATGAACCTCAGCAAATGATTCTTTCCCAACAATGTGAGATAAGAAGCCGACATTCTGAGTGTCACATATAGGTAATGATTTGTGGCTGACACACTAACTTAAAAAGGCAAGGGTTTTTTTAAACCATTTGTTTTGAAAAAGAATTCACTTTACAATATTGTGATTTTCCCAAATGCCAAAAACTTACCAAATTTCTTCTGTGTTTCTGCAGGTGGCTGTGAATTTGTGAAATTAGTTAATTCAAACCTGAATTAACTCATCCAATTAAAAACAGTTGACTGATTGGCTGCAGAAGTGTTTTACTGGTGATGATCCAGAGGTTACAGAAAGTGAAGCATGGCCCTAGCATCAATTTTCACTTGCTTTCCCACACAAATTAATTAATCATAGCATGAATCCACCACCATCTCTTGTCATACAATAAGGCAAAATATCATTGCTACGCTGATGTCAAATGATGTCAGTAACTTCTCTTATGATCACCTTAGAATCTCTAAGCCCAGGCAAAGGAATGGAAGTTCTGACAGGGTAAAGGAAAGGCTTCGATTAAGTATTCAGTGGGGCAAACACACCTTGTCTCTTTCTTACAGTAGGAATCATTTAAAAATACACCCAAAGATAATGTCCATGGACAGGTTTGTGTCTCGGTGCCTGAGGGGTGATCGCTGGCAGGCCGCACGCTGGCAGGCCGCACGCTGGCAGCACGAGGCTATGCGGTTTGGCGCCATTTTCGTGACTGCTGGGCACAAATTGAAATGAAAGCGTGGACTGCACGTCTGCTTCTGTATCTGACACCTCGAGTTACTCTTCCTTTGAGATAAGGTTTCCTTTGTAAGTAGATTTTTTTTTCAATCCTAAACACTGTACAGAGTGAGATGGAGGAGCTGCAGGCCATCTCACTGGAAGCCCCTGAGCTTCAATAGCCATTTCTCCCAAAATATTACCTATGAAATCTATTGGAGGGAAACAGTAAGAAATCCCTGCAAGTAAGGACTTCTGATCATTAGAAAAATGTCTTGAAACTGTCTTCTACAGGGTGGAGTTGATGATCATCTTGAAGAAGGAGGATTTCTATAGAAATGCCTTCTGAATTTTTCTTCCCAAACCTTCCTACTGCCCAGATAAATTCAGACATTTAAATATTCAGTCTGCCTATGAAGTTTCTCTTCTGTAGCCACGTTCAGCTCGGACTGGATGTGAATGTTCGGGAAAGCATCAGATGTGTAACCTATCTCTTATCCTTTCATGGAAACCCCAGAACTGTTCATCTGCCTACCAGAGACAGTTTTAAGTAGTGGTGATGTCAAAGTCAGGGTGTTGCTTCATGGCTGTCCTTGGCATAATCCTACACTAAGCTGTCTCGGGAAAACCAACCCCATCTGTTAAATGCTGGGTTCTTGTAAAATAACAGAAGTTGGGCACAGCATGAATCATAGAATCATAGAATTGCAGGGGTTGGAAGGGACCTCCAGAGATCATCGGGTCCAACCCCACTGCCAAAGCAGCTCCCTAGGACAT
This sequence comes from Gallinula chloropus, assembly GCF_964237585.1. Classification (NCBI taxonomy): domain Eukaryota; kingdom Metazoa; phylum Chordata; class Aves; order Gruiformes; family Rallidae; genus Gallinula; species Gallinula chloropus. The sequence continues at coordinate 119,723,722 of NC_140085.1, forward strand.
GTCACTCAGATAGGCGTCCAGGCGGGTCTTGAGTATCTCCAGAGAAGGAGACTCCACACCCCCCTGGGCAGCCTGTCCCAGGGCTCCCTCACCCTCACTGGGAAAAAGTTCTTCTGCACGTTGGTGCGGAACTTCCTGTGCTCCAACTTGCAGCCATTGCCCCTCAACTTGCAGCCATTGCCCCTTGTCCTGTCTCCACAGACCACTGAAAAGGGGCTGGCCGATTCCCCCTGCATCCCCTGCTGCAGATAATTATAAACATTAATAAGGTCCCCCCCTTAGTCTTCTCTTCTCAAGGCTGAACAGTCCCAACCCACTCAGACTTTCCTCATAGGGGAGATGCTCCAGGCCCTTAATCATCTTCGTAGCCCTTCTTTGGACTCTCTCCGGTACTAGTTTTTGTCCCTACACTGAAGACCTCTGGGAAGACCTCTTCAAGGCCCTCCTGGCAATTTAAAGTTGATATAATGATGACCCAAATGATGAAGATACTGCACTGAGTCTAGATGGGATGGAGTTAATTTCCTTTACAGCAGCTCATGTATTACCGTGGTTTGAATTTGTGGTTAAAATGGTGTTGCTACCACAGTGAAGTTTTGGCTGTAACAGAACAGAGCTTGCACAGTGTCAAGAGACTGGAAGGGTGGCCAAGAGATTGGGAGAGGACACAGCTCAGACAGGTGACCCTAACTGACCAAGGGGCTTTTCCAGACCATGTAATACCACAGTATCATTCTCAGTGGTACGAAATTGGAGTAAAGGCAGAAGGGAGATTTTGATTTTGCTTTTGAGATGGGCGTTGGTCTCCTTGTGGGAGGTGGCAAGTGATTTCGTTGGCTTCATTTTGTCTCGTTCCTTTACCTACAGAACTGTCTTTATCCTATGTGCTTCCTCAGTTTTATTCTTTCTCTTTTCTGGCCCTGTCACTCTAGCTGTTACTGATAGCAAAATCCTGGGATCCTAACGACAACCACGATACTCCCGGGCGTCTGTTATCTTAAAGGATACCAGGGAATCAAATTACACTGCAGACACTGTTGGTTTTGTCTTCATCCTGATCAAAACCTGCCATAGGAATTTTATTTCCCTCCTATCACCCCCTTGCCTGCTGGGGATCATTTATTTCCCTTCCTCGGCACCATTCTCTCTCCGTTTGTCATCTTTCCTCTCTCTGCTCCACCCTCCCTGCCCCAATAGGGCTGTTGATATCATCTTCAAACTCAGCAGGAAGATCATCCGACGTGTGTTTCTCCCTATAATGGCCTTTCCATCAAAACATAAAGCAATTAGGTGTGCAATTTAACTGCTTTCCTTCCTTTTTCCTGCTTCTTAAATATTTGAAAGAATTTCGACAAGGATTATCCCAGCAGGGACCCGAAGACCGACATCATATTTTAGAATTTAGTGTTATAACAATGAGTCAGGGCTTAATTAACCTTCTAGCCCTTTGGGAGACCTGAGACAGAAGATCCAGTTCCTCGCAAACCACTGCTGATTCTCTTGCAGTTATTGAGCTCATTAATCTCTCCAATATTGTACTTTGGACTACAGCTATATTTTATTTTGGTCAAGTTAAAGTGCTAAATGTTTGAGAGAGATGATGACACTCCCTGTCCTGCTTTACTGAGAGTATCATTTAAACAAACCAGTAACAGGAGAGCTGGGGGAAAAAGGAGGATATGAAAACGCAGGAGCAGAAAACAGTGTGGGGTATGTTGACTACCCCCATTTGCTTGACACCTGCACCATGGCGGTTTGGGCTTCAAAACATATGGAAAAGGATAGAAGAGGACAATGGGACATTTACCCCTTTGTTTGCATTAACCATTGTACAATGTACACATATGGCACATCTGAAACCAGTTTCTTCCTCTGAAGCAATCCCCACCTTTCGAGTCAGACTTCATTCCTCCTCCAGGAGGGAGAGTCCCCAAAGGCCACAGAAACTGCCCACGAAACCAGCTTAACCCGAAATGAGGTGCATAACGTGCCTCATGGTACACTGGCAGGACTGCCTGATGGCACTGACTGTTGGGTGTACAAATCAACGCCTGCAGCAGTGCAAAACTGTGATGGGGAAAATTCAGCATTCTCTGCACCTCATAAATCCTACTGCAGAGAGGAGCTGTGAACTGAGGTGCAGGTGGCCAGCTGCAAGGTCAAAGCAGGAAGAATAGACCCCAGCTACAGCTACCGAAGCAGCAAACAAAGTACAGTGAAAGACAGTGTTATGAGCAGAGTTCTCATTTTCAAAAGCAATGTGTGAGGTCACGTGCCTTGTTTTGGGAGAGAGAGGGTTCATTTGTTCAGCCTTGAGAAAAGGTTAAAAGGGGATCTTATTAATGTTTATAAATACCTCAAGTGTGGGACACAGGGCGCAACAGCCAGCCCCTTTTCAGTGGTCTGTGGGGACAGGACAAGGGGCAACGGCTGCAAATTAGAGCACAGGAAGTTCTGCACCAACATGTGGAAGAACTTTTACACAGTGAGGGTGACAGAGCCCTGGGACAGGCTGCCCAGGGGGGTGTGGAGTCTCCTTCTCTGGAGATATTCAAGACCCGTCTTGGACACTGACCTGTGAGATCTGTCCTAGGGAACCTGCTTTGGCAGGGTGATTGGACCCGATGATCCCTGGAGCTCCCTTCCAACGCCTATGGTTCTGTGATTCTGTTCCCAGGATTTTTTCCTGCATATTCTCAGCCAAGCACTTACAGGCACAGAGGTGGCCCCAGGATTAACCTGCTTCTTTCTACAGCATCTCAAAGTCCAGGTCCATTCCCGTGGTGACCTACCCATGTGGGCATGGAGCCCACTGCTGTGATAGCAACGATACTGCTGACACTCAGGAGGAGAAGCATTTGCACAAGCCCTGGGAGGCTGTGAACCGCCTCAAGTTCAGCATCTCCTCTTGCTCTGCTTCATCATCCAAAGTGCAGGTGTAATTCTGCTCCAGGGAAAAGTGTCAGGCACCCAATGCCCACGAGACGGATGTGGTGAAGAGAATTTGCTAAAGAGAATGTTTTGTATGTCAGTGACATTTTATCTTGCCAAGCAGGTGAGGCTGAAGAGTTGGAAGCAACTGTCACATCATGACAGCACGCTCTCCGTAACACCACCGGGAGTCGTGGTCACAGACTTAGTGCTCACAGGTATGATTCCCAGCAGAGAGAGATGCTATTTATATATGTGTGTGTATATATACATATATATATAAAAAAAGAAAGAGCAGAAGGAAAATTCTAATTGCAGTCTGAGAACTTGAATGATTCCCTTTTCCCCCCCGAAGCCAAATTTTGTCCATTCAAGATGCAAGGTAAAAGCACAATGTGGTCAAACTCCCCATTTCCAGACGTGCTAATTCTTCTCTGTAAACTTTGCCATCGTAAAAACCCAAAAATCTCCTTTTCCATCAGGGATCAGCCAACCAATTAACTTTCAAGTTTTTGTTTTGGGAAGGAAACACCTGAGAACACAGTGAAAATGTTTACTATAGTCTTCTAAATCTTCCTGCCCGTACTGTGTGTGTCTTTTTTGTAAGGGGAGTTAGAAGGCATGGGAATAAATCACACAGAATGATAGGGGTTGGAAGGGGCCTCCAGAGATCATCGGGTCCAACCCCCTACCAGAGCAGGTTCCCTAGGACAGGTCGCACAGGTGGGCGTCTGGATGGGTCTTGAGTATCTCCAGAGAAGGAGACTCCACAACCACGAGTGCAGGTGAATTTGCTGCACTCTGTGTCAAAAACAAGGCTGGGGTGGGTCTTCTTGTTTAATGGAAACAGCTGCAGTGCACCTACAGAGACCAGAGAGAGGAGATTGAGTATGTATGAAATTCTGTGATTAAAACTTTAATCCCAGTGAACTATTGACCTCAGATGTAATCTCTGAGGAAAAGGGACAAGTGCTCTGTGCTAAGGGGGATTGTTAGAAGGGGCTCCTGCTGATTGGGCCTGGGTTTCCCTGTTTTCCCACCTGCATTGTTTAGGACTGTGCGGGACGGACTACTTGACAGATTCCTTTGGAGCCTTTTTTCCTACCTGCCTATAACCACGTTTCACTTTTCTGTTTCAGCAAATCACATGCTTGTCACACGTATAATTTATAACACAGTAAGTATGTGCTGTCATTTTTAAAGCACAGTTGTGGCACGACTCCTACAGCACGTACACAAAGAAGTAATGAAAAAATGGTAAGCGTCCAGCTGCTCACCTAAACCTGAAAATCAGAGATAACATTTGATTGTGCCACGTAGGATTCTTAAAGTTTTGGCCTTGTAAAAAAAATGTCCTATTTGACTATGTCAAGGAGACAATTCTCAGTGTAACTCAAGGCAAAAGAGAAGTTCTGGGCAAATGCTGATGAAAATATTCAAAGAATGAGAAACAACTGTTAATCCCCAAAGCAAAACATCAGAGATGAAAACGGGAATATTAATGTTCAGTACAGGATTACATGTTACAAGGGAGCTGTAATTAGTTTTGGAACAACACTGGAAGCCCAGGAAACAGGGTTAAGGTTTTGCTGAAAGAGAATCCTAAACAAACTGACTTCTGGAAACACTTGGACAGAACACCCAAACCACCCCAGCAGAACATAACTGTGCAATAAACAGTTATGATTAATGTAGAGGTATTTATAGTCCTACTTTAGGTTACATTTTGTTTTATACGTGTGTGCAGTATTTTTTCATTTTTTACCCTTTATGGTAGGCTATGTTGAGTACATTCTTCTATCTTTTAATTATTTCTGCTTGAGATAGCAAAGTCTACCTCCTCTAAGATTCTGAAGGAATTGCACATGACCAAGGTGAACAGCAGCTTTATTAAAAACAAAATATTAGGATCTTGGTCTACAGTAAAAGAAGAACCACTTTTATGAGTCCTGAAGCCTAATACAAACGAATTATACCCAGAAAAAGTGTCATAGCATATTATTTCTATGCACTTAAAAATCTAAAGTATAAATCCTTAAACGTTAAGGGTGACATTCACTGATACACTACATACAACTGCTTATACAGTGCTCTGGAACTGAAACAGACTTACTTTTTCAGCATATCCTTTGTATGAGCCAGGTTTGTACTTGCACTTCTTTCACCTCCGCCAGCTCACCTGCCCACGCTATCTGCTGTTTTCAGTTCCCTACAATCCTCGGTCTGAGCTCACACTCCATACACACAAGCCCTTTCTTCTGCATGGTTTCCCCACTCAAAGAATGCAACTAGTGAATTGTAAGATGAGCCATCTGTTGCCTGATCCACAATGATGTGTAAAGCACATCCTCAAGCTGGCTTGCAACAAAACCGCTTGAAATATTTGAGGTCAGTGGAAAATATTATCCCTAGTGCATTTGTTCCCATTGATCTAGCTGAGCTGTAGGCCAACAGTCACAGGAATGCCCTAGGCACTGAGGTATGTGCTACAGTCCCCTGAATATCTTCCTTTCCCTACCTGGGCAGAAAAGAAGAAACAGTAGCTCTCCGTGCTGCCACAGGGGATTATTCAAAGGTGGTGAGCAGAGATTTAAGCCCACATGGGAAAACTGGCAACACGCCTGTCACGCAAGCCTGCTTCTTCTGGGTCCAGACCAGGCACCAGCACCTCTTCACCCCAGGGCGCAGGGCAAGCCCAGCCACGGCAGAACCTGCCGGCCTCCTCTCCCCGGCCTCCTCCCAGCGATAAAGCTCCATGTCGCTCACGCCGGGTGTCAGCGAGCCGGACACAGCGAGGGGGGTTCCTTCTCAGAGCATCGGCGGTGGCAGACGCTCTGGGGCTCCCGTCCGGGCGGGACGGCTCAGCCCAGCCCGGCCCAGCCGCAAGGCGAGGGCAGGCGGGGCCCGCCAGGTAACCCTCCCTCCCTCTGGCCTCTTGTAGCTGCGGGCTGCGCAGGCCGGCCCGAACGATTCCACCGGCGCAGGGCTACCCCCAAGCCCGGAGCGGAGCACCGGCGCAGGGGGGAACCCGGCCTCCCCTCAGCGCCGGACCCCGCCACCCCACCAGCGGCCGGAGCGAACGCCCACTCGCCCGCCCCTCACCCCAGCGGGCGGGGGCGGGGGCGGGGCGCCGCCCGCCCCGCGCAGGCGCACCCCAGCACCCCTTGCCCGGCGCTCCCGGGCCCTCACGCTTCCCCTTTATTCCGCCCGTTTTCCGGGTTAACCCCTCTGCGCCCGCGCGGAGCCTGGACGCGTCCCTGCTCGCCGGCGGGCCGCGGCGCTCCCCGGAAGCGGTAATGCTCAGCCGGTGATCCAGGAAGCGGATGAGCTCGCTCGCCTTCCCCTCCGGAGCGGCGCTGCGGGGACGCGGGGAAGGGGGTGGGGGGAGGCGGGGGGGGGGGGGCGCCAGCAGGCCCCGAGGCGGAGCGGCCCGTCCCAGCCCCCCGGCGGGGGGGAGCGGCGGCGGCGGCAGCGTTTCCATGGCGCCGAGCGGGCGGGGAAGCCGGGGCTGAGGACCCCGCCCGCTCATGGACCCCGCCGCGGCGGCGGCGGCCGAGGAGGAGGGCAGGGAGAAGCCCCCGGTGATCTACACCATGGAGAACAAGCCCATCGTCACCTGTGAGTGCGCCCCGCGCCCCCAGACGGGCGTTAACAGTCGTTGCCGGGGCAGGGGGGGGCGGGGCAGCAATGGCCGCCCGGAGCGGCGCGGGGGGCCCTTGGCCGGTGCCCCCCTCAGGGCCCGGCTGAAGGGCGGCCCGGGGCGGGGTCCGGCGGCAGCGCCCGGCGGCGGCGTTGGCGGCGAGCAGGCCCGCGGCGCCGAAGCCCGGGGGCTGAGTGGGGCGCAGCCACGGCGAGGAAGGCGGGAGGGGGACGAGGCGGAGAGCGGGCGTTCCGGAGCGGCGCCCCGGCGGGAGGTGCCGGGCTGCCCGCGGCTCCGGGGGCCGGCGCTCGGGGCTGAGGGATACGGCGTCTGCAAGCAGCTCTGCTGGCGGCTTTTCGCCTCTTTGCCGTTGTTCTTCACCCCCCGCTCCCTGCCTTTTAATGGCAGCGCGAAAACTTGGGGTTGTTTCTGTGTGTTTCAGGGCTGCAGTAAGTAACAGAACCCAATGTGATGCTTACAGGTGCGTAGGGGGAGAGGTTCAGACACGACAATAAATTTTAAGCCCCCAGCTTCTTGCCAGCGAGCTTTGTGTAGCCCTACTCCGGGTAAGAGGAGTCGCAAGAAGTAAGATGTGCTCTGTCCTGAGGAGAGATTTCCACTGATGGATCCCTGCTGACATTATAGTTTAATCTTTAACTACCGTGCATTTGTTTCATCTCTGAGAGGGTTTATTGAACAAGCTGGATCGCATGGTTCCAATGATGAGTTAGTTGTCTCAGGCTGGCAGCAGGGACGTGTACGCGCTGGTCCTGGTACAAAACATTAGCTCCTGTGCTCTTGCAGGTATAGGGGGCTGCACACAAAGTTCACTGAAAACAAGCATGTGCAATAGACTGGGCGTTAGGAAACATTTGTTTACGGAGAGGGTAGTCAAACACTGGAAAGGGTTCCTAGAGAGGGGGTTGGTGTCCCGGGCCTGTCATTGTTGAAGAGGCATTTGGACAGTGCTCTTAAGAATGCGCTTTGACTTTTGGTCAGCCCTGAAGTGGTTGGGCTGTTGAACTAAATGATCCTTGTAGGTCCCTTCCAACTCCAAAGCATGTTTTATTCTAACTGCATTTATAGTGTTCTTGATGTAAAAAGTAAGGTTGATGAGATCAGCATAGAGAATTCTGCTTGCTTTTTCTTTTTATTTTTTAAACAAAAAGTAACCAGTGGCTGTTTGTTCTTAGTCAGAAGCATCTCTATCAATGACATAACAAACTGCATGTTTGCACTTTATCAGTAAAACACTGGGAATACTGTATGTGCATGTGAAATAGAAACAATTTCACAGGTGTGTGTTGTCTTATAAAGAAGTAAGCATTTATTGATGATTAAAGTATTGGTATTTAGAAAAAATACCCGCCTGGAACCTCATAACTGTATAATTATGGAACTGTGTGTATGTATCTATTTTCTTCAGACTATTTTCTAAAAGTGCTTTTTTATTTCTTGAACTTTTTTTTAATTTTGATCCAGTTCATAAGCTGAAGTCAGTGGTATCTGTATTGAAACTTCTGTACTCACCTGCTTCAAGACTTGTGAAACCCATTTCGCTTCAGATTTTAAAGTCTTTTCACAATAAAGATTTAAAGAAATATCTGGAGGATATTGTTGCCTTCCTCATTGGTGTTAACTTTCGTCCTACTATTCAGGCTGTGGTAGATTGCTGGTGTTTGGATTTGCTGCCTTCATCTTGTATTGGGAAGTGGAAAATGTCTGGGGGGGGGGAGTGGAGATGGTGGTGTGGCGGTGGTGGTAGTCCATGTCAGTCCTTACTGTTCCTGTATGATTTGAGTAAGTACATCATCTTTCAGTCTGTTGAAGTACATGTAGTTTTACCTCAGACTTCCTTTTTTGTTAGTAAATGCTGAAAAGAACTTTGGCCTCTTTGTGCAAGGAAGTTTTCAAAATCCCAAACACTAACCTGATTTAAGTCAAGCCCAATTATCTAATATTGAGAATAGTATTAATTTCACATAGCAAGTGAGTGTATTTTATGGTTGCAAAATGTTTTGGACCTATCACCATGCAGTATGGTAGCAGCACACTTGCAAATGAGATATGAGGTGAACCTTATGTATCATTCGTATGTCTTGCTCCTGGACTGGAGGAGTAATTTCTGGTGCTGTGAACAACCATGACAGTGTTATCTTTAGTGGTATGGATTAGAATGGCTCAGTCTGAGACAGCCTAATTCAGAAAATAAGGCTAATTGAGAAAAAGTGCTCAGAGATGACTGCTCTGGTGAAAGTAGTGGGGGTAACTTGCTGCTATTTTTAAACTAAAATGTTTGCTTTTAATGAGGATAAGTTTTGCTTCAGCAGTTTTAGTTTCCTTTTTTTCCTTCATCCAGAGAAGCTGAGTACTTGGAGATCATAGTATTTCAAACAAATGCATTCAACAAAAATTACTTACTTGAAGGAAAGCTCTTCTAAGTTTTATTTTGCCAGTGGTTTATGAGGAGGTGAAAGAATTGTTTGCTCAATATTGGTTAGTTGGCAAATGCATTCAAAGCCACAATGCTAGAAGCTGTTCAACAAGTACAGTTTATCTTTTGTGGTTCTGATTTTGGGCGGTTGGGGTTGTCTGGGCCAACTGCCCCACATAGCAGGTGCAGGCGAGGGGAAAACAGACCTGCAAGGGGATGGCTGGTGTGTGATTATATGACGGAAGAGTGAAGGTTAAGTGAGGTTGTGTCTCTGAACATGGGTATTCCCTTTTGCTACAAGATGTAGATTCATCTCTGTCAAGTAAACATTTGTATTGTGAAAAGCTCCTGTCTCTCTAAAGGAGAACAGAATAGTTTTGTTTGGAATGAAACTTGGTTTTGACCCTGTGCATACCAGAGATACGTTTTGTAAACAAATGTTTTTATCTACCTGAGATGAATTGGACAGTACTCTGAAAGGAACGCTCCTTTGGTAAGGAGAGTTGTGCTTTCAGTTCTCTGGATTTGGCTGTATTCTAACAGCAGTTGCTATATTGGTGCATTTCTGAATTCATCACTCTTATGTATGTGCAGGCTTCAGCCTATAAAATAACAATGGCAGATTCCATGTGGCTTGTATATTTAATGCAAATGCAGGTTTTGTCACTACTCTTTTCCTGTTACTGCCATAACTTCATAATTTCGTCCTCAGGATTTGTATGTAGATGCAGTAGCCTTGTACTTCCAGTGTTTGTATTACTGGCAATACCCCATAGTTTTAATAGAGGGTTTAGAATTCATCTAGGCAACCAAAAACTTGTAGAGGTGTTTTCTCTATGCAAACAGGCAACTGTATTTTGTAAGGGTGGAAAAAGTAGTATATTCAAGGAAAGATGCTGGGTGTTTGTGTGTTTTTCCTCTTTCTCAAGATGGCAGCGTCCCATGTAGCATTAAATCATTCTTGTCAGTTAGGACTGAGTGCCATGACGGCTCCTTTCTGTATTAGTTTGAATCATGTTTTTATACTGTCAGCTTTGCTGGATTGTAAATCCACTGGGGAATTTTACTGTCCAGGTGTGGCTATGCTGGCTCTGGCACACCATCTTGCAAACTCTCAATTCAAGTTTATAGCAGTTTATCTTTATTGCTACCAGACCTGGTATGTTTACAAAGCATTTTGAGTCAACTGCTAGCTTTCTCTCTGCTGTGGAGGTATTCTTTTTAGCATCATTAGTTGTTTTTTGTAATTGAAGAGGCAAGTGGCATTGGACATCTTGAACTTTGGTAGCTTCTTTTCATTGTTGACTTGCCATAATCTTTAAAACAATGTGGGTTACTTTCCTAGGATACCTGAAGGATGTTGCTTCATTCTTCTCCAGGCCCCATCCCTGGAGATGATCAAGGTCAGGCTTGATGGGGCTCTGAGCAAACTGATCTAGTGAAGGTGTCTTTGCTTACTGCAGGGGGGTTTGACTAGATGGCTTTTAAAGGTCCCTTCCAACCTCACACATTCTCTGATTCTTTTAAGTCCTACTTGAAACTTTCATTTGAGAAAGTCTTTGGAGCTCTAATATAATGTTCTTGTGCATATCTATCAACCAAGTGACAGACAAAAGATCTTGTCCTTATGTAGCTGGTTTGCACTTAAATTACTAGCTTTGTCTGTCCATACAAAGAAGCTGAAGATTGAAGAAAGTTCTGCCAAGTATTGAATAGGTTTTTCAGAGCTTCCCTATCAAGCTGTTCTGTTGTAATTATTTTCATGCATTTGTTGAATATTCTTTAGGAGCTTGTAGTATTGCATGTATGCATACTTGTTATCCCTGTCCTTAGTACAGTGAACTTATATATAATCTTTGGAGAGGATGAGATGCGTTGCTTCATCTGGTCCATGTTTAGAATGTGCTGTGATAACAGTGGGAGCAAAGCCAACAGCAAAATCATGGTGGGCAGAAGAACGGAAGAATGTTTGCAAATATCTACAAGAGCAACATAAACAGAAAGGGTTAATAGAAGTATAGATGGGGTGGGAAGAATTTACATCTTTTTGAGTGAAAATAAATGGTTGTAGTTAAGAAGTTGTTAAGAAATTGTTCTGGGATTGGAAGAGCTGAGTTCCAAAGTTTTCTGTTACTAGTAGGTAGATGTAATAAAAAACGTGCCAGCAAGAAATCTGCGTGGTAAGTCATCGCTATCGTGAGTTGATTCAACATTATGCTGTACTTAAATATCTGATTACAACTGTCATGAGAAGCAGCAGCATGTTCTTGTTAGTGCTAATCCCTATTTGACAGATGTAGTAGTACAGTTGTAAGTAAAGATGTAAAGTTTTACTACAAGGATTTTCTTCTGCAGGCTGCTAGTGAATCAGCTACGATTTTTATATGGCAATTAGGTTGTCTTGTGTTTCAAATTTTAGACTGCCTTTGAATGTGAATCTGGGTTAGGGGGGAGGAGAACCATTAAAAGAAACAAATACAAAAAAACCCCACCAGCCTTCCAAAACTTCAGATGGATGCACTTATAATAGGCTAGTGAATTGTGAATAGAGTCACAGCAGGACGTTTTAGTGGTGGAAAAATAAGCGGGATCAGAAAGGTTGCCTGTGACTGATATTTGGGCATAAAAACTAAACAATAACACACTGAAGTGTACTCTTGGCACTGAGCTTTTTTTAAAGCTATTTGAAGCCTTTTATCTCAGTTGACTGAGTTTGTCTTTGATATCAAAGAGAAATATTTGTCTGCTTTAGTCATCTGACCTCAGGATTTTTCGTTTTACACTGACGGTGTAATTGGTGGGTTGGAATAATTTCCTGTAGGGGGAGAAGAATAATAATCATGGGATGTTCAGGTACTACAGATACAAAGCCTATAAACATCTAAAAATTTGGAAATTGTTAGGAAATAGTAAGTTCTTGGAGATTTAGTTTGATGCCTGTCTAAAAAACACTAAAAAAATGTCAGTATTTTATTGTTCTGGTGTATCAGACAGCTGCCACAAAGAGTTCCTGCTAGCGTGGTCGTTCTGATTCTCCTATCATTGGTGTACAGATTTGCAGCAGAGCAAGTGCCCTGGACTGGAAGGGAGGATGGCTGCCTTGGCTTGATCTACCAAAATGTCACAGAGAAAGGCGAGGAAGGAAAAGCGGAGAAAAGGAAAATGTGGGACTGATGGCATGTAATTTTTAAAATAAGGAGCTTGAACATTTACCTGATCTTCTGGAGCTGTATTTACTAGGATATACAGTCACCTTTGGGTTATGCTGTAACCTAAACAAGGAGTGTTTTGGCTTTAGGTGCCCTGTTTCAGTTCTTGGCTCACGTAACTCTCATATTTTTTTTCCCCAGGATTAGCTTTACGCTTATGAGCTGCTCTATAGAGCTACAGCCTGTCCTTAGACAAAAGTTACAGATGTTCTTGGCTTACCTAATGAGCTTTTTACAGCCAGGTTCACAATCAAGACTCATTTGAGTAAGTTTTGTTCCTCTTTTGCTGGACCTGGCCATGTCAGCCAGTCGGTTCGGTGGACATCAAGTCTTTGAAGGTCATAGGAATGTTTTTAATTACACCGTCTGGTGCTGTGTTTGCTATAGGCTTATTGTTAAACCCCTTTTAAGGTTCTGCTGCCTTAATTGCATTTGATTTCTGGACAGATACCTGTTTGCTTAATTCCTTTGTGAAGTGTTTAGGTAAGTGGCAAAGGGTGTACCTTCTGAACTTTGTAATGTGGAAAGAAAGGAAACATGCTTTCTCCTTTCTTCCCATTCTCTAGAAGTGTATTTTTTTAATGTGTATCATTTGAACATGGCCAGTTTCTATTGTTTCATTAGTTAAAATATGTATTATTACTTCACATACAGAATGGCTCTATACTTTCAGTGCCATCACTTAAAGAATTACTGTTCTTTCTGTATTTGGAGTGTATGTGTTGATATCCACATAGGGAGTAAATTAATTCAGGAGTGTGTGTGTGTATATATATGTACACACATACATATATATATAAAGTTGCTTTAGAGGCTGTGCATTAGCATTTTTTCCTATTCTAAAAAATAAATAAAAAGGCTTACTGGATTTATAATATAAATTAGAGGAGCTTGTAGCATGTATGTTAAAATAGTAGAAAATATGTATAAATTTGAAATATTATAAATATATAAAATTTAATTAGATTAATATTTATAAAATAATTGTATTATGTTTGTATAATAAAATATTAGATGCGCACTTGTGTTTTAAGTAATAAAGCATGACTCTTTAATGTTACTCCCTAGTTACCATCTCCATTGGATATTTAGGTCTTACTTAATTCTGTTGATTCTATAAGAAGAAACTCTTTCTCCAAAAGGCTGCTTGGTTTTATTTATGATAGGATACTAGAATTACTTTTTTTTCCCCATATATGCATTTCCTTCCTTCTCCTTTTCAACTGTATCTCATTACCCTTTACCTTTGGCTAGGAGCAGCTTTCCTCCATTACTGAGAATCCTTTGAGTGAGGGATTAGTGTTGAGACCCAGAAATGAATTTGCTGCGATATAGAGGTGCGTAGGCATCTGGCCACATTAGTGTGCTTTTTTAAAGCCCCCAAAAGCAAACCCTCCAAAATAACTAATTTATGAAAAATCCTCAAACAGAAACAAACACCACCATCACCCCCAAAAAACCCCAACCTCAACCACCTGACAAAAAACCTGCAACAAAATCTTTGAAGCAATTCTCAGACTTATATGCAGGCTTTTGGGTTTTGCTATAAGTTGGAATGCTGTGGTTACTTGTATTTTTGGAATATTTAATGCAAATTTCATAGAATCCAGTCAGACACAAACAAAAATTCCTGTAGTGGTGTGGTTTGGGTTTTTTTATTTCTTATTTTCCTTTAAAAAATTATTTTGGAAAGTAGATCGTGGATGTAGCAACTACTAATGCTTCAAAGGCAGTATGTATCCAGAGAAGACTTAATGTCTCTTGAGTCATAGAGGTATTACACAACACCACTCCAAAGCTAGAGTGATTTCTCAGGGTTTCTTTGTTCTGTTGTTTGTGAAGGTTGTGCTGTTGTCTCCTTGCTGCGATGTGCTCCCCTCCTTCCCCACAGTCCAGCAGTGGGCAGTTAACAATGTAACGTGCATCTTCCAGTCTTATGGTCCTTCCAACTAACTAGTCCTGGTGTTTGTCCTGTGCCAGAGCCGTGCTGTGTTACCTGCTGATAATTTTTAGTCTTCTCAACTTGAGCAGCTCAAGTGTGGTGATTATAGTAGATGCAGGGTCTAGTTCAGCAGGCGTTGGTAATTTGTGGTAGCAGCATTTGGTCTGTGTTCAGAAGATAACCGAGGTATTTTCCATTGATGGTCTGTTCTCCCTTCTAATCCTAAATGATAGTCCTGCCTTATCATAAAACACTTTAAGAGTGTATAAAATACACATAAGGAGGAGAAAAAAAAGGACTGGTTTTAGAGCAAGTACTCCTTTCTTCAGCTGGTACTGTGATGTGGTTGTCTGGAATAGCAGGGTGCTTAAACATTGTCATTCAGTAGTTCCTCCGTAGTCTGGACTAACCCTTTTTACCCAAGATGCTAATTTCTGAAACTTTCCTTGTTCCATACATTGGATTTTTAGGTGCAGTACAGAAGGAACACTTTATTATGCTCCAGTGGTAAAACGTGGTTTGTTCTTTCGGTCAGGCTCCAAGCGTCACGGGCCATCATTTTGATGGGGTCATCATGCTGTCACTAAACCACTAAGCCGTGTTTCACTTTCTATGGGCAGTAGCAAGTTGCAAATCAAGAGACTGTTCTCCATGGCCTGGCTTGTAGAGATGTTGTAACTTGGTGTAAGACAGCATTAACAGTATGACTAATGTTTGCTTTGGTTTAGACATTTGTTAAGTGTGTTAAATAAGATTTCGCATGGTGCGCTTAATTCAGACAGAACAGGAGGAATGGGAAGAGTCAGGAATAAAGTGCTTGGTTAGCAGCTTTTTGGAGACTGAAGGCTAAAGTGCTAACAGTAGAATGGCTTTTTTGTTTGCATTTTGGTTTTGAGCTATTCTAGGAAATTGTCACACTGAATAATAGCTGTTGTGGTCAGACATCGGAAGAGCTGGTTTTACTTGTTCTGGCATTTAATCAGACTTTTATTTAGTTGTGTGGTGATAGAATTATGCCAGTGGCTGTTAATCAAAATAGTATATATGAGAAAACTGGGAAAAGGTGAGTGGACTAGAAAAGGATTACCGTGATAAACTAAAGTGTGCCAGGAGATAAGATTGTATGGTGGGAAGGGGAAGAAAGGCGGTCAGGTACATCTCCAGCCTTAGCTCCCTGTTCCACTGGAGGGTAAGAAGACCTTTCTGTTCAGGTTGGGCTGTACAATAGCAGATGAGTGTAAAAAGGAAACAGGTGGAAAATTACCAGGAAATAGCAGAATTGCCTATGTGCCTGTTAAAATCTTAATTGGAAAATGTAGCTGTTCAGGGGCAGGAATACAGCCTTTGTAGGAGACAGTAAAGGACTTTTTTTAGAATTAAATTGCGGCCTCTGGTAGAGGAGAATGCTGCCAGCCAGACATGAGGCAGTACAGGTACAGGGGTGGGAACAATAGCTGTGATAACTCAGGACAATACACAGGTAAGAGATTTAATAAGTGATCCCATTAAAATAGTATGGGCCAGCTCATTCTCCCGGATTCAGAGGGCACATAACAACAGATTTTTAGAACTGTGATCAAATGCAGTGGCAGATACGTTTTTGACCTTACTGACATCTCATCATTTGCCAGAAGTCAAATGCCAGGGCTGCTGTTGAAGTATTGTGAAAGACTATTTGGGCATTATGCTTTGACTGGTGTGATCAACTGGTCAGTTTGGATTCAAACATGATTGTCAAAGTACCTTGTTCTGGAGTTTACCATTGCTTTGCTGAAAGATGCTGATAACTATCAGACATCGGAAAAATTTGCTCTAAGCCTGTCGTGTGACATCCTCCCTGTGCCCAAAGGAAAAGAGTAGAATTTAGGAAGTGGTATTCGTAGGCCACCAGTAACATTTTTGTATGGTGGATCCTACATTTTTTCCATCCTGTGTATTGGTAGCTACCCCAGTGTGTTGCTTTTAATGCAGTTGGTTAAAGCCAACCCACAGATGTGTGTCCTTGTGGGGCCAGCGTCAGGGGGTGTGCACCATGTCCGTCGATGTGGTGTCTGTGAAGGCAGCAAGAAGAGTGTGGTGGGCAGGGGGCTGCTTTGTATTGACGGCAGCCCCAGAATAATGGGGAGAGAGGAGCCAGGCCCAGTAAAGTACAGCACACGTGCTAATGCTAATTTTCTCATGGTAGACCTAGCTACAGAAGGGATGTGAACCACTGTCTACCCAGTCTTCTGGTTTGTGAAGGCTACTTTCGTGATGGTTTTTAAATATGCTTTGTTTAGCCAATATCTCTGGCTATGGAGTTGCTTGTTCAGATTTTAGAGCTGGACCAGCTATACGGCTCATACTCTTTGGTATACGGATTATGTAGCTATGTGGGCAACATCCTATGGATTATGTGCCTTGTTAAAGTGTTATACAGGGTCATGAGAGAGCATGATTTTAAAAAAAGTCTAACTCAGTGTTAGACACCAGTTTCCACATAGCAGACAAAATTACATCTTTTTATTGAAAGATTAACCCATTATTAGTATATCTTATTAATCTCTGTACTTTGCATGTGATAATAGATCAATGTCTTTCACTTTTAGGTGCTGGAGATCAGAATTTATTTACTTCCTTATATCCTACGCTTTCTCAGCAGCTTCCTAGAGAACCCATGGAATGGAGGAGGTAAACTTACATTTTATTCTGTTCTGCTATTTCAGTGCATGTTTTTAGACTTGGGAAAGCGTCTGTTTGTTGTGCTTTGAGAAACTCTTACCGTAAATTGAGTCGACTATAGCAACTGACTGGTAAAGGAGAACTTAGATAACCAAGGTTAATGTTGTTTGGGGGGATCATTTCCACTCAGCTGTGCTGAACTTCACCTAGAGGAAAGGAATAGTAGCTGTGTTTCTCTTTCTGGTTTTGTGGTTTGTGGGTTTGTCTTGGTGTGTACTTTGATGTGCTTTGGCAGTCATGTTCTGAAAATGACACGCTTGCTTCTTCTGAAGGAGAATGTAGGTGGAAGTTAGTGAAATTAGATGTGCCTGCCTTCAAGAAGTTTGGCACAGTACACTGTTTTCTGAGTGGAAATAGTATTTTTTGAGTTTTCCTACTTGGAATTTTCTACTTTTGGAGGTCCTAGAGATACAGAAGATCTTGAAAGCTGAAAAGCTTCTAGCTCCCTTTTTTGCAAAAAGGAGCTTCTGTGTCATTTCAAGTGATACAAGATTTTAGTTAACTTCATGTAAACTACAGTAAGTGTAGTTTGTGAGTTTCCAATACCAGAGTTACTTCAGTTCATTACTCTTCCCCAAAATACATGTTCATTTTTTGTATTCTGCTATGTATGTCTTGTCCACTAACTTCAGTTGTTAAACTTTGCAGGTCTTACGGCCGTGCTCCGAAGATGATTCATCTAGAATCTAATTTTGTTCAGTTTAAAGAGGAGCTACTACCCAAAGAGGGGAATAAGGCTCTTTTGACTTTTCCCTTTCTTCATATTTATTGGACAGAATGTTGTGTAAGTATTAGGAAAACAATGCAAATTGAGTACTTGGGTTTCAAAATGAAACAGTTTTAGCTTTATACCCGTGTTCTCTGGACTTCTTCGTTTGTTTCTCATGCTTATTTGAACAACTAAATCTGCATTGTGTAATTATGCCTACCCACTATTTTTGGAAATAAAACTTAGTCAGCTTGAGTAATTTTTCCAATAAGCAGTATTTCTTTGTAATGATGCTTGACACTTACACACAGGCATTCGAATAACCTCTTTGCAGTACTTTGTCACAACTCCCCCAGGATCTAACAGTGTTACTGCAGTAGCAGAGCACGCTTGCTTCCTAATACCCAAATGTGGGTGGAGTATTTCGGTTATGACCTATTCACGAGGTTAAATCCTCAGACATGTATTTTTTCTTTAGTTCATCATCCATATGTGTTGGATATTAGTACGTGTCAGCAGTCTAAACTGGGCAAGATTTGGAATGTCTTAATCCTGTTTGTCTACAGTTCACTGCTTTTCGGTTAGCCTCTGTTATGAATTCATTACCCTGTTGAAGGACAAAGGTGACATCTGTGACCAATCAAAAAGTATCCTGAACAACCTTAAGAGCTGTCTGAATTGATCTGTTTAAAACCAACCCAGAAGTAGGAAAAAAGTGCCAAACAGCACGTCTGTGGTGTTTTTTTTTTTTAATTTTATGAAAAAGGTTTTGTACAGATGAAGATTTGAGCAGTGTTAGAAAGCACAAATATTACAGTTTGTTTGTGAGAACAAAACAGTTCAGCTTTGTAATTTCGATAATGTTTTTGTTGTAAAGTTCAAGACCATGTAACATAAGAGTTTAGATTGCTGAAATTCAGATCCTTAAGCATATTTAAAGGATGGCAATATACCAAATACTAAGATACATTTGCTGTTAATCAAAGTACTACAAATAAATTCAAACACTAGAACCTTACTGTACTTTACCTCATTTGATTTCTTCCAGTAAGTAAATTTATTGGCACTAATTCTGTTTGATATGTCATTCTATTTATTTTCTCTTGGAACAAATTTGTTATATGAAACTGTTCAGAATGTGTGTTTGATTTGATGATTCACCACTTCTTATCCCAGGATACGGAAGTGTACAAAACTACAGTCAAGGATGATATCACCAAGTGGCAGAATGTTCTCAAAACTCACAACTCAGTGGACTGGCTAATTGTTGTAGTTGAGAGTGATGCCAAGAAAAAGAACAAAACAAATATCCTTCCCCGAACCTCTATAGTAGATAAAATAAGAAATGACTTCTGTAACAAACAAAGTGACAGGTAAGCATTCTTATACTTTGACTAGAGTACTCATTAAAAATCTCATTTCCCTGTGTAAGGGGTTCCTTGTGCACTTAAGGACTTTTCTTGATGTCCAGCATTTAACTGTTGGTACCCTAAGACCTATGCTTTGAAGAAAACTGGCACAAGCAAGAAAGGGAGAAGTTCATTTTCAGTTCTTCCGGGATTTGTGGTGACTTTGAAATGTATTTCAAAGAGATTTCAAGGATCTCCTCCTGGCTAAGAGAAGAAGTTCAAGGGGACCAGTGTGGTAATAATCAGTTTTTAGAACTTGAGGGGATTTTGTTTGCTTAGGTGCTTGCAAAAATGTTACCAGAACCACATTTAGTAGGACTGAGGGGAGAGGGAAACATGAAGCCAACAGGGCTTATTTTTACTGTTGTACTTTCTGCCTTTCACTTTATGACCTTTCTGTGATAAGTTAATTGACGTGAAGCCAGTTTCTTTAGATGTTTCTATTCCAAAGAAAATAATAATGAATATGTGGAAATAATTTCTGCTTTGATTAAAGTCAACAAATACCAAAATCATAGTTTGAAAACAACTTTAGCACATACTGTCTTCCTTACTCTGGAACATTGCACTGAATCTATTTTATATTGCACTTTTTTTTTCTTTAAACTTTAAGAGTTAAATGGGGTACTTTTTTTTCCCTAAGAATGAGTGACAGGAGAAACATTTGAAGTTGATAAGGATAGATAGAAGCACTTGTTCTATGTACCTTGGTGTGAGCTGGCAGTGACTGGCAGGTCAGCTTGTTATAAGATGCTGTACATGCTGAAATGACTTTCTTTTTACCTAGATAGTGTTTGGTATAAGATTATTTGGGCAAATAGTTTGAACAACTTTGATTCAGTCTGCTTTGGTTTCTAACTGAATGATTGGCTTAGTTCAATGATTTTACCATGGGATAAGATGACTTCTCTAATCAGAAATGCTGTTTTATTTGGATGAGAGATTTTCCTGCCTTTGGCGATATCTAAAGTAGTTTTTGAATGTTACTAAATTGTGGTAGAAAAACAGGAAAAAAATGCTGTCAATAAGGCTGATTTACTTGTGAATTGTGATTGTTCTTCCCCCCACCCCGAAAAGTAGTGGAAGTTTTAGCACAGCATGTGTAAAGACAAATTGAGATATGTAAAAATATACTATGGAGGATTATTTTAAGTGACTTAGAAAAGGCTGACTATATGTGATCTAATGGATCTTGCATAATCCTTGCCAGGAGTAACTATAATTACCATTCTGCTGATTGTATTGCTAAACAGACATTTTTTTTTTCTTTCCCTTGAGTAGCTCTGGCATTACTTATGCTTAATATATCCATTATATGCCTTAAGGAAAGTAAAGCGTTATAGGTCTCATTTTGTGGTAAACACTTCATTCTTCTCCATAAATTATATCACAGACTTAAATGCACGTGGAAAAGTTCTAAAAAATCCAGCAACACCACCCTACCAAACAAAAAAGCCCCAAACCCCTGACATACACCCTCAAACAAGGAAATGCAACCCTCAGCCTTGCTTCTTTCCTCTGGTTAGTGTTGAATGAAAAACTAAATTTGGTTCACACTGAATCTTCCAGGTAGGCACAGTATTCAACTGTGCATTTACATGTGAATTTTGTTTGCCTCCTTAGAAATATTTTTCATCCATCTCTTTACAGATGTGTGGTACTTTCTGACCCTTTGAAAGACTCTTCCCGTTCTCAGGAATCTTGGAATGCCTTCCTGACCAAACTCAGGACGTTGCTTCTCATGTCTTTTACCAAAAACTTAGGCAAGTTTGAAGATGACATGAGAACTTTGAGAGAGAAAAGGACTGAGCCAGGGTGGAGCTTCTGCGAGTATTTCATGGTGCAGGTAAGAGACTGTTTTTATTAAAGAAAGTAGTTCAGTCCTAGTTTTTAATAATGGCCTTTTTGGTTTTTTAGTTTGCAGTTGGCTTTCTGGTAATGTCAGTGTTCTGCTCATTCTGTGAGGGTTGGGGAAAGAATATGAAGACTGGTGTAAAAGCAGCATTTTAAAATCTGGTTTGCAGGAGGTTTGTTGTTATACTGTAATACAGTACTGTGACAGAAACAGAATCTTTTCAGGCTTGTCCAGCCAAGTCTTATGAACCTCAACTAAAGCAAACAAATTGCTTTTTTAGTGGTGTTTTAGTACTTTGTTTTGAATTTTAGGTAAATATGCCTTTACAGTGCTTGTGCAAAGACAAACTTGTTAGAAAAGCTAAAGACCTGATAGAATTAAATCTATCCAGAGATGTCAGGGGCAACAGGAAACGCTTCGGTAGGTTTGTCAGTGTTAAAGACACAGGAAAATGTGGGGCCTCTAATTTGTTTTAGCTGATACAGAGAAAAGCCAGAAACTCTTATTGAACAGAAGAAGTTTATTCAACAGGATAATAATCTTGATTGCTTTGGAATTTTCTGGTCCCTGTACAGTACCATTCTCTGCACTGATTTCACCTCATCTTCACGTCTCCTTTGACTTCACGCACTGCCTCTTGGATGTGATATATCTAATTCTCAAACTTCTGCTTAAGGTTTTGGTGCTCTTCTCTGTGTACAGCTGAACCTTTCTTGATACCGCAGTTGGTCCCTTTACAGGGTAAAGAGGCGAGGGTGGGAGTTATTACTGTTGTGGAAGATGAGTATTCAGCAATTCTTAATATTTTTTAAAAAACTTTTAATAGCTGTATGAACGATACCCTGCAGTGAATCAGGGTGTGAATACACAACAGAACTTACTGGCATAGCCATATGACTTAATCTTCCTTCGTGAACCTTCCTGCGCTAAGAAGAAGGTTCATCTGCTACAATGGCAGGTTTTCTTATACATGTGAATAGTGGAAGGGGAAGAATGTTGGAAGAAATAGTTTCCAGAGGTCTATATGTGGATGAGGGCAGGCTGTAACACCAGACGTGATTAATGTCAGTAACCTGCTCCTTGTATTGCTTGTGTGTCAAAAGGAAGAACTAGCTTTTGTCTTTGAGATGCTGCAGCAATTTGAGGATGCACTGGTGCAGTATGATGAACTGGATGCCTTGTTTTCTCAGTATGTTGTCAACTTTGGGGCTGGTGGTAAGTGTCTGTCAAAGGTTAAATAAATATTAAGTATATTAATTGTTTCATTGTTTCCACTAAAACAAGCCAGTGCTTTGGGTACTGTATATGCACATGGGAGAAAAGGAGGGAACGTTGCAGTGAAGATGTGCAGGCAGTTTCTGCTCTTGTTTTATGCAGTGTGCAAACTCAAGAGTACATCAGTTATATTCTATTAAAGTATTGTTTTTCATCTCTTGGGGTTAGAAGCAATTTTTAATGAAAACCAGCATTTTGCTCTTACTCAGTGTTCATTACAAAGGAGTCCTGAAACTCTGTAATTACCTAAGTATTGATCTGGCTGGGGTACAGTTGCTGTTTTCACAGCTCATTGCTAAGTTATTCAATAAAGAGCTTCCCAGAAAAATACATTCAAATTACAGGAGACATTTGGTAATCACTAAAAACCTGAATAGAAATATGTGCTTAATCTTCAGTACAGAAGGTGTAACTTTCCCTTCAAGAAAAATTACTGTGCAAGTATTATTGAATAACTTTAAACAATTTTAATGAGCTAAAGCATATGTTGTTGTTATATGTTGTTTAATCAGGTACGTGTTACAAATCTGGTAAAAACAGAGTGCAGGAATAATCATATTGAAAGGGGCACATCTATCAATGGTGGCCAAGTAAGACATACTCAAGTAGATAAAGCTTGTTTTTTTTGAACTTTGGGTAGACTTAATTGCTGAGAAATACATTACTATCTGACTGCTACCATACTAATAATAAATATGCAGTTATGGCAAAATGCCCGTGGAGTTTAAATGTTCTGAAATTCAGTTATTGACTTAGCTGTGGAGGTTCTGCTGGCTTTTTGTTTTGTTTGTAAAGTTAAGACATTAAATCGTTTATCCATGTATATGATAAACTTTAGAAAGAACGAGTGAGCTCACAGTCTCTGGAGGGGGGGAAGTAAGAGGCTTTGATAGAAAGCGGTGGTTGATTCTTGGATATTAACTTTTTACTTAGATGGTGCAAACTGGCTGACATTTTTTTGCCAGCCAGTGAGGAGCTGGAATGGTTTAATTCTCCGAAAACCAATAGACATGGAGAAGAGAGAGCTAATTCAGAATCAAGAAGCCACTCTACTGGACTTGCGTAGTTACCTATTTTCTCGCCAGTGCACATTATTAATCTTCCTGCAGAGGCCATGGGAGGTTTCCCAGCGAGCATTGGAACTCCTTCACAACTGTGTGCAAGAACTCAAGCTATTAGAAGTGAGTCAGCATAATATATTTCATTATGTTAATGATTTTATCCAGTGATGGTCTAACAAGTTTTTTGAAGTTTAGATGTTGGTGACCAGCAAACAGTAAGCACCGGCTGTGAGTTATCAAAATGAGGCTGTAATAACAGATTGTAACAGTGCTACAGTTGAATGTTTCACCACGAGGATGTCTTTGGAAAGAAATTTGGAGACATCACACCCAAACCCCAAACCTGTATTTAGTTTAAAGTTTTCTAGTTTTCACCAGGAAAGTTAACTTCTTAAGCTGGTAGATAATTTGTTCTACCTCTCTCCTTGATTTATCACCAGTCCCTTGAACTATAGTTTCCATCATTTAAAACAGTGTTGTACTGAAGAAAGTAAGGCAGAGTGGTTGATGTGCTGATGTGCAGGCTACTGGTTTGTAATAAAAAGCAGTTTTGACTAGTAACAGTGTGTGTACTGCCGTACGCATCGGGTGCTGCTTTGATCACCTTTTGCAGTTCTTACTTTGTAATACCTTTTGGTGCCCAATTATGCTTTTCTGTGAGATGTGTTTGTCTCTGGCTATCTCATCTAATGACAGAAGACAGAAACAAGTGATAGTGCTCAAAGGGCTGATTTGTTCTTTTTTTTTTTGGTCATGTTGCATGCTTCCATGCCTTACCCCTCTTCCTCCCATACTTTCTGCTGGTGTGTCTTTAATCCTCTAAAGAGGCTTTATCAGGGATGTTGTACACTTGCCATCCTCCGTGTATGACCACAGGTGTCTGTGAATTGAAATACTTCTTTAAGGACAGCATAGCACACTTGAGAATATTTCTTGATTTCATCCTGTGATTCATCTGTGTCCTTAATCCTGTGGGTGTCTGGTTCTCTGTTAGTTTTGTCTGTGCTGTTATAACAGGAGCTGCTAACTTTTGCCTGTCTGGCAATTTGGTAGTAAGTTTTTTAAGTTCCATCTGTTCATCTGCATGTGAAACCAGAAACTTTACTTCAGATGCATTGCTGACACCTTTGTGTATTCAAAAACGAACACGTAATTCTCATGTATAGTATGGTTTTTTGTGTTTGGATTATGGTGGTTTTGTGGGTTTTTTTTCTTTCCAAAATATCCAGCCTTCTAAATCTCTGAAGGTACTTCGTGCCGTTCCCTTTTTGCTCCACCCCAAGTCTGTCCTGTGCCACCAGTGTTTGGGGCTCTCCTCTGCACCATCTATTATTTCTGTTTTCTCTGTCTTGATGTGGTGACCTGACTGAGTGCAGGGGTTCAGGCTGTGAGACAGGAACATTGGTGCATACCATGCAGTTATCCCTGGTGTGATTGTTCCCCTTAATACAGGGGCAGGCTTCTTAATGGGACTTGACACCACTGAAATCTACGTAGCAGAAATCTAAACTAGTCTGCTCTTGTGATCTTTCTCTTCTTGACAATCCTGAAAATTCTTTATGAAGATTTTTTTCTTTCCCCAAATGCACTGTGCTTGCCTGTTGAACTTTCCTATCACTTAGGTCATTACTTAGTTTATTATAGGTTTCAAGACTTGGGGTATTTTTGCATTGGTTACAAGCAAGATTTTGAGACACTATTACTATGAGTCTATTTCAGTGATTAAGTTATGCTTATCTTCATCTTGACTCTTGAAGTATTTGAATTTCAGATTCTGCCTTTCTGTTTCATGTTCTGAGTGATCAATCCTCCTTGGCCTTTTTTTAATTTGTGTTTATCTTCATTCTTTATTTAGTGTCCGTGACATGTGTCTTGTCCTTTGATTGACGAAGTTACTGTTGTGAAGGAAACTTAGACTAATTGATCTTTTTAGTTTGTTTTTTTTAATCTACTTGTTAGTGTACTTTTAATTTTTTAGCCTGCTAGATCTGACGTATCCTTTAGAAAGTAGTAGTAAACTCTACTTTTCCTAGGTTTAGTTTCCAAATTTTTGGAATTTTTTTTCAAGTACTAGTACCTGATATTCCTGTTTTCCTTCTTTTCCATATTGGTGAATGTATCTAATCTAGTTAATGTAATCACTGTTCAGTTGCTTAGCTGACCTTGTTTCTTGAACTAATATATAAAAATAATTGAGGAGGTAGTGAGTTGGCCTGCTTTTTGTGTATTCTTGGTGTAAGCTCTTCCAAGAGACTCTACTACATTGTATCAAGAAAAGTATTTTTTTCATCTGACTAATGTTTATTTCCCAGTTAATTTATCTGTTCATCTTCAGGTCTCTGTTCCTCCTGGAGCTTTGGATTGTTGGGTATTTTTGAGTTGTTTGGAAGTCTTACAAAGGATAGAAGGCTGCTGTGATAGGGCTCAAATAGATGCAAATGTTTCCCACACAGTTGGCTTATGGAGCTACGCCACTGAGAAGGTGAGCAAATGATGTGTTCCAGTTGTGGTGCTACAATTTTGAAGTAGGTCATATGTTTCTGTGGGACAGATTTTGCACTTCTTATTGTGAAATTTCTTAGGGGTTTCTGTATGTCTTGAGCTGAGACATTCCAGGTTATATTCACTTTTTCCACTGTCAGATGAGGCCTGGGGATAACTAGAGTGTGTTCAGCTCTTTGTCTGCTTTGTCTCCCTCCTCACTAGTTTGATAATGATTGGCTAATTAAACTCCAGAGCAAACTCCATGTTGACTGAGACAAGGAGCATGAATTTCAATCGTAGAAGATGATGATGGCCAGATTTGCAGGCATTTACAGTTAAAAATAGATGACAGAAGTCTATTTACTTAGTTAATTATTTCTTCAGTATGTTAGTATGGTAGTAGTAGAACCCTAACTTCATTCAAGGTGTTACTCTTGTTGGTTTGTGAAAGAAGCAAATAAGAAATAACATGCAGTTTGACAGTTACCACCCATTACCATAAGATTATAGTTCTAAAATGGCCTTTTTTGGTTTGGTTAAGCCCCTTCCCTAATTATGTGGATGCCTTTCTTCAAGTTTTGCTTCTTCCGTTTTGTGTGAAAGAGTTGGTGTCTAAGGTTGCTGCTGCTTTCCACTGTTGAAAAACAATTTGGCAAGGTGACAAACTACTGAAACAGCATCCTGTGATCTTAATGGATATTTTTGAATATTCTTGGAGTATTTTGAAGTTCATCATTCTCTTGTTTGTAGAGCCTGTTTTCTATTTATTTTAATATTTTAATATATTTCAGCAGACTTGGGAATCATCTAACTGACACTAGGAGGTCCTTGTCTTGTTACTTAAGCACTGAAAGACAAAAATCATAGAAAGACAATTTCATGTTGCAGAGTTACTGTTTTTAAAAAAAAAAAAAAAGGGAGGGAGGAAGAGAGGAAGGGAGGGAGGGTGGGACAGAGACCAGAATAAAGAAAACAAAGAATTGTTTAAATTGGTGATGGATGCATCATATTTTTCCTCATGCTCCCTACATACTTTATGGAAGGTGTGTAGCTGGGTGAGTACACAGGTTAGCTCTTCTAACACAAAGGGTGAAGTTAAAAATTGCTGGATAACGCGTGTCAATAAGGGGGAAACAACTGAATGGAAGTTTAGCAACTAGTGACAAAAATAAATGGAATTAAAAAAACCAAAAAGGTTAATGGCTGTCCCTATTTTATGTGACGTAGAATAATATGGCAGGCTGAGACCTTTTGTAATTTTATGGGCTTACCTTAGTAGTTGATTGAGTTATACTAAATGAATTAATCAAATGAACTTCAAGACAGTAACCTCTGCTGACTTCTGGGAATCAAGCGTACCAGCTGCTGTCCATGAGGGGTTTTACAGTAGTTGCATGACACTGTTTTAATGCCATTAGGTATGCCAATCATCTGTGCTTCAAAAAGGTTTTCATGTGAATAGTCTACTTTGGGTGAATTTGTAAGCCTGTCTAATCAATGTACTGGAGAGTACCTGCATTTCTTGGTTATATAACTTTCAAAAGTACAGACACCATGATTAGAAATTATCTCTGGTGGTAACTGCCAAACATCTCAAACCTTGTCTGTGTTTTATGTAAAAAAAGTAAAGATTTTATTCTGATAAGGAAGTTTAATTTTGATAAGGTATAATGCATGTAGGGATGTGTGTGTATATCCATGTGTTCTGATGTTATTTGAGTCAGTAAGTTTTATGTGCTTTAACTCATAATAAAATGAATTTCTATTGTGAGAATAATTTACTTCTGAAGGGTTCTCTGATTTCTTCCCATGAAGCAACTTTGACACAGATCTTAGAAGCAGTATAATATGACTGCAGTGGAAAAGTCTGGTATTGTAGGAATGATGTAATAGAATAAAAGGAGGTTTATATTGATTTTTGTAGCCTACTGAAAACAGGCATCTGGTTTCTCTTGCAGTTAAAATCTCTGGGTTATCTGTGCGGACTTGTGTCAGAGAAGGGACCCAATTCAGAAGACCTTAACCGAACTGTTGATCTGTTGGCAGGGTTGGGAGCAGAACGCCCTGAAACAGGTATTACCAGGAATGCATACATTCTTTCTAATAACTGGCACTGTCTTCAATACATAGCATATAAACACATACAAACTTATGAGTATTCCCTACATGTATATAAACATGGTTAGAATTCAGTAATCTCTTATCGAGTTCTTTTAATGTGTCTAGTACTTTAAATTATCAATGTATCTCCTTATTGTTGCAAGCATAACTTTTTGCATTAATGCTCCATTTATCAGCATTTAGGTAAATGGTCATGAACAATACTGGCTTTGAGTGAAGTTTTTAATACTTTCAGACAAGTGTTAAGAATAAAATTATTTGGGAAAGAAACGTAGCATCCTTGATCTGATGCAAGCAGATAACCTGGAACTGGAGCTTAAAGTGTGATTATTTACTGCTGGTGGAATTTATCCCTCACAAAGATATTTCTGAAGGGAAGAAGATTTCAGATGTTAAATATGCTAGAGCAATTAGTATCTTTGAAGCATTAGCTGACAGAGCAACATTTCACTTGCTCTTGCAGGTATGATGATATACTGTTCTCATTCAGTGCTACAGTGCCTCTTCTATTCATTTAAAATGAGGGCTTTTTTCTTCTAGAAATATTGACACAAATTTGGTCGGGCAAAGTCATAAATTGAGTAAGGTACTTCAGAAAAAAATCCTCATCCGTGCTAACCCTTTTTGTTTTGAAGTACATTAAGGTAGCAAAATGTCTTCAAATCGCAGTATACTTCAGTCATGTTGATTTACAAATCCAGCAGTGGGGAGTTTGTGAGAACATTACTCTTGCCACAGTAGGGTATTTAAGTACAATTGTATGTGTTTCTAGGTTGAATAAATGTTATGAAATACTGTGTGGAGGAGTCAGTACAGTTACTGTACTGCTGCTTGCCTTTACCCTGCTACCCTGATCATCACTCACGTGTGCGTAGACACACAGAATTGTGAAACAGCCTTTTTTGGTCCTATTTTAGAGTCTGAGGAATAAACTAATTATTTGTCTCTGTTAGTGACATTTCCCACATAAAACTAGTTTTACTTTTTCCCTCTCCACTTCCTACTGAAGGAAAAAGGTATTAATGGGCCGTTACTAAACTAGGAATGTATTTGTAAGTGACATATCTTGTTCTGCTTTCTTTCTAAAGCAAATGCATCACAGAGCCCTTATAAGAAACTTAAAGAGGCCTTATCATCTGTAGAAGCTTTTGAAAAACACTACTTAGTAAGTATGGTGTTTTTAGTTTGGATGTTTAAAGATTGGATAGGGCCAAAATGTTCAAACCTGAGAAGAAAACATTGAGAATGTAAATCTATCTTATGTATTTTGATACTAAATGCTGTTGCTGACACTGATTTGCTTTGCAATTAGAACCCTCTATGGACCCCAAGTTTAAAATATTTAGATTAACTTTTAATCCTTACAGTTATGAGGTGGAAGTTACTGTCTGTAATTATGTATACTTAGTGATTAAAAAAGCCAGTGTCATAGCTAACTGGCTATCATGGTCTGCTGTCCCAAATTCAGAATGAATTGGATCACTCCTGAAAAAATACTGATATGTGAGTCCAGTGTCTTTTTGAATGGTTTAGACTTGTGTCTTGCAAACGGGCTTACACAGTTTAAGTTGCAGTATTGATTTTTTCTTTTTAAATATATATAACCTGTGAGACCTCTGTGGATAATAGGGTGGGAGCTGGCACAAATGGAAACATAAGAATTCTCATTGTGCCTTAGTGGGTGGCTTTTTTCTGACAGCTCCCTTACCGAGGAGCCATTTTACTGATCTGGTTATATTTATAAAAGGTTGTTAAATAAAACAAAAAACTCTTGACTGTCACAAGAGCGTGTTTGGTTTTTTGAGGTTTAGTTGTTTTGGTTGGTTTTGTGGAGTTTTTTTTCCTTATATAATTTTCCTCTGAGGCTTCCTATATTGTAGTACTGCTTTTCTGGGGAAAAGTTGGAGGAAAATTGAGCTGCTCTTTTTTTCTTAATCTAAAAACTAGGTGGCACTTACTTTCACAAAGCTGTTATTCAAAGAAAAAGCCTTGAAATTATTTTTTTTCTCATGATACCAGATTTCCTTTTTATATTTCATTTCTCTAGAAGACTAGTTGGCTAGCTGGCCCAAAACTAAAATCTTAGAATTGCTAGCTGCTCTTAGATAGTCAGTTCCAACTGAAGATGTCTGCTGAATTCAGTAATATCTCCCCAAATTTAGGTAACCAATTGGCATCTGTGGAGTTTGCCAGTGAATGAATTGCCATTTCTGTTTGTGTGTCTGACTGCACTTCTATGCAACAAAAATTCAGCTATCAGATACACTATGAAAGATTGTTTTCTGTGTAGCTGTTAAATATATACAATTTAAATAGACACACATTTTCCTCCACTGAATGCATGGATAAGAACATGGAATAAGTTAAGTTTCCAGACACAGATGAAATACTTTATTTGCATTTAAAATTTTAATGAGCCTGGAAAGTTAAATGCATCTTTTAAGACATGTTGAAAGGAAGAAGTGATGAGCTTCTATACCCAGGAAAGGCTCTGTTATCATTCAATGGCTAGTTTCATGCAAGAACTTCACAATTTTTTGTAAGTCTGTCAGATCTCCTACAGGCATGTTGGCTTGTACCTTAATTTGGGGAGAAGGTGGCCTTTCATTTGTACAGGTGGTGTCTAAGACCCCTCTGGTTATACTGATCTATAATAGAGTGGTCACTGGGACTACTGTAGAATTTTATTAGGAGTTCTTAAAGAAAGAAAGAAGTGATTTTTCTAGGCTCTTTATAAGAAACATCAAATACAGCCTAAGATGAGGTTTGGGAACTTGTTTAGGTCATTTTCCTGCCCCATAGGAATAGATGCTTTCTGATAGATGCTCTGCAAAATATTTAGGCAGTTGGAAGCTCTTAAGCTATTTGTTTTGGAGGACAGAGTAGTTCTTAATACTCTAAGAGAAGGAGAATGAGCTTCTGGGGAAGGTTGCTGACAAAAGAGTCTGCAGGCTTGTAAAGAAGCTGCAGAATGCTTTTAGGTATCTGGCTAGAGATGAGCCTATACTTGAGAGAGAAGTTTGGGGGTCGTACACAATGTTGTAACTGCTCGTTTTCTGAGAAAGATTTGATGCTGTTATTACAAGCTTAAGGTAAGGAGGGTGCCATGTAGATAGTGTGGCTGCAATGGAAATTAAGCCTGAAGATGACTGAGAAGCTTCCAACTCAGGATTGCACAGCTTCGGGCAAAATCCCTTTAAGGCACACTTGTGAGAATACTTATCCCGATCGTAACTTAGCGTTTTGCATTTAATTGAGTGTTTGCATACTTGAAAACCTTCATATCCTTAATGCTATACACGTGCAGCTTTTGCAGAATGATGCACCATGTTCTGTACGTAGCTGATGTGTTTCTGAAGTATTAGTTGTGAGTCTCTGGGTTAAGCTTTAATATTGTTCTAAGTATCCTGTGGGGTACCCTGGAATGATACACTATACAGCCCTGCAATGATTGTCTAATGGGATATAGTCACTGAGAAATATGTGCTTTCTACAAAAGACAGGAGAATTCAAGTGTAAAGTTCTTGAAACTGCATGCCACATATTATTTTGATGGGTTTGAGTTCCCTCATCTAATTTTTAATAGAATTTTTTGTTCTGCTATTTGTAACACAGGTAATGACGGCCTGCAGAAAAAGTGAAGATGACCTGTTATAAGCTGATCTGGATTGTGTGCTAGGGGCAATACAGAAAGTGACTCATTGTGGTCATTTTGTTGTAGTAACTTAGTTACTGGCTATGAGTTTGTGTGGAAAAAACATATAGCTTCTAAAAAAATTATATATAAAACTTATAATACTTTGTTTTCTTTTAAACAGGATCTGTCCCATGCCACCATTGAAATGTACACAAATATTGGAAGAATTCGCTCAGCTAAGCTTGTGGGAAAGGACCTGGCAGAGTTTTACATGTAAATGAATGTTTAAAACGTGTTAAATGCATTAACTTTAAAAAATGTTCAGGAAAATGTGCTGTGTTTAAAAAATATTTTAAAAACCCCTATTTTAAAAATGTAAACATACCCAGTCTGTACTTTAGGACAAAAAAAACCCCAACCCACCAGGGATGTCTTTATATCACACCCTAATTATCACCTCATGATTCACTACTCTGTCCTGTGTTCTTTAGCTAAATCCTTTCTTCTCCTAGGGAGAAAAGGACAGCGGGAATGGGTAGAGAAGAGATAGCTTTGTATTTACTATAGTCTGATTTTTAACCTGTTTTCAAACTTGTTTCAAAGTTTATAGTTAGCTGCTTATTTGTATATAACTGAAGAAAAGATGGGAAACATGTTCTTTGGAGAGTAATTGGTTTCATATTTGAGGTTATGGTTAAAAAAGAGTTGTTTACCCCACTGTGAATGTTACAGTGATTTATTTCACAGAAACACAGAGCGGTTTGGGTTGGAAGGGACCTAAAAGCCCATCTAGTTCCACCCCCTGCTGTGGGCAGGGGCACCCTCCACTAGACCAGGTTGCCCAAAGCCCCATAAAACGTGGCCTTGAGCACTGCCAGGGAGGGGGCAGCCACAGCTCCTCTGGGCAGCCTGTGCCAGGGCCTCACCGCCCTCACAGGGAAGGATTTCTTCCTAATGTCTAATCTAAATCTACCTTCATCGTTTTAAACACATTACCTCTTGTCTCCTATCGCTACATTCCCTTGTCAACAGTCCCTGCCCAGCTTTCTGGAAGGCTGCAGTAAGTTCTCCCTGGAGCCTTCTCCAGGCTGAACAAGCCTAATTCTCTCAGCATGTCTTCATAGGAGAGGTGCTTCAGCCCTCCGGTCATCTTTGTGGCCCTTCTCTGGACTTGCTCCAAAAAGTCCGTGTTCTTCTTATGTAGGAGACCCCAGAGCTGGATGCAGTACTCCAGGTGGGGTCTCACAAGTGCAGAGTAGAGAGGCAGAATCACCTCCCTTGACCTACTGGTCAGTCTGCTTTTGATGCAACCCAGGATATCACTGGCTTTCTGGGCTGCAGGTGCACATTGCCAGCTCATGTTGAGCTCCTCATCCCCCAACAGCCCAAACTTCTCCTCCTCAGGGCTGCTCTCAATCCATTCTCCAACCAGCCTGTAGTTGTGCTTGGGATTACACTGACCCACGTTCAGGACCTTGCACTTGGCCTTGCTGAACTTCATAAGGTTGGCACAGACCCACCTCTCCAGCCTGTCAAGGTCCCTCCCGTGTGTTGACCGCACCCCACAGCTTGGTGTTGTTGACACGCTTGCTGAGGGTGCACTCAGTCTCACTGTCCACGTTGCCACCAACAGCGCTGGTCCAGGTGCCACCTTAAGGAACGACAC
The DNA here is from genome assembly GCF_964237585.1 of Gallinula chloropus. Taxonomy (NCBI): domain Eukaryota; kingdom Metazoa; phylum Chordata; class Aves; order Gruiformes; family Rallidae; genus Gallinula; species Gallinula chloropus. The sequence goes on from NC_140085.1 coordinate 119,756,816, forward strand.
TTGTCTCTAGTCTCCAGGAATTTTATTGCGAATTTCCAGATGTATTTTTTTGTGTTTATCCCTGCTGTTACGTTCCACTGAAGCAATCTCCTGCCTTGATTATCTGTTTCATTTCATTTTTCTTATTTAAAAGAATTTGAGAGTCTTAAGTGGGTTTTGGGGTGTGGGGTTTTTTATATTGGAAAACCTGCTTGGGCATGCTTTTCACCCATGTTCACTAAAGCAGTCTTGATTTTCCAGCTGCAGCAGATTCTCCTAAATTAATTTAAATTTAATTTAAATTTAATTTAAATTCCTTGAGGGAATAACATTAGGTTTAAAGGCTACCGTGGGACTTCTGTGTTGTGTTAAAATGACATTGTCATTGAACCCTTTAAAATTGTGGAGTAAGCCTTTTTTTAGTGGTGTTAGAAGGTTGAGATGGCTCTTGTCACATTTGTGGAAGGTAACTTCACCTCACTTGCTCTGACTTGGGATGGATTTGTACATGAAGTCTTTCCTTGACACTTAATGGCAGTTCTTCTTGCCTAAGTGAATTGCATAAATGTGGGCCAATACATCGATCTGTTACCAGTAAAATAAACAGCATAATGGTTCATTGCATCTTGTTCTGCATTCATATACAGTGCTCCTCTCTCAATCCCACTTTCTGAAAATGTAGAGAGTTTTCATGGCTGCAGGGGTTTTGGTATTACTCTGTACTCATTTTTCTCTTTTCTTTTCTTTTTTTTTTTTGAAGGAGGAAGAAAGGCCCCCAGAAGGCAGAGGTCTATCTTCAGGGAGCACTGAAAACTTACCTTGCCGAGGGCTGGGCATTGCTGGTCACACATACAAGAAAGCAGTTAGCTGAATGTCAGAAACACCTTGGACAAGTAGAAAAGTATCCTTTAAAAGGTGGAGCCAGAAAAATCAAGACCAAAGAAAATGATGCTTATGATTTTTTTTTCTGGCATATCTCTGACTGTTAATTTAACAGTTGAGACTGCAAACATCAGGCAACTGATTTATTTCTTGTTTCCATTGTTGCTGTTCATCTGGGGAGTGTTGGGTTATTTATTTATTCATTTCTTTAAACATCTGGGGTACTTAAAACCTTTTGTGTATGGCTGCTGCTCTCAGTTTTAAATATGCCCAGGCTCTAAGAGTGGTGCAACATGGATAGTGTGGTTTATCATTAGTTCAGCAGATGCCATAGAGGTTTTTTTATGATTCCTTTTGTACTTCATCATTATGAAAATACTGGTTTTTTTCATTTGGTAAATATGGCATTAGAGTGTCTGCCTATATTAAGGAGCTTAATTTCTGGGCTTGCTTTCTGTAACTGGTATGACATTTTTCCTGTATCTGACCTGGCAAGGACTCTTCTGGTATTCATAATGGTGACTTTTTCTAGAAGTTAAAACACAGACTTGGAAGATGAAAAAGATTAAAATCTTGTGGCTTTAGTGAGCTGTGTGGTGCTTTAATATTTTTTTTCCTGTTGCTTATTTTTGTTCTTTCTGGCTTTGATCTCTGCTTCAGAAGGGGAGTGGGAGATGTTTGCTTTTAAGTTGTGTAAAAGCTCGGTCTTCAATGTGTGAATAAAATCTTCTCTGGAAATGCTACATAAATGCAAAGTAATACTTTGAGAGAATGATTTGGCCCAATCCTAATGTTTGACAGGCTTCAGGTTCTTCACTTTGATACTCTCTGCATTGTTTTCACACATCAACTCTGTCTGCTACAACTGTATTTGTTTAAATATTTAATCTGTGTTGCTGCTTTCAATGTAAGAAGTGTGTATGTGGAGAAAAGTCTACTGACTGGTCTTGGCTGGGTTTTTGCATTCTTTTTTGCATTACAAGCAGCACAATTTAAATTCTGCTTTTCACTTTAGCCTTATGTGTTGCCTAAATTTAGTAGCTAAATTAACTAACTTGGTTCCAATTGGAACTGTTGTGCTGTGTGCAGGAAATTAATTATCCTAGCAAAATGGCAATTTTTCATTATTTTTCAGTGTTTTGGAGGAAGGGTACTGCTTTCATTGGTGTCGTAGTTAAAAACAGCATTCTCCTAGGTGTTCCAAAGTGGAATGTTCAGCTGAACAGAGTACTTCCTGCAAGGCAGCTCTTCTGGAAATTGCAGGAAAAGAAAAGACAGCTTTTTTTTTAATGGTCCTTCTAGCCTTTTTTGAAAGTTTTGGTGGGTGTTTTTTTAGTTTTGTGTTTTTCTTTGCCTGCGACTTTAAGTCTCTAAGTAACAGCACCAGGGATTTTACTGTAGCTGAGCTAAATCGCTAGAGCTAAATTCTAATTTGTAATGTATTTTGGGTTTTGCTCTTTTTTGTTTTCAAGCTAGGCTTAGACACTGTAAATGCCTGCCTCTCTTGAAAATTCTTACATGGCTTTTAAACACTCATATTTTTCTGCTTCAGTGCAAATGATCTTAAAGAATCTGAGCAAGTAATATTTCAGTCTTAATACTTAAATACCCCCAAAAGTATAAAAAATGTCTTACAATGTACTTATGATAAGTGATGCTGTAACAGCTGGCAAATTCTTAGCAAAGTAAATTGGAATATAATCAAACACTGAAGGTGTTTAGTTCTCAATGTCGGGCAGCATCATGCAACACACTGGGTCTTTAACTTGCATGCTGCATTTTTCATCAGACAAAGAATATTCTGTGCTCCTTAATATTTTTTAGATTGAGAAGATTGTACAGTTTAATCATGGATTGTATTTTAGTAGGTCTGCAAAAAGTAGAGCTTCTGCAGTGTTCTCAGATGATAGTAAATAGTTTCTTTTTTAATGGAATAGTGTGGTGTTGATAACAGCAGGTCTTGTATGAAAAGACTAGAAAAGCAGTATTTGAAGTGTCTCATTTTCAGCCAGATTTCTGAATGTTGTAGGTTTCTACCTCATGTTTCCTTAACTCTGCTAGTTACCTTCAAACAAGCAGCCTTTTAGCTGGCGATAGTCACTTAACAGAAGATGAACGCAAAAGCTTTTGCCAAGAAATACTAGATTTTGCCAATCAGCAAACAGAGAACCAAGGTAAGGCTCGTCCTTAAATACTTAAAATTCAAGCTGCTGCAACCCAATCTTTCCCTAGAAGTAGATTGGTTTCATTACCTTGTGTGTAACTTCTGAACCAGCATGGTTCTTTTCTTGTCAACCCCAGAACATTTATAAAACCTCTGCAATAATTAAGACTAGGCAGAGATGAAAGGGTAATTAACGTTTTCATCCTGAATACAAAGAAGTCTTTGTTTTCTTTCACTTATCTGTTTCTCTGCTTTGACAGGTTATAATTTATCTTGTGTTGGGTTTTTTCAATTCCTAACTTCTCTTTGTCTCTACATTGCTGGCACACGGAGCGCAGCTCTGTGATGATACTTCTTTGGTTTTGATGTTAGATCTGTTCCCATCCACTTGCAGCTTATTATTTTGACCATCCTACCTCTTCTCTTTATTCTTCCTGCTCCTTCTGTAATACTTTGTCCCTAGATATTAATCATAATTCAAATTCATATAGAATACTTCATGTAACTCTGAAGACTGTTCATTTTTATGCAGAATTTTTTTTTATGGATGTACCATCAGTAATATGTTACCTTAGGCTTGCTTCTTAATTTAGTTTTGGTACTGCCTCAGTGTTGGTTTTTAGAACCTAGAAAAGAGAATTAAAAACTCTTATAAAGCTAATGGCTTAAGGCACCAGTCCAATCATTCGTTTCTCAAGTTTGTACTTGCTCTTAATTTATGTGCTCTGGGAGGTTTGTCACTTTATGCTGCTGTGTTAGTCTAGAACACTTTGTGTAGTAGTGACATACTAAATTTCTGTGTAGACACTATCTCTTCATTTAGTTGTCTTACTAGCCTGAGCACTAAACCTGTAGGAGATGTAACTTTTAAAAAACAAATCTCAGCGTCTTTAAGCCTTGTTTCTATGCAGAATAAAACTAAAATATGATAGCATTGATTTGTTGCACAATGATTCATCATGAAAAGTTATTGATCCATTTAATTCTAAGGGTTAAATGTTTTAAGAGAGATGATTTACTGCTCTCCAGCAGCAGTGAAGAAGAATAAAATCCCTGTTTTTCTTTCCAGGTCAAAAGATTATCTTGCCTATGCACTCCTTTGCGCAGTTGAGAACTCTACATTTTGACCCTCCAAATGCTGTTGTCCATGTGGGTGGGAAGCTGTGTATTGAGTTGACTTTGCTGAGCCAAATGCCCATCCCTGTCCAAGTGGACCAGATTGCTATCCACGTTCACTTCAGCATCGAAAAAAATAGTTACAGAAAAACAGCTGAGTGGCTCACTAAGCACAAAACTTCCAACGGTGTCATCAGCTTTCCAAATGAAGTTGCAGGCTTCCCCTTGTCAAGAAACAACCTGCCAGCACTGGAGCTGTATGAGATGTATGAACGAAGTCCCTCAGATAACTCTTTGAACACGGCAGGAATTATCTGCAAGAACGTGCACATGCTGCTACGGAGGCAGGAGAGCAGCACTTCGCTGGATGTGCCCTCGGGGGTGACGTTAGAAGATGGGGGTCATGTGCTGAAATGCAGCAACTTAATACTGGAACCAGGGGTCAATAAAATAATATTCAATACTCAGGTATGCTTTTATAGTTGAGTGAATGCAGCAGTCACAAAAGAACAACCGTAAGCACTAGCCAAGGAAGAGCATAGTGCTGGCAAGCGGAACCTGTATTGTTTCCTGTTACAGCTTGTGTGATGCCATTCCCCTTGTGGCTCTCTCTTCACTGTTCTAGACCTTAATTTCCCTTGAAAGAAGGCTGTTGTGTTTGTGCCAAAATGCACAGGTGACTCTCCTATTTGCAGTCATTTGAGTCAGCCTTCCAAAACCGTTTTTTAAACATCTTGATTATTGCTGCCAGAATCACAGAATTATAGGGGTTGGAAGGGACCTCGAGAGATCGTCAGGTCCAACCCCCCTGCCAAAGCAGGCTCTTTATCAGAAGTTAAACTGATAAATTTGTATACAAGGTGGTGTACTGCTCATGAAGTCTGCCTTAGTTGTTGAGCTCATCCAGAGTAATGTTTCAAAATTTTGATGGGAATGCATTTTCTAGCCCTTAATAAGGCACTGTGTAGTTGAAGTCAATAGATAGCTTGTTCTTCCCTGTGGTAGAATGTTTTTTCACTTGCTGGGTGTAGTAAACCTACCTACAAGAAGTATGACAAAGTTAAGATCAACTTCAAATACTTCAATTTAGAAGATGTCTGAATTGAAATTGCCCCCATTATTTGTCTTAGTGATGTAAGGAATGAGAAGACAAGAACATTAAGGATTCTCCAGTACAGGAAGACTAAATTTGCATAAGCAAAACACTTGTGGAAATCAAGTGTCACCATCTAAATGCCACCCTCAGAAAACTGATTACGGTCTTGCTTCTGCCACGTAGTGTAGTATATGAAACTTCCCCAATTCCCATTGTACACATGTGCTCTAAGTCAGCTTAGTTCTTGGAGAAGTCCTTTTTTTCGCTCCTATTCTTCCCTTAGAAAGCTAAGTGCTGCTAGTAATTACTGAAGTATTTAAGGTCCAGAGTTCTTACTACTTCTGTCCATGTTCTGTTACTACTGGGTGCATAGTAACTGGAAATCAGCAGGCCTTTAGTACCAATCCTGTTGGTTGGCTGTGGTGGTGGTGTTTGCTGTGCAGAGTCTTTTTTTGTTGTGGATTTTTAACTGCCAGTCATTCTGTGGCCTTGTGCATTGCTGATCTGTGGTTTGTTTGCTCGTTCTAATGAAATGGGGAAAGGCATTTACCTGCCAGCATAGTCCTAGGAAGAGAAACGCCAAGCATTTTCAAAAGTGAGACTTCACCATCTGTTTGGCACTCCAGGAGTAGGATCTTCTGGCTTCAATTATCATATTGTTCTGTTCTGTGGATTTCTTTAAATGCCTTCTGTCTCCTTCCCCACCTCTGTAACCATTCAGAAGGAAGTACTTAATGGAGTCCAGTGCTACAGTAACGAACATCAGTGTAGGGAAAATTTGTGTGAGAAAACACTTGAGAAGTTCAGTGCAGCATCTAAATGATTAACAAGAGATGAGGCAGCACAATGAGGGACGTAACAGGTGTGTCATGGCTGCTTCACTTTCTGAGCATTATCCAGCATGTATATGTGAAATGGTATGGATGCTATGAAGAGAGAAGGTGTTTCTCAGCCTACATGGTATATATGCCTACTAGCTTTGCCATTTTCTAATGGGTTTAAAGTAGCTTTCATCCCTTTTTTTGTCCCCTTTTTTAACCAACTTTGAAATAAGAATACACATACCTGCTTTTGATATTAAAAATTGATACCTAGACAGAGTGGGCCAGGACGTTGGGGTGTTTTTTTTAGCATTCTTCGTGTATTTTAGGTGCTCTGCACCTGAGATTTTAACTTTCTCCTTTTTTTTTTTAATTGCTAATTTCTCTCTTGTCATAGAAATTTGTTTAGAGTGGAGTTCTGTATAGACTTACATACTCTGTCTTTACATTCCTCCAGTGCTGAGGCTGACAGCACTAGAGAGATGTGTTGGTAGATAGAGATGGGCTTGGTACATGTGCACCAGGTAGATTATGGAACCTGTGTGGATAGATGGTATCTCAAGATGCAAGTTGAGTTCAAGTCCTTGTTGATACAATATGAAATGGCAGAAATGTCATTTCAACTGCCTACAGAACTAATTTCTCAGGTTTCTTGTTCTTTCAGAGGACTGGGACAAGTTAATGAGATTTGGAGATGTCAGAGAGCTTGGTGGCTGCAAATGTAGTTTTTTGTAAAATAAGTCTACATGTATGTAGAGCCGGATTTCAGGTGAAGGGGCCTTACGTAATTACTAGAATCAGGCTGTCCTGAGAAGGCATTTTGGCTCAGTGGGATCAGGGAGCAGTCTAAAACCACAAAAGAGGAGATATGGGTGAAAAACTAGATATATCTCTGCTTTAGACTTGCCTTGTTCTGCCTACGTCTGGTGGCTAATGGAGGATGGACAGCCTCATGCTTGTAACCATCCTTCTTCCCAACCTTTGTTCCTTGAAAGAACTTTTCTCAGGAAGAGATGCCTTACCTGTCCTTAAAGGGAAAATCTGAATGTGTTACAATTTTGACAGCTTATTACTAGATAACATGATGAAAGACACTATTACTCTAGTAGTAGTATACTTTTGTCAGTTCTATTGGCTTACATAGGTAGCCAGAGGATAGAAACGACTGATAACTAGTTTTCTAAATCTTCTTACAGCAATGCTTAATTGCTTTGCTTTCACTGAAGGAGGAGGAGTGACTGTGCCTCTGACGCAGAGGGAGTTTCGTTCTTTCTGTAGATCTCAGACTGATGATTAGCACTATTTATGCTCATACCAATCTCCCAGTGGTTTTTTTTCAGGCTTTAAAAGAGATCAGAAAGCATTATCTCAGTTCTTCAGACTGATACTGCCATCCCATGTTGAGGTTCAACGTGTGTGTATATATATATTATGAAAGATTTACTCATGCTTTTCTGTTTGTAAAGTAATAGTTTATAAAGTATTCAAGGGATAAAATTCAATGACTGTACTGTCCAAATTTATAATACTGAATTTCAGTCAGGATTTACTTTGTAAATAACTGTGTAAGTGAGGTTTGACCATTAAGTTGTTACAGCTTTTCTCCATAACTTCTATCCTACTCTTTAGATTTATTTATACCCAGCATCAATATTTATGTGTTACACTTGGTAAAATGGCACATGGAAAAGAAAACATTTCCTACTCCCTAGCAGTAGTTGCTAAGAGCAAATAGAATTAAGAATAATCATAGTAGCAGATGTTACAGATTTGCTTTTTATAATGTTATTGAAAAACATCCAGAATCTCATTATTCAAGACAAGGGAAGAGTTTGAAATTAAATATGTATTTATTACTTTTTCGTAAGCCCAGGGTGTGGGGAGTGTATGAAATTGATAGCTTGAGCTGAAAGCTGTGCCTTATATGAATGTTGTTGGATTTTATGAATGTTAGCCAAATAAGCACTTCACTGCTTGCTAAATAATTTCAGTACTTAATTATATTTTAATATATGTGGCAGTTGGGGGGGGGGGGGGGGGGGCGTGGGAAGGGGAGAGCATGTGACTCAACCAACAAACAAGACAAAAAGCACCCAAAAAAAAGAGAATTTAACAACATAGCTACTGTATTAGTTATCCTGATGATTGTTACTTAGGATGTTGGGTTGTTTTGGTTTTTTTTTGAATCACCCAGCACTGTAGAGCTTCTGTCTTAAAGGGGCAAAAGGTGTGTGTCTTTGTGAAAGTCTTGTCACTCAGAGAACAAGTCTGTTGTTTTAAATACAGATGCAGAGAATCTGAGGATAGTGAGCTGAATACATGCTGTTCTTTAGCAGAGGGTTTCTTCTGGAAGCATTTCCTAAATTAAAAAAGCCATTCAAATGTTGTTTTTTTTTTTTTTCAAAGGCCAAAGAACCAGGGACGTACACGCTCAGGCAACTGTGCACTTCAGTGGGAAAAGTACAGTTTGTCCTTCTTCATATTTACCCAATCGTGCAGTATGATGTGTATGCTCAGGAGCCACAGCTCAAAGTGGAACCCATGACTGGTAGGTACAGTTGCTACGCTGAAGTTGTTTTGATTTCTGTTGTGCTCTCGTGGGACTAGATGGAATGCTTGCTGGCTTGAATATTTCTCAGAACTTTCTGCCTTACTCTTAATTTTAAGTCTAAAACACTCTTAATTTTGAGTCTAAAGTAAATTTTCACTTCTCAAATTATTGTATCATGCTCTGTCCATGATGGCTGCTTGCCAATGACTAATTCCAGTGCTTGGCTCTGAAATGCGTAGTGTCACCTTTGAAGATGAATTTGAATATCTAGTGTCACTTAAATATCAGGTATGATTTGAGCTGCCATGCTGATTAGGAGAAGTAAATATTTAAATTTGTAATTGACTGAGCTCTTTATTGTTTCTGAGATGCTGCAGTCCCTTTGGTATTTGAAAAATGCAAAAGAACTGGGATTCTTTACTAGACGTGATTATAAAACTGATTAAAATTTAATACTGAATACATGCACTGGTTTCATGGACAGCTGAGCATTACTTGTTGTAGAGTTTATTAAAGTATATAAATGGAAATTCATAGTGATTTTTTCAGGCTCTTAACTGAGGCAGTTGAGGAGCTACTATGCATTTTGTACTACCCATCCAGTTACAGGGTTTGCAGTGTGTGGTAGAGGAAGGACAGGCATGTTGGGCATTCATCAAATTTGCTTCCCCTGTGAAATGGATGGTGGTTGGGATTCAGACACTTGAGAGCCTGTGTGCATACTGGCGTTCTTGTTACCTTGATTAGGTGAATGCAGCATGTACATGTATGGCTGGCATCATAGTTTCAAAAACATAAAGTGGTCTGCAACCTGGTGAACTTAACAAAAAGCATAGTAAATTCTTTGGGATTATTGTATTTCATGGAATCCTGTGCTGCCAGAGCTGCACAGCTATGTGAGCCAGCTAATCTAAGCCATCCAAGAAACAGTGGGTTTGGTCACTTGAGCTGAAACAATGGGTTTGTAGGTTTAATGTGTTGCAATACCACCAAACCCCCACACCTTCAAGTTACCCTAACACGTGTGAGACATTGCCTGGGAATACTGCTGACAGACCTTAGTGCTGCATTGTAACCGTCTTCTGGGCAGCACCGGAATCGGAATCACTGAATATCCTGAGCTGGAAGGGGTCATGGAGTCCAACTCCTGACTCCACACAGGGCCAGACAGGTCAGAGCATGGGAATGAGGGCATCATCCCGGCACTTCTCTAACACAGCCAAGCTCAGTGTGAATCTGTGTAACGATCTCTGCTTTCTCCTTCAGATAGCCTCCTGGCTGGCATTCCCCAGAAAGTGAAATTCACGGTGACTACAGGGCACTACACCATGAAGAATGGGGACACTTTGCAGCTCAGTAATGCGGATGCCATGCCTATTCTGTACCATCCAGAGAGCAAGGCAGTCATCTATTCCAATACCAGGGGTAAGCAGTGAAGTAAAAATGAATTATCTTTAAATGGCTGAATATTTATTAAACCCGAAGTAAACCTGTACTTGCAGCATTAAGAACACTGATGCTGTCTTTTTCAATATTTGCTATTAAGAACAATTCTAGGGACTTTCAACTGAGTACTTCAGTGGAAGAAAGGTCTTAAAATTTTCACCTTCAAACTAGTAGTATGAACTTTTCAGCAAATATAGCTGGAGGACTTTTACTTCTATGGGTAAAATTCAGTAGGTGTGGCAAAACTGCTGCTGATCTGAGCATCTGTTATGATTTCCAAATGAATTGTGGTGACCTCTTACTACTATGTGGGCTCTAGTTTAACTAGACTGTTTTTATTGTAAAGTATTCGTAAGTAGGCTATTACATAGTGCCCTACGTCAGTGGAACATTTTCTTTGGCGAGTGTTTCATTTAAACACATGATGTCCTAGTTCCATTTCTCTGGGCCAAGTACTATATAGTCTCCTCAGTTGCTCACATACAATCAGCTTTTACGTAAATGGGAAGAACAGTCCTAACAGACTTGATGAAATGAACACCAAAATTGACTGTACAAAGGCACCCATATGTGGCATTTTAAAGACAGGTGCCAAATGGTAACCAAGAATACTGATGCAGGTGTTTCTGTAAGTTGCAAGTTTGCTTGAAGTGAAATTACAAGAGTGAGGAGGTGCAGGACACTATGAAATTTCAATAGGTGTCATATGATGGACTAAAGTAGCTGTTTGGCTAGTTTGAAGGTTGTTATCAAATTGTCCTCTTAGTTGTCTCTTGAACATCGGAAGGGACTACTGCATGGAATATGGTGGTTACCTACTTGCAGTTTAAGAAGGATGGAGTGTTACTACTGGGGAGCTGTGAACAGCAGTGATACTTAAGATGTGGGGATTATAGCTCATTTGAAGAGGTTACTGTGGAGTTAAATAACATGGTGTCTCCTTTTTGCAAACATGGAGGTCTTGCTAGGAAATGGTTATGGCATCATATGTTTTTCTATGACACTTAGCTTTATAAGCTAGGTTCATTACTTAGTTACAGATTAAAACAAAAACAGGGAGGGAACAAACATGTTTTAAAACTCCTATTTTCCCCATCCTACTTAACTATAGAAAAGATCTCAGAATCATCGTTAAGGATTCAGTCTTCTGAAAAGATCACAAGCATCAGTTTGCCAGTAGCTCCTGCGTATCATGTGATTGAGTTTGAACTGGAAGTCATGTATTTGCCATCAGCCACAGAACCTGCAGTGGAGCAAGAAAATACTACAAATAAAGAAGTTCACAGAAAAAACAGAGAGAAGCAGAAACAGGACGACTCCATGGCTACTGTTGACCAAAAAGTAAGATGTAATTTAATGTTTTATTATTAAAGCTCTTTGATCACAGGGGCATGTGCTTTGCAAAATAGAAGTGGTGGTGATGGGGGGAAACCTGCTCCCCTTGAGCTAATTTTCTGTTAAAGATGTACATGCAAAAAATCATAGCAAATGCTATAAATGTAAAAACATAAATATAAGCAGAAACACACATTATGTGTATTACATTGCCAACTGTTCCCCTGGCAGGTAATCTGAGTTTTAATGATCTATACATGCAGTTTACATAGGATGAAGGGTACTCGTGTCTTTTTATGCTGTGTTGCAGCATCTGTATACAGATTCTCCCTCCTGACTCATGGCAAAGGTATTTCTTCCACTTGCAAAGAATTTGTATGCTACATTGAGGTACTTAACACTACAGTGTTTCAACTGTCATGTTATTTAGTTGGAATTAACTTTTCCTCTTAATTATCATTACGAAGGGTGAATAAAATAAGTAGTATGGAAAGAAGTGCTTCAGCTGACAGCAAAATGATCTTGAAACCATCACCTTTCAGAGTGTTAATCCTTATTAAAATTGACTGAATGTGCTGTTGTGTATCATCCTTGGGTGTGAAGAGCTGGGTAAAAAGGAATAGCTATTGCTAAAATGTGATGTGATCTAAAAATAAGTTGCTAAATAAATATGCTTTGCAACTGGAAGAATGGCAGCATTCACTTCAGAAGAAATTCTTCAGTTAAGTGTGCTGCTTCAAGTCAAAAGAAATGTACATTAAATACTTCCAAAAGTATTTTGAGCTTATTTTTGATATATTAAAAAGATATTTCAGTAATAGAGCTTATAGCAACTTACTTGATTTTGACATTTTGCCAGATGAAAGATTAGTATTGAGATGATACTAGTATTGTTAGTGTCCTTTTTTCTTTCCTCTATTCCCCTTAAGTCTTCAGAACTGTGTATGTCATTTTCCACAGGAAGAGCTGCTTCTAGATTTAATATCCTGCTTACAGGAAAACAAAACCCTATTATTCTGTCAGATTAGGTTTTGACATACTGTGGTGGGTTTGTTTTTTTGGTTTGGGTTTTTGGTTGGGGGGGTGGTTTGGGTTTTTTGGTTGGTGGTTCGTTTTTTTCTTTTTTCCCTCTTCCCTTTCTGGATGCATTAGATGCAGATAATGAGAAAAATCTGGCTTAGAAATGTGAAGAAAAGCAAAATCATTATGTCAAAGACCATTACAAATAAGAACTTTGTTCCCTTTTTTTCCTTTAGGTAACCATTGATTGTCCTTGGTCGATTTACTCCACTATTATTGCATTAACGTTCTGCATACCTTTTAATGCCAAGCATTCCTTATTGTCAGCTGGCAAGCGGTAATGTACTCATTAAGTATTTATTGTTTCTTTCTGCTTACAAAATATGGACCTGGAGTTTCATAAGGAATATTTATAGCAGGCGTGTTTTGTTGTTGTTTTGTTTTGTTTAAAGTTGGGCTTTTATTATCTGACACAGATTCCCATTGGAAGCGTTCCTTCATAACAGTAACAGAGATTTGTGGTCTCAGCTGTTTTGGAAACAAGACCACAAGATAAACCAAGAGAGCCTGTTCCTGTGTAGTTATTGGGTTTTGTTTAATATGGAAGAGGATGTTTTACACCCATGTTTGTACAGACTACTAAATGTTGAGGAATAGATTGAAACACACACATATACCTGCCATTCTGTTTTTGCTTGAGCTTTGCGCTTTGACAGTTACTGTGTGAACAGTGATTCTGTGATTCTGTGATTCTGTGAACATGTACTCTTTCGATGCAACTATCCAACTGCTGTTGAACAAACCGTGTCATGTTTTTCAGGAAATACGTCCAAGTCTGTGTACAGAATTTGTCAGAACTCTGTTTCCAGCTTTCAGACAACAGCCTAAAAAATTCTGCTGACTGTACAGATTTGCAGCTGGTACCTCTGAACTGTGAATCTCAGCAGGTAAAGGTTCACTTAGTGGTTTATGAGCTCATTAGCAGAAGAGCTAGATGGAAGTTCTTATTAGTGAAATGATTAGTACTTCTGCACATAGACTGTGTAGTAAGGCTGGTAGCTGATACTAGGTCAGACCTTGTAGTCCTTTGTGTAACTTTGATTCTTAAAGTCACTTTAGAAGGCATTTATACCCGTAGATCTCAGAGTCAATTCTAAAACTTGCAAAGAGTGTTAGACAATTTTTCAAACTTGTCCATTTGCCTCATGCAAAGCACTGCACACCTGCTTGAACAACAGTTATGCAGATGTGCTATCACTAATGTCATTGTTAACATTTAATCTATTCATCTCAATAGCTGCAGTTTGTCACTTGGCTTTAGGAAAAAGAATCAGGTAGAGACTGTTTTCCAGCAGTTAAATAGTTAAGTTACAGAACAGTCCCCTTGAAATTTCTTTCAACCTCATCGGAACGCAATATTACATTTGTCATTCTTGATGCCTAGGAAAACTATATACAAACATTATTAATGATTTTCTTTATTAAATTTGACTTCTGAATAAAATATTTTTCACATATACTTGAACAAGAAGTGTTCCCTTTAGAAACATTGATTCTGACAGTGAAAGTATCCCTCCTTTCAATTAGATGTGCATTGTTAAAAAAAAAAGAAATCAGTTTGTTATTTCAGTTGCATGTTTTCCCCTGATTTATTTAACACTAAAGAGGTAATTTGTTTTTATAAACTACAGTAATGCCAGGACAGACAAACATATGTATGTGCATTTCCACTTCCTTTTCGGAGGAAGGAAAGAGCTAATGCTATAAATGTTCTCTTTCAGGTCATATACAGTAAGCAATCAATATTCTTTGTGTGGGAATTGAAGTGGACAAAAGACCCTCCTCTCTCCTTGCAGTGCCTGTTCTCAGTCAGCTTTTGTCCAGCTACCTCTGAAGAGCAGTCTCTTGCCCTGAAGCCGTTCACATATGAATTCCAAGTGGAAAACTTTTTTGTAAGTACTCTTCTAAGTATAGTGTATATTGACTGAATATGGTTTCCTAATGTATGGAAAGGAAAGTCAAGAAATACGTTAGAAAACTGGTGTTTATGCAGGGAGGTTTGTACCTTCTTAGGATCATTGGAAAGCCAGTTCATTGTGTGATAGAGCTGAAGCAAGCCTGAAGTGATATTGTGATATTGCCACTGGAAAGTGGGGGATATGGGGGGAAGGGGCATGTGTCCTTGATCTTAGTTATTTTTTGGTTTTTCTCTGTGTTTTTGCACCTTCCTGGGCTTGTGCCATGGAAACTGTCCTTAGGTTACAGAGCTGCGTTTTCCCTGCTGGCTTAAGACTGCTCTCTCCAAAGCAAATTGCAATTTCCAAAAAATCTTTGTTAGTGAAAGCATTCCAGTTGCTTTTTGTAGTACTTGAGATGAGCTCCTCTAATGAAATATTTAGGGGGTTCTAGGCCATTATCTTAATTGTTTCTTCATTCCCTTTATGGACAAACTCATTATTCCTTTTATCAGCTAGGAAGCTTATATTCTACATATAACTTCCTATTAAAGGAACTCTATCAATGTTAATGTATCTCTAAATTCAGTCTTGTTTTACCCTTTTTGATGCTTGGGTAAAAAGTAGCAACGTGAGAGGACACTTGGTTAAATCCTTTTGTTTCAGTGTCGCTGTTTTCTACCTGCTTATTGCGAACTGGCATTGAGGGGTATTTTAGGTATTTGTTTACGTACTGGCATGTAACTAGCATTTGTTGGCACCTGTATCAGCATCTTTCTGGAATTTTTAAAGATAACTGACTGCATTGAACAGTAGGGGGGGTTAGCAGATAGTTAATTTTGTAATAATTAAAAATTAGCTCTTTGATAATGTGGGCACCATTATTCTGGGGATATAGTAGTTCTCCTGTATTACTCAGAACTTGAGTGGTGCGTCTGGGAAGTGAGGAGGCAAGACACTTTAATAAAAGTTTGTTTAAATAGAAGATCTGTGTCCATTTAGGAGCATTCAAAGGCTGAGTTAAAGGGCAGAAATGGAGGGGGGGAAATGGTATGCTTTCTGTTGGTATCAAAAAGTATATTGAGTCAAACTCAATTTGATTCTTTTCTCAAACTGAGCAAGATAATGAAGTGAACACTACTTATAACTGAATCTTGCATTAAAAAGATTGAATAGGACGTGAATTTTAAATGTAAAGTTTGTGCTATATCAATTGCCCAGTTCAGTTTAAACACAAGTAAAACGCTCCTTTTTTCTTGATAACAGCACTGTTTTCTTCCTGACAGACATTGTATCATGTGAAAACTGAAATTTTTCCACCATTGGGGGCAGAGTATTGTAAAACAGGCTCACTCTGCTCCTTAGAGGTGTCTATCACCCGACTTGTTGACCTCTCCGAGGTTGACAGAGATGAAGCATTAACAGAATCAGATGGATATTGCACAACAAAACTTATGTATGAAGGTAAGAATATTTTTCTGAAGCCTACTGACAAAATTCCCCAGTAGCTTTGTCTTGATAACGTGATCTGTCAGACTTTGTAGCATATGTTCTTGTATGGTATGACTGCTCAGTAAAGCAGTTTTCATTTTGCCAAACAGAATATTGTATTTTTTCCTCATTAATGTGTCTTCAAGTGGGAGATAAATGCTGTTCAGACTGGATGGGTATTTGCTCAAGGGCCCTTTTGTGTAGGGTGGTTTTCTTACCTTGCACAGTTCTTCACACGTAAAAGCTGATGGGCTTTCAGCTATTGCTAAAAGCCTGATTTTAAAAGTGCTCTAAAACTACACTGAGGAGTCTTCATATTTTCAGAAAAGATCTTCATGGTGTTTGTTGTTTATTCTTGCAGTTGTTGACAACAGTAGTAACTGGGCAGTCTGTGGAAAAAGTTCTGGAGTGATATCTATGCCTGTAGCAGCTCGAGCAACTCACAAAGTCCACATGGAAGTGATGCCATTGTTTGCTGGATATCTACCTTTTCCTGATGTCAGACTGTTTAAATACCTCCCTCACCATTCTGCTCACTCCATGCAACTTGATGCTGGTAAAGCTCTCTTGACTACATGGCCACTTGTAGAAATGATTCTGCTTCTCCAGTGCTCTTGTGTAAAGAGAAAAGCAAGGCGAGGGAGTCTGTTGATCAAGTACTCTTAGGCTGTCTTTGTTACTTCCCTTGCAGTTCTGATTGGAAACTTAGAAAATTCCTCTGACAGGAACTTTGAATTTGGTTGCAGCTGTAATTTAGGAGGAAGAACAATAAATACTTTGTTTTCTTATATTTTCTTTAAAGATTAGTGTGCAAATTAGTTGTCACTGGATTTATAATTGAGTGAAAGCTATTTGATAAACCTCTAATCCTGTGATTTCATTGTCTGTAAACTGCACATCTACTGTGTCTTCATTAGCATTGAAATATTTTCCTAGTTTTTGAAAGGATTAAGTACGAAATAAAAGAACTGCTGAAAATTTGTGACATACAAACCAGATTAGATGAAGGGTTTAAAGTACTGCAGCCACCTGGAGTATTTATCTGTACTGTTGAGTAGTCCCAGAGCTATAGGAAGAACTGACTCATAGGAGCAACTTGCTGTTTGTCAGCAGAGCTCTGGGAATTGCCCGTGTGCAGCCTCCTAGCCTGTGCCCCATGTGAGGTAATGCTGCTTACATCTTGCTTAGAAACAAATACAATTCACTCTGCTGCTGGCCAAAAGTGTGCGCAGGCTGCGTTACCTCAGCAGAGGTGAGGGGTGGCTGTTCACACGGGGTGAGCTGACGTGTGCCTCTGAGCTCGGAAAGGATTTTCAAGTCGCTTTAACCATCGTGTATAGAATGAAACTGTGGGGTTTTCTTTTCAACAGATAGCTGGATTGAAAATGATAACCTCTCTGTGGACAAGAATGTGGATGATCAAGCTGACAGCAGCAGCATAAGGAGCAGAGGTAGCTTGCATTCCGCAGCTAGCGGGGAACACAAAGGTTTGCCAATGCCCCGTCTACAATCCTTTTCCTCCGGTCAGGTCTTCAACTGCAGCACGGGTATGCAGATACTTGTCATTCCCAGCGAGGACGACCATGTTCTGGAAGTCAATATCACGTGACGACTCGGTATGGAAACGTGGAGAACAAAACCCGTTAGAAAAACTGGATATGAAAGCACTTTAAAGGATTGTGACCTGATCAAGTCTTTGTTGTAACATTCTAACTCTAAGGAGACCTATGGCACTCGACTCCTACTGGCCATGGAAGCACCAGACAATTGTATCAATTTAAATGTACAGTGAGGCTTGTGTCAGCTAGTTTATATTGCCACTTTAGTATGTTTTGTGTAAGCTACTGGGTTTTCTCCCTGGGGTCGCGCCCCGCGTCGCAACACAGGGCAACACAAACAAAAAACCCTCCACAAAAATCCAAGCGTTCGGACCACCTCTTTGTTTTTGTCTGGCAGCTGAGGGATTTGTTTCATGCTTCCTACATACTTTAGAGTTGGATGATGAAGTTATCCGAATCTTGGATTTTAATGTAATAATTTACAGGCTTTTCCACACATGTGCCAGAAACACAACAAAGCATTCAACAGCACGTTCACTGGTGTAATAGTTGCTTTTCTGTTCGGGTTTTATTTCTGTTTGTTTGTTTTGATCATTGTTAATTCCCGCCGTTGCAATTTTATATTAAACTTCCATTGTTTGCATATTTAGATGCATGGAAGAGCTACTGCTATAAACAATCTTAACTGAACAAAATTCCTTAATTTTTTTGAGGCTTTCTCCTTCACAGAGTAGACACTGTGATGTCACATAATATATGATTTTTTGGGGGGGGTGGGGGTCGGATCATCTTCTTGCATAGTTCTTACCAAAGAAAGATATTGATAGAATTTAATAATAAATTATTTGGCTCATTGAGTTCCCAGATGAATTTCTTTTTATTACCATTTCTAAGTGGCTTGGTTTGCTGTCCCAATTTTTAAATTGGGGCAAAAATTTCAGTACGGTATGATACTTGAACAGTCAACCTTTCATCATAAAGGCTCAATGTAATTATTACTGATTAGAAGCCAGACTTCCGCATCATGATGGAAGAAAGAGGTTGGTTTGATATAGGAAAGCTTGCAGATGTAGAATAATTGTGAAACAAAGTTAAAACATGTAACTTAAAGAATTTCATTATTTATATCTGAAATGTAAATACAAAAAAAAAAAGTAAAAAAAACCACAAAAAAAAGTGTAATTTTTGTGAATGTTGCAAATCCACCTGTGACTGGAAAAATTACGACTCCTTCTGATGTCCTGCTTCTGATATTGAAACTTGTGCATTTAATGTGAGAATGACTTTTTCTACTTGCAGATCTATAATGGTGCGTTGTCTACAGACTCCACAGAGGAAAACTGTCCCATATCAAAAACTTGCCAGTGAAGCTGAAGTGAGGAACTGCTCATTAGACAAGTTCATTGGTTTTGGTTTTTCTTTTTTTCTTTTATTTTTTTTTTCTCCTAAACTCAGGTTCTGCTGAATTATGAAGGGGGGAGGAAAAAGCCCAAACCCTCTTTCCAAAAAGAATCGTAATGAAGTTAAAAATGAATAGGAACCCTGCACCAGTCTAAAAATTTATTTTTAATTATTATTAACTAATAAAAAACCCCTCCACAACACTATGTCAAAATAGATGTATGAAGTAGACCTGCTAGCTGAAAACGTTCTTGTTACGCATCTTCTTTCTGTGAAGGAATGCCCTCTCTCTGTGGAGACCATACCATTTTACTCTGGATAAAACCCAAAGCATCATTCAGCGCCAACGGCCGCTGGGGTTCTTGGACTGGGAAAGGTAACGAGGTGGTGACCGAGGCTGCTGCAGGTATTGCAATGAATTCCATTTTCATGGGTTGCTATTAGATCATTTTTCACATTGTTCTGTAATATACTGTTAAACACATTGTACTAAGATTGTTTAATGAAATTGTAAGCGTTACAGTTCTAAATATACATGTTTTAAAAAGAAACCGCCTTCTCTGCTGCTGTGACGTCTCCTTTTCTCCTTTCCCTGGAAGGAGCCCGCCTTTCGTCTCTTCTGGCCCGAGCGGCCATAACGGAAGGCAAGTTTCTAAAGGCGCCCGGGGCCGGAGCTAGCGCAGGGCGGTACGGCCGGCCCGCCCCGGGCGCTGCCCTGAGGGGGGACGAGAACGGCTCAAGCTGCGGCCGCGGCCCTGACTGCGCAGACCACAGAGCGCAGGCGGAGAACCGCCGCCGATAACGGCGACCGGGTTCAACGGCACCCGAGCTTACCCCGCCGCCGGGTGGAACCATCCGCCATCCCCGCCCACAGCGCTCCGTCCCCCGCCCCTGGCTCCTCCTCACCCAGCGGCGGCGCGGCGCGGCACCGCCCCCGGTGAGGGAGAAGCCGTCCCCTTCCTTTTCGGCGCATGCACGGGGTTAACACCCGACCGCCCCTGCGCGGCCGGCGGTTCTTCCGCGGCTACGCGTGCCGGTAGCGGCTGCACGTGGGGCCGCCGCCATGAAGTTCGCGTACCGGGTGAGTGCGCGGCGGTAGCTGCCAGTGCGTGGCGGCTTCTGCCTTCCTCTCCCCTGAGCCTTAACCGTGCCCCTTTCTCTTCTACCCCTTCCTCCCTCCCCCTCGCAGTTCTCGGGCCTGCTGGGCACCGTGTACCGCCGCGGGAACCTCAACTTCACCCGCGATGGCAGCACTCTCATCAGCCCCGTCGGGAACAGGATCTCTGTCTTCGACCTGAAGAAGTAAGCGAGCCCCGAGCGCCTGCTGCCTGCCTCTGGCCCAGCACTCTGACCCGGGCCGCCGCGGCGGGAGGTGGAGGGGCCTGGTTCTGCCGGCGTGAGGAGTAGCGCTCGCAGGCGGCTGTGGAGCCCGACCCGTGGGCGGCAGCCGAATCCGCGCCGTCCCTGACGCGCAGGGGGAACGGCGCGCCCTTCACCCCCAGCGGGGTGCGGGTGTGGGGTGCAGGAGGGCTGGGGGTCTCCAGGAGGGCTTGCCTTTCCGCGGTGTCCTGGTAAGCGTCTGCCTCGGCGTTACGAGGTGGAAGCTTGCGTGGAAGAGCGAGTGTCGAGGCTTTCTGTGCATCGGTCACTGGGGAGAACAGCATAAGGAGGAGATAGAGATTTGGTTTAGAACCAAGTAAAGACAGTGCGATGTGTGTGTGTGTGTGAGGGGCGGGGGTAGGGTTACGGCTTGTATCTGGTTTAGCTGTATGGTTTCTTTGTGCTGTTCTGTTCTGCGCTGACTTTGGTACACGGCAGGCCCCACGCTGTTACCCTCCTTTTCCTGTCGGCCAGAGTTGGGGTTGCTGCCCGGTGGGCCGGGATTCTGCTCAGCAGCACAGTGGTACTGGGGGTGTTAAAGTCCTGGGGGGTTTTACAGCCAAGCGGATTCAGTGGCCTTAACATCAATATCAGACCGTTCCATGGATACTGGAGATGACTCGCTTCTACATCCGTGTGCTCAATTTACTGCTTTATCTCTTTTTTTTTTCTTTATTTCAGTAATAAGTGTGAGACATACCCATTGGCTACACGGCTCAACATCGCGTGCGTGGGGCTCTCTCCAGATGGAAGTCTTGCCATACTGATTGATGAAGGTACTTTCACAGTGGAGGCAGTTGTTTTATACAATAAGAAAATAAAAATACAGCCTGAGGAGGAAAGTCGGTGTTGGGTATTTAACCCTAATGCAAATTAGGAGAGCTCTGCTTTGAAAAGTGTTAGAATTTCAGGGAAAAGTGTCTTTATTTACAGAATTTAAAAAGGATTTATTTATTGTGTTCATTTACCTTCCCCTCTTCCCTCCCTTTAAGTAAAGAAACTAAGCTTGCTAGGGTTATGGTTTCTTTGGAAACTGGCTTACGTCCATGATGCTTCTTTTTCTGCCCTTACAGAGGGAGCTGCCTTGCTTGTCAGTTTGATTGGTAAATGTGTGATCCATCGCTTTTATTTTCACAAGCCAGTTCACAGTGTCAGCTTTTCCCCTGATGGCAAGTAAGTACAACATGCATGCTTTAGAACAAAGCAACAAAGTACCCTATAAACTAGTTACTAAGAAATTCTGATCAATCTGGGGATGATGCCTGTTTAATTACTGTAGGGGAGATTTCAGGCTGCTCTTTACTTTACCTGTGAAGTTGAGAAGAGGAAAAGCAAAGCCCTGGAAAGTTGCCTGTCATAGATCTTGTTTGTCTATGGTGGAACACCTAGAAACAGATGATTTACTGTGAATCTTAAGTGTGCTTATGTGTCATAAGTGACATAGTTGAGGTGAAGTTCAGTGCTGCGGAGTTGCATGATGGCACTCATGGCAGTGCAGTTTCACTGCTGTCTGGAGTTAGTCTAAGACAACTGTGCTACTGAAAGAGGCAGTTCCCTGAACCATGTGCAACTCGTCCCTTATATTTTAACTGCTTTCTCACAGATCCGGAGTCTAGTGACTGTAAATGTTAGAAGCATCATAGGAATGAAAGGAATAAGTATAGAGGTCCCCTTTTGACAGCATTCCTCAGTTGGGTTGACTTAAGGTGGTCATGAACGAGTTTGTGTTTGAAAGTTGGAGTCACAGTTCTGTGCTAGGGAATTACACTGGCAACAGGACCAGATCAGAGGACATGGGTGACA
Organism: Gallinula chloropus; assembly: GCF_964237585.1. Classification (NCBI taxonomy): domain Eukaryota; kingdom Metazoa; phylum Chordata; class Aves; order Gruiformes; family Rallidae; genus Gallinula; species Gallinula chloropus. Next base: position 119,778,815 of record NC_140085.1, read on the forward strand.
GGGGTGTAGGTGCTTTGCTTTTGTGAAAATGGCTGATACATGTAGCTGAAGAGAGTTTGAAAGATAATATCCTGGTTTGAATGTTTGAACTATCCCTTCCTTTGTGAGAATTAGAGAATAAATGTTTCATTATTCAACTGACGTGATTTTTACTGAAGGTTTTCTCTCTTATAATGTGTAAGGTATACCTGCATTCATGAAGCTTGGAAATAATATTAATGTGCAAATGATTTTTTTTGTTTTTAACTTGAAAACAATGCATATTTATGACTTTGGTAACACAGAAACCTTTTTAATATTGTTTGTTGTATTGTAGACTGTGTAGATTGTTTGCTTTAAGTTTTGTGTGTGGTTATGCTTCCCCCTCCCCATTTGACAGGAAATTTGTGATTACAAAAGACAATGTTGCTCTGATGTACCATGCTCCTGGGAAGAAACGAGAATTTAATGCCTTTGTTCTGGACAAAACTTACTACGGTCCATATGATGAGACAACTTGTATTGACTGGACTGATGATTCCAAGTGAGTCATTAAGCTACTAAAGCACTGCCTACCTGCTCACCGTTGCTAATATTTGTATGCATCTTCCAGTCAGTTTTCCTTGCTCTAAAGTATCGTACTAGCTTCAGAATTATTCTTGTCTCTTCTGTTTCTCATTAAGTCTTAAATTAAAATATGATAACTGGACTAGAAAGCGCAAAATAGACGTGTGTTTAGGGATCAACAATGTATTCTTGCTTGAAAATGCCTGGTTAGCCATAAAGGAACTTAGAAATGTGAGCATGGTTGACCATGTGAATGTATTTAATCCCATCTACCTTTGCTAGAGTTCCTAACCTCAGTTCACAACTCTGTTGTGTGTAAGATTACTTTTAAAATGGTGACTGGTGTTTTCCAGCTCAGAATGTTCTCTACCCAGGGAAGAGTTTGGCAAACCAATGTTGTAATTCAAATTGCCTCTTCTTTTGCAGGTGTTTCGCAGTAGGGAGCAAGGACATGTCTACATGGGTGTTTGGAGCAGAACGATGGGCAAATTTGATCTACTACTCACTTGGAGGGCATAAGGACATAATAGTAGCCTGCTTTTTTGAAGAGAACAGCCTAGATGTACGTATAACCACACAATGTTCTTGAATTTTTAATATTGAAATAGTTGAAGCAGAGCCTTGTCTGTAGGTAAGGGTGCTGACTGCTTGGATAATGTCTCAGAGTTTAGAAAACACGTAGGTAATGTCTCTCAGCTCCTCTGCCGTGATCAGGAGCTTACAATTCATGTGAAGAAGTAACCACTAGAAGCATAGTAAGTTATTTAAAAGTTAGTTAAAAGGATTGCTTGAAACTTCTGCAGTTCTGTGTCCGTAACAAGACAGCGGACCGCAGCGCGTGGGCATCGCGTGGTAACGGAGCGCTCGTGTGCTCGCATTCCAGCTGTACACAATCAGCCAGGACGCCGCACTCTGCGTGTGGCAGTGTGACACAGAGCTCGACGGTTTGAAGCCCATGCCCCCTAAAGATGAAGCTGGGGAAGAGAATGCAGAGAAAGATGATGAAGAGTTTCTTGAAGAGCCAAAGGGCGAAGTTGTTCATGGAAAAGACAATCCAAGTAAACAGGAGACGAGAAATAAGGTTAAATATTCACGTGTTGCAAAGTAAGTGACTTCCTCTTTTCCAAAGACACAGTTATTTTTCAGGTTTTACTATACTGGGCGTTTTTCACCCTTTATCTCTGCAGTCAAAGCAGTATATGTAATACTTTGCCCAGGGTTTAGTAGTTTACTATAGATCCCATTTTAAATAGTTTCAGTAGAAAACGTCTACTTTATCTTGCCTTGACTATATGAGGGGTGATACCCTTGAAATTCAGAATAATAATCAGTGTAATTTTGATAATATAAGAAATTCCGCCTTACGGTACACGTTTTAGTGCTTGAAACTGATGGAAGTGTAAGAAGTTGCCCAGTGCTAAGCACGGAGGCTTTTGAGCTCTTGCAAGAAGAGACTGGTTGACTTCAAGAGGTGATAGCAACGCTTGATAAACATAGCTCGTCAGCCTCTTTGTTAAACTACTTGGAGTACCTGAATGATCAAAATACTTGGCCTGTATTAAAACGCGACTATTGAACAGCATACACTTCTTTTGCATTGTTTGGTTTTTTCTTCTTTTGTTGATGCCAGGTATTTTTTCAATAAGGAGGGAGATTTTAACAACCTGACATCTGCAGCTTATCACAAGAAAACGCACCTTTTAGTCACCGGTTTTGCCTCTGGAATCTTTCACCTCCATGAGCTCCCAGATTTCAATCTGATCCACTCCTTGAGGTGAGGTATGGGAGTGTGGTTGGGTTTTCTCCCACTTGGTTTTTGTGTGTGGGTGATGTTATTTCTATTTAGTATTGTAACTTCTCAAAAGGCAGAATCATAGACTTAAAATGCCATACAACTCAGTTCCATAGCTTATTAGGGAAAAGTGAGGTCTTAATGAAGAACTCCAAAGGAGTTAGTTGTGGGCTGCAGATTTCTTCAGTGCTTTTGGGCTTCATGTTGTCAGCTTCTTTGTAGAAAATGGTATCTGGGCAAAAAAGAAGTTCTGCATGTGTAAAATAATATATGAATTGTCTCTGAAGTTGAAAAATAAGCCCATCACTGCTGATAGCTAAAGAACACGTAATTTCCCTTTACAAAAAACCCCAGATTTTCTTTCTTGAGCGTGCAGAGTTTTACTCTGTGCTGGCAAGTATGTCTTTGGGACGTTAGGTACTCTGGTCCTCATTTGAATAAGGCAGTATTGTCTCTTTGAAATAAAGGAAAGAATGTGTATGCTGCTTTTGCTGTTAGTGATACAGAACTTCAGTAATGAAGAAGTTGCTTGAGCAGAGGGAATCCTAGATTTGAACTTGTGTCACGCAAGGTGTGAAAACACAAGTTTGTTCATTGGGTAATTCTTCTATTTCAGTATTTCGGACCAAAGGATAGCTTCTATTGCAATCAACTCTTCTGGTGACTGGATTGCCTTTGGATGTTCAGGTTTGCAGATGTGTTTTGGTCTCCGTGTGTCTTGGCGTGCCTTGTGTTCGCGGAGTCTCGTCACTTGTCTTCGTAACTCTGGTTAATTCCTCTCACCTCTTTGCAGGTTTGGGTCAGCTCCTGGTGTGGGAGTGGCAGAGCGAGTCCTACGTGCTGAAGCAGCAGGGGCACTTCAACAGCATGGTTTCGCTCGCGTATTCGCCAGATGGACAGTACGTGGTAACTGGAGGGGAGGATGGAAAAGTGAGTGATGCAGTTATCAATGAAATATGAACTTAAGTCCTAATAATATCTTAAGCAGCTTGAACGTGGGAAAACTCTCTAGCTGGTAGGACATTCTGTTAAGAAAAACAATAACTTTTTGGCCTCGCTTCAATATTTTGATTTTTCTCCCTATAAATTTGCTATTTTGATTTGCTAGTATTGGTATTTGCTAGCATTTTGATTTGCTATTATTGGTATCCTCTGCAAATTGTATCAATGACACCTTTTAGCAAATGATTTTTAAATCACTTGTAGACACAGTCACCTTAAACACCAAAGGGTGTAATTCATCAAATGTTAATTTATATATGCTTGTGGTGGTTCAGTGATATTTTGGGATGAATCAATGTCAGCAAATTCATGCCCTTCCAATAATTGCTTGTGATGCAAAACTAATTTCAAATTGTAAGAAGTGCAGTTTATAAACAGATTTTCCTGAAATGTACCATTGCAGAAGCAGCTTGGTATTTGAAAGAAAAATTGGCTTCTCGTAGTTGACTTGTATTGAAATGATAGGCCAGGTGTATGTGTAGTCTTTTTTTTTTTTTAAGATGTTTTGTAGAGCAATCTCACAATCTGTATGCCCATGTATGGGACAAAGTTAGTATCTGTCTCCCTATCAAAACTTCTGAATGTCAGAAAAAGACCTGCCACTTCATGGTTTCTGCCATTCAGATTTAAAATTGGCCGAATCACGTCGCAAACTCCAGACAGGTAAATGCATTACATTTTTTTTCAAAAAGAGCTTGAAACAACATCTGGAATGGCTTCACAGATGGTTTTAAATTTGAAACTTCTTGTAGCAGTGGACAGGCCAAAGCTTGGAAGCCTGAGATGCTCACTATCTACTATAGGTTACCTTGAAAATAAGATCTCTTTTAACTTTGTCTGTCTCAGGTTTCCATGCTGTACGTGTCTTTAGGGATTTAGTGATAAGCTGTGACCCTGTTTGACTCACTTGCACAAAACTCCTTGCTGATGGTACTCAAAGTCCTTCATGCAGTTTTAGGGCTCTTCTGCTGCCTTACCTTTAACTTTCTCTTGGAACTGCCGATGGAGGGTCTAAGAAGGGTTTCCTTGTCTTTTACAGGTGAAAGTGTGGAACACTTCAAGCAGCTTTTGTTTTGTCACTTTTACAGAACATACCAGTGGTGTAACTGCTGTAACTTTTACTTCAACTGGTTATGTCATTTTGAGTGCTTCCCTAGATGGAACCGTGCGTGCCTTTGATCTGCACAGGTAACTGCCTTATAAAAAGCTTTTGTCTCCCGTTTATTCTTCAACATTCACCCCCAAAAATAGAACAAACGGCTGATTTCTTGTTTCAGGTTGAAGTCGCACAAATGCGATTACTGCTTTATTCAATTCTGGTTCAGCCTGTAGTTCAAATCTAGGCAGTAATTAGGAATCCTGTCAATCCATCTGATTTCTGTGAAGAAAATTCTCTAAGAACTTTTCTCAGAGAAGCTGCAAATCCATTAAAATCATTGCTTGGCTCCTCTACTCAAGTGGGGAGAAGGCTGCTGTTTAACCACATTTGTTGTCATGGTTGAGCTGTTAGTGTACAGGTGTGTACAGAACCGGATGAGTAAACAAGCCTGTGTTTTCTAATGAACAGGCCTGTGCTGTGTAATAGAAAAAAAGCCTTTCTGTTCGAGTATTTTTGGCTGTTCTGCAGAGGGAATAATACTCTTCCTGAATCGTAGAGTCATGCTAAGGCATTGCATCTAACTTTAAACACAGTATTTTTCCTGTAGGTATCTTAAAACACCTCACAAGTAGAACAGAATGCTTTTTGAAATACGCTTGTAGAGCGTGTGCTTAAATCTACCTAAAATTTCCCTGTTCTTGTCACTGCCTTTCTTGTTTACAACAGATACCGCAATTTCCGTACCTTTACATCTCCGCGACCGACCCAGTTCTCTTGTTTAGCTGTGGATTCCAGTGGGGAGATTGTGTCAGCTGGTTCCCAGGATTCCTTTGAAATATTCATCTGGTCAATGCAGAGCGGGAGGCTGCTAGATGTAAGGACCTGCCTTGTTGGAGGGGTCAGATTTGACACATGCGTAGTATCATCGCGATCTGGATTACCTTTGGGCTTTTGCCAGAGGGTTTAATACAACATGAAGTGGTTTGTTGTATTCAGGAACAAGCTGCACTTTATTACTCTCAGCAATTTCTGATTTATTACATGGAGGCTATCCTGGATTTGTGTAGGAAATAGGTTTTAGAATTTTTGAGTAATGAGCTCTTTGCAGCTGATAAAATAACGACTGATCTTAAAACAGGAGCATGAGGGTCTTTCCTTCAGTGGTGGTTCAGAGATGTTCTTTTCTGTGTATTTTCTGTAGGTGATGAAGAAACTGTAGTTGCTAATGTAATGAAATTGTAGGTGCTGTCCTAAGATTAATACAAATGAAGTGGACAGTTTTGCTGGAGCAGAACAGGGGTGCAATTTCTTGCATAGAAGGTTTTTATTGTGCAGGGCAAGAAAACTATTAAGTTAGGTCCCCGCTGCCTTGCTGCTAGCCTGAAGTGCTTTCTCTTCAGAGTAGGTGTAATAAAGGAAGGACACGGTCCTTCTGGGCAAATTGCACTCATTTGCTGCTTTCAGTTCCTAGACGTTATGTACATGCTGCACACGTAGATGAACTCAGCAATTCCTGTACTTAATTTGGCATAGGTGTTGAATGCAGGTCACTAACAGTAACTTAGTGTAACACTCCAGGGGATCTCCAGCGTTTTCAGTTTAGTTTCTTCCCTTTCTTTGAGAAGAGTGGGAGCTCTATCCTATAAAAATCTGTGTTACAGTTTTGTAGTGATTTATTTTTTTTCTGAGATGTTTTCAGCTGCAGGACATACTGAATTCTCAGAGCAGTGACTTGCTTTTGCTCAGTCGGTCTGATCGCTTTAATAAAGGAGGTGAGGGAAAGCGCACAGTTTCATTCACCTAATTCCATGTTACCTCTTTTACTAGGTCTTAGCAGGTCATGAGGGCCCCATCAGCAGTTTGTCCTTTAACCCAATGAAGTGTGTTCTAGCGAGTGCCTCATGGGATAAAACTGTCAAGCTGTGGGACATGTTAGACAGCTGGAGAACCAAGGAGACGCTCATACTCAACTCAGACGGTAACCTTTATTTCATGTTACATAAATAGAAAAGTGTTACCAAAAGTACCTCAAGAACGAACAACAGAACATGTCAGATATAGACTCATTCATGTTAACAAAACCCAAAAGTTGAGATAGAGCAATGTAGTACTTAAATAACAGTGCAAGATCTTTTTTTATTTAATGCTAACTCTAGCTTTGTAACTAGCTATGTTGTCCAGTGCAGAAGTACAGTCATGTTTGTTACTCTTAAACTTTTCCTGATTAACTGATATAAGATCCAGAACAATACAGAGTATTTTCTTAGAAAAAAGATCTGACTGCTTTTTTAACTGTTAATTCCTTGCACAGTTCTTGTTGTTGCTTTCCGTCCTGATGGCAAGGAGCTTGCAGTTGCTGCTTTGAATGGACAGATAACATTTTGGGATCATGAAAATGCAGTGCAAGTTGGCTCCATTGAGGGGAGGCATGATCTTCAGATGGGAAGGAAGGAGCTTGATAAAATAACTGCTAAACAATCAGCGAAGGGAAAGTAAGTATATGAGATTGCAGCTGAAAGAGGGTGGCAGGTGTGCTTTTGCTTCTGAATTGTTTCGTTCCATTTGGTTTTACGTGAAGATTTTGGAGTGTATCTGCTGGTCAGATACTTTGATGTTGGATTTTCAAACACTGCCTGACCTGACGTCTGGATAGATCTTTTTGCGTCCTGTGCTGTGTTCACCCACTGGTCAGCATCGTTCTGAGCATCACTTTTCTTTCATCAGTTATAAACTTTGGTCAAATAAGAATGGTTTGAAGTGGAAACTTTGTTATATAGTTACTAGTATGTAACTATTAGCATGTAGAAACTGTTACATTAAAAAAAAAAAGTATGCTGTGGGTTTTCCTGCAGGATACTGTGCATGTAAAGTAATGTTGAAAGGCAAGTTGAGTTTGTGTGTGCTGTCAAAAGCATAATATGGAAGTTTTGGGGTTTATGGTGGGGTTTTTTTGTTGGCTTTCCCTCCCCTTGAGCACCTCTCTTTTTTTTCCATATTGTTCCTCCTCAGAACAAAATGAAAAAAGGAACCAATGGCTCTTTTTGGGAAAAAATGTGCCCCCTTTTTTTTTTTTTTGGGTGGTGATCTGTCAACCATTTCTTTAAAGCATGTCATGCCATTAGTTTCTTTCTCTGGCTCTTCTGACCATGCTTAGTGTTGTGTAGGGGCGTACTTGAGAACTCCTGCATTGAGCAGAAAGTAGTATGGAAGCACTTCAGAAAGCTGTTGAAGTTCCAAATTGTTTGCCACAAACAAGGGCTTGGTGTTTTACTGTGAATCAGTGTTGTGTGTTAAGCACATACTGTGTAGAAGCAGCTCTCTGCTTTTTCCATGGCCTGGGTATGCTTCTGTGTTTTCACAGCATAGTCAAGTCTTTCAGCACAGATGTGGCAGGGAAATTAACTTTCCTCCTTCTTTTTTCTTTACTAGATCTTTTACTACTCTGTGTTACTCAGCAGATGGTCAGTCTATTCTGGCAGGTGGATTGTCAAAGTTTGTCTGTATATATAATGTCAAGGAACAGATTCTTATGAAAAAATTTGAAATCTCATGCAACTTTTCTTTAGATGCAATGGAGGTATGTGAGTTGGCTTTTTTCATTCCCTTGTGCCCCAGGCTTTGGTGTAACACCTTGTTAAGTAGGATACATGAATGTTATGCTGAGTAGAGGTTCACTTCCTTGGTTTTTATGCTGACTCAAGTCTTGCCAGATTGCAGTGTGTTTGTATTGAACAATCAGAACCCTCAAGCACATAGTTAAATTGGTTGGTACTTAAAGTTTATGAGAAAATATGAAAAATTAAATTATCAATCTTTTGTACTAAGCTAACTTCCCCTGGGTATTAGTTGTTTGTGTTAGCAAAGAAAGGAAGGACTTTGTTGTGCATACAGAAGAACATTGTTGGTCTTTACAAACTTGGTTTCTAAATATTGCCAAATTAAAAATTAAATTCCCTTAAAAGGAAAGGGAACAATGAAAAGCATCAGAAAGGGGGGAAAAAAAATAATCCAGTAACCCTTCTTAACATCCTGGAAGAATGCTGATTGTCCCAGTGTTCACACTGGGCTGTATTTGACTCTGATTCCAAGGATATTTATTTGACAACAATGGTTTGTGAAGCAGACTTCGTTTCCTTGCTGCCCTCTCTTGAGCTAGAGTTGCTCACCTGGTGGCTTAAAAGGGTGCCAGAAGTGAGCCAGCTGGCAAGAATCCTGGAGGGGGCAGGTGTTTAAAAATGGGGGGGAAGGACATCATTTACATAGCTGTCTGTCTACACAGCCCTTACAGATTTGCTTTTGTGCAGTGCAGTTGGGGAAGCTGAAGGGGAGGAAGAGTAGGGCTGCATCTGAGGACATGGCCCATCTCTGGACTAGAACAAGATAATGATGGCATAGGCAGTCTTAAACTGATCTGTGCTGGCCCAAAGTCTTAAGACTGAAGCACCCTGATTCTCATCAGAGGACAGGCACTGTTGCTTGCTGTTGGGAAATTGTAGGTTTTGAAGAAACCTTTGAAAGAAAGCACAAAGAAATAATCACTAGATAACTCCTGACTGTTATGGAGGGTTTTCAGTGCACAAAGGTGTTTGAGAGGAGATTCTGTGCAGTGAATGGAACTTGTGTGTTTTCCTAGGAGTACCTAGATCGGAGAAAAATGACTGAATTTGGCAGCATGGCCCTGATTGATGAAGGGGCTGGAGGAGAAGATGGTGTTGCTATTCCTCTTCCTGGAGTGAAAAGAGGTATGAGTTTTGGCTTTGCTGTCTTGTTACTGGTTTTATGTGGATCAAAACACTTTTGATGTGGAGTCGATACCAGATAAGAAGAAGGCTTTGAATTGTTCAGCTGGGTTTTAAAGTTAAGATAACTTGAACATTGCAGGGATCGGTTCCACAAGTGTTCAGCTGCTGCGTGGTGAGTCCTTTTGCAGAACAGAAGCAACAGGAAACAGGACGGGCACTGTGGTCTCCTGGGTATGGAACCCAGCAGTCCTGATTTCATTCTCGAAGGGCAAAATTCAGACCTGCCACTTTTGGCTGTATGATCTCTTGGATGAGGACTGTCCCTTTCTTGCCCTGTCTTTAACTCTGCCAGTTTTTGGCATGCTCTGCAAGATTTTTCAGCATAACGGTAACAGCACAGCTAGAATCGATAGACTGTGGTGAGCCTTTGGTGAATATGTTAAAGAACTTCTGACCTTCTCTTCCAGGTGATATGAGTTACCGACACTTTAAACCAGAAATAAGAGTGACTTGCCTGCAGTTCTCTCCCACTGGTGAGTGTTGGCAATTACTGTAGGATATTTTTTTATTCCATGTAAAACAAGGAAAAAGAGTGGGGCATTGGAGGAGTAATAATGAAGTACAAATGCCGTGGAGATGATGTCTCCAGGTGCTATGTAGTGCTGCTGTTTGTAGTGTAGCTTTCTCTGCCATGGATAGTTAGGAATTGTAAGCATGTGTCACTTCTGGCTGGTATTTTTTACAAGCATTGTCATTGCTGACAGGTCCATCAGCGGTCCAGGGTTTTCAGTCTTCTCTGCAGCTTGTAAGCAGTGAAGAGTCTGTCTATGATTACTCTTCTGTGGCCATCCTGGAAAAGCTAGCTTTGTTCCTAGATGTTGTTACTCTCTTCTAGGACGAAGCTGGGCAGCCACAACCACGGAGGGTCTTCTTGTCTATTCACTGGACTCTGGGCTAATTTTTGATCCTTTTGAACTGGATATTGATGTCACACCCAGCAATATACGCAACACACTACATCAGAAGGAATACACTATGGCTATCATCATGGCCTTCAAGCTGAATGAGAAGAAATTAATTCAGGAAGTCATAGAGGCTGTACCCAGCAGTGAAAGTAAGTGGATCTTCCATGAAATCTGACTGAGATAGCAGTAAGAGTGGAAATGTAAGCCAAATAAATTGGACCATAAAGGGCAGAGTTTAGCTCTGGGGTTGAGGGGTGGAGGGGTCTTGCGGCGGTGGTGTTAAAGGACTTTCTACTATAGCTGAAGACTAAAGAGGCAGGGATGGTCTTTGTAAAAACAGTAGACTTTTTGGTGCTAACTTAGGGTTTAATTTCAGTGCGTGTTTACCTAGTGACTTGAACATGGAATTCAGTGAGGTCTGGATACACAGGTAAAGTTTTTGGGTGTTGGTTCTCAAAAGCAGCTGATGTTAGAGAGACACAGCGAGTTCAACTGAGTTGGCAGTGATGGAGGCAGTCAAACAGATAGATACTGGGCTGTACTGTCAAGGATGTGGTCAGCAGTGTGAAGGAATTGATCAGTCTCTGTTGAGCACTTGAGAGTACTGTGCCTAGTTGTGGGCTTGCCAGTACAAGAGACATTGATACTCTGGAGCATCTGGTGTAGAGTGTGGAAAACGATGGGAGGCCAGAGTGTGTGACAGCTGAGGAGAGGCTTGAGAGAGCTGGGTTTGTTCAGCCTTTAAAAGAAAAGGGGAATATTTTTACCGTCGTCGGGTGCCAAACAGGATGTAAGAAAGCAGAACCAGATTTGGAGTTGCACAGTGGTAAGACAAGAGGCGACAGGCCACTTGCAATGTAGGAAATTCCAACCAGCATTAAAATCAATAGCATTGTGTGAGGGGTAGTCAGGTGCTGCAGCAGGCTGAGAAGGGAGTTTCCATCCTTGGAAGTGTTGAGCACTCAACTGGATAAAGCTCTGCGCCAGCTGCTCAAAGCTGGTCTCGCTTTGGACTGCCAAAACTTGGAGCAGCTATGCAACTGTCAGCCCTCTGAAGGTCTGCTGATTTATGTTCCTTTAGGTAGAGTATTTGTGAAATTCATCCCTCTAAACAAATGTGTGATCCTTGTAGAGGGCTGTGTTCACATAAACTGAATGGGTTATTAGTTCAGTGCCGAGCTCTTTCTGACAAGACACAGGTACTTTCACAATTCTGACTTCAGGAGCAAAAGGGACAGGTAAGAGGTCACTCGGCTTTGGTGGACAAGTACTGAAGTTACTCTTTAGCACCCTTTTCAGCATTTCAGTAAGTAGTGTGCACACTTATTAACTATATATGGTAGAGATGGCCTTAAAAATGAGCTTCTAGTATTATATTCTAGTTCACTTCATAACTTGATTAACAGTTCTGTCACAGTAACTCTAAAGTCTATGTTCTTAGTGTTTATACCTCAGTATAGAGTCCGCTGCTTAGTTTCATATCTCAGTGTTTTTACTCCAGTAAAAAAATACTTACTACATTCCAGTGTTTCAAGTATAACAAGTAAAAGTTCTTTTATCTAGTCAAAACAGGCTCAAAATCCTACTGCTTTGTAGGATTTTCTTCCCTTACTCCCTAGATACTAAGCTTGGTAATTCAACATGTCAGGGTAAATCATCTTTTGCATGTCTGTGTTAGCATAATGGTGGTTGCCTCCACCCAGCAAAACTTTTACTGAAGTTAACCAAAACTCCATGTACACAGGCAATACCGAGTTGGAAGGCAGGTCCCAAAACCTCTGGAGCAGGGGATGAGGCATGGAAATGTCAGGCATTGTGACCCACTGCTAACAGAACGAATGAGTGCCTGTTTCTTTAAAAGCCAGTTGTTTCTTTCCCCCCACAGTTGAACATAACTGTGGGGCAGTTGGGATGGCTGCGGGGAGAGTATGAGTGTATTATTTTTGGGAGAGGGTTGCTCACAATGAGGTCATGGTTATATGTGAAGTTTTTATCATACTACCTTGTGCTGTGCAGTTGCTAAGGATGTTCAGATGTTTGGTCCGTGAGCCGGTGACCGCTGGCTGTCTTTTCAGGTGTCCTTTGCAGCTTCCTTCCGCTTCGTACGTCTGGCTCGTTCCACTGAACACAGCAATTCATATGAAGTCAGAAGCAAGACTTCAACAAAGTCTGGTTATGCTGAAAGAGGAGGGAGGGGTACAAGTGAAAGTTCTGAAGGAGAGCTGGTGGGGACAGTATTTTGGTAGGAGGAAGAGCTTGAGGACGGGAGGAGTTCTTGCTTTTAAGTGCGTTAGTGACTGAACGCTCAAAGAGGAAAGACTTGCCTCCTAACAGACAGCAGTGTACTGTACCCTGAATTACAATATTAAATACCAAATAGTTTGCAAGACAGTGCTTTTTTTCTTTCCTGTGGCTTCTTTCATCTTACTCCAAGTAGTAATTCAACTCCAGTGTCAATGGGCTTTTTTTTTCCTTTCTTTTTGCACAGTCGATGTTGTCTGCTCGTCACTTCCAGACCTGTATGTGGAGAAAGTACTGGAGTTCCTGGCCTCTGCGTTTGAGACATCTTGTCATTTAGAGTTCTATCTTATTTGGGCTCATAAGTTGCTCATGCTGCATGGGCAGAAACTGAAATCCAGGTGAGGTCTTGTGAAAGTCAAGAAGCTGACAAGTACTTTGAAATACCTATCAATGGTTACTGACATTCTAGAGAAATGCATTCACAACAACCAAAATTACTTATATGCATTTATTACATATACATTTAATAAATATAATTTAAACCTTTACGTTTATTTATAAATTTTTCATTTTAATCCAATACAGCTTCTTTGCTAACAAATGTGTATTGTATAGTTTGAATAAATAATAGGATTTGTGAGGCTAAGTTGCAAAAAACATTTCTCAAATATTGTGGGTAAAACTGCATAGCTTGCTTACCCTGTGAGTGTATAAATATTTCAACAGTGATAGGATTTTGGCAGTTGTGGTTTTAAGCAATTACATATGTTAAATACAACAGAGAGAACACACAGGTACTGAACTGCATCTTGTAGACTTTGGTTGTGGTTATAGCAGGCCCTTCTAGCTGCTTACTATTCTGCTGTCCTATGTAGTTCTTCACAACTGCACGAGCCTGCCATATGAATTATCTTCAGCCCACCCATAGTATTGAGTTTATAGACTTTTGGGAGCAGAATAAGGCAAATTTACAAATGAAAAATAGGCTAAACGAGAGGCAATCTGAGAGAGAATCCTGCAGGTTAAAGAAACAGTGTTTTATGTAACTCTTGCCTTGCTTCAACATGAGTATTAAAGTTTTAGTTACTGTAGTGACTGGAACAAATTTTCTCCTTTTGTTGATGATAAAGTAGAATAGGGCAATTTAAGACAAAAACTCTTCCTTGTTCCAGAAGTACCATGGTACCTGGAAGGAAGTATCATCACGACAGAAAGCAGAATGAGGTCTTCAAATTGTAGTTTGCTGTTAGGAAAAAAAAAATTAATACTTGTATTGAGTGTAATCACTGAAGATGGAATCAAAAGCAGAAAGCTTAGTATTTGTTCAAAAGTTACGAACATGCATGCTTGCTAAAATTTTGAGAATATGGAAAACTTATAGATTCTCATATATAAATATAAACTGTGTGTTTTCTGTGTTCAAGGTCAGTGAAGCTGCTCCCTGTGATCCAGTTCCTTCAGAAAAGCATCCAGCGCCATTTTGCAGACGTTTCCAAGCTGTACGTATTGCTGCGCTTCAGGGTGTAAATCCAAACCCCGCACGAAAGCCTGGGGTAACTTGGGGGGGTTTGGTAGCATGGTGAGGGGTTACTCTCCTCTTCCAGATACGGTTGGGATGGGTTCTTTTAGGAGAAATGGAATCTTGTTTCTGATGTGCTGTTTATTTTCACAGCTGCGAGTGGAATATCTACAATATCAAGTACGCACTGGCCATTTCACAGCAGCGGGGTGTGAAACGTCTGGCAGAAGAAACACCAGTGGAGGAAGATGACTTGGATTCTGACAGTGATTATCTTATGCAAGAAGGTCATAAAGACAGTCTTAGTTCCTAGCTCCTCTTCATGGGAGGGAGGAAACCTAAGAAAGTAATTCTGTGCAGTGGTATTCACTGAGAGCGAGTGGCCCTCATAGTGGCCTATTTCAACTGTTTTTTTTTTTTTTCCTTTTTTCCTTTTTTTTTTTTAAATTTTAAACAGCATAGATGGAGTTACATATGAGTTAGTGAAACAGGGAAAATATAGGGTAGAAAAATAGCCATCCATGGTGCGTTTGCCGTACACTTTGGTCGTAACAGCTTGACAGCATTGATTTCTTGGTTTGTTGATAATTTTTCTTACTTCAAATCAGGAACAAAGTTATTTTTCTATCAGTTAAGTTAGAGCTCTGACTGGAAGAAGCGCACTGTCTAGCAAAAATGCATTGTAGGTTGGCTAAATACGTTGAGGTATTTGTAACGCAGCCTTGTCATACTTTGTGATGGACTCTTTTTTTATCTTAAAATCATTCTTAATTGGAGGACTATGTATTGCCCTCAACATTTTTATGTTGTTGTTGGTTTTAATACATACATATTACTGAACACTGTTAGGAATGTGGGTCCATTTTTCTTAGTTCTATAGCTTCCCAACCTGATGAAGTTTCAATAGTGAGGGTAAGTTATATACCGTAACGAATGCGGGGGGCTGTGCTGTGTAACTTCTGCAGAATTAATCTGAGATAATGTAGTAAAAATTGGTTTGAAAATTGCTAACTCAGTGTAATTTCAACTCTAAGAGAACATGTTTCAGACATCTTTTACTCACGAAAACCCCTTCCTGTCTTGTGTTTGGCAGTTTTTTTAAAGGTTTTTATGAACATGAAAATCTGAAACTTTTTGTTTTCCTTGCTTATGAGAATTGGCTAGTTACAGTAGAATGAAGTCCTGAACACAACTCTGTCCATGCTTGTGATGCTTTTGAGCCACATGTTGAAAGGGCTTTGTTAATGAAGATGCTATAGATACTATTGGTGATCCAGATTGGTTTTTTCAGTGTATACTGTTCTGGATTTGTTTCCTGATCTCTTTCCACTCTTGGAAGAGAGGAGAGGTCCTGATGCTAAAACCTGCTAAGAAAAATCCAAGTTCAAAATACACAGCGGTCACTTTGTATAACTTCAGTGTATAAAATAAAGATGCACTTGCTAATGAAATAAAACATAGGAAAGTGATTTTTTTTCAGTTTTTCTTAGGATATTTAAAAACACCTCCAATTGCTGGTGCCCCCTTGCCTGCCACTGTTGTTTGTTGTTGTGCCAGTGTTTCAGGGTCTGTATGACCTGCAGACAGGCTGTAACTGTCTTGTGACTGGCTGGGCAATAGGTTTGTGCTATGCAATAGGTTTGTGCTATGCAAAAGGAGAGTTGTGCTGTTTTATGAAGTTGGCTGGCTTGACACTTGAATTTGTATTTGTCTCTGGTGTTTCACAGTATTACAGAACAGAATATGGAAAAAACATGGCCTTCCAGAACAACATCTTAGAGACGTGTTTTTGGGTTCTTTTACTCTCACTGATCAAAACATTTCTAAAGATGAAAAACTTCACTTAAAACACGTGTTTTAGAAAGTGCAAAAAACATTCAGAGGCAGCAGGAGGAGTAGCATGGCACTTGTTTTTGCATAGGAGATTAGGAATGTCTCTGCTTGCTCAAGCAAAATGACATTATAATAAGCTTTTAGGTGATCAAGAAACAATGTTTTCCATTTAAATAAGTGGAATAGTGAAAACTACGAATCAGGTCTTACGGCTGTTTAGTCCAAGGTTGAGCTTGCCCCTTGGCACAGCTTGTGAGCATGGCAGCCACTTGCGTGGGCTGTCGTTAAGGCTTTGGAGCAGTGCTGTCTCCCTGCCTTCCTACAGTGCAGGTCCAGGCTGCATCTTTGGGCTTGCATCTCAGCTTAGGTGTGATCACACGTAGCTGTGCCTGTATTTCGTGGGTCTCATCTGTCTTACATGTAGTTTGGTTCTGTTAACGAAGGAGAGCCTATTCACCAGGGAAAGGCATTTACTGGTGATGAAACTTGCTGCTGTTTAACATTTGTTTTGTCCTTCTCTTTTAAAAGTGATGAGCTACTTCAGGAGATCCTAGGCAGAAAGCAAGCTGTGCTGGGCTGCTGCTGCTGTGTGTAGCCCATCTCTGTTAGCAGCAGCCCTTTCACTATGTGCTGCCCCACCACTTGGGCTTCACGCACCACGCGCCTGCCCTCCCTGGCGTGCAAAAACTGCCTGGTGGGGCTAAGCTAGTGGGGTGGGTTAGGCCTGGCGGGAGGCCAGATGCCCATCAAAGACGCTCTGTCCCTCCCCTTTTCAGCTGGACAGGGGAGAAAATACATAGTGAGAGGCTGAGGAGTTGAGATAAGGGCAGGGAGAGATCATCCTGTAATTAGTGTCAGAACCAAAAACAGACTCAGCACAGAACAAAGGAAAGAAACTCTCTAATTTATGACACTGCACTGCACACCCAGTGACACCAGAGCGGGATAATAAGAAGTGCAACCAGATCTTAAAGCACCTCCCCACCCCTCCCTTCTTAGCAGACTTCACTTAGTCACGATTTCACTCCCTTCTCCCCCCGAGTGTGGCACGGGGAGGGGCAGGGAAGGGGGGTTTCTCTCAGTTCCTCACAAGTTGCTTTCCTTCTTGGCCGGGGGGGGGGGCATTCCTCACACCCTTCCCCTCCTCCAGCCTGGGGGTCCCACCCCCCGGAGACCCACAGGGCTTCAGCTCTTCACCAGCTGCCCCGGCGTGGGTCACTGCTCCAGCGGACACCCTTCCCCTGCTTCCTCCAGCCACGCCAAACTGCGACTGCTGGCGTGCAAAACAAGCCCCAGCGCTCTGCTCCCCAGCGCGGCTGACCCGCTTCACCGCCCCTCAGCGGCGGCTGAACGAGGACGGGGAACGGACCGGCGGCCTGCGAGCCCCAGCGCGCACGCTGCCCTCCCTGCCCCCAGGGGGCGCCCCACGCTGGCGCCGTCGCCACGCGCGCGACGGCCTCCCTCCCTCCCCCCTCGGCCCGCCCCGGCTGCTCGCCCCGCCGCCTCTGCGCCCTCGCGTCGCAGCCATGCTGTCCTCCCGCGCGCCGGCCCTCTGCACCGCGCTGCGGCGGGCGGCGCCCGGCAGCCTCGCCTCCTTCCACTGCTCGGCTCGGCACCGCCGAGGCGCCCGCGTCGCTGTGGTGAGGGGCGGCCGCGGGCCGGGACGGGGAGTGGCGGGGGGCGTGTGGCGCAGCAGCGCTGAGGGGAAAGCTGGTGGGGGGGTTCTTCTTCTTCCACAGTCACCCTCCGCCCCGCACCGGCGGGACGGCGCCGCTGCAGCGGGGTGAGCTCCGGCCGCTGGGCTGCTGGTGGTGGGCGGTGGGCCTAGGGAAGGTGCGCCCGGCGGCCGCGGCAGCTGGAAAGCGGGATTTGGGGAGATAAAAGCTGGTTGGAGCCGAGTAACTTCGGGAAAGCCAGGCCAGGAGGGGGAAACGCGTAGAAATCAACTCCTGTGTGCTTGTTACCGGCCTGGGGTTGAGTTGCACAGAGCTGAAGTTGAAATACAGCGTAACTGGGGGGAGGTGCTGGCGGAATGCGGGGAAATACTTAAACCGGGTCCCGCTCTCCTTTAGGAAGGAGGTGGGACGTGGTAAAAGTACATAAGGAAGCGAGGAGCTGGAGGAGCTACAGATTGCCAAAGGAAAACGTAGGCTGTAGATAGCATCCCAAATGGATACACGGTCTTGGAGCTGGGTGGAGAGTCTTTGGAGCTTGAGCTTTGCAGAGTCTTGACAGCATAAGGTGCAAATAAGGAGGCATTACCTGCATGAAGAAACCTGTTTGGGGCAGAGTTGGCTCAGGAATGGGCACAGTGCCGGTGGAAATGTCTGAAAGGTAACTTACCAGGAGCGCTGTCATTTTAGCAAATTGCAGCAGGAGAGCAGATGTTACAGTTGCCATTGCTGACATAAATATCTGATCACGGTAGAAGACGTGTTTGTCACCCAGCAGGGACTGAAACAACACAAAGAGGCTTAGTACTTGAATTTCAGTGCGGTTTCAGAAACATAGTGTTGCTTACAGAAGATAACTTCAGTGCAGCTGGCTGTATGGTTATTCAGTGGAATTTAAATGGAGGATAACGTGAGCTGTTATCTTACTTATTCTACTGGGTTAAATACCAGGCAGCAAAATTTTGGTTAGGATTAGCAGGGACAGAAGAACATTGATGGATCTTACTAATTTGAAGTGATGGTTAGATGCCATGCCTTCGAAAGCAGAGGACTTGGTGTAGTGATCCAAAAGCACCTTCATGTCCAGTGTGTCTCACTTTTAAAGTTTCAGTTTTAAATTTCTGTTCATATGTCTGCGACTAAAAACTTTCAAGGTTTTAAAGCTGAAATAAAACTGGGAGGGAAGAGAGTAAATAGACTCTTTTTAATTAGTTTTTTTTTTCCTTTCAAAACAAACAACCAAATAACCCCCCAGAGTTCATATATATATATATATATATGCTTTCAGGAGCTAGATAATCTCTTGGATTTTTGTGGGGTTTTGTTCTTATGATCACTTTTTTCCTGGGGTTTTTAAAGAGATTTATTTTCTTTCTCCTCCTTTATGAAAGGCTTTCAACCCACACAGAGATAGCCAATTGCTTTCTGATTTTTATTCTACAGTGTGTTTAAACAAAGAAAGTAGTAGTATCGTGGTAACAAGGGAAAGTATAGCTAACATAGCATAGTTGGATGAAAGGAGATTTAGCTGTTGATCTCTGATGCGAATCTTCAGACAAAATCCAGCAGCAGCAAAATTGGTTTATCCCAAGCAGCACCTGGACGTGCACTTCTGTCCCACGTCTGTCTGATGCACCTCTGGGTTAGAAGGTGTTTCAGGTGGATGTGGGCACTTTGTAAGTAGATGTGGGAAGCTCGGAATAACCCCTTGGGTGCACAGTAAAAACACACCTGAGGGTATCATGTCAGTTTATGAACTCTGAAGAATAAATGCCTAAGTTTTGGCAATTTTTGAGGCCTGTCTGTGATGGGCAGCTATAAATAGGAAAGGCCAGTTCTGCAGGATGCCACGTGGTGACACCAGTGCTGATAGTGTGGTCTCGACTGGCTTAGTAAAGAGCTTGTTGCTAAGTTGGTATTTTTTGGTGGTGGATGGAGGTTTGTTGTTGGGGTTTTTTATAATCTACTTAGGCCTGTGAAAGATTGTGTAGGAAGTTATGTATCACCTGAAATACTCTCGATTTTCTTACTGCAGGTCTTATCTGGTTGCGGTGTCTACGATGGCACAGAAATCCATGAGGCCTCAGCGTAAGTTGCTTTATGAAACTGTAGGCTCCAAAAAAAGTCTCCTGTGTATTACAGCAGTCTGTTCAGTTTTTCTCTTTCTGGCCATCAAAATTGCCCATCATTGTCACAATTTTCTCACAGAGTAACTGGAAGCTCAGGCCACATTTTTGCAGGGCTCTGTGGTTGTCTAAAGATGCAGCACAATGCATGTGATGCCAGAGCAGTGAGTTTGAGACACACACTGTTTCTTTCAAAAACAGAAATTCAGAGTTCCAGAGTCAATTTCAAGAGAGAGAAGTAAAGACTTCATTTCATAATCGCTTTGAGTTTCTGTTCCTGGGGCTAAATCAAACACTAGAATTGTTAATGCTCGAGTTGATTTATTAACTCATAGTGTTAATTGCTGAGAGATGTTTTGCCCTGACCTGGATTAAATGTACACATAGGTGTGTTAATTGTGGGACTCTTCCATAACACCTGGAGAAAGGAAGTTTTCGGTTGTTAATTGCCTGAGTGAAAGCATGGAGCAAAGAAACTTGTCCCTAGCGTACCTCACCCTGCCTCCACACTGACTTTCTGTTCTGCTTTGCAGTTTGGTGGCACATACAGGGGTTTTGCTGCTATGTGTTCAGTATGCTTTGGTAGGATGTGTTGTTTTCCTCTTCTTTCAAAATCAGTTGGTGGGATACTTGCAGCAAGGGTTAAGGGCTGGATAAAGCCTCTCTTACAAGGTTTTCAGCACGTTCTGTCCCCGTTCCTTTGCAGCATACTGGTGCACCTCAGTCGCGGGGGAGCTGAGGTACAGATGTATGCTCCAGATGTTCCTCAGATGCACGTCATTGACCACAGTAAGGGGCAGCCAGCTGAAGCGGAGTCAAGGTAAACGCTCTGTCCTACGTGATTTCCATGACTGCTGAGCCTCAGTCTCTTAGGTGTTCTTCAGCCTGTAACTGCGCTTGCAGCACTTTGCTGACCGGCTTTAGAAGCTCTATGCCAGCCGGTATTTTGACTGGAGAGAAAACATTACATGAGTTTTCTGGACTTTATTACATCCAGCCTCTTAATGCCTGTCTTTTCCAGTATTTCATAGGCATCAAGGGCTTCAGTTACTGATACCACTGCTGTTCTTGCTTTCTCCCTTCCTCTGCCAAAACTTGACGCTGTTCTGTGCCCAGATGCTTAATTAATCTCATTGTTTTATTTCTGGTTCCTCAAGGAATGTTTTAGTGGAATCTGCAAGGATCGCTCGTGGTAAGATTGCCAGCCTGGCTAAGCTTACTACAGCAGACCATGATGCTGTGATATTCCCTGGTGGATTTGGAGCTGCTAAAAACTTGTGAGTGTCAACTAAGCATTAGGCTTCTCAACTAAAGTACTTATGGTCAACTATGATTTGCACAATAAAATCAGGAAGCAGTAATTGGTCTTTTTACTACGTGTGTAACCACTATTTAATAAGGAAAGCTCCTTTCAAAGTGTTGGAGTTGCATTGTCCTGTTCATTATGATTTCCAGTCACAATTCTTTTTTTGCATTGTCACATTTGAAATTTTCTGATGGGTGTTGGTGAGAATTCTGGAGTTTAGATAAGGCACAAGGAGCCTGTTTTCTCCCACCCTTGTGTCACGATCCAGAACCAGACAGACTAATTTGGCAGAGGTTAAACCCCCTTGCAGCAATTGTTAAGGCAAATGTTTGGCCATGAGCCAGCAGTGTGCCCTGGTGGCCAAGAAGGCCAGTGGGATCCTGGGGTGCATTAAAAGGAGCGTGGCCAGAAGGTTGAAGGAGGTGATCCTCTCCCTCTACTCTGCCCTGGACAGGCCCCATCTGGAGTATCGTGTCCAGTTCTGGGCTCCCTGGTACAAAACAGGGAAACTGAAGCTATTAAGTTTGTGATGACCCTTGAGAGCCCGTCTCAGAGACAGGCATCTCTCTTTGCAGGCGTAGACTGAGGTATATATCAAGTTTCTTCTTGTGGCAGATCCACCTTTGCTGTTGACGGGAAAGACTGCAAGGTGAACAGAGAAGTTGAACGTGTCTTGAAAGACTTCCACAGAGCAGGGAAACCCATTGGGTACGTACGTCAGTTGGGGCATTTGTGTGGTAGTATGAGTGGGGAGACGTCCCTGTGTCCTTTTAACATGTGCAGCCGTTACTGCTGGACCCAGAAGAAGCATCTTGTGCTTCACATTGGTTGTGGCTTGTTTTTTAAATGGTTTTCAAGATGCACATGTGTGTAGGTGTTTGTCAGAGGAGGTGGTAGGACCATGCTGAGTGGAAGCTGCCTTGTGGTGTCTTTCAGATTTGTAAGACCATGTCCATTTGAATCTTTCTAATGAGGACTGAGTTTGAATTGCTCTTGTCATTCCTTCTGTTGCAGTCTTTGCTGCATTTCCCCAGTGTTGGCAGCAAAGGTTCTCTCTGGTGCTGAAGTGACTGTGGGCCATGAAGAGGAGGAAGGTGGCAAGTGGCCTTACGCTGGGACTGCAGGAGCCATCAAAGAACTGGGAGGAAAGCATTGTGTGAAAGAAGTAACTATATCCTTTCCTGTTAATTTCCACGTTGAGAGGTGGTTTAGTGATGCACCATTCCAGCAGGAAATACATGGAAGATTGTGGTAGATTTTCCCCAGCTGAGAGACGGGCACCACACAGCCCATTGTTCTTAAAAGGGAGTGGGGGGAGTTGAGGGAGGGGGGGAGGGGAGGAGAAGAAAACCCAAGGAACCAGAACCTTGCGGGTTGGGATAAGGATAGTTTACTGGGATAGCAGAAAGAGATGTAATAATAATAACAGAACTTTATAGCAAAATATGTGAAGCTGGTGATACACAAATGCAGCTTCTCACCGAACCGCACGAACTCAGGCCGTACAGCCCAGAGCCGTCTCAAACACTGGACTGTACCCAAAGCTGCGCATCCTGGAGCTGCCTGCTCCTCCCCCCACCAGTCCCCCTTTTATGCTGAGCATGAGGCAGTTGGCATGGAATACCTCCTTTGGCCAGTTCAGGTCACCTGTCCTGGCTGTGTCCCTTCCCTTCTTGTTAGCAGGGCAATATGAACAACTGAAAAGCCCCTGACTGCTTGGCAACAGCTAGAAACATCAGCATGTTGTCAGCACTGCTCTCATCCTGACTCCCAAACGTGGTGTTCCATCCGCTGCTAGAAAAGAAATTAACTCTATCCTAGCCAAAACCAGGGCAAGGATCTCTGCTTTTCCACTTGGAATTCTGTGGGAATACACAACGTGTAGCAGGTCGCATGTCATGCAGCGAGCGATCAGAAACGCTGTCTCCTGTACAGACATTGTCTGGCGAGGTCTCCGTCGCTGCTGCAGAACTCCACTGGACACCCAGCGATGCAGTAAACGCTGGGTGAATTTGCACATAAAACTGTCCTGAGTTACAGGTGGTCAGTTCACTTTGAGGCTGTTATTCTTTGTTCCTGAAGGGTGATGCTGTAATTAAACTCCACTCCAGGGCGTTTTATTGCGGCCAGTAAATTTTGTCAGCTTTCTCTCTGCTTCCGAGCGTTCCCTGAGATGCTCTTGCACCACTTCTATTTCTGGCAGAAATAGCTTCTAGGAACTTGGGTTATAGGTTGCAGCTGTTGTCACAGCTGGACGGTGCAGTATGTTGGGAGGTGCTTTGTGTTATTGGACAGTGGGGCTGCGAGGTTTTGTCGGCGATGGCTTGTTTTGCAGACAGCACCTGCGAGTGAGGCCTGGGCCGTGTCTTCCTTAACTGCCTTGTACGAAGCTCACGTGGATGCAAAAAACAAGGTGGTCAGTACCCCAGCATTCATGTGTGAAACAGAACTCCATAATATCTTCGATGGCATCGGGGCCATGGTGAAGAATGTGCTAAAACTAACTGGCAAATAGGAAATGTTTCAGTGTAGGGTGTAGTGTCACATGTAATACGGGCCAATGGAAATGTTTTCACCTGCTTGTCCTGTCCACACTCTAGTGAACGCCAGTCTGAAGCTGACTGATTCCCCGCGGCAGGACCTTCCCCGCCCTCTCTGAGGGAGGGGGCTGCAGAAGGGCTGATGGAGCACAAGCTGCCTGGCCTGAGAGACACAGCACTTTCTTGAGCTGCTTCAGCTGGAGGTAGCTACATGGCCGGATTCTGAAAGCATCCCTCCCGATGCCACGTCATTTCTGTGGGGGCAGGAGGAGATTAAAGGCCCTTTCAGAAGCTGAGGGCGGATGTGTTGGAGGGTTGTAGCAGGTGCAGTGATGTATCCAGTGAGAGTAGAGAGGAACTAGTGCGTGGTTCGAAGTTTGTGTGCTCAGGCCTGTGTCTGTGAACTGAACGCCAGGGTCACTGTCAAGGGAATAGACTTCTTCTGCATCTTCATTTTAGCTTGGCATTAATTAAAAGATGAATGTTTTGTGTTTCCATTTCAAAGAACCATGTTTTCACAGAGGGTCCGTTCTGAATGTCAGTCAGCATCAGGGTACATCTTAGCTGTCACGACACTAGCACTTAGAAAGCCTCATCCATTGGCCCAGTGTAGCCCAAGAGGGGTTGAAATGGAGGAGAACACGTCCGCTGATGTGACGCACAATTTTTAAGGATCATACCGATGCTGAAGTAGTTGCATGATGAGCAGTGGATGGAAAAACTGGTCTCAAATGATCCTGCCTTTCCCCGCTGTAGGGTAATAAAGCTTTCTCCAAAGAAATGTTACTGAATGTCTGCAATAACAGTGTACAAATAAATTAATTTCTGCCTTTAGCTCAGCCTTGTGCCTTCACTTTTGTTTGACAGCTCCTCTAATAACACACATGGCTTGATACATTTCCTGTAGTTTTTCATCTTCTCAGTTCTCTTCACATCTGAGACATTTATACAGTCTAGAACCCAGCAGTCTTTCCCCTTCCAACTTAATTGTCACCTTTCTGTTTAGCAAAGCAGTGCTTCTAAGGTTCAAACAAACAGAACAACACCCTTTGCCTGGTATTAAAGTCACTTTTACAAGACACATGTGCTGAAGGGGACCAGTATTGTTAAAGGAGAACTGTATGTTTCATAAATGAAATCTGTAAGTCCAGTTGGGTTGGACGATGGTGAATAATGTCAGTGGCTGAAGATTTGCTAGGGATGTGGAATTCATTTATTGTTTTGCTTTTTTATTGGGGAGACCAAAGAGGAGGAATGAAGCTGGAGCATGAGTGGCAGGCACGCTCAGCTTGCTGAGGTCAGTGTTCCCAGAATAAGTATTTTTGCTTCCAGAGCCTTTTTGTATGTGATGAACTCTTTGTCACTGAACCCCATCACGTTTGGGTTTAGGACATGGGGATTTGCACTTCAGCGATGGCACTTTTTTCTTGAGGGATTCCATAGAGGTCTCTTGTGCAAATGGCTGACTCCAGTGTGGGTACAAAGGAATAATACCCAGAAAACAAAGCATCATGGTGGTAGGTATGACTCATGAAGAGGATTTTGGACATGTTCTGAAGCCTTTTTGCTTGTTCATCAAATTCTTCATGAAACATTCAGTATCAAGTTGGTAAGAAACAGAATTTAGACTGCTGCCACTGTCATTCGGTGCAAACACTTCTCTTCATAAGCTTTGCTTCTGTGTGAGTGGATGTTTGTAACTTTTGTCAACAGCGGCTTAGCAGAGTAGGGGAGGTCACTGTTCCTGTAAAATGAAAGGAAGGACATTGAAAAATGTGTCTTTCCTCACCTGCAAGTGTTTTAAAGGAAATGTTGTAACAAAGACAAGCAAAGCAGAGATGGTGTTGAAGTCTCTGGAGCAGAGGGAGAACAGCTGCTGCCTGCTAAGGGTCCCTTCCTCTCCTGCAAGCATGACCTGTATGCAGCCCAACTCTTGCTGTCAGGAGCAGTGAGTTAATTCTTCCCATTAGCTCCCCTTGTGTGTGTGCATGTTCAGGGCTGCTCGGATCTGTGGGTCCTACTACGTGCAGCCGCAGCAGCACGAAGCTTTCTCAGCACCTGAGCCTTGGATTCAAGGGTTCTGTGGAAAAAGATGGCTTTTTGAAGTAATAGCTACTGTTGCAAAAGATGGTGCCTCTTCTTCTGGTCCCCTGACATTCTTCCTTGAACCCCCAGTTCCTTCCATCATACCCAGAGAGTGCTGGACACGTGGAGAGGGCTTTAACCTGCTGTACACCTTCCGACACAGGTGCAGAGATGGTTGTGTCCAGCGGCGGCAGCCGGCTTGGATCATGGCGGTAGCACACGCTTACAATCCCGTATGCAAATCGCAAAGCCCACCTCATTTGGTGTGGCATCTCATCTGCTAAGTACCAGCAGCATTCCAAAGCGCTGGAGTCCGCCAGGGCTCTGTGGGTTGTGACAAGAGTGCTTAAGGCACCAGCTCCTCAGTGCCTGAGAAGTCTTTCAAGGTGGTTCAGCACTGTGCAGTGCTGCCAGTGCTGGGAGCTTGGACATTTGGTGGGGGGTGGGACAAATGGATGTGCACTGGGGGAATTGAATACAATGGGGTTTTTTTCCAGAAATAATCACGGTTTAGAGCAGCATTTTACCTTTATTTTTGGTTTCTTTTTCTTTGCACTGTTCAGAGATAACATTTTGTTAAGGGAGAAAGTATCTCATACACCAGAATTAGTGTCTTTCTTTTTTTTTCATATTAACGTGCTGAGTACAAACCTTTGATACATTTTTAAAGGTTTTTTTTTTATTATTAATGGAAGGTTGTTTCCGTTTGTTGGGACACAAGCGATTGTCATCTTGGCTTTCAGCCAGCGTAAATTTGGAGGGAAATTCCATATGCATTTGGAGGTGATAACAGAGACGTCTGCCTGCCAGCCTGGGGTTTTCCTTTCCTTCCGTAGGGCTTCTTGCAGCTGCCGAGGGGTTTGCTAGTTTCAGCCAGGTGGATGGAGGTTTATCATGGCCATGTTTCGTTAGACGCTATCGGAGTAAAGGCTGTGATTTCACCAAGCCTCCGCAAGGAGGCATGCGGTACCCGGCTTAGGGACCCTGACGCTTTTCCTCTTCAGGAACCAGCTGCTAATTTTGTCCACTGAAGGGAGCGGCAGTACGTGCCCCTCCTCGCCTCTGCTGGATTTCCAGAGGTGCGATGGGGTTAACCGGCGGGGAGCTGTCTGCGCTGAGACCCGAAAGCCGCCTCACGGGGTGTTGCTCTGCAGATTGTTGCAGTCTGGACAAATTTGACAGCGGTGCATTTTTTTGGGGGGGGTTATTTTTTGGGTGGTTTTGGTTTTTTGGGTTGGTTTTTTTGTTGTTGTTGCTCCTGAAAGCAGAAACGAGAGCGAGGGGCTGGGATGCGCTGCTTCGTTTCCAGCCGTGGGTCTGAGGCTACGCCAGGGACAGGCGTGGGCTGGGGCGGGCGGGGAAGCGGCACTTGGTGATCAGATTTTTAGGCAGGCTTCTGCTCGCCCAGGGGCAATATTCCCGCTGCTGCTTTCTGTGGGGCATTTTCTGCCCCCGCATAGAGGGAATCAAGGAAACTCCACTTCCTTACTTGTTTGGCAAGGAGAAGAAAACGGGCAATCCAGTTCCATGGCAATGGACGCCTCTGTCCTGCTGGCTTGGTATAAGACTCATTTCTTCAATGCAATGACTTCTTATTCATCCTCCTGTAAGATGTACTATCAAGCATGCTTCCATTAAGCAATAAAGCATTTCTGCGATACAATTATAACTGAAATATGAGGAAAAAGCGCAGTATAAAGTCATAAAAGTACACAGTGGGGTGTGGGGTTTGTGGGTGGGGTATTTTTGGTGGCGGTGGTGGCTTTTTGGGGGATTTGGTTTCTGCTTTTTGTTTTGGTTGGTTTGGTTTGTTTGGCTATAATAGCCAAGGTGACCCAAACCCAAGATTTGTAGGGAGAGACTTCTATCAGGCCAGGAAATACTCCTTGAAAGAAACACTGATTCTTAAGGGTCTGTGTGTTTGCAAGCTAGCAGGATCTCATGTGTGTGTACAGAGATTTTTATTTTTTCAGAGCAGGATCTTAGATAATCCTCCATCTGCAAGTAATTGCGAGTGTCCTGCGTTCCAGGGCTTGAGGCTTTTGTTTGAGCTACTTTTCTTCCTCCTTCCCGTGGCTTGCGGTGCCTGAGGGGAAGCTCGCTTGCTGTATGGATCAGCCTTAGTCCTTGGAAGAGTGACGGACCTGATACTCTCTATCTTTTCCAAGGTGGTTTCAGTGGTGGGCAGAATCTCTCCGGAAAGAGAAAGGGGAGGAGAAGAGACAAAACTTGGGCAATCCCAGAAGCTGAAACAGATGTTGCAATGAGGATTGCATTACCCATAGCAGCATGGTTTTCCTGCTGCGTATTTAAAAATAAACACCTTCTGTGCTTATTTTCAATATTTTTCAGTACCCTTTGTTCAGCTGCCCAGTATCACGCCGTGTGAGTGACTGCCCTCAGGTTTCACTGCAGTAACAGTGAAAATTCTGCCTCAAATGTATCATATTTGATCTGACACATCAAATGTATCACATTCATTTCTTGCTGATGCTCTGTATGGGCAGTTTCTCCCACATCAGATGGAACTGAAATGAGCTCAGCTCAGCATTAACCAGTTAAACCAGCCTGGTTGTAAATTTAGATAAACTACAAGATTGGCAAACTAACTGCTTTTTGTCTCTCACTGGCATCACTGTCAAACATGAAAAAGATGAACTCGCT
The DNA here is from genome assembly GCF_964237585.1 of Gallinula chloropus. Taxonomy (NCBI): domain Eukaryota; kingdom Metazoa; phylum Chordata; class Aves; order Gruiformes; family Rallidae; genus Gallinula; species Gallinula chloropus. Next base: position 119,806,948 of record NC_140085.1, read on the forward strand.
TTCAGAGTCATTCTCTTGCAAGAATAATGTGCAGGCATCTCTTAAGGACTTCTTTAACGCAGCAGATTAGCAGCTCTATGAAATACGTAGGTGTGGGCCACCAAGTGAGAGAAGTGGAGATTCCTCCTTCTTAAATGCATGAATTGTGCTCCTTGGTTTTCAAAGCTGGCCCTCTTGTTTGTGATGAAACTCCGGAAAACTTAAGAACTGCGTGCTGCTCGTGTCCCGCACGCCGAGTTGAACTATAAGACAGACACGTGCTGTGTCATTGCCCAGACAAGGAAGGACACATCAAGGCTCGCTACTCATCCAAACCTTCCCTTGCAGTCAGTCTCCATGGAAATTAGAATGGAGGTTTGTATATTATTACTGGGATTAACCGCAGCTCTGGAAAAACGCAATAAAAAGAGATGTTTAAACATCCCAAGTGCCACTGCAAATCTGAGTCATAAAAAAGTAGGGTTGTAAGCAACATTTAGAGATCATCCAGCTGCCTTCCTCCCCCCCTCACCCCCCTCACACCCTCCATTCCTCCCACCTTCATCTGCTCATGCGCTTGCTGTGATTCATCCCAGACCTGGAGAATCACTCCCGAGGGGGAGAGTGGCAGCCGGCTGAGGGAACTGGGCATTCCCCGTAGGCACCAGCCAGCACGGCGCCTGCTCTGGACTGCCCAGCTGTCCTTGTCCCTCTCTGCGGCACCGAGGCCTGTACTTCAGTAACTCTGCATTTGCTTGCCCAAGAAATGCAGCGGTACGGGCACACAGCTTGTGCGTGTGAGCGGAGGTGCTCACGGTGTTCGTGCACCTTGCCACCCCTGGAAAAGCGTCGGGCTGCCTCGGTGGCTGTTAAACTTTTAGAAGTCATACGGTCCTTGAGATGAGGGCAAGCAGTTCGGCCTGTTGGGATCAGTGGGCCTGATGAGATGCCACCTTCCAAACTCTCTGATTGTCTGGGGTGCCCAGCTAACCGTAGGAACAACTATAATACAAATAAAGAGCTCTTGGAGACCAGGTGATGTTTCTCATCAGGGTGGGGTGGGGTTTTTTTTAGGTTTTTATTTTTAACCAAATCAGGTTTTGAAAAATACATGGCATCTGAGACAAACATGTGGAGGGTAAGACGCGAAAGGACTGCCAGAGTAAGTCCAATTCTTACATACAAATCTGCCTGTGAAGTGGGACCCCAGCTGTGAGGCCAAGCTGCGCTATACCCTGGGTTAGCTAAGTGTCAGCCAAGCTTCACTGCAGCTGCAGCACAGGGACTTTGTCTCTGTCCCCCACTGTGGGGACAGGGACCTTCCTTAAGGAAGTCGAAGTTAACTATCTTCTTTCCCTCAATGGATACCATTTTAACCTCTACTTTGTTCTGTTCCCTTCCTTGCAAAAACAATCCTGTCTTTCCTTTGGAAAGAGGGTGGAACCGTTCCAAATCAAAATGACTTTATGTGCGTCCTTATGCATCACTTCCCTCTCCTCGAGGGCTAAGCCGGGAGCGTGTTGCAGTCACCGCTGTTCACCAGCCCTGGTGAGTAGTTCTCCGGATGCTTCTCAGTTCTGTAACAGGGTGCTGGCAGCAGAGCTGGCCTGGCACAAAACTTGGGAACTTTCCCGATGCTGTTGGTATGCAGGAACCTTTCAATCTTGGTTTTGCACGGGACATCTGTGTTGAATTGAGCATTTCACAGAACTAAGCCCGTTTAATTTGCATAGCTATCAATTACAATTATTCTGAATAGGTTTTTAATTGTTTTTTTTCTCAAAGGTACTGTCTTTAGAGCAGTAACTTTGTCACAATAACAATTTCTTATTGCACAGCTCTGGCTTACGAATCCAATTTTTGCATGGCTATCATGATTACCTCGCTGTCCTTCATGACAAAAAGAGAAAATTCCAAATTCTGCCTTCTAGAGCTTTTGGCTTATTTAGAAGTGAATTTTGTAATGGTACATCACTTCCTTCCTTAATGCTGATGTTTTATGAACTTCCACCATCTTTCTTGGTCAGCTTCATGCTTCCGCTGAAGAAATACTACATTTGTTGTGGAAAAGAAGTTGTTGCTGATAGCCCATGATGCTTAAGAGTAAAAAATAGAAGCTGAAATCCCACAGGCTCAAGTTTCACGAGGTTTCCATTCCTACGTTTCACAAAACGCAAGCATCATCCTACTTCCAGTTTTTTATCTGACACGCAGGGTAATTACCCCTTCTCCTCCTTTCAGTTCTCTTGAAGGACAGCAGATGAGATCTGGAGCAAAAGGTCTCACTAGGGTCAATTATAATGTGACCCCAAAGTTTTGCGTGTCTTTTGTCTGCTTGTTAAAGCAAAACCACAAAACCCAAATATGAAGTTTTCATACCGGCAGCACTAAAACTGGGCTCCAAGAAATGAATTAACCAGCAGAGTTGCCACCTCTGAGTTTTTGCCACCTTTGGTTTTGCAGAGCACCAAAATGCAGGTCATAAGCACCCAGTGCTCAGTGTTTCTTCCACATGGTGCTGGAACAGTTGTCACGCAGACCCTACAGAGCTGTTCTGCCTGGTGAGGTCCTCTGGTGAGGAGAACTTCCCAAAAAGAAGGTTGGCTCCCCCAGTTACAGGTGCCAAAGCCCCAGTGTGACCAGGAGGTGGAAAGACAGGGGAAGCATAGCCAAACACGGCGCAACCGCAGGGCTTCTGGGGGAGATCTGACTGTGTCCTGAGAAATTAAAAGAAGAGAAAGTCAGCATGTAACCGGTGGCTTGACAGGAAAGGTATTTGAAGTTTGTGTGTGACGTATTTTACATGAATGCATTGGTGGAAGATTGTTTGTAAAGCCATGTGGATTTTGGCGTGTTCTCAAAACTGTCCTTTGTGTGTGTGTGTGCGCGTACCGTCCAGAAAAAACAGTGTGAAGGTACCGTGACAAATGTCTTTTTGTCCTTTGTAGAAAGGCATGGAGCCTTAGAAACAATGAATACAACTTCCTTTTCCGGGTCACTGATAGTACTTGTTTAAAGTCCTGATAGAATGACAATGACTAAAAGAGGACAAAAGGCATGATCGTTCTCCCTACTAGGGGCCTGGGGTGGGCGCTGTAATTAAGAGTCCTTGAATAATGTTAAGTAGTAAAAGGTCTAGGCCACAGGTGCTTGGGTGGCAGCAGTGCTGTGTACCAGTCCCGGTCCATAAGCTGCAGTGTGGACATGGGGCACAAATGAGCCTTGGCACAGATCCTATGCTGGATGTAGGACACAAGTAATATAAATAAGTAAATAAATAAGTAAATAAATAACCCCTGCTTTAAGAAGAAGAGAAGTTGTTCCTATAGGTGTTTAGGTGCAAATCCATCTCTGGGAAGATCGGGCTGTGCATTGCTTTCTATACCGATTCTTAAGCTGTTCCTATCCCCAAGGTACCAGCTGTCAGCATGTTGCTGCAGTTGATGTACCGCTAGTAGGTAGGGGTGCTTCCTCCCCCTCTTCCTAGAAAGAGTATTGACACATAAACAGCAAAGAAACATAGTGTAGTCCTCACTAATGCTTTGAAATACAGGTAGGGTAACAGCAAGTCTCCTGGCCTCTTGAGACCTCCTCCAGGCACTTTAATTTTTCCCAAAAAAAAAAAGAAATTAAATCCGATTCAATTGACCCAAAAGAAGTCTCACAGGACAGCCAGAGAGACAGTAAAATTAGGCTTTTTAAAATAATTAGAAAAAATAATCAGTCCAGCAAATAAAGAGAAATGAAGGAGAAGTGAAACAGATCAAAACTGCTGCTGTTTTATATAAAAATACTAAGTATCTGCTGATCTGGTTGTGATGACTGCAGAGTGTGAGAACTCGTTCTGCGTACTGTGTCTTTGTTCTCAGCAGGTTGTTTCACTTGTCCAAGTCCCTTCTAGAATACCAACTAATACAAACCAGATTCTTTTCTTCCCTTTCTTAAGAAATCGCTGAATATTAAAAAAAAATATGGAAGCTGTGGCTGCTGATTTTCTTTAAAAGAAGTGACAACAGGAAATATGGTTTTCCTTTTTGAAAAATAAAAAAAAAGTTTTCAAAAGTTAGGCTTTTGTTCTTTCCTCCATTCCCAGATCCCAGAGTATGATACAGCTTGTCGTCCTTGTCCCAATCATTTTCCTCTTTTTTCCAATTAAAATCTTTTCATGGTAAGAAATAGCTTATACTGAGGAAAAGTTCCTCAGAGAGTTTTTGGCTGAGTCAAACACATACACAACTTTCCCCTTTAAATCACAGCCTACTGACCTTTTGGCTTTGCGAATCTTCCACTGCTCCCACATTGCAATGTTTGACTCTCAATAATTTCTTATTTCTCATGGGAGGTTGACAGCTAAAGATATTCCAGTTATTCCAGTTCTGTTTGCTTTTATAATGTTATAAAGTGGTGCTGTGTCACGTAAGGCACATGATACCATCTTGAATTTAAGTTCATGTTTTTTTTAAGACCTTTAAGCCAGCTAGAGGAGCTATCTTAGGTCTAAAAAGGATATTCCTGTAATTTTTCAAGTTGTTTATTGCTCATGAAGTATGGAGATGATTTTTTTCTCTGTGGTCATGAGATAAAACACTGGAATGTTTCTCTTCCTTCTATTTGAGTTTATTGCTGCTTAATCTGTCTGTAACATTGTCTCGTGGCTGACCTGATTACCTTAATTCTAATATAACTACTGCTATGTAATGGATCATATCTTTCAGCCACACTGAGTAAAAATACTAGTTCCTGCTATTGATTTTTATATGACAGAATGTTTCAGGTTTGATACCGATTTACGATGTTTGCTGAGCTAATAAGAGTAATTTGGCTTACAAGCAGGATTTTTTAATGGGAGAATTTACTGATGATGGCATGTCAGGGCTGGACCGCCCTTCTGTGTCGCGTTCACTCCCGAAGCATTTACAAATGAGCATAATGTAGTTCATGGAATCACAGAACTGTAGGTGTTGGAAGGGACCTCCAGAGATCATTGAGTCCAACCCCCTGCCAAAGCAGGTTCCTTAGGACAGGTCACACAGGTAGGCATCAAGACATGTCTTGAATATCTCCAGAGAAGGAGACTCCACACCCCCCTGGGCAGCCTGTCCCAGGGCTCTGTCACCCTCACTGGGAAAAAGTTCTTCCGCATGTTGGTGCGGAACTTCCTGGGGTCCAGCTTGAGGCCATTGCCCCTTGTCCTGTCCCCACAGACCACTGAAAAGAGGCTGGCCATTTCCCTCTGTCTCCCACACTTCAGATGTTTATAAACATTGATCAGATCCCCTCTCAGTCTTCTTTTCTCAAGGCTGAACAACCCCAGTTCACTGATCCTATCCTGAATAGTTGTTTCTCTGCAATGATTAAACCTGGGCATTAGCATCTGCACTCTGCTTCAGAATAGCCTTTGGATGAAATCTGCTTTAATTTTCCCAGAGAAGCTCACGTGGAGTCATTAATCATGTGTTTTTAGAATATTTACTACTTTATTTACCCAAAAGGTAATAAAACCCTTGATCAGGTAGTTCATTCATATCAAGGCAGTTTTGCTAGACTTTGTAAGGGAGAGCAAGCACCAGATGTCTATGGGACTGTCTCTATTCAGGACATTTAACCAGTCCTGCATATTCAAACTAAAGCACTGTCTAGTCACTTAGCCATTTAGCAGTTTAAGGAGCATTGCCTTACCAGAAGGGGAAGGTGCCTTCTCTGTGCTAGATGGAACTGGAAAAAACAAACAACACAATAATCAACGTTAGTTGCTTTAGCCTAGGCCAGAAAAAGGGTACTGAAAATTGATCTATGGGTTAGTGGGCTTTTTTGAGAAAGGATACATTTGCCAAACAAACGGAAAAGTTAAATATGAGCACAGAATTACAGACATTCTATTGCTCCCAAAAATCAGATGGTGAAAACATTTTTATTTTGCATTTTCAAAACACCTTTTTTTTTTAATTTTGAAAACTGTGAAACATTTCACGTTGAAATTTCCTGAATACTCTCCCTCAGTATTTCACTTTATATTTTAAAACATGTTTCCCTTGAGAATGGTGTGTATTAAAACAAATAAATTGAAGGGTTTATAGTTCTTGAAAACATTTTTTTTCTATTTTAAGAAGAATCAAATGTGTGTGGCTGACTGCAATGAAAGTTTCCGGCTCCTTTATTCAAGCAAGACACCTTAAAAACCTATGATTTCTTTTTCATTTGCTTTCCCAGTAGGTCAGCTGGTCAAACCCAGTGCCTCATCATTCTGCTGGCCATGCTTGCAGGTAGTTCAACCATGTTAGCTTAGTGGTTTGGCATTACTCAAGCAAGGGTTATGGTCTCCCTCATTTTCCTAAGGAAGAAAAAGAATAACCCTTGTTGCATGTGCCCAGGATTACCGCCAGATCCCAATCTTTCAGTTACAAGGGAAAAGGTAATTAGCAACTGCCTACCTTTCATCTGATAGGGTCTGTAAAGCAGACATGGACTTTGGACCCCAGCCTGCTTTACAGACCCAAATACAAACAATAAACTGAACTCTCACATTCCTCTGGGACAAGGTGGATCCAGGGCAGTAAGATACCATAAATAACTAAATGCTTAGAAGTCCGTGAGACCTCATTACTCATTAATGTCTCCTGTGAAGGGAGGGGAAGGAGGCAGGCAACTTGCCTTCAGGTGTCCCACTGCTCCCGTGGTCACGCTGTGCTGAAGCTTAACAAAGATGTGAGTTTGTTTTTTTTTCCTTCCCACTCACTCTTCCAAAAAAGCCAGGAACAGAGTGAAGCCGAGCAAAGATTTGCTTTAAAAACTGAAGTCATCCCCATCAGTAGCCATATATGGAACACCTCCCTCCCTCTGAGCTAAAAAAACGTACGTGAACAACCTTACCTGATACAATGAGTTGAATTTTAGATTTCTGTGTGACAGGAAGATCCTCAGTCTGTCTGTAGATGCAAGTGTACAAAGCTGTGTCCAGCAATTGGACGTTGGAGAGCTTTAAGGAAAAGTTGCCATGCTTCATCTCGTCCAAGAAAAGACTAGTTCTGCCCCGGTAACGTTGGTCCTGGTACACCAGTGAATCCTGCCCATTGTAAAAAAAGTGCACCAAGAGAGAGTCTATTTGCCAGTAGAGCTTTGAGTGGGAAAGGGTCAGCTCTCCCAGAGAGGTGGTGGTGCAAGGCAACACGACAGTTTCTCCAACAAATGCATGGTACTCTGTGTACGGCTGACCTGGAATAAAGAACACCCAACTTTCTCAGTACTCAGCAGAGCTAAGAACACCGGCTCTCCTATAATTTAGCTTCCCAGCATCATCATTGCATCTCTTCCTCCCTCCTTCCTCTGCCTGCACCCTGCTTCCCGGTCAGACAGGAGGCGGCTGTGCCAGGACAGATGGCCCTGGACGCTCAGTGCCCAGCCAGCTGTGCAGCAGGACAGATGTTGCTATGTGCTATTGCTGTGTCAGTGTGGGTGCTGCTTGAACCTGTCCCTTTAGCTGGTGATTTTTCTCCCAGCTTCTGGGGATCTTAGTCTTTGAGATGGGGTGTTGGATATGATTTTAATTGATTGGTCAGTTCCCAAGGGGAGAAGGGGATGCAGGAAGTGAAGATGAGCAGACGTGATTAAGCAAGTCTGGTTTGGTAGGAAGTCTGGCTGAACAAAAGGAGAAGCGTGAAAAGGATGTGATATCAGCAGGTCCTGTCTGAGTTTGGTCATGGCTCCTGATTTGTACATAAGCTGCCAGCGGCTTTGTCTCCCTTCCTCTGTGGCATCTTGTAGAAGGTCTGACCAAAGCAGCCTTTTTCTGCTGGTGCACCCATAAGCACCCAAGGCTCTTGCTCACCTCTGTCCCTGGGGCTCTTGGACTCCTCAGCATAGTTATTCTCCCAGTACCCCAGATAAAGTTACTTTTCCAATGTCTTGAGGAGATGGATACTGCAGACAGGTAGGGCATGAAGCCAGGGGCATCTCACTGACACACACTGTTCATTTAATAGATTTGATACAAATTAATTTTTATAAATTCTTCCAAGTTAGTTGGAAGTGTACTAAAACTTGCATAAATAGGGGAGTCTGCTACTTCCATGTAGAACGACTCCATGGTGTTATGTTTTCTAGAGGGAGACTGGGGTATGGAAGAAGGTTTCCATGCATTTATAAAGCATAAACAGTGAGGTATTTTCAGCACATGATGTGCTGAGCATAAACATAAAAATTATTTTATAAGTTAAAATGCAGACAAATTAATTAGGATGGGAAGCTCTCATCCCCAGCAGGGAGCAGAACAACAGCAGCATTAAGTCTATTACGGTGCCAAGAAGAAAGGCTAAAATTCCCTGTGAAACAGCTCGATCCATTTCCATGGCCAAAGTTCAGTGAAGCATAAGGAGGACGTAATCAGAGTAAATATAGAAATTCTTGGTCTCAGTGTGGTCATTCCTGTGTTCTAGGCCTGCACCAGCTCTGTGCAGAGAGTCCCGGTTCCCCCTTTAAGTCACTGACATCAGCCAGGGCTCTGCTTGTTAAATGCTCTGGCCCCTGTTTCCCTGTTAATCAGTGTCTGTTTTGAGGCTTTTTGATGTCACGTTGTGTCCATCTAGACAGACTTAAAAGCAGGAGGAAAAGTGTAGTTCAGCGAGCTAAAGCACAGAACCAAGTGACTGTCTTGAATAAACAACTCTTGTCACCCAACACCAGCTTTCCGTAGGTTTTCAGATTTTTCAGCTGAAAATCCCAGTCTGCTTTTGCCCAATAATGTTAATTTTTAGCTGAAAAATCCCACATATCCCCAGTGCTATGGCTGGTTGTCAGCGGAAGGAGAGCCAGTCCCCTTACTGTTGTGGAGAGCTCAACCATCTTCAGCCTGTATCAGTTGCTGACTGGATTTTGCTTCTTGAGGGGAACCTGAATTATAACACCATCCGAACAAGGGGCTTATTTTATTTATAATAAAGCTTGGTCTCCACTGTATTGTACCCTCACTACCATAACTCGTATGACCCTATGCTCCCCCGCAGAGGTTGCCTCAGCCCTGCAATGAGTGATGTACCCAGATATAGTCTTCCCCAGGGCACCTTGAAGGGCTGCTGCCAGCTGAGGAAGGGCAGGGAGGCATAGGAGCAGCCTGAGTCCTGTCCCTGAGGTCTTTGGGCTTGCAGAGACGATGAGGCTGTGATCACCAGAGCCTCTCTGAGGTAAAGCCATGCCCGTAAATAGACTGTAATTATGTCTGGCCTTGGTTAACAAAGTACAAGGGGAGAGGAGCATGCCTGAGGCTGCCACAGGTGTGTTTTGTAAGCCCTGGAAGAAGTGAGCCTCCAGAAGAGCTTTCTAGCAGGAAGAGTCCTGAAGAGTCCCGTCCACAGGATGCCAGTAGGAGAGAGCATGCTTGCAACTTAGGGTGTTGCATGTGAATGAAGAGAAGATATCCCTTGTAACTTTGGTCAGAAAAATGGACAATAAGTCTTTGTTTAATGAGCAAAAGACGAAGAAAATCTGTTGGTCCTATCTCCCACTTCTAAATTAGGTACTGTTTTTAGAAGTGCATCAATTTGCTTTGTGCCTCTTCATTCTTTCCCTGAAGATGTGAGGACAGAGGTGCCCAGAACATCTGAGCCTAGCATCACTGTGCCTTTCCTACATGATCTGGTGTACAAGCCTTGTGGTGCTTGTCCTGACTCTGGGGGTTTAACCTACACTGCATTCAGCTGGTAAAACCAGAGCAGCAGGAAGAAAAGGAGGAGGCTTTGCTAGAGTTGCCTAGGACAAGAGCACATGACTGAAATCTAGCTCTAACAAGTCACTTAGCAGAGCCTACACCTGCCTGAGCTCTTTTGTAGGTGGGAAGAACAGACTTCTGGGTGCAAGTCAAGGAAGTGCACCTACAAAAGCCAGTCTTGGAGAGAAGTTGTGTTGAGGATGGGTGATGTTATGGTGAGTGTTTTGCTGGGGCTTGTGGTGTACTGGGAGGTGTAGGAGCAGGTGACAGAAGGGGCTGTGCAGTGAGGATGGTGGCAGCTGCTGCAGGGGTGTGCAAAGCAGGGTGAGTAGTGCTGGTAAGCTTTGTGTGTGGAAGGTGTAGCTCTCTACTGTGGGAAGAGATGTGTGTTAGCTAGCAGCTTTCACTTGCGGTTGTGAGACTCAAATGTAAAGTGAAATTAGTCTATTTTGTGGTTTGGTGATTACTTTTTTAATTGCCTAAGTGTTTAAGGCTCTCAAGGTGAAGTCAGGTGTGCTCATTTAGCCAATCTGTGAGATTCCTGGAGAGAGGAAATGTTGCTGTATTAGTATCTAAAGTGTGGTGCAGGGAAGCTCATGAAGGCTTCCACCTTTGTCCCTCTAGTGATGAGGATTTAGGGCAATCATCTTTGCTTACTAATTGTATGTTGTTTGTAATGGTGGAATCTGGAATAACTAGCAGGTGATCTAGAGTTTATGCCTTGTAGAAAAGGAGCCTGGAAGTGAAAAGTTCTTGAGCGTGTCTCAAGGTGTTGGTGTTAGCATAGCTCTGACTGTAGACAAGTAGTTTAACAGTGTGAGGGGTTAAGCAGAAAGAAGCATCAGTGTTAGAAACAAGGTAATGGGGAATTGTGTTTGAGCACTTATGAGCTCAAAGTTTCTGAAATGTGCTACTTTGTTAAGGTAGTGCTGTATGATTCCTTACAGGCTCATTTCTCTTACATGCAAAAGTATTTTGGGGTGGGTAGGGGGCTGTCTGCAATCTCAGTTGCTTGCTCAGAAATGCTGAACTTGAAATCCCTGACTTGAAGGAGGGGACAATAAAAAACCCCAAACAAACAAACCCCAAAAACCAGAAGCCAAAGGGTAGTCACTTAGATAGCTCCATGTGCCTGTAGGTGCACTCAGCTACTGAAAGAACACATCCTAAGCAGCAGGAGACTTTTCATCCTGCTCTATTGAGACACGGGAACATTTTTCCCTTAAAATGTCAGTGTGCTCCCAGAAGAGAGAGGGAGAGACTACTTCTAGTGACGTGTAACCTCCTCAACCATTGCTGTGCCTGGTAAAAGTGAGCCAATTCTTGGCAAAAAGAAGAATCTTGATAATGCACAGAGGTCTTAATATTGCTGAATTTAAGCCTCAGATAAGGAAATTACTGGGAGTTGTCCCTGCAGCTAGCACAAAACTCCCCCACCAGCGCAAGCTAATGTCTCTCTTTCATAGGGAAGATCATATCTAATCTAGACAATGTCAGAAGCCCAACACTGCTAGAACTTGGCCAAGCATGTGCGAAGGTTCAGGGAGGGAGAGGCTGCAGCTGGGCTCCCTCCTTTTGCTTACCTGGCTGTGCCTGGGGTGAACCCAGCAACTTCACAAGCTTAAACACAAAACCAGATGCAAGGCAGTTGGGGGGCTGTAAAGGATGCAATCCCAAGTTGTCCTTAATGTTATGGAAATTGTGGGGTGTTTTTTCAGGATGTGGGCAGGATAAACTTTACAGGTAGGTATTTGTGGGCCTGAAATAGCTTAATCTTGAAACCACTTCTTTCAGATATAGAGGTTTGTCTAGAGGTTATTACCTATGCTTGTCTCCTTGGGCTGTGATGAAATACCCTCAAAGCAAAGCATGTATTTGTTTTGTTCCAAGATTCTTGGCTTCCAGTTTGTGTAGTCACATACAAATACTTCCACAAATTGCTCTGTGAATTATAGTATATTTACCTCTGGGTAGAGATGCAAGCAGTAAATAGGCAACCATCCAGGCAGCAGTCTCCCTAATAAAGTGAGAGAGAGAAATGCTGAATGCTTTGTTAGAACATTAGAGCAGGGATCAGAGACCTCTTCTCTGGCATAACTTTTGCCCTGTTTCACAACTCCCTCATCTGTAAAAAGAATTTGTATCCAAAGCTGGATGAGTTAGAATCCCCATCTCGTTTTGGCACGGATCATATCGCCTGCCTGAAGGTTTCTCAGTGGTTGTAATGGGATGGGGCTTCACTTGCAAACACCAGACCCACGCTTTCTGCCTGCATTCTCAAATAGACAATGTTAATAGCGTATATGTAGTCATAGCCTGCTCTTGAGATTATTTTCTATCGGTAATTAAACAGAATTCCCCCTGCTCCCAAGCTCCAGATGCTTTGTGGCATGGGAAAAGCGTGGCTTACCATTTCATTTTTGTGCCTTCCCAGCCCTTGGGAACCCGTCCCCGTCACGAGCTTCACCAGACGCTCCAGCTGCTGCTTCTGTCTCTGCAAAAGAGCAATAAGCTCTGGATTTTTGTTGCCATAAGCATTGCTCTGGAAGGAGATGGGTTATTTACTTAGCACTTGGTTTGCTGTGGTTCTGTCTGTGTATATAATACTGTGTATTATTATATACACAGAGCCTGTATTATAGAGAGTGCATACAACAGTGTGTATTTACACTCTGAATACGCTCTTATAATACACAACATGTACTTATTTTCACATGCAGGCTGGATATGAGTCACAAGCCGTGTACTGACTAGCCCTGAGCTTTCAGCCCAGTGAAGCGATCCTTGTTCTGTAGCCAGCTGAGATCAAAGGAGGTGGTGAAACCTAATGGGTATTGTATTTATCACAGGGGTGTAGATGCCATCCCTCAGACTACCAAATACCACCCAAGCTGCCTATCTACCAACAAAGCACAGACACAGGTAATAAGCCTGTAAGGAAAATGCTGCTCAGAAGAGCTTGCTCTTTGAGGAGCCTGTTAAATCAAACCCAACACAACAGAGTGCTGGCTGGGGAAGAATGGGGGGTTTGGATGCATCTCCCTGTCCTCATAGGAACTCTGAGCTTAAGGAGTACAAATATCTGAGTGATTGTTCCTTGCCATTGTGCTCTAGACAAAATACTGATGGTGGAAGTGGTGGTTTAGCCAAGGTCCTCTTCATCCAAAGGCAGCTCTGAGGAAGGTGCTAGTGGTGGTCTACTGCCTCTTGCTCCTGGTGCAATGGTGCTCCTTGGGGCGAGCTGGGCCCGAGAGCTGCATTCTGTGTTTCTTCCTCTCTGCTGGTGGCTAAGCCCTGGTTATGATTCATTTACCAGCCCTTTCCTGACACTTGGCACAAGCTACCTGCCCTCTTTGACTTCTCTGATGCTGAAACCAGTGTGTCCTGTATGTTTTTCGTTAACTACTCTTGTGGCTTCTTTCCTCCCTGTTGTAATGGCTATTGTTTCAAGCAAGGGCAGAAACTTAATGCAAAGTGAGCTTATTCCATATGCAATTCCTCCCGTCTGCCTCTTGGAAATAACTTTGAGAAACTGATGGCCACTTGTATTTGCCTGACTAGTTCTTGGTAGTGCCTTGTGGAGTTTATCCTCCCTCTCTGCATTGTGCAGTTGCTCCACTCCACATAAGGCTGCTCTGCAAAAAATACTGGGAGAAAACTTATCCTGTGCTCTGACCCAGCACTGGGACAAGGACAAGTGGATCTGGAGGGATCAGGGTTCTACGCCAGCTCGCTGGTAGGTAAAGGGGGTCCTTGTATCTTCCTATACAGAGAGGACTCAATAGTTGGTACATTTGGTCAGCTAACAGGTTTGCGTAAAGGTGCAATGAGTCCAACATCAGAGCTCCTAAAAGTGATGCCATTCTTCTGAACTGTAGGTTGTTTTCTACCAGATTTGGTTCTGACCTGAGAACCATATGAAGGTGGCTGTTCCAGCCCAGCTGGCTTGTTTGTCTCTGGCTTTGGCTGGTTCACTCCCACAGAGTCCCTGTGGGGTTTCTGGTTCTCATAAATACCTGTACGAAAGTCTTGGACTGTGGGGGAGGTGGGATCAGGCCTGAAATAGCAAATTGCATCCGAATTGCATGTGAACGTTGAGCTCTCTGGCCACCCACGTGCTTTTGTTACTTCCCCAATGAAACTTAACCTTAAACTTAACTCCGTAAAGCAGCCAGGCAGGTCATCTTTTAAGGAAGCGGTATTGAACCCCAGGAATACTTCAGACTGGTCTAGCTGGAGCACCTGACCCTTAATTTTAGCTTAATCTGTTGCTGTTTAGTTGAAATAATGTTTCTTTCTGGATTGAGCCAGTTCTGCTGGGAACAGAAGTGTTTACACTGAAGTCTCTAGAGGGATTGCTCTTGGCCCACTAAAGAGGGCATCTGTTCCTGCCTGAGCACTTCAGTTGATGGAAGACGTTTTGATCACTGCATGGATCTGCATTTAAAATAATTACATTGTTTGATCTTTCAGATTTTCTTATTTTTAAGTGCTAGCTTAAATGAATTGGAATTTTAGGGAACTAACAAATAACTTTTTTTTTTCTGTAAGTTTTTTAAATTTAAAAGTTGATCCACTTATGGATCATTTTAATCTGACAAAGTAATTTATTTAGGACTTACCATCTGAAAAAGAAAACCATTAACAAAAGACTTTGCAATGAAGAATGACTTCCTGAAGAATTAAAATACTAATTAAATTCTTGACACAATAACCTACCTGAAATAACTAAGGCACACGAGATGACTAAAGCCTGTCATTAAAATGCAAAACTCTGAACTTCTTGGCAGCGTCATCCAACTTCTGTCATGTGTGTGAGACGATTCAGTGAACACACCTGCAATAAAACAAAATTAAGGAGACAAGTAACCAAATGTTTCCAGTGCCTGTGGAATAGCAGGGCTTTGTCCCAAAGTAAATTGATTCAAGTTGTCTCTTTCCAGTGCGGAGGGGTGGGGGTGAGGCAGGCTCTGTTGAAAACTTTGTGTCCTTGGAACACTCAAAGGCTTCCCTTAAAAGAATTTTTTTTTAAAATGATATTTTCAATGAGTGCTCTGTTAACTCTGGAAATAGTTGCTATGGTAGTTTGGATCCAGATCAGAAAGGAACCAGAAACAAGAAGTCTAGAGAAGGATCATGAGAGGCTGTTACGGGATGATGAGTTGAAGTAGGGTGCTGGTCAGGGCAGGGAGGGAGGTGTGGGAGCTCTTCTGGCATAGAGGATGTACCACTGTCTGGTGACTGCCAAGTGTGAGGCTCATTTAAAAGTTGTTGTGAACTAACTGGATGTGTGTCATGGTTCAGCAGCTGAGCACCATGTGCTCCTTACTCCCACCCCCCACTGCCCCGAGTGGGATGCAGGGAGAATCACAAGAGAATCACTGTAAAAACAGTGGGTTGGGATAAGGAGCGTTTTCTGGGACAGCAAATGGAGAGGGAAATAGCAACAGGACTTTCAACAGAATATACAAAGCAATTGCACACACAACGGGTGATACACAATGCCATTTGCTCACGTAACTAGATACCCAGCATGTCCCCAGCCACTGCTTCTCCCTGGCCTGCCCCCTTTATATGCTGAGCATGACATCATATGGTATGCAATATCCCCTTTAGCTAGTTTGAGTCGCCTGTCCTGTCTGTGTCCCCTCCCTGCATCTGGTGAAAACCACTTCTATCCCAGCTGGAAACCAGGACAATGTGACAACTTGGATGTTATGCTGAAGGGATTGATTTGCTTGCGGGCTCTTCCACTTCATTTGCCAACCTCCAGTACTGGCTGAGCAATGTGGGTAACACAGCTGGGTGCTGGATGACTTGTGGTGCAGGTTGGAACAGGCAACAGCTGGAGAGGACACCAGTCATTCAGAAGGATGAGCCACAGTCACCTAGCAGACGAATAAAGGTGGCTGCCAAGAAGGGATCTGCTCATTATGCACCTAGCCAAGCTCTGTTGCTTAGTCACCCACAGTTCCTTCAAGTGTTGCTCTTCCCATGCCACCCACCTCCCTCCATGTATGCCTTTGGCTTTCGAGAACAGATTTCACAGAATCGTAGGGGTTGGAAGGGACCTCGAGAGATCATCGGGTCCAACCCCCCCTGCTAGAGCAGCTCCCCAGCTCATATTGCACAGGGAGGCGTCCAGACAGGTCTTGAATATCTCCAGAGAAGGAGACTCCACCACCTCCTTGGGCAGCCTGTCCCAGGGCTCTGTCACCCTCACTGTGAAAAAGTTCTTCCGCATGTTGGTGCGGAACTTCCTGGGCTCCAACTTGCAGCCATTGCCCCTTGTCCTGTCTCCAGAGACCACTGAAAAGGGCCTAGCCATTTCCCCCTGCATTCCATGCTTAAGATACTCATAGACATTAATTAGATCCCCCCCTTAGTCTTCTCTTTTCAAGACTGATAGTTTACTGCTGTGACTGATGCTTCCAGGAGGACTGGAGGACCTTTCTCTTCAGCTCTGAAATCCTGAGAGTGCCCTAGGCAGAGGAATCACAGAATCACAAGGTTGGGAAAGACCTTTTAAGATCATCAAAGTCCAACCATTCCCATCCTAAGCTAAACCATATCCCTAACTACCTCATCTACCCTTTTTTTTAAAAAACACATCCAGGGAAGGTGACTCAGCCTTATGTTGCCTTACTATTCCTTGTCTGTGTCAAGGCAATTTTCTGCTACTTCTTTACATGCTCTCTGCTCAGGTAACCACGCAGTCCTCTTACCTTGAGGCAAAAGCTCACAGCTAGTAGGAGGGCAATGACTGAGCTTGCAAGCGGAAATGACAGTCTGGCTGCCCAGAGAAAGTGTTTTACGAGTCAAGGCTGTACCGAAACCGACTACTTCTGATCTTATCTGAAAGCAACCTGTAAACAAAATGAGGCACCATTTCGAGACTTATCCTGTAATTAGCTCAATGAAAGGCCTTTAAAGAACTCTCAACGAGGGACGTGCTGGTGTGTATCCAAAGATGACAGTGACTTTTGCTTTTAGAGTTTTAACTTTTGAAATAAATTACCCTAACTTGAAAACAATCTCCTGGGGATTTGTCAGCAGCAGCAGGTAGTGTTTCTGTAGTTAACTGGTGCGTGATTCACCTTCCAGGCAGGGGGAAGAAGTGTCCTTTGCCTCTTTGGGGAATGTCTGGAGCTTCAGGCTGTGGAACATGCTCTAGTGGCAATCAAGTCTTGGATTGGGATATGTATCTTCAGGTGTGTTGCAGCAAACTCCATGCACTTGTGAGGGTGGCTGGTCTAGTTTTCATGTTTATTTGCTTTGGCATGGTTTATAGCTGTTTGTAACTCCCTGAACTTGTCCTTATCTGCTGTGCACCGGTGTGTTGTGTACTCTGCCCGTGCTCCCTCTCTCTTCCTTCTCTGTGCTCCAGTCACACCACTGATGCTGTGGAGGTGGTGTGGGGTGGGTGGAGTGCTGTTTTGGGGCTTGCTTATGTTTCTCTCTGCTGCTGGAATTTCCCCTTGCCCACTTAAGGCTTATTGTGGGCCACAGCTGGGCTCTGGGGACTGATAGTTATCAAATGCATATCTAATCTGAAAAGTTATTCCTTCTCAGGCATAAGGAATGGATGATTGATAGTGCATGGCTCGTTCCAAGTGGAAAGCTGTCCCTTATACTGGATTTGAAGAAATAGTTTGGCAAGGAGGATTATCCATGCATATGGAAACAAAATGTGTATGTGAAACAGACATTCTAGCCTATATCTTATCAGTTTCCAGGATTCAAACACATAAATGTCTTCTCAAAGGTTTGGAGGAAAACAGCAAAACTCTGGATGTGTCTGTCTAGAAAGGGATTGTGGGCGAGCTCGCTCTGGAAATTGGACTTTATTCTGGATTTCAGAATAATGGTTCTTATAGCTTTCAGGCTAAACTGAGGTTGTTTGTGGCTTTGCAAAATGGAAGGGTTTGGGTGGCTCAGGAGACTGATGCTAAATGCAGCACATTTCACTTCAAGTTTTGGAAGGAAGGAAGCATGCTCCTGGCATGCAAGTGAGCACAGCTTAACACTGATCAAATGTTACTACAGTCTTGTGGGTATTTGTTGCTTTCATGTTAGATTGAAAGCTGTCACTTCTAAGGAGTCTTTTATTTGTCACCTGCATGCTTCCCTTGGGTGAAGGTCAATCCACAGACTAGAAGGACATCTCTACAGGTGTCCCGGAGAGATGCTGTGTCTCTGCTGCCCATGGGGTCTGGGTTAGGCAGCTTTGCGTGGCAGCTGTCTCAGTTTCAGCAGTGGGCTGTCATCCCAGTCCCTTGACAAGTACTTTATCCTCTACATAAGGTAACTTCTGTGCTACATTGAACATTCAAGAGAACACTGCTGCTGGGTAGAATGGCAGGGCAGCATCTTTTATTTCCTTTCTGATGGAAAAGGGCCTTGATATAGGGAGATGCTTCTGCCCTCTAAATCCCTAACAAGTATTCCCAGCCCTACCTAGGCCTGTCTTGCACATCCTAGGTCCTCCTGGGTTTCTCAGTGCAGCAGCAGCTTTGGCTCTGCCTGGGCAGAAGCCCAGGAAGCACAGCCCAAGCAGTGGATGGTGTATCCTGCCCTTTGCCTGGCCTTGTGCTTACTGGGTGAGGCTTAGTCCCTGTGACTAGTGGTGTGTGGTGGTCTCATGCCTTTTTATGAAACTTCTGAAGAGAAACCAAAAAATCATTGTTCCTTTTTGCAATGCTTTTCTCACCGCTCCCCCAAAAGTTCTTCTTTTTCTCAATTCCTTTTTGCTCTTCTGAGAGTTTCCACTGCCCTTCTTTTTTTGGAATTGGTGGGGTTTTTTTGTTTTGTTTTCCTGTTGATGAATAAATTTGTCCCAAGGATAAAGAGCTGCTCTTTCCAGAGACTGCAGTTACATGAAAAAGGCATGGTGTGTGAGCTTCTTGTTCTGTGTTTAAGATGGTAGCCTTAAAGTGTTCACACGTGGCAATGCAGAAAGAGGTGAGGGTTCCTTCAGCTGAATTAATATTGTAGAGGCTCTGTTGGAGTTTTTTTTTCTTCTGACTCTGGGGGCAGTTCCTGTCTAAATCTCTGGTTCTAGTATTCTTTGGATGACATCCAGTTTTAGTAGATGGAGTATGTGTTGGTTTTGGTTGGTTTTTTTCCTCTGGCATTTGTTCAAGCTGACCCTGAAATCAGTGGCACCACCTGATTCTGCAGCACTCTGTTGAACAATCAAAGAGCCAATCTGGTGCTTAGACTTACTTATGTGAGGAATCCTGAAGAAATTAACTGATGTCAGTAACGATGTTTGTTGGATTAATGCAACAAACATTATTTCTGAAGCTCGTTGTGAAAACGAGACCTGTTTTTGAAGAGAGATGATCCAGTTTGTGTTACCAGCACTACTTTGGAGCTGAGACCACAACTTCTATAAAGTGGCTCTCAGCAGGTGCCTACTAATTGCTCATGACCTCTAAAGAGTTTAGTCAGCCCTCTTACTGCATGTCAGTATGTATGTGAAATTTGTAGTTCTTGTTGGCCATAAGCTGAGGAGGAACATTTGTAGGCTGTGCTGGCATAGAAGAGAGAATGTTATCTCCCTGCCATTACTCTGATCCTCTTGAGTACCTAAATACTTTTTAAGCAGGTTTTATTTTTTTTTAGCCAGTATGTCAAGTGATATGAATCTCTGTATCCAGTGCCTTGTAAAACCAGATACAGGCAAGAACAACCAAAATGGATTGAAATATGTGGAAGTTTTTGCATGTTATGGGTGTGGCTGACAGGTATTTCTCCTTGCTTTTCTATGTCTGTCTTGCAGCCTTTCCCACTCCCTGTAGTTAGGATTTGCTCTAAAGGGTTTTGAGCAATTTGGATTAGAGACTCCCTTTGTGAAATAATTCTTTCTCATTAAAGGATGGGATCTTCAAATACTGCTGTTAAACCTGTCACTTGCAGAAACATCCCTACGCTGAAGTGTCTCTGCCTAGAATAAACATTTGCAGAGTTTGCAGCTCCATGCTGAGCTCCTCAACTTGTATCTGTGTCTGAAATCTCATGATGATTTGAACTCTAAGCCCCCGCAGGGGCACAAGGGCTCGACAGCACACGCACAGCTCTGCGTATACTCTGCAGCTATGCATGCGCTCTGCTGATTCAGGCTTCTTAGAAAAGCAGGGTAAAGAGGGTGCTGCCACTAGGCATCATGGGGAGGACAGAGCAGGGATAGGTGATGGCAAAGGGATGGGTGGCGCAGGGCACTGCCACCTGCTATGGAAGGATGGGCACAGCAGGAGGAGCAGCAGCAGCTGCCTCATGCTTCTGAGCCCTGGCCAGCCACCAGCCACTGTTCCAGCAGGGATCTCAGTGATGTAAGCAAGAGCATATTTTCCCTGTGCACCAGGCTGGGCCTGCTGCTTTGCAAACATTGAAGCAGGCATGTGGCTTGACTGAGCTCAGCATTCATCCTAGCACCTAGGTTCTCTCAGCAGTCTTCAATTTCTGCCACTGCTTACAGCTGATACTGCATTCATGAGCTTTTAGTTTCCTTTACCTTCATTCCCCATCCCATCTGTACAGTGCCTTGATGAAGGGTCATAAAACTTATGAAGGATGTAACTCAACAACAGCAGAGTTACTGATCTCAAAGTGAGAATAGTATTGAGCTATTTACATTGTAAAGCTCCAATGTGAGTGGGGGAAAAAAAACCCCACACCAAAACACCTTTTTTAAACTGACAAACTGACAGCATTTCATGTAATAACTTTATACATGTTGTGGTGGTGGCTTTAGGTGTGTCTTGCTCAATGTATTCTACATCTTCCAAGTGTGTGTTTTCTCTTCAGTTAGCAGTTACGTTTCACACCAAGCCAGGATGATAAAACCCCCTCCGGTAAATGTCATCAGCCCAAAGAAGGGAAGAGGAAAACTCCCTCCCTTTGAACTTTCAAATTCATATAGTGGATAGAGCCTGGTCACAAGGGAGAGGGAGAAAGGGAAATTCTCGGGGACTTTCCTAGGAAGCAAAAGGGAAACTATTTTGGGCTCAAGAGACTGCTTTGAGCTGATGGGATAGTCAATAAAATGTCTTTATCACCTTTGTCCAATACCTTGTCTAGGAGGAAGTATAGCACACTAATGACAGAGAATTTCCATTCTCCAAAATTACTTTCCAGCTGAATGCTGTGAGGACAGGGAAAATCCTGGTCTGTGGATGAGTGTTTCTGCTGGCAGCTGTTGCCAGCAAACAGACTCAAGGACTACCAGTTACTTTTCTGGATCATGAGTCCTCTCTCCTCTTGGCTATTTTTAATTTGTGAGTTGTAGAAACCCCTTTTCTTCAGGACAAGATGTTATTAGTAACACATACAGGCAATTCCATGAAAATACCACAGTCAGTTGTGGTTTTTTGTCAGACTTGTTACTAGACAATACATCCCCTCCCTGACTTGTAACCCTGCAGTAGGTCAGAGCCATATTTCCTGACAGGTGAAGCTCAGAATATATCCTCTTGGAAGGTGTTACGTATTCATCAACGTCATGATGAGCTTCACAGGTTGACTAGTAGCCAACACTGTTGTAGTTGCTGTGTTGGATGTGGAAACACTGGGAATAGTGGGTCTGAAGATGGAAGCTCAGGAATTCTAGGGTGTCCTAGTTTTGGCTAGGATAGTTACTTTCCTTTCTAGCAGTGGGTGGAATGCTATGTTTGGGAGTTGGGATGAGAGCAGTGCTGATAACACGCTGATGGTTTAGTTGCTGCCAAGCAGTCAGGGGTTTTTCAGTTGTTCATTTTGCCCTGCTAATGAGAAGATGAGAGGTGCCCAGGGAGCTGGGATGGGACACAGCTGGGACAGGTGACCCAAACTGGCTAAAGAGAGTGTTCCATGCCAATTGTGTCATGCTCAGCATAAAGGGAGACTGGTGGGGGAGGTGCAGACTGCTCCAGGATGCACAGCTTTGGGTACAGTCCAGTTTTGGGATGGCTCTGAGCTGTACGGCCTGAGTTGTGTGGTTCAGTGAGAAACTGCATTTGTGTATGACCCGTCTTGAATATTTTCCTATAAAGTCCTGTTATTGTTATTTCTTTCTCTGCTCTCCCAGTAAACTGTCCTTATCCCAACCTGTGAGGCTTGGTGGGTTTTTTGTTTTCTTTTCCCTCCGCTCCCTACCCCAACTTAGAGCGGCTGTGTGGTGCTTTGCTCTCGGCTGGGGTAAAGCCATGACATAGGGTGAGAAGGGGGGAAAAAGAAACTGAGGTTAAACAAGGCTTGCATAACTTCTTGGCTCTTCCTCAGAGAATGATGTTAACTTCTGACCAAACCACCCAAGTCTCATGTCAGGCACCTCGCTCACGGTTTGTACCCCTAAAGACCAATTCTGTGGCAACAGCTCCTCTGAGTGAGAGGAACCACATGAATCACACACTGGGTTTCTCTACTAAGCTGCAAAATGCAGCTTGTTGAATGTGCTTATAAGCAACGGTTCATCAGAAGGGTGCCATGGCCCTGGAATAAAACCTGGGGTCAGCTGGTGGTATTAACTTGCTGACATTGGAGTGGCTGTACTGAAAGGAGCTGGTCTCTCTAGGAGCATTGTTCTGTTAAAGCAAAAGTGAAGGTATCTGGGGTTTATTTGTGGTTTGTTTTCTCTTCATTGTTGTGAACAGACCTGCAGCTGCAGTTTGTAAGAACTTCTTGCAGAGGAACTGTTCCTATAGCAACTTTCCCCCAGAGTAATTTGCAGTGTGTACCCAGTACCACCAGTATCTTTGACATTCCTGCATAATCTGGTGGTGCTTTTTTTTATGCAAGGAAAACCAGAAATGCAGTGAATGTAAATAAGGAAAGAGCTATTCCCTTCTCTAGAACCACATTTTGGCCTTCTCCATAGTTATTCAGTGAAAAGCACAAAGTACTCATGGAATACTTTGCATGAGTAAAAAGTTTAAGTCCTAGAGGTTCAAGAACTCTTGAACCAGTGACAAAAATAAAGCTGATGGTTGCCAAATAATGAAGGCTTAAACCTGCTCTTGTCCTCCCAATGGAATTGTCTTCCCAACCACTGTGTTGCAGGGTTTTTTTAAATTTTGACAAAGCTTTGAGTCTCTGCAATCTTTTAAACCTAACTGCTCTAGTATCAAGACAGTTTCTAGTTGTATGGCTATGTTACAAGCACAAGAATGTTAACTTTAATTTTAACCAATGAACTTCTGCTCATCAGAGATGGGCACATATAGGGGCCCCTAAAGTACCTTTAAGCACTTCATGCTTGTTTTGCGAAGCTGTAAACAAGTCCCACGTATAGAGTTAATAGGATATACATACAATATACAGCATAGGGTGGTGTTGAGATGCTCAAGTTATTTTTTTCTCAGGTGTTGAAGGACTGCAGAGTATTGGCTTGATAGCTGAGGTCAGATGTATTTATTTTCTGAAGGAAATGTCTTGAACAATCATGTTGTGTACATAGGAAAAAGAAGAGTGGGGTTTGTAAATGCTTCCTGCAGGCCCTTTACTCTGGAATCTTTCTCAGTCTTCTTAAAGCTTTCAGATTTTGCTGTTAATGTTTGGTTCAGATCTAGTTCAGCCAAATCTCTTTACAGTCTGAAGCACCCATCTCAAGCATTGTAAGCACAATCGGATCTTGTCTCATTCTGGTCCCACCAGCAAAAGTGCTTTTTCTGTTATCAACACTGCACATTTCTTGTTTAGCCCCATCTGTAGTCATGACCACACAGGGAGGTGCTGGCTTCTTTTCAAAGTAACAAGCTTTGGAGGCAATGGAAGCAAGTCCCTTCTTTCAAAGCACTCTAAAAGACCACCTGTTTGCTGCCTGTAGATGTGTTTCTAGTAAGAGCCATGGCACTGGAAAGAGGTGGTTTGGCTGTCCACCCATTACCCATTGTTGATAATGGTACCCTATTCTTCCCATGGCCCTGTGTGCATACAATTAATTTTCACTTACTGCCTAGTCTGCCCTTTAGTGGGGAACCTACTGCAAAGTGATTGCTAGCTGTGCATGTGTCTTGGGAGAGGTGTGCCTTCTGTCGTGGTTCAGTGTCTTGACTTCCCTGCCAGAAGCTGTAGGACTTCAACGGAGTTTATTCTGAAAGATTTTTAGGTGAGGGCTGTACTTGTCTCAAGTTCTGCTCTTCCAGAATTGGAAGATGTCTCCCTGCTTTGCTTGGGGTATGTGTGGGTTGGTTTATTTTGTTTGTGTTTTGTTTTCTTTTTTTAAAGTCCAAATCATCTCCTCCCATTTGTTCTCTCTCCCTTACCAAGTGGATTACTTTGCAGAAGGGTCTCTTTCCCCAGGAAGAATTAAAGGAACGGTGTAAGATGGAAGCCATGATGTTTTACACTGTCACATTTCTTACTGCAGTGTCCTTCTGCAACTTCATTTTCCTATTGCAAATCTGCACTGGTAGCCTTACAAGCCCTCATCTTCACAGACCACAACTGATGGTTTGTTTTTCCCCCTTCTTTTTCCCTTCCTTATTTTCTCCTTTAATACCCTGCTTCATAGGGTGTCTGGTTGCTGGCTTATGCACTACATATGTGTTGACCTGATAATGGGTTAGACTTCATTCACTTCTCATCAGTGACTCTAACAGGTCTATCACAGCTGAGGCAGTGAGAAAACAAGCTTAAGTTTTTGGAGCCAAACTCTGATTCCAGCTCCTGTTTTGAAGCAGTAACTTGTGGTGTGCTTTGGGGCAGAAATTTTGCCTCAGAGAAATTTAGAGCTATTAGAGACAAAAGTCAGCAGAAACTACTGTCCCAAGCCTCAGAAAACCTGGAGAAGCCACTTCTCAATTGCTGGCCAGACCATGTGGTTCCTCTTCTTTCCTGAAGCAGAGGGGTGACTGTAATGCCAGAGATTATGGTATGATTTAGCCATGCAATGTGATGATGGAGTTGAGGCAATGCAGCAAGACAAAAGAACTCCAGGACCATATAAGATGTAGCTAAGATTGACCTGTGGTGACCCAGTGCTAGGAAGGGCCTGGGATGAAGTTACTGGAGGTGATTCTGAAATACAGGGACATTTGACTTACGTATCCCTCACACCTCTGATCCTCAAACTTAGCAAATAATAATTGCTATTATGAATTGTGAAATGTTTCTGTCCCTGCTTTGGCTTTGCTCCTAATTAGCCCAGGTAGGCAATAAAACATTGTGTGGGACTACAAGAATTGTGGATGCTGAGGGAGCACAAGCAGTGTGTAAGCTTGGCTAGCATTTGAGATACCCATATGCTATCCCTCAGTAGCACTTCCTGTTGTTACCCCTGGTGATGAAGAGTTAGCTTAGACCTGTAGGATCCTATGAAGCAATTCTTATTTGAGCAAGAGCTACAAACTATGACTCTCATGTTTGTCTTAAATGCAAAGAGAGAAATAACCAGGATGGAAACGAGGGAGACCAACTGATGTTACTACAGCAGCAATACAGATGGCCTGACGAAGGATGCCTGAGGAGCAGGGAGTTACCAGCAGTCAAGTTGGAAGCGCTTTACGCTGGATGTTGTATTCTCTAGAGGAATGGCTGTGTCAAGGGAAGACCCTGTTCTTCCATAACTGCTGGAAGAAAACTGCACAAAAGTGTATGAAATGGGCAAATGAATTCTGGCATGGATTGTCTGATGTCTCCTGCTGCTGATGCTTTTGCTCTCTGATGCATATTCTCTGGACTCTTACAAGAGCTGACTTTACAGGGTTGTCTGGGTTTTGTCCTTTCTCTTCCTTAAGAACAGGAGTGACAATTTCTTCTGGGGTTTGGTTTGTGGTTTGGGTTTGTTTTGGGCTTTTTTGCTTGTTGTTGAAGGACTGATCTTTCTAGAAGCTATGCTAAGGCACATGGAGGACAAGGAGGTGGTTTGAGACAGCCAGCATAACTTAAGCAAGAGCAAGTCCAACCAACCTAGTGGCTTTCTACATGGAGTGACTACATCAGTGGACAAAGGAAGAGCTATGGATGTCACCTATCTGGGCTTCTGCAAGGCCTTTTACAGTCCCCCACAGCATCCTTCTCTCTAAATTTAAGAAATAGGGATTTGATGGGTGGATAAGGAATTTGCTGGATGGTTGGATCTAAAGCTCCAATAACTCTGTGTGGGAAATATGTCCTAAATTCGCTTGGTTTTAAGTGGTCTTCAGTTTGCTTTTCTAAGGTGATGAAGTTCAGTGATAATGAAGCTCTGAGGATATGAGACAATTTGCTACCAAAGAGAGCTTACTTCAGTTGTACCCATGTAACCCTTCCACCAGTTGCTACACCAGAATGCATAACACTCGTCATCTGAAAGTAGGACATAGCTGAAAAAGTAAGCTGTGGAATTAATATCTAAAAGCAAACAGATGGTGTCAAGCTTACAAAAGCTACCCAGATGTCTTGTCCATTGCTATCAGATGCTATTACAACACAATAGGGTCATCTTGAGGTTTGTGGTGGAGGTCACTTTAGAATAGCAATGGGCCAAAACAAAGTACCTTAGCAACATCTCACTGGCTCAACTTTGCACAACTCTGTTCTAAAGGCAACTTGGCTAGCTAGGCAGTCTGCAGCTGCACTAGGAGAGCAGCGCATGGGTAGCGGCTGTCATTTCTAAAATCAAGAGTGTGTCAAACTTAGTGTTTCTCAGTGTCAGAGACGCTGAATAGAACTTTTACATGTTTATGCCATTTTAAGCATGTTGGTAAGTAATGACTTGAAAAGAAAGAAGAGCAGCTTGTACAAAACCACAAGCTTTCATGCTGTGAAAGATCAGCCTGACCTCTCTGTGGTTCTACACTTTCAATACAGGAAACCCCCTGTGAAAATTTAGGTGAACTTAGTGCTGCAGTGTATTTTCAGCTAGCCCTAAACTGGAAGTTGAGGGTGTGAAATGCACATCCCAAATAAGGTTTGTAGATTCAGTGGTGCATTTCACTGACCTGCTGTTTGATCTCTAGGCCTTGCTTTTCCCCACTGAGGTGATCAGCTCTATGAATGGATTAGATTTTCAGCCTCGGGAATGATAGGTACAGTCAAATGTCTTTTGTGGTCAATGAGCTCAGCTAAAGTAAAAAAGCACAGGGATTAGCTACAGTCTGAGGAAGCAGCAGCCACCAAGGTGGAAGGATTGGCAGCTGGTCTTTTGTAGAATGGTGGTAGAAGATGGAGCCAGTTTCTCTGCAATCTTTATCCCTTCCCATACCTCCTCCCTCTCCGTTGTTCTTTAGTGGCAGGGGTGACTGAGTCCTTTCCAAAACAACACTTAGCTTCACTAGTGTTGCTGAGAAGTCTTGATGGTGCTCTAGCTGAAGCACCCCTCTTGTTACATCTCTCTGCTCCCATTGCCCACACTTACCTCCTTTGAATGCCCGTTCTTTCCCTTCCATTGACTAAAACCCTGTGAAATATCTTCTGATGGCATCTCTTGGGGTTTGTTGTTTTTACCCTAGGATGATCCAGATCCAGAAGCTCCATCTGCAAGGGCAGAACAGGCTGCAGCACTGCTGGTTGTGATCTAGTAGCTCTGCATAGCTGGAGAAGCTGGTTTGCCATCTACATTGCCATCTCAAAGATACAAGCTCTTCTGCACACTAGCAGGTGCCAGTGGCACATAAGTTTTTAGTAGCCTTCAAGCTCTTGGCTGGATGCATCACCTAAGTAATAACTGTTCTTTGGAAATGCAGGAATACATAGGTGGGAGCTTTACAGTATTAATCTTGGAACTGCTGTTAGGTATGTGTGTTGTACAGCAGCAAACTGCTAGTTGGGCATGTGACATGCCTGGGAGTATAAAAGGCATAAACATGTGCTGCATCACTCCAGCAATATCAAAAAATCAAGATATGTATAGTGTAAATCTCTGATAATATCCCCTTGCAGCTCTGCAACCTTGGTTATCTTCTCCAAGAACATTAGAGAACCAATATAATTTGGGAGGCCACCCATAACTGAGCAGGCTGCTATGGCTCTGTAGTTGCAGGCCCAGTCTTCTCAAATGTTTTTCTGTCCACGTATCTTAGAGCCATGGCAAATGATGGACATCAAAGTTGTGATAATTCTTAAAAACTGTTTACATTCAAGCTCTTCTGATAGGAGATCACTAAAGCAGAGACTAAGGTGTGCATTTACCCAAATCAGAGTCTAGACCTTAGCTTTCTGTCTTACCATATGCATTCTGAGAACTGTAAACACCAGTGAATAACCCTGCTTTCCATAAGGGAGAGTAAGATGTGTGATATACCAGCTGAAGTGTTTCTTTATATAAGAGATTATTCTTTGTCTTTTGGTTTCTCTAACTAAAATCTCCTGTTGACTTTTTTAAAAAGAGAAAAAGTTTTCCTTTATTTTGTTCTTGCAGAAGATCCATTAAAAGAATCATAGGCCAAATACTTTAAAATAGTATTTATCTGTGTGCAGAGTATAGAGAACCACTTCTGGCAAGGTTCTCTGGCACCCTGTAGCAGATACATTGTTAGGATTGAAGGATTGTCCAGTCTTTCACATCTGAAACTAAAGAATCTTTTCCCAAAGCAGTCAAACCCTCCTAAAAGACAATGTTATTCAATGCGCAGCTGTTACTGCTGGAGTAAACCACTGGTTTTTCTGCTTTGCCATCAGATTCTAGGGAAGTAGACACTTCTAAGGAGATGTCTAACAAAGCTGTAGCCAGAAGGATTTTTGTCACGCTAATATGCCATTTGCTTTTAGTCCTGGAAGATGTAGCAACTAAGTGAACCTTCCTACTGCTGCTGGGAAGAGATGGGTGCCCTGGGCCACTCATTTCCTGTAGCAAGGCTGCCTGAATCCACATGCTCGCTTGCCACTAATGCTTTATGAAAAACCTATCTTTTGGAGGTGCCCAAAACACGACTTCTGTGTATCTGTGGTAATGTATGACAAGATTTCAGACCTCAGAAATGACTAAGTTTGTAGTCAAAACCATTCAGAGACTTTGCTTTGGAAAGATGGGATTCCTCCTCCCATGTATTTGTTTGAGTAAAAAGAGCTGATGCATTCAACAACTTAAGCTGGTTGTTCTTTGATGGGAATGTGGAGATTATCAACTGTTTTTCTAAATTATATAAGCGTGGAGAGATGTTTAATGGGACTTGCTGTGTGACCTACTGCATGCTTAACTCCTGCAGGAAAAGGCATGCGATGTACTTAGATAGGAAAGCACAAAGCACTAATTAATTAGATATGGCATTGTACTTTGTTTACTGGCAACTGCCAGACATCTTGAGGACTTATTATAATGCAGGCAAAGTATTTTGTCTTCAGGGAACTATTAAATGGCATTAAATATTATGGTTGCCGTTTTTATAGACACAAATGCCTGTTATTTGTGTGAATGTGTAATGGAACAACTCCTTTTTTTCCCTCCTTTTGACATATTTGTGGAGAGTTAACTAGGAATTATTAGGCGTGATTGGTACTGTGCTTTAAACTGGTTGCTCTTGAAGTAGAAGCTTATGGGTTGAACACAAGGGAGAAATAATTTGTAGAAAACACTCAAGCTATGTAAACTTTAAATGGCCTAGTTCTGAAGCACTTCCTCTGAGCACTCATGGAAGTCTTTTCCAGATGTTAACATGCTAATCTTGTGCTTGCAGTTCAAAGCCCTTATCTCTGCCCTACTACCAGATGGGATCTGAAGAGCTTTTAGTTATGTATCTTACAATGCCTCAAACTTTGAGGACCTCAAAGCTAATCCTGGTAATTCTAGAGCTGTTTGTTTAGATAAGTGAACTAAGAATGCTACATATTGGGGTCTCATAATGTTTAATTCAAGCTGTAAACAGTCTGGGAGATAGGTGGTAGCTGGATGAGGCCAGTGAACTACTCGGAGCAGCTCTGAAGTGGAACACAAAGGTATTAGGAAATTAAGCAACCCTAATTCTAAGTAGTTTTTCAGGGCAGTCAAAGGATTAGCCTTGCAGTCCCCAAGCTTTGAAGTCACCTGAGATGAAATTCTTGCCCTGACCTAAAGGAGGTAAATCACAGGGTGTCTCTGACATTCACCTTGCCTGGCAATGAGCTGATGGTGGTCTTAGCCATGAGTTGTTGTGGCTGCTTACCTCAGCTGTGCCCTGTTTCTTACAGCTGCTTCACCCCAAAATCTCCTGTACTGTGAGGTGCAAATGCAAGGAGGGACTGGAGGTGAAGTAGCACTTTTACATGCCCTAGAGTTGACCTTTAACACAAGGTCCATTTCTGGGTAGAAGCTTGTTTACGTCCCCCTCAAAACAGAAGAAAAGTAAGGGAACCAAAACAATAAAACTTAATTTTAATCAAAGGTATCTTAACATAGATCCTTTTATCCCTTCTGAGCTGTGGCACATATCTGTTGTTGAGGCAAGGTAGGGACATGCTGCCAACCATATCAAGACAGCAGTGTTGTCCTGACTTACATTAGCTTGTGCATGTCACTCTGCATCTGAAACAAGATGTTCAACTTCAGTTGTAAGAGGTATTCAGAAGACACTTGTAAATTAATGTCTTCATATCATGACCACCTCGCAGCTGTAGTGAAGTACTCAGAAAGTGAAATTGTGTGGAGGATAATCTTTAAGGATAGAAGTTTCCCATGAGGAAAGTCAGAGATTCCCCAGCCAGACCTGCTGCACAGCCCTGATAGCTCTTTAATTGGGTATTTTTCTTTTGGTTTGAGAATATTAAGCCTTTATCCAGACTGTAGTGCAGCCACATCCTGGTGCTGTAAAAGGAGTCTGTGCTCAGAAAGGCACTACTGCTCAACTTGGCCCTAACTGAGGGATCAAGAGCTGGTTATGGAGTTTGGTTTCCTTAGAGTATTCTTAGGTGGATGATGATGCTCTAGTACAGATGAACATACTCTTTTCGGCTTCATTGCTTGTTGAGGAATGAAGCAATGCAGGAGGAGTTAGTAAAATGAGTGTTAGAATATAAGGGTTTACATGAATTTGTCACAGATCAAATACTGACCTCCGACTCAAGCTTGGCACAACTATTTCCCAGTCTGTCTAGCAGAGGAGAACTGTCAAGGGAAAATTTTTAGCATTAAAACGTGGTTTGTTTTTTTTTTTTCCCCTCAGTCTTTCCCAGTGGAGGACTTGGAACATACAAGAGATGCAGCACAGCATGAGTACACCAGGGAGCTCTCATTCCCATCTTCTAAACTGCATGTTTACAGAATCACAGGATGGGTCGGGTTGGAAGGGACCCTACAGATCACTTAATTCTAACCCCCTGCCATGGGCAGGGAGACTTGCTCCCAGACCAGGTTGTTACAATCTTTCTTGTTAGAAAACAGTCTTTCCTCATAGCAAACAAAAAATTGCTCTGGAAAAGTTATAATTTTTGCTATAGGAGACAGTAGAAGATGTAATAGCTCATTGTCCTGGTTTTAGTCAGGATGGAGTTAATTTCATTTGTAACAGCAGATGAATGCTGTGTTTGAGAGTAAAAATGGGAGTAATGCTGATAACACCCTGATGTTGTTAATTGCTGTCAGACAGTCAAGGACTTTCTCAGCTCTTCATGAGAAAGGAGGGGCGAAGCCAGGATAGGTGACCCAACTGACCAAAGAGAGTATTCCACGCCAGTTACGTCCTGCCCAGGATATCGGGGGGCTGACGGGAGGAAGGCCTGAGGGCGGCTCCGGGCCGCGCGGTTCTTGGGGGACGGTCGGGTTCTGGGACGGCTCTGGGTGGCACAGCCTGAGTTGTGTGGTTCGGTGAGAAACTGCATTGTGTATCAACAGCTTCATGTATTTTTGCTCTAAAGTCCTGTTAGCATTGTTACATTGTATCTTTCTGTTATCTTAGTAAACTATCCTTATCCCAACCCACGGGCTTCTTAATTTCTTGATTTTGGGGTTATTTGCCCCTTCCTCTTCCTTTTTTCCCTTCCCTTACTTCTCACCCCCCCTTCCCTTTAACCTGTTCTTTTCCTTTAAGGAGCAGGCAGCTGCGTGGATCTTGGCCCTCAGCCGGGGTGAAACCACGACACTCATACTCAACAGATCCTAACACAAGCAGCCCTCAAATTCCTACAAGGTCACGCTCTGCTTTCAAAAATATCCAGTTGCTGCAGGATATATAGACACCTAAGCTGGCTTTAAACCATCCAGTGTGTTTAGCTAACAGATGAGCAGTGCATGACAGTGCAGGAGTTGGGCTAGGTAACAGTTAAGTACGGAATGGCCCTTGCTGGATTTGTGGTAGAGCTGGAGAAGGGGTGACACTCAGTGTTACCATCTCCACTTGGGATTCACAAATGCTTCTGGGCATCCTTCATTCTCTTTTTCCCAAGTCCTAAATGTGTATTTCTGGTGGGTGGTGGGGAAGAATGTGGCTATTAGGCAAATTCCTTTATCATAGCTATTTGAGAGTTGTCCTTCTCTGGGTAATAAAGTACACTTGAGTAAGAGCAAACTGTCATCTTTCAGAATGTAGGAGTTCACAATAACAGCAAGATAAATGTGCTCAATGTTGTTTGTACTGTTTGCTTGCTTAACTGGGAAGAGAAAGACTGTGCCAGCTACTCCAAAGCTGGGTAGCTGGGACATGCCCAGCCTGCAGATGTACACAATAGTCACTCTGCATGCATGCAAAGACGCAGAAGGCAAAATGCAGTAAATCCCTATAGACCCTGTAAAGCTACTCTTTAAAAAGTGTGTGGAAGATTAAACTGGGCTTACTCAGCAAGGGAAATGTAGGGAGTTCTGGATGCTATTTCCTTTCCTCAAGCCAAAATAAAATTATCTCTTCAGAAATAATGGCAAGGATCTGCTTGGCTCTGCTTCAGCTAGCTCTCTAACTCTGACATCTGACCATGCTCTGGCAAGGTTAACTGAGAAAGGAGCTGAAGGAAGTTTGCTCTTACAGAAAACCTTCTGGTTTAGAACTTAGGCACATGTAAATGTAGAACATGGGGAAAATCAGATGTTAGGATATGACATCTGGAAAGCTAGAGGTGGGGAGCTCATCCTTCAAATGCTTAGCTGAGAAATACCTTTGGACTCTACAACTAAATAATGTTATTCATAACCTCATGAGATCAAGAAAATCAAGCACCTGACAGTCTCCTCCATCTCATTGTGCCTATTCTTTCCAGCAGCCTTGCAAAGAAACTTTAAATAAAATAAAACTGCCTAATAACATTCATGATGATGTGTGAGAGGAAAATACATGCATGCAAAACTAAGTTGTTGACATGTTTAAAGTTTAAAAATGTGTTCTCTGGATGAATAATTCACCTGTTCTCTTCACCTTCCCCACTCTTCATTAAAGTTGCACTCTTCAACTAAACTAAGCAAAAGCCAAGTTACACCAGTCACCAGCACTCTCTGTTTATAGAACAAAAGGGAATTCAGCATGAAACTTTGGGAAACTACAGTAACCAAAACTAAAGTACTTGAAACAAGTCCTTGTGAATGACATTAAGTCCTGTGGTTTCATCCAGGGCCGGTGCTTTCTTTCAGAACGTTAATCAGTAACTACAGTTTTTTCTGTCTTTCATATAAGGCCCCTTTTAAGCATCCCCAGTACAAGTGAGTCTAGAGGAGGGCTACTAAGATGATCAGAGGGCTGGGGTACCACTCTTATCAAGACAGGCTGAGAGAGTTGGGCTTGTTCAGCCTGAAGAAGACTCTGAGGAGACCTTATTGCTTCCTTCCAGTACCTGAAGGGGCCTACAGGAAGGCTGGAGAGGGGCTGATTACAAGAGTGGGAGTGCTGGGATGAGGGGCAATGGGTTTAAACTGAAGAAGGGCAGACTTTTATTTGATATGAGGAAGAAATTCTTCCCTGAGAGGGCAGTGAGGCGCTGGCACAGGTTGCCCAGAGTAGCTGCGGCTGCCCCTGGATCCCTGGCAGTGTTCAAGGCTAGGCTGGATGGAGCTTTGGGGTAGTAGAGGGTGTCTCTACTTATGGTAGAGGGTTAGAATTAGGTGGTCTTTGAGGTCTCTTCCAATCCAAACAATCCTTTGATTGGAAGGCCACAATAAGGTCTCCCCAGAGACTTCTCTTCTCTAGGCTGAACAACTCCAACTCTCTCAGCTTTTATTCAGAGAAGAGGTGCTCCAAGCCCACTGGACATTTTTATGGACCTCTTCCAATCCTGCTTCAACAAGGCTATGTGTCTATTGTGCTAGTAGTAGGTGCTATCTACAATGATAAGGTGGGGAAAACCAACAACCTCCCTGAAGAGTTGACTGTGCTGTTATCTGCTGGCATTTTTGTTTTTTGGAGGGGTGGGGGGTGTTCTTTGTTTCTGAGGTTTTATTTCTTTTGAAGTCATATACATCTTCTTTCTTTTTGAAGAGCAAAATGTTCTTCTAGCTTTCCCTAAACTCTTGAATGGCTCCTCTGGCAGACAAAATGTCAAGAAATTGTGACTTTCCCCAAAAGATCTATTTCTTGACCATAGTATACATCAATGCAATCTTATTTTGGGACTAGAGACAGCATATTTGAGACTTTGTTGTAGTACTCATATTGGTAAACGTTTCAAGGGCCTGGCCTTCATTACAAGAAAGGAGACTTGGAGATAAATATTTTCCATCTCCTCTCTTTCTAGAAATACCAAATGATTTCTCTAGAAGGGAAAAATCTGTGCTGAGTTTCATGAGAACTGAAATCAATAGCTATGTAGTTTCACTGCTCACTCAGGATTCCATTTTAGTCAATTGGTTAAATACTTATCTCAGTTTAGTCTTCAAAAACTCAAAGTTGTCTACTATGACCTGGCTCCCAAGGGGCCTGAATTCCAGGTTTGCACAGAGGTATGAGAAATATGGTTTTGTGACATAACTCGCTTTGTGTTTTTTCCAATATGACTTTCTCCTACCATCCTCTCTCCTTACTTCACCTCAGTGGATAAAGTCCATTTTGAAGAAGGGACAAGCCATCAAGAATAAAAATAGATTTTTTTTTTTTAATGGAAAAGCTTTTTTAACTGTCCTGCTGCATGTACAAGTATGCACATGAGTGGTTTGGTTTTGTTTGCATAGGGTTTTATATTCATCTAACACAAATCTTCCATCAAAACTCAAAGGCAACGAGTTTGCTTGAAACCTACTTGTGCAACAGTGTGTTATCGTCTTTTTTCGAAGTCTGCAAACAGTTGTCACAGAAACCATGGTGACTCACAACTTGGGTAAATCCTCCTGTATGGTTGCTTGACCCCTTTCTTGTCTTTTTAATCTCTATTTCTTCACTAGCCACACAAGGGAGACCTGGGGCTCCCTGCAGCCCTGACTTTGTGACTGTGTGTGCACCACTCAGTGCAGTGGGACTGCCTCACCTTCCTGGCATGGGGTGTTTTAGCTGCTGCTGTATGCTGTCGGTTTGTAAACAATGACCATTCAGAACCTGAAAAGTTATGTAGGGTTTCAGTTTTGGTGTGGCTGGTATGCTGACTTGTCTGAGGCTCGTCTCTTGCTTAGCTGACAGCAAGCCTGATGATTCTCAGCCTGATCCTCATTCTCTGAGCTGTGCTAAACTGAAACTCCCTGCTCGGTCGCTTTTGTGGCTGTGTCAGTTTAATGACTAAAGAAGATCAAAAAAGATAAAGAGCAGGAATAACGGCTTGCAGAGTAAATTAACTGGAGGTGCCTTTTGAGGTGTCGGGTGAAAGCTGTGAAACTGCCATTTGCTGTGCCCGTAGTCTTAAACCTCACTTCTCACTCTGCAGGCTAAGTACACCCCAGCTGGCACTCAGCGAAGGGGAGCCAAGTTACAGAACTGAAAGGGGTTTTAACTGGGAAACCCCCCAATCTGTGTTTTTCCTTTCCAGCAAGCTGCCTCTTATGTCAAAGAAAAGAAAAGAAAAAAAACAAAACACAAGCCAGCAATGCAAACCAAACAACCAAAATAAACCCAGATTTTTTTCCTTTCATTTCCCCCCCATTCACATCATCTGAAGCAATCGTAAAAGACCTTTGCTAAGAAGACATAGCCAAGACACTTCAGTTTTAGCACTTTCTAGCACAAGATAATAAGAACAAGTTTTCTTACTGTTGTGGAATCTCTGTGCTCTGTCTGAATGAGCTGAAATTCAAGCGTGCTGCTGGGCAGAGGCTCTGCCTTGCAGGAGGAAGCGCTGAAGCAAGGCAGGATGTGGAGCAATGACTCGGATATTGAGGGCTGTGTTTCTAGACTAGCTGAAGAATAAAAGGAATTATTGACAGCCCTAACAATAGCATGCTCTGCTGACGTAAGATCTTGCTGGCTACCACCTTACCAATAGTAAAAGCTCAGGAACATTCTAGTTTTCATCTTTCATCTTTCCTCAAGCTTTAACTTTCTATTATTGCTGTTCTTTCTGGGAGGGCTACCTACCTTTTGTCTGAGAAAACAAACATCCCTGTCAAGAAACATTTTTTTCCATGAATGTGCCACTTGAAGATGTTCAGAATAAGGATTTTTTTTAATCCTTGTGAAACAACTCTTGTCTATTAGCTCAAGCAGGCAGTGGAGACTTAGCTTGTTTCTTTCTATTAAGAAAAGATGATGATTTTAAAGTATTTTACAGTTAGTTTTAACAGGCATTCATGTATTTAGTGTCCTATACATCTGAACACGGAGGCTGCTGCTTGTGGTTCCTGAGCACATCTTTTCAAGTTTTACATTGTCAAAAAACCCCCTCCTTTTATCCAGTCTGCAGTCAAGCAGTGCTGCTTTGGTGTCCCTCTGCTTTTGATGCACGGGTTTCAAGCAATATTCAGGTCTTATGTTGTCAGCCAGCCATGATAGAAGCCTTTCTCTTCCTCCTTGAGACATCTCTTGCGTCTTACTGCGCTATCGACTTGGGTGTGGGTGCCTAGCATGTTCTGCTAAGTTATTTCATAAAGGAATTAAGTTTCACTTCTAAGAGCATTTGCTAGCATGGCCTTTACTTCACTGAGCTTTTTATAGTACATAGTTGTAAGGTTGCACCGTTCAGCACTTAAACATCAGAAATGGAAAAATATATTAGGTGTGTTCTGGTCAGCTGTTGTCTTTAAGCCACCAGTTTCTTGGTGGTCTCTCTTGCAATGAACTGAATCCTTCTGCCCTCTCCCTCTGTTTGTTTTAAAAAGAGTGTGTGTGTGTAGACACCTACAGTGCACTGTGAGCATGGAATATTTCATTATGTAAACATGCCATAGAAAGCATCCCGATTGATTTAAATTCACTAGTGCTCCAAATACTGTTCTCATTTGTCTCAGTTCCAGCTTGGGTTAAGCAGAGCGCTGGCCACTTAATTATGCTGTATGATTTTAAATGTTGGTATGTAACACTCATGTAAAATAAATGTTCAAACCTTAGAATAAGTCTGAATTTTCTAGTATTAAGTCAGAAGTTAAACAATTGAAGAAACTCTAGGAAATCATGTTTCATTATGCTGGGAAAAAAACCCTCCATCCTGTACTTAATTGTTTGAGAAGTGATATTTAACAAATTAGTCAGTTTTCAGTAGCATTTCAGCAATACAAAATTTCTCACTTCAATGTTGCTGTAATGGAATTGCACATTGTCTCCAGTGACAATGATGATCCTGAGTATTTCCTGAGGCACTTCACTTTTGGAAAGCTTTAAATGCCTGATGCAACTCAGGCATTAGATGACTGGTAAGACAGCACAGAGGAAAACACTGTGTTCATACTTGTTATTCTCTGTCTGGCATTGGAGCACAGAAGTGGAAAACTTTTGAAACTAAATTTTTTTATGAAGTGCAAACATTTTATGGTTGCACTAAAGTCATGAGAAGGAAGTATATTTTTTTTTTTCCCATGCTCTTCTGAATGCTCATTTCTTCATAGAATGTTACTCTGAGAGCTCCTCTTACACCAAAGCAGAAGTGTTCTCCAAGTTACCACCAGTGGTGGAATCTGACTCACAGATGCTGTGTCCAACTCAAAGTGAAAGAAAATCACTCCATAATCAAGTTTAAGATTTTTAAGGTGTAACCATAATACTCCATCTGCTAATTCCTTCTTTATGTGTTTAGAACAGGTCTCAAATATTAGAGCTCAGCCTAAATTTAACCCATTGACTGAGGTAATTCCTCAGCGTGTCCAGTGATTTGAATAGCCTTTTTTCAGTACATACCCTTTAAATTCCTGTGTCACTAAATACTCTGTGTTCTTATTTTTGGTGTTTGGAGTGTGCTGGTGTTGTGCATAAGTACTATCTAGCAAAAAAAAAAAAAAAAAAAAGAGTGTGGAAAGGCTGCTGTACTCCAGCTTTGTGCACAGGTCCTTTCCATCCTTTCCTCTTTATTGCTGTTCCTCCCATCTTGCAGGAGGTGGTAGTGGATTTGGGTTGCTGATGCATTCTTCCAAAACCACTTTGGTTACAAAAGTACAGGAATCTTAGATGTGTCTTCTAATGGTCTGAATTGAAGGCTGTGCAGCAGGAGGGCATGGCCATACAGTTATCACTAAATTTGATTTTCAGTGACAAAGACGAAGAAATTATACTGATCTGTGGTGACTTCTCACCAGGACAAAGCACATCAATCTGTACAGACTGTCTTTGGGGTTTTGTTTGTTTGGGGTTATTTTTATTTTTCTGAGCTTGCTAATGTCTCATTTGACAGAAATAAGGTACTATGCTTGGTGTTCTACAGCACTACACTGAGTGTAGTTAAATATGAAATAAAGCAGGGATCAGGCAGAAGCACAGTATTGGCTTATAATTGTTTATCTTGACTTTTTTTTCCTTTCTACTCTTCATGTTTCTCCAACGTAGTCCTGTTAAATTTAGTGTGGGTTCAGACACCTGAAGGAGACTGCTGTTGTTATGGCTATACAATTCGTTCATGTACTTTCAAAATCCAGCCATATGTTTCCCAGAATCACAGACTGGGTTGAGTTTACCTCCAGAAGTCCCTTCTAATCTGGTCCAAACCCCCTGCTTGATGTTCAGACAGAGCCTTCTGTGTTTGTGCCTACTGCCTCTGATCTGGTCACCGGGCATCACTGAAAAAAGCCTGGCTCTGTTCTCTTTGTACCATCCCTTGAGGTAGTTTATACATTGAGGTCCTACCTGAGCCTTCTTTTCTTTAGGCTGAGCAGCGCCAGCTTTCTCAGCTTTTCCTCACATAAGAGATATTCCAGTCCCTTCATAATCTTTGTGGCCCTTTGTTGCGCTCTCTCCAGTAGATTTATATCCCTCTTGTAATGGGGAGCCCAGAACTGGACACAGTACTCCTTGTGCAACCTCACTAGTGCTGAGGAGAGGGGAAGAATCTGGCAATACACTACCTAATACAGCCTAGGATACCATCAGCCCTTTGCCCCAAGGGCACATTGCTGGCTCATGTTGTTCTTGTTACTCACCAGGACCTTCAAAGCCTTTTCTGCAAAGCTAAGTTCAAGCCAGGTGACCCTCAGCATGTACTGGTGTCTGAGGTTGTTCCTCCCCAGGTGTGGGACTTTGCATTTCTCCTTCTTGAACTGCTTGTGGCTCCTGTCAGCCCAATTTTCCATCCTAATGAGGTCACTTTGGATGGCAGCATGACCCTCTAGTGTACCAGCTATTCCTCCCAGTTTTGTATTGTGACCAAGCTTGCTGAAGATGCCCTCCATCCCATCATCCAGATCATTATTGAAGGCCTTAAACAGGACTGGACACTGTATTGACCCCTGAATATGCTGCTAGTTACTGGCTTCAGAGTAGACTTTGTGCCACTCATCACCACCCTCTGGGTAAGGCTATTCAGCTAATTTTCAATCCACCTCACTATCTGCTCATCTAGCCCATACTTCATCAGCTTGTCTGTGAGGATCCTATGGGAGACAGGGCTCGCTGCTTTCCCCTCATTTACTAAGCCAGTTATTTCATCATGGAAGTTTATTATGGTGGTAAAGCATGATTTTCTTCTTGGTAAATCCATGCTGACTATGTCTGATTACTTTCTTGTCATTCATGTGCCTGGAAATAGTTTCCAGGATTAGCTGCTTCATCACTTTCCCAGGGACCAAGGTGAGGCTGACTGGCTTGTAGTTTCTTTGGGTCCTCCTTCCCACCCTTCTTGAAGATAGGAGTAAAATTTGTTCTTTTCCAATAATCTGGTACTTCTCCCAGCTGCCAAAGATTATAGAGTGGCCTCACAATGACATCTATCAACTCTCTGGGTGCATCCCATCAGGGCACATCGATTTATCTATGTCCAGGTTGCTTAAGTACTCCCTGATATGATCCTCTTCCACAAAGGTATGTCTCCCTTGCTCTGGACTTTCTCTCTGCTCTCTAGGATCTGGGATTCTCGAAGGTTAGTCTTACTAATAAAGACTGAGGCAAAGGCGGCACTCAGTACTTCCGTCTTTTCCATGTCCTATGTAACCAGGTTCCCCATCTCCTTCAGTAGTGGGCTCTTATTTTCCCTAGCCTTTCTTTTATCAACTATGTACATATAGAAGGCTTTCTGGTTGTCTTTGACATCCCTCACTGAATCCATTTCCAGGCGGCCTCTGGCTTTCTTGTTTCTGTATGCTTGGACAGTGTCTCTTTATCCCTTTCAGGTTTCCCACCCTTGTTTCCATGCTCTGTTTGCTTTTTTTGTTTGTGTTTGAGTTTTGCCAGGAGCTCCTTGTTCACCCATGCAGGTATTTCTTCCTAATTTCCTATGTGTTGGGATGGACCAAACACAGACCACAAACATTGAGACAAGCTACCAAGCTGACATCAAGCTTGATTTGTGCACTAAAGACCGTTGCTTTATGCCTTGTTGGTTTTCAGTCCCTGGGGCTGTTCATTTCAGTGTTTGGAGATGTTCAAATGATGAGAAGCTTTTTTTTTTTTTTAATCCTTCCTCTAGACTGTATAAATGTGCTTGGTTGTATTTTTCTAAAATGCTTCCAAGAGAAGGAAAGTATAGTCTTCTTTTCCACAGAATACAGTGATCCACCTTAAAAATCTCCCAAGCTTTGTTACAAAACACAGTTGCCTACACATCTGTTAACTCAAACACCATGAAATGAATGCTTTTGAAAACCAGAGCCAGACTGCTTTCACCCTGTATAGGTAAACAGATGGAAGATGGGAAGGTTTATAGGGTTTAATCTCCAGTATCTGGAATGCAAACTTGGATTCAACGAAGACTATAGACTGGAAAAGAGACCTGTGTAATTTTCTTCAGTGCTATGCTAGCATGTTTTAACTTTGCAATATTTCTCTTGTAGTTGTATTCTTCTCTTCTCTTGTGTTCATAGTCAGAATGGCTTCAGGCTTTTCTGGCAGAGGACTCCAACAAAGTGAGTCACATATTTTTGACTGTTATGCATCACTAACCATTATTTTCTATGGCCTTACCTGGTATTACAAATAAACTTGATTTTTTCTCTTATCTCTACTCTCCTTTTGTTATCATATGAACCAAATAAGAAAAATGGTCTTAATCTGGCTCACTTCAGAAGGAGAGTTTAAACTCCATTTGTCATTCTGAGCAGAAGACAGCAAGGGTGGTGGCTTTTCTTGTGTGGGTAAGACAGTATAGACTAACAATAGCAGTAACTTGCCCTGCTCATCTTCTCTATCTACTTCATTTTGCTAAACTGAATCACAGAATTACAAGGTTGGAAAAGACCTTTGAGATCATCAAGTCCAA
Organism: Gallinula chloropus; assembly: GCF_964237585.1. NCBI lineage: Eukaryota > Metazoa > Chordata > Aves > Gruiformes > Rallidae > Gallinula > Gallinula chloropus. The sequence goes on from NC_140085.1 coordinate 119,848,166, forward strand.
CTGTTCCCAGCCTAAACTAAACTATATCCCTAAGTACCTCATCTATCCTTTTTAAAAACACATCCAGGGAAGGTGACTCAAGCCCCTCCCTGGGCAGCCTGTTCCAGGCCCTGACAACTCTTTCAGTAAAATATTTTTTCCTCACATCTAATCTGAACCTGCTCCGGTGCAGCTTTGTGCCATTTCCCCTTGTCCTATTGGCTGAAGAAACCATCGCCCACCTCTCTACAACCTCCCTTCAGGTAGTTGTAGGTGGTGATAAGGTCTCCCCTCAGCCTCCTCTTCTCCAGGCTACACATCCCCAGCTCCCTCAGCCGTTCCTTATATGATTTGCACTCCAGCCCCTTCCCCATCCTGGTTGCCCTTCTCTGGACTCACTCGAGGACCTCAATGTCCTTCTTATGGTGAGGAGCCCAGAACTGGACACATACTCGAGGTGTGGCCTCACCAAAGCTGAGTACAGGGGCACAAACCTTATTCCTTCTTCAATTCCAATGGATACAAGAAGACTATTTACATGGGGCTGGTAGGCACTTGGGCTCTGTGCACTTTAAGTGTCATCTTGAGTTTGGCTGTAGACTGAGACTTTCCAGTCTGTGAGAAGCATTCCCAGCTGTGACTGGCTCTCCTTGTTTCCACTCACTTGGGGTAACACAGAGATATGAAGAAATAATGACTGCGCATGCTGGCTTTCAAGCTATTTGAGCAACTCCTTTCATGGTGCAGCCAGAATAGCAAAAATTGAAAAGGCATGTTCATTTGCAAATGAAGAGGCAACAGTCATCAGTGTTGCCATCCAAGATGAGAAATGTTCTTTTAAGTTCTGGCAATAAAAGATACTTGGCAAGAAACATACATACAGGGATGAGGCCTAATGAACACAATTTTAGCTTGACTGTGGGAAAGGAATGAGAGTGAAGCTGATCTCTTACTACTTGGGCCAGTCTGATCCCTTGAGCAACGTTTCCAGTCAGATCGATCAGCTGCTTGTTCCTCTCTGAAGTCACTTTTCCCCTTTTATCAGAATACTCTGAAGTCAGCAGCTGCCCAAGTACTCAGAATCTCAGATGCTCAGTAGGGAAGATTCCTATGTTTTCTGTGAACATGTTCATGACTTTTCCAGGAGGCATGTGGGCTTTCCTAGAGAATAGTAACAAGTACTAGGAGGCATTGAATGCGTAAGTTGTTCTGTGCATCTCCTGCTTTCAGCATAAGTGAGACATAGAACAGGCTATTGCACTTGGAAGGGACCTACAAGGATGTAGTCCAACTGCCTGACCACTTCAGGGCTGACCAAAAGTCAAAGCACGTTATTAAGGGCGTTGTCTAAGTGCTTCTTGAACATTGATAGGTCTGGGACATTTATCATCTCTCTAGGAAGCCTGTTCCAGCATCTGACCACCCTCTCTGGTGAGAAATATTTCCTAATGTCAAGTCTGAAACTCCACTAGAATCAAAATATCTCAAGTTGGAGAGGATCTGTAGGGATTGCTCGCAGGACTACCTAAAACTAAACTATGTGACTGAGAGCTGCCCAGACGCTCCTTGAACTCTGACAGGCTTTGTGCCATGACCTTCTCTGGGCAGCCTGCTGTCTGACTCAACTTTGAACCAGTCTCATGTGTCCTGTCACTGGATCACAGGGAGAAGAATTCAACCCCTTCTTCTCCACTTCCCCTCCTTGGGAAACTGTCCCTCAGCCCCCTCCCCCCCAAAGCAGACAAAATGACCCTGGCTGGCCTGCCTTTTAGGCTGAGCAGGGCAGGAGCTAAGAAGGATGGGCAAGGACACCTGCTTTTGCTGTAGCAAGGGGTTAGTACTTGCCAGATCCTCACGGTGAACAAACTGTCATTGTAGGCTTGACTCACTCCCCCACCCATGTACTGACCTTCCCAACCTTCCTGGTGCTGTCTTTCTACCCTATTTGAAGCCCTCTGGACGATTCAGTGAAAAAGTGGTTGCATTTCGTCTCTCTGCACTGGACTCTGGTACATCTCAAAGGGCACAAGTCTCTGATGTCCCCCTCTTTCTCAGCCACTCCTTTTTCTTTTCTTTCCTCCTGTTACAGCCACTGTTATGCTGTCCTACCCTGTGCTGGCCATACAGGGCTTGCAAGCCTATGTGGGGTAGAATGCTAAACTGGGGTGTGTGTGTGTGGGTGTGTGTGTGTGTGTGTGTGTGTGTGTGTGTGACAGTGGCCTTGTGCATGGGGCTGGCTCAGTAATGGTAAGGAAGGGGGCTCTGCTCTGTCTAAAAATGCATGGGGAGCACACCCACCTTCTGACATGCATTTAATATTTTCACAGTCCAACCAGCTCGTTTGCCATGATAATGAAGTATTTGGAGATGTAACTGCTGGTGCTACTAACTATGAGCTAAGCACTGAATGCCCAGCCCGTGCTCTCCTCTCTGTCAGGGAAGAGAGGTACAAACTTCAGAGGTTCAGCATAGTGATGGTAATGCTGTCTGTAATCCTTCAGAGAAGCAACTGGTCAGACTATGGCCAATCATAGGGCTGGTTCTTTCCTTTAGGCATGGCAGGAGAAACCATGAAATCCAATAGCAAATTCCTCCCCCATCTTGGTTTATGCAACACTAGGTATGCTGTGTGGTACCTTGTACAAGTTTTGCCAAACAATGCGTAACTAAACACAATCAATGAAATGGTTGCATGCAAAAATGCAACCCTTTGTGAATGACACTCATTCTCTAGACCTTATTTTTGGGTCTCTGAAGTGCATGAGTTCAATTTGCCGCTCTACCATGGAAGAGGAGCTGCCTGGGGCATTCCTCCTGTTGAGGTTTTAGGCTGCTTTCCAGGAAGACTGTCACCTGTGCTTTCCCCCATGTCTGTTTTCTGCCCTGCCCTTCGATCAAAGTCTGCATGCCAACCTTAAGACCTGCCTGCCATATATCTTATGCAATTGCAGACACCCACAGCAAGTGTCCCTGAGCCTTGCTTCCCTTGTGCAAGGCAGGGCTAATGAATCACAATGCTTTTCTTAAGGCATGCACTTTTTTTTTTTCCCTTTGATCCCTGGGACAACTTGGTTCACGCCCTCCATGAGGGAGAGATGCCTTCCAGGGTTGACTGAACTGTTAGCATGTGTTGATTCAAAATGTCCTGGTTTAGCTCTTTACCCAGTGCAGCTTCTGCTCTCTCAGCCGTGGTTGTGGTGGGAGTGCTCCCCTCCTCTGCAGGGTCCGTGGGGTAAAGGAAATCCCATTTCCCATCTTGATCAAATATAGGGCTGTGGCTCCAGCCATTCTTGCTGGGGGCTTTTGCATGGGCCTTTCTGTTTCTGTAAGGTTATACTCTGTTAAACTTGTAGCAGTGAAAAATGCAGATGCTATCTGCGGTCCTTTACCCCTGACCTATCAGAAATTGGGCTAATAGTAGGAAAATTGTTTAGTTTAGCAACAGCTTGCTATGCTGTATCCGAAGGCCCTTGTAGCACAATACCCTCTCCAGGGCTCTGACCCATACAGAGGCCAAGATGAGCAGAAACTTTGTGCCTACCGCATACTTCCTCAGTTAAGTCTCCAGATCTCTTCCTGGCCTTCACTGCGAAAGAGAGTATTGCTCTTTAGATAAGTTTCATGAGAGAAAGCACAGATTTTCCTAGTGTGAAAGTTCAGATGGGCTCTTGCTGACGATGTAGTTAAGTTGCTGGTGTCCTGCCAACCTGTGGGGTGCAGCACCTCAGAAAGTATGTGTGCTCTTGGCAGTCAGCAGTGACATTTTCTTTGGCATGTTGGGGTGGGAAGGAGATAGGATACCAGTCTTTCCTCCCTGCAGAGTAAGTAACCTGAATGAAAGCTGTGATTGTGGGATCATGTTTGCTTTCAGCCTGTGGCAGTCATGCCACTCAGGGAAGGATGGGTGTGTGTTGTGGAAATCACATGTTTTCTTGCTCATCTACTTGCAAAATCTGACCTGCATTTGGCATGCTGCTCCATTGTGTCTCATTTCTGTTCAAATGGACTCTGATACGCTGCTTCGGTGATCCCACCTCTGTGCGAGGGCACTGACTGCTTGCATAGAGCTTCCAGCTGGCAGAGATACTATAAAATTCTTTATCTGCAAGCTGGGTGCTCTATCTTATCCCAAGATTTAAGTATGCCATGATTAAGATCGTGGAGTGCTTCTTAAAACGTGTAGTGAGCGATGTGTAAGGTCTCTGGGTTGTAAAGCCAGACCTCCCCAGGAGGGGCTTAGGGTCCATTTTCAGCTTCAAAAGGAACTTCCTACCTGGTTTCTGCCCAGGTAACTAAGTTCAGTGCTTTCCTCCTAGCTGTCCGGAGCACCACTGCCTAGCGACTAAAACAAAACAAAGCTGCTTTCTTCCCCTGCCCTCCAACCCCACCCCAAAAGCATCTGAAAACTATGCAGGTGGGGGCACACCTCTGTGCCTGGGACGCTACAGGGCTTCAGGGTGCCCAAGCCTGAGCACTTCTGACCCAGGGACATTAAATCACAGAATCACAGAATTGTAGGGGTTGGAAGGGATCCCAAGAGATCATCGAGTCCAGGCCCCTGCCAAAACAGGTTCCTTTTCCATTAACCCAGTGTTAATGCAAAAACTGGTTCTTACCAGCAGAGGTGTTTGACGTGTAGAATGCCTACTGCTGTTTCTCAAGACTTCGAGGGCTACCAACGCAACAAATGCAGCCACAGAAATTGGTGGATTTCTTTTGCCAAGTTTTCTGTTTCTGAGGAACTATTTGTATGACTTTCTTTGACTTTATTTGTTTGTTTAGAAATGTTTTTAATCTAGCTTTGTTGTGATGCAATAGGATTGCTCAAAGATGAAGCTAAGACATTACACGAAGCCTGTCGGTGGTCGTCACTTTGCCAAAAACACTGATGAAAGGCACTGGCGTATTGTGTGCATGCCTCGTGGGCTTTGTGGTTGATTGTTCCAGACAGGCAGATCCTATGCTTGTTTATAGGAGATCTTCTTATGGGCTACTTTTTTTTTTTTTTTTGTAAAAAGAACAAAAAATTTCCTGTACAGGGCTTCACCTGTAGAGGACCAGTCAGGTGTCACTGGGCTGGAGCAAATTAAAATTCTCTCTCCCTTTCTTTCTCTCTCTCCCTTTCTCTCTCTGATGGATAAAATTGTTCTATGAGGAATACCTTGACAAGCGGCTGTTTGCCCCATGGTAGGTATGAAAAATTCAACTTTATATAAAAAAACCAAACAAACCTGAAGTTAAACTGAACAGTTGTGTAGATTTGGTTGGGTTTTTTTTAGTTATTTTTCATTCTTTTGCCTTTTCCTGCTTGATGTCACTTACAGCTTGGAGCTGAGCTGTGCCCTGGCATGCCAGGGCTCCTGGTGGTGTCTCACCCTGGAAACTCACCTTTCTCCAGAGCCACTTTCTCTGTTTTTCCAGTGCTTCACTTTTAGGGCATGCTTCTCATGTGAGCTGATGCCCAGGAGTCTGGGAGAGCTTCATGGGGTGCTGGCTCCCTGCTTTGCTCTGCGTAGAAACAGTCAATAAACTTCCCTGGAAAGGATGGTTGTTATCTGGCCAGCCCTGTTGCGTGGCTCAGGAATTTATCCCATGATTCTGATAAGAGAATTCAGTAATGCATCTCAAATAAAAGAGCAACCTCCTGTGCTGCAGAGTGTGCCAGATAGATATGGAAATGGGAGTGTATGTATGGAAAAACAAGAAGGGGCTTTAAAAGACCGCGTTTATGATAGGACTTCTGGTGCCTTGATGACACAGAGTTTAATATCACTGGTGGCTTATCAAACTGATCTGAGCTGGATAATGAGATATCCAGTGAGGTGATAAAGATACTTTGTGTTTGTCTTGTGTTATAAAAGCACATACAGTGCTTTGGCAATAGTTCAGATATTTGACACCTTTATCTCTTGACGTTTTATTAGTTATTGTGACTGCAGTAGTGATGCATTTTTAAAGTTAGGTAAAATAATAATGGTAAATCTGACTGCTAAAGAGGTGAACCGAGAGGAATAGAATTACCTTGAAACTATGAACTCAGCCTTGTAAGAGAGATGACACGTGACAGCACAGATCTCCTGGAGGAAGAAATTAAGAAGGAAATGCTAGCACTCCCCCTCTGCGCACGTTATGGCTGCGTTAGTGTTGCTTCTTACTGACGCATTCTTAAATGTTTTCTGGTCTTGACCAAAAGACATTTTGTCATCTTTTTCCTCTTTTCATTTTTTTTTAAATGGCAGACTTCTTTTGTGCAACCGACAGGGAAGCGTAGTCTGTACGCAATCCCGTACAAACAGCATTTGTTGATTTATGACGTCTACTGGGGTGAATGCTGAGAAGCAGACTCTTCAGTCGGGCAGGGAAAGAAGAGAAGAAGGTCTCTGCGTGCTGGAGATGGGAGTTCAAGCACCAAGTCAGCTACAGCCTTCTATGACCCAGAGCATGCGACTTCTGTGTCAAAGTTTTCCGGTTATGAAGTGGCCCCAAGCAGTACGTCTTGAAATCACAGGAAAATAAATTAGTGTTTTATTACTGAAATCTTGGGACCTATTTTTGGCAAGTTGGAAGGTCAGCCTATGTCTCTGTTGATATAAGAGCATCTATCTCTACATAGTAATTTTCTGTGCCAGACTGAAGTGGGAGACAGGCTCTTTCCTAGCAAAGTACTTGAGTTTGTGACTAATGGAAGGTCGTGAGCAGTTCCCATGGACTTGCATTTTGCAGCACAGGGCATTGGTTTGGATACACAATTTATGCTTATTAGCAGTGCTGGTAATGCATGAAGCGTTGGAACCATTCTCCTCATGTTAGAAGGTAATTGTACCAATTGACGTTTTTCCACCCAAGCGTGTCTTCAAAGATGAACGAGACAGAAGCTACTGGTTTGTGGCCTGCATTTCCCTGGGCTGCCAGATGCAGGGGAGATCACCTCAAGGAACATGTAGGTTGCCTTTTATAATTCTCGGATGGGGACCAGTTTACAATGTTTTCATCCAATGAGTGTGGTGAAGACCCTAATGCCACATCACACATCAAGAGGTAGAGTCCCAAGAGCCTAACTTAACTTCTGCAGTGTGTGTGCAGGTCCCCTCCCTCTGGAGCTGGGCTGTGTTTGATTATTCTTTAGAGCAGTTTCTCTTGCCCTGGAAAAGAGACAGGTTAGAGAGATTACACTTGTGGGGTAATGTGAAGTTTTGTGCATGTTTGCTACAAACATGGAAAGGGTTCACTTAGCAATTTGGAAAAGCAGCTAATAGTTTCTTTCACATAGCACAAGGAGCCATTGGGAAAAGCATTTGGAGTCAAGGTTGTTGAAGTGGAAAAAAGGAATGCATTTTTGAGCAAAAATGTTTCAGCTCTCATGGGTGAAAAAATTTAAATAATGAATTTGATTAAAGGACGGATGGATTCAGACCAAGTAGCAACACATGTTCTCTCTCTCGGGGCTTTCCATCTGTGGTTTACCAGCCATGCCACAATAAAAGCCTTTCGCTTTTCTGTGAAAGTGAGTCCATTTCTTAGAGTCTTCTCACAAAGCTACATCAGTCGGTGCTTTCCTGTGCATGTCTTGAAGTTGCTTGGGACACGCAGTTCATGCGAGCCACTATCTTTAACGTAGGGAAGCAGGGATGCTGGTGTACATGTGCACTGCTGACCAGTGTCAGTGTAGTAAGTTAGTTTCAGTTCTGGAAGTGGGTGTGTTGCACCTTTACTCTGCTAAGGGCTGTTAATTTGGGTGAGAAAAGGATGTGTCAGCCCAGACATAGTGCTGCTTGCAGGCTACTGTGTGGCTTTCATTGGGCTGGCTCAAGGTATTTTCCGTGTGCAAGCCAAAAATAGAGCAGAGGTTGTCAGGTCTCTGTGCTGCATCGGTCCCTCCTCATCCAGGGACAAGGAGTGGTTGTATGTCAGGAGGGACATGGCTGAAAGTAATGTGGGGGCAGTGGTTTGGAGTGACTTGTCTTTACGTGCTGATAGATTCAGTCATACATACAGAAGAATGAATAGATTTTATTTAAGGTATAACCATGATATGTGATGACAAAAACTGTTATTACAGAATTCCCAAGTCTTTTGAATGCTAAAACCAACTACCATCTAGGATATATTTGTCTCCAAAAAAGCTGGAAACCTAAACCAAGTGAGAGGATGGATTTTTGCAAGAGTAGGCTGTTGCATTTAGATGTATTCAGTACACATGTGAAGCAGCCCAGAAGTAAGAAAATTCAACCAATCTGATTAGCTTAACAACATACTGTGAAGCGACTGCTAGGTCACTTCTTACATCGCTGAGCTGTTACAGCTTCTTGCAGTTACAGAATATAAAGGTGGAAAACTGGTTTTGGGAAAGGCTTTTGTCAGTTACAGCAGCACCAAAGAGGCTGAGCGACAGCGAGGAAATGTCTGCAGGACTTCTTGCTGAGCCGCTAGGAAATGGTTACCCTTCACATCCGCCCAGATGTTGTTCACAGTTTTATGGTGCCTGCAAGCCTGCATGCTTTCCCCAAGCAAATTACCTTCAGGGTTCACTGAGGACTAGGTGAGGACTCAGGAAATATCTAACACCTAGATTAATGGGTGTGAGAGCAGACAAGGAAAAGCTGATGTACCTCAGTAATCTTATCTGACAGACGCTGTGAGCTAAATGCCCTACCTTGATAGGCTATGTTACAGTTGTAGACTGGAAGGCAAAAGAGGACAAAAGCTGAATTAATAAATAAACCTGCGTTTTTCACAGACAACATTCAAGATTAGCAAATATTCAATACACTTTTTTTGGACATTAATAGATAAAATGACTTTAACACTCCCCATCCCCCCACCCCCAATTGCACACAGTTATTTACACTTTAAAAGGGAGACAGGAGCTTAATTACATAGTTGTAGCTTGGCTTTAAAAAAAAAACAAAACAAAACTTCCTATCTTGTTCAAATTGGTAAGTGAGCCTAGATTGCATCAAGTGAGATCTAAAATGTTCCTTCTCTGAAATCCCATGGAGGCTGAGCCTTTGCAGCCCTCCCACATGACACCGGTGCAGTGGTGGTGCACAACTACCCAGCTCGGAGCCTCTTTGGGGGTACTGCTTCAGCAAAACCAAGCTGTGCCTAATGGTTCTGGAGTCCCTGTGATGAGAGACCACAAAAAAAATCTTTTTCACTTGGCTGCAATTTGAAACCTGATCTTGACATGAAGTCAGTGTTGGATCTCACAGCTGACACTGGAATGCTTCCTCTGTGCAGACCTAGGAATAAAAACTTGCTGACATTTAGTCATAAAAATGGTAGAACTTTAGTCTAGCAACTGGTGCAGGAGAAGGTAGGTGTTTTCAGGGCTCAATTTAAAAATCATCTCCGCCACCCTCCCATGACAAGATGGGGAAAGCACCTAGCCAACAGAGCTAGCATAGATTCCTTCTCCTTCAAAACCTCAAACCTACCATCAGCAAAGTTTACCACTTTGCTCTTTTCAGCCAGTTGCTCTTGGCTGACTTGGGGGTGATGCAGAGAGGAACTGGCCCAAGGAAACTGCATCTCTTGGCCTTCTGAACGTTTGTGGACAGTGATATAGCATGCACTTTTTTTTTTTTTTTCTCAATTGAGGAAAACTTGACCATAGTTTTTGTTCCATCCTGAAAAGGGTACACGTACGGAACCTGACATTAACAGAGCAGAGAGCACTATTTTTAATCGTTCAGATTGCCACAGCCTGCTCTTTCACATCGTATGCAACGGCTTCTGTCACAAGTGGAAAGTCCCCCTTTACGGCAGAATCTTCAGTAAAAAATAAAACTCTGATAGTGAATGTGTTTAAACAATGGATGTTCCATTACATTAGCACATTCAGTGCTTAACCCTGTGATAGAAACTCCTGGTTTTGGTGGACTGGGTCAAAATATTCTGCCTCTTTTTGTACACAGTAACACGCAGCTGGTGAAACAAGACAATGAAAGGATGTACTGTAGAGAGAGACAAGTGGAAAAAGTCACAAATCTCATTCTTCAGAGTCCTTCAGTTTTCTTTTTTTTTTAGCTGCCATTCTTCACATTCAGTTGTCATTGTCAGGGTAAGGAGAAGCAGTAGGAGTTCTCATGCTCCTGAAATGTGGTAGCTTCTGCTACTAACAAAGTCCCCGATGGTGATGATGAGACTGGGCACTCGCCAGCTTTCAGAGCTCTGGCACAGAGTATCTAAGGCCCAGGCTTACTACTTTGTCCTGTTCAGGAGCTCAAAACACTGACAATCACAGAAGACTGTCCTAAGTGGTCAGCTGGTGTGTGGACACAGACACTGGCTGGAACAGAAATCCAGCTGATGTTGCTGTCTCTTGCATTGGAGAAGCGTTTTTTTTTGCTGCTTCTCTAGGCACACACTGTAGAAATCTGTCACTTGTATTACAAGCAATGCTGCCACCAATATGTGGGATGATGCTTCTCTTGACACATCTCCAGCTGCCCAGATTGTTCGCAGACTTTCCCCTTAGACAGGTGCTGTAAAAACAAACCAACTTCTTTTTAGAAAAACAATCCCCCAGAAATGATCACATCCTAGAGTTGTGTGTCCTATGTAACCAGTGGAACAAGCTGCAAAGGTGTGGAGAAGCTAGATTTCTCCTGCTGGGAATCAGCTTGGGCGAAGCCCTGCCCCAATACCTAAGATGCTGGGGGCCCTCTGCCCTTGTGCCACAGGCTGAAAGTGCCTCTCCCTCTGCAAATGCAAAAGGTGCACTCCTGCTAACATCTCCTTCCTTCCTGAAGGGGTGTCAGTGTCAAATCTGGCTTGTTTTAAGCTACTTCCCAGAACAACATGCACAAAGCTTATCTGTGGCCACATGGGAAGCAGCTTCTTGAGGCTCCTCTACAGGCAGCGAAGGGACCCTTCCAGAGAGCGATTCAGAATTGCTCCAGCTCTGGATTTCTGCTCAGTGGCTCATCCTGCCCCACTGGCTGTAATGGGTGTCTGGAGAGCCTAACTGCAGTGGGATGAAGTTACTCTCCTTCCCAACCTGCCTTCCCCATAGTTTCCAAATTTTTTTTCCTCTAACAACAAAACTAGTTTCAGTAGGCTTTTGGTGGGGTTGTTTGGGGTTTTTTTTTCAGTATTCAGGACTCCCACTCCCTCTGTGAAACAATCTGACTTGATAATGAAACTCACATAAGCAGAAACACATTTATATCAGTATTGAAAAGCAACAGGCATAGTGTCCCTGGGGGTGCAACCTCTGCAGTGCCTTACTCCCCATCTACTACAAACAACTTGCTTGAAAATCAGAAATTACCACTGAATTAGGCTAGAATTTCTCCAAGACTCCACCTTTTGCCCCCACGTAGTAACAGCTGTTTCTCAATAATGCCTGACAAGATACTAGTATCCCCTTTTGTTAAGAAAACAAACCAGAACAGCAACTAAAGCTGGGCTGACAGACACTTAACAGCTTGCACAAATTCTCTTGCCTTGGTCCTCAGCTACCATTACTCTTAGAAAGGCCTGTTTTCCTAACATGTAGATTAAAACAAGGCCTGTTTTCCTAACATGTAGCTTAAAACTCCTTTTGTTTAAGCATGTCATGCCTCAAGTACTGTGTCTTCTGTGTTAAGGACAACAAATAACCTATCCCATCCTCTTTAAGGAATTCTCTGAAGAAGGTTGTTGTTATGTCCTTAATCAGCCTTACCATCTCCAGCCTAAACAAACATAACCAATCTTCCATCAGAGACTGCATTCCCTAGACAGTTCTGATTTCTCCGGAATTGCTCCAAGTTGCCCTCAAATTGGGATACTCAAAAGACTCCACCTTCCATGCCATATGTGGCTCCTTAGGGGGTGGGAGAGTTTCTGACAGCAGCACACCTCCGAAGCTGCTGTCCCACCACCTCTGCCACAAAATGTGTGGAGATGTCCCAGGAAAAAGATACGTGTCGGGAAGGCAAATGTGCCTGGTTTGCTGTTACTGAACAAATGGTGCTACAGCAGCCTTCTACACAACATAAATATTTATTATTTGTGGCACAGATGTTCTACTTATGGGCCAAGTCCAGAGACCTAATAAAACAGAGCCTAGTTAATTAAGCCCAGAGAAGAAAAAGTTGACCTTAAATGAACTGTTTGTTTTGTGTTAATGCAGGAACAGAAGGAGAAAATGTATATTCATCTTAAGGAGAAAACCCATCCTCCTTTCTACATTATACTCTACAGGAATCAGTGTAATGCCTGTTGATGTTTAGCAAACACATGTTGCGGATCAGTCTGGGTTGCGGGATGGGTCTGGAAGACAACTGACCATTAACCCAGTGTTCTTAACCACCAAAGTTTTTCTAGAAATTTGAGGTTTTCTAATTTTATTTTTAATACAAGGATTATTTTGCTTCTGCTCAATAGTATGAATTGGTTACACTCACAGCATCTGCTGGGGCAAACCATGCTTTTGCTATTACATTTTTGGTCGAACCACAGTATTTTCTGCCTGTTCTGCAGTAGAAACTACCATATGAGATATAAAATAGTCAGATATTTCATCCTTTCTGTACTCTTGTGAGTCCCCTGGGCTGAGTTTGTTTTTCCAAATTCCTTTTGGATTTTTGCCCTGTTTTTAATTTTCCCACACTATAAATGAATTTGTAAACCAGCTAGCCTGTAATATTGCTTATAAAAAATATGAGCATGATGAAGGTTTAAATGGCTTTTTTTCTTTTCTCCTCCCTCTAGGAAAGGAAAACACTTAATATTTTATAAATTGTGTGTATACAGGCTCAGGCTTATTGACATGATGCTGCTGTATCCCAGCTAAAGACATTCTAGGAAATGGTGCCCAAGAAGGCAGGGAACAACCATCTGGTGATGGACACTGACATGGTATCAAGTGATAAATGGTCAGTGTTGTCCACACTTGAAAAGTCATTCATTTGAAACAGATTTTCCAGGTTTGTCTCTGACTGGCTTATGGCATAATCCATGCATCCTGATGGCAACAGTAGCTGCAGCACAGTTGTAGAACAGGAGGGGTGGGTGGCTTCAGACTGTTCACTCTGTGTCCCCTATCAATTTGTCACGTCCCTTGGCCTGAGCTGTTGAAGGAACTTTTGGGGACTGAGACGCTCAGGCTGCCTTTGGCAACTCCTTCAGAACTCAAAGGGCTGAGAGAAGAAGTAGGGCTACCTCTCCATGTGCTTGAGTTTGTAATATCCACCAAGTCTAATCCAAAGGCTTTGTGCCAAACAAGTACCAAAGCTATGAAGTTAAGTCACTCTTGACACAAACACAGCAATATATTTTTAATACTTACAGTTGAGTCCTCCTTTGTCTTCATTTGGTTGGACATCTGTTGAAACAAATGCACTGTTTTAAGCATATAGGATAGGTAACTATGGTCTTTTCCCCCGTGGGATTAATATTAAGCAACAGCCACCCAGAGTTGAGGGTTCAATGTGCAACATGCACTTTGGACAGCAAAACATAGTCCATACTCTGTTTGCTTGCATTTTAGGTCACCAGTTTTGGGCTTGAAGCAAGAGTCCTGCTCTGTGTTTTGGGAAGGAGTCCTGCACCACTTTTGGGTTGTTTCTGAAGGAAGGACATGGCTCCTAGCACAGCCGATCGCTACTCTGCTTTCTCCTGCTCTTTTCTGAAGCCCCTGGGCTTGCCAGCTAGGAGAGAACATGGACCGAAAATGGGGTTTGTCCTTGTCCATGAAAAATGTGGTTGCTCCTTCTCCCTTTTCTTAGGTGTTAGCTCTGGTATGCTTGCAAAGTGGCTTACAGAAGTACCCAGGTACATCAGCAGACTGAGTCTGCCTTTTAGATGCTACCTTTTGTTCTGCCTTGCCAGGCAGCGAAGGGTCCTGCACGTGGGCAAACGCAGCAGTGCAAAGGGACACACGTATGATGTGGAGCAAGTGAGACATGCTTTATTTCTAACTTGTAGAAAACTGCTTGATCCCAGTGGGATCTTGAATAACTTGCCCAGACAGTGACTCTAAAGCTCTCAGGATTGATTTAATCCTCCGATTTCTAGTTTGGATTGTGCTAAGCAGAGTGAGCTGCTGACCCCAGTCCTGTTCCATGGAGGAGCATCTCCTCACCTGTCCAGAATCAGCCTGCTGAGATTGCAGCTGAGAAATTATGGTCTGAGCAGGTGCAAAGTCCAAGTAACTCACACCCATCCATTAACTCCTGTGGGGCTGAGCAGAAAACCTGGCAGAAAGCCATGAAGTATGACATGTTATGGGACACTACACGGCCTCCTCAGGGCACCTTAGGTTTTTGATAACAGTGTGATTTCCTGTTACTCTGCGCAGGCAACTTGCACCTTCTAGCAACGTGCTGGATGACATGAAATATTTTGGTAAATGAAAAAGAATTCTTTGGATTTGGTCATGCAAATGAAGGCTTCATTACCTGTGTAGGACACTAGTTTAGAGGACCTCCGTCTCCACAGCCAGCAGGTTAAAACAGTTAGCAGACCTATCAGAATGACAATGGAAACAATGCCAGCTGCTTGAGCACCTCGACCATTTTTCCCCAGGTTTTTGTGGCTTTCTGTGCTCGAATCATCGGTGTCCTGCTCTGTGTCTAGAATAAAATAGAAAAAGGATGTACTAAGGCATACGTTTTCACAATTTGTACCAGGCAAATATCTGACCACGTTTTACATGCACAACTTCTGCAGGACTGAACATTCATGCTATTCGTATCACTGTGATTCTGGTGGTAGTCTTTCTGAGCAAGGCAAGTCTCCTGCTTATACTGTCTGATAATATAATACCAGTTTATTCCTCCCTGTCATCATAGGGCATGCATCCCTCTTTCTTCCTTTTTTCCTTCCTGCCATCCCCAGGAGACTATGTGTTGGAGCTTGTATCTAGACTAAACTGAAAATAAATCTATACAGAATCTACACTGTAAATCTTACAGTATTCAGAAAAGTCAGTGAAAATCTGTTTCCCTGAAGTTAGTGACTAATTTGCACCGATTGGTGCAAACTGAAGGTTTCAAATTACATCTCTTACTCTGAAGTGGGGTAGTGCTTTTAGAAAATTAAAAAATAAGAAAACAAAATAATTAGAAAACAAAAAATAAGATAAGGTCTTTTCTCCCCAAATACAATACAGCATTAGAAAACTAATGACAAGGTTACTTAGTTTTCCTTTAATTTGGGATGACAGCAAGGGTGTGCTATCACATAAACACTCTGCTGAGCAACTTTTGCATATGAGAACAATTTTTCTTCCTGGAAATACTTTGTATTGTTTGGCTGTTTGTAAGGCTGGTGTCATTACATCCACAGTACGTGATTCCCTGCCATGTTTAGGTAACCAGACTTTGGGTATCTAGTTACAGTTGTGCAAATAATTAAACCTTCTTGCACCAGGGTGCAGAAACCTGCGTGAGAAAGTTGTGGTGGGAAGCAGGGCCAGGAAGAGCAATGAGATCGAGCAGGCACCTCCAGGTAAGCTCTCCCACTCCAGATAGCTTCCCTACACAGATGTTAGGAAAGCATGACATTCCCCGCTGCTTCTATAGCTCAAATTTTTAATAGCTTTTTTTCTTTTTAATAGCTTTCTAGTTCTGTAAATAGTTGAGTAATTTAATATTTGCTTTTACTATTAATGACATATCAGCAATAAATAGCTTATTAAACTTGTGCTATTAGGTCTATTGCTCTATTAGGCCAATAGTGCCTGTTTGCTACAGGCCTACTTTAAATAGTACGCTGTGTTAAATTGAGCGGAGGTGGGAAAAAGAACTCCAAAACAAGGCAGAGCAAAAAGCAGTGTAAATGCTGCACAGCAGTAGGGCAGGGGTTCAGGAATCGTGCACCTACTGTGGCGTGGTGCCCCCTGAAAAATAGCCTGATTCTCCAACTCATCATGTTCTGAAGGAACCAAAAGGCAGAGCCCAGTGCGTGCCTCAGACACGAGAGCTGCTCAATGCTGTTGTTGTGACACGCTTGATGGGCTGTTCATTTCAGTGTGGGAGAAGTCAGAGGTAAACACAAAGTCTGTGGCCAAGTGTAACTAGCCAGAAGGAAAACACCCCACTCTTTTGGGGCCTACTGAATTAACGCGAGCCCCGTGCTAGCGCACATCTACAGATACACGCTGGTTGATAAGAGCTGCCATCTAGGAGACATGAGGTGTTGTGAAGGGACTTACACTTGGCCGACAGATTTTCCCTCAGTAATTTATTTTCTATGGCGCACTCTATTTGCATGTCAGAAGTGGCTTCAACCTTCAGCGTGCTAAAAACACTGTAAGTGCCGTCGTCGTGGGAGGTGATCGTCAGCTCTGACGGAAGCAGGTGGCTGTTGTCTGTTTTATTTATCCAGTAAACGTTGGGCGCTGGGTATCCATTGCCGGACCTGCAGCTGAAAGTCACCTCCTCGCCAGCGCTGTCACTGTTTCTTATCGGTCCGCTGAGTATTGGCTGGCTGTAGCTAGCTAGAGAGCAAGAGAAAAAGAAGTAGTTATCAACACGTTGAAGTCTATTGAAAAGACTCAATTTCAACGTGGGTTCTGAAGCAGTTCTGAGTTTTGCATGACCCTCATGACTTAAAAGGGAAACACCTGCAGGCATGGTATGTAGGCCAGAAAGCAGAGCGCATTACTGGAAGGGCAGAAAGCTAAAGCCAAATCTGAAGGAAGAAAGCAACTTCTTAAGCTGCGGTCACCCAGCCATGGGAAGAGCACTCGTGTTAAAGAAAACCCAGATGGACGAAAAACCACACTGGATAAACAACTGTTATGGGTATTTGCCCAGTTTTAGATTTGTTATCCGTAACATTTAAACTAATCAGAATTCATTTCTCTAACGGGCTGAAGTGTGTTTCAAAGTTCAGGGTATGCTTAAAGGTAGTAGTGAAGTGTAGTATCAAAGCTGGAATGAGAATTTGGGCAAAAGCATGTGTGCAAACATTAAGAGTTCTTACCTGCTAAATTGAGAGCCACTTCTGCCTGGTGAATCATTTTGGTATATTCAGCTTTCTGCATGATGACACATTTGTACCTACGTTCGTCGTCCTGGCTGACGTTTAGCAGTAGCAGAGAAAAATCACCCTTTTCCAATCTATCCCAGAATAATTGAGTCCTGTTTTTGAAGTGAATACACTGTTCACTTTCATTGTCTTGACCGGAGATCAGTGCGTGTACAACCGAACACTCTTCCTGATCGTCAGCTATTTGCCAATATACCAGCAGATTTTTTAAGGGCAATTCTCTTTCTTGGTAAATGCAGGTCAGTGTAGCATTGTCTCCAAGCTTACTGACGATGGTCTTGTCCTCCAGTGCAAAAACTACAAGATTAAAAGACATAAATAAAGGGAGGTTATGTGGAAAAAATGTCATTATTTTCAAGTATATTCTACCCCAGATAGACTCCTGTATTAGTACTTGTAACAGGCAGGTGAGTGTGCTCACTTTGTAGTCATTTCTCCCTCCTGACTTGCAGTGTCTGTTTTTCTGTATGTTTTCCAAAGGGACCTTTTAGGAGATAAAGCCTACTGCTTATTTCTTTCTCTGGGGACTAACCAGTCTAACCGTTCCCAGCCCCATGGAAACCCCCATCATTCACTTTGCCCACTGGCTGGGACTGACTGCAGACACATATTCAGGGCCTAATGCTTTAATAGTAACTTTTTTTTAATTAAGAAAAATGCAAAATAACACCAGGTAAATCACAAGAAATACAAACACTGATAAGAAAGAGAGTGCTACTGTTATTTTGAGACCAAAAAAAATATAAAGGGGAGTAAAACCAGTGTTGCTCAGCAGACGCAATCATGTTTTATTGCTACCATTGGTGTTACCCTCTCAACAAATATACCCAGATGGCAAACCAGCATACCCAGATACCTCCAGTACTATTCACAAGGGCACGTAGCAACAGGATGTGGGGTAATGGTTTTAAACTAGAAAAGAGAAGATCTAGGTTTGATATTAGGAAATATTTTTCAATATGAGGGTGGTGGATCACTGGAACAGGTTGCCCAGGGAGGTAGTAGAGGCCCCATCCCTGGAGATATTAAAGGTCAGGCTTGATGGGACTCTGAGCAACCTGATCTAGTAAAGACGTCCCTGCTTACTGCAGGGGGTTGGACTAGATGACCTTTAAAGGTCCCTTCCAACCTAATGCATTCTATGATTCTATATATTACACATTTACAACCTCTCATGGCCACTTGAGGTAGGCCAGCACAGAATCTGGCTTTCCTGGCACCTTTCCTGGCCTCCAGACATGAGAAAGGTAATCTCTGCTCCTGGAGAGCAGTGAGAAAGCATGAGCTTGCTGACATGTGATGCAGAAAGTGTGGGTCAGGTACCCTGAAAGCACAAGGGCGGCCTTAACTGCATCCTTCCTGCTGACAGGGACACATCACCTCTCTTCCACCCCAGCAGCTGAAACCCCTCTGGTGCAAGTAGTTGCTGAGACCAAAGGAGCATACATGGTGTACACATCAGACTGGGAAGCAACAGGGCATCTGGCACGAGGCTGCATGGGAGAATTTACAGCTGGACAAAGGGATTTTGCAGGAGGGTCAGTCAGGGAAAGAAAGATGACAGGAGTAAGGGTTTGGAAACATGGAAACTGCCTGGTGAGGCAGGAGACGATGTTAAAGGGGGATGGATATGTCTTTGTGTTGGTGCACTGGACTCAGAAATAGCTCATCTACATGTCTGAGTTGGGTGCCCTGACTTAAAAATAGTCCCGAAGCAAAGGCAGTACTTGCAGGGAGGAAGGCAGTATGTTCCCCAGGCCCTTATCCTCTGCTGGGTGACACAAGACCTAAAGGGCTTGAACTGCAACAAGGATGCTGCAGCTCAGACATTGGGAAACCCCTTGTAGCGGTAGGAAAAAGTGATGCTCTGGCAAGCATTGCCTGGCAGGACAGGGGCAGCTCCATTGCTATTTAGGAACAGGTCAGCCGGCATCTATTGAAATTGAATCTGGTACAGTTTGTCCTGGTTTTGGGGCTGGGGACTTTCCTTTATGACTGTTGCATTCCCTCATGATGATTAAGCAAGAACAGAGGGGACAACTCCTGAAAACATTTAAATATCACCAGATATTTAAAGATGTCCTTTAACCTTACCCTTGTTTTGAAAGGGATTTTTGGAACTGTAATAGAAGACTTACTAATACTGGGTACTTGATATGGTAATGTATGATTCTGGCCATAATGTGACTTTTTCCAGGCATGTTAGGTCTGCTTATCAACAGCCTTTATTACCTCACTTCTAAGGCCTTTCATTGGCAGAGATATATATTCAGGGATGTCTGTAAAGCAAGCAGAGCAATCTAAGCAAGAGTATCCATAAGGTCCTTTGCTACTCTTCATACTGAAAATCACAGAAACTATTTTTTTCTTCCTTCCCTGATGCATATCACACTGAGGAATTCTTAAGCATCTTGCTGAAAACACAGAGATGTTTATATTGTATGTATTAAAAATACTCTGTGTATTTGGCCAAGCACATAAAGGGAAGGCAGCTTCCTTTGTAACTGAAGGATTCTGAACTTACCGGCTCTCAGGATATGATGAAGCAGAAACAGAAATCCGTAGCTAAAACAAAAAAGCACACAGGAGTGTTACATGATAGACTTTAGCATCTCTGCTGTTTACATAAACAATGAACCTAATATTGATTGTTTCGGTATAGTAGCAGAATTAGGTATAGTGTAAGTGAATTAGGTACTAGCCACTACGTAATGTCCCATTGAGTATTTGCATTTTGGGCAGCTGCAAAACTTCTGTGCAAACAACATAACTCTGTGTGTGGGTGGCGGAGGCCGTGAATAGCCGTAAACCGCACTGATGTTGGAATCGGAGCAGAGGGCACGAAGCTGCTGTTGTGCCCATCTTGCTCATGAAAAAACAACCACCTAGACCTCCTGAGCAATGGGTGCGGGAGGATTTCTGGGTCCCTGGGGAAGAGCACGGCTGCACAGGCCTAAATCCAGGTCAGAGCCTGGCATCCCACTGTTTCAGTGAAACTAAAGGACTCGGGGTTTTATCTGGTGACCACGCTGCCCACCGGTTTGCGCACTCAGTACAAATGCGCAAAGAGGAAACATGCTGATAACAAGGAGCTGTGCAAAGGTTCCTCTGGAAAGAATTTGGTGTGTTTGCTTGTTCTGGAAAGACAAATCTATGTAGGAGTTTCCCAAGAGAGTTTACACCTGCTGGTGTTACAGGAAACCCCCGTTTGACCTATCCGTGAAGTCCAGGTGATTTACCTTTCATCCCGTGGGGCTTTAAGAAAGAGAACCATGCAGCACCTTCCTAAGATCTTCCCAAATCTATTTGGCTCCCATGGAGAAAGCAAAGGACATTCCAGACAGAAAATCTACCTACACTTGAAGCTCTGTCTCCAGAGGACGAAAAGGGTGAAGCTTAGGGAAGAATCAGTCTGAACTGTATTACTTTTACATGGAGAAAACACTTTCTTGTCCTTTTCTGTGTCCTGTAAAACAGCTTCATAGATGAAGTTTCCAAAGTTTTAAGTGGAAGCCCAGTGTGGAACATTTCTGCTTTAATACCTATTTTACTAAATCTGCGATCAGCTCTAAAGTAAGCCTCCCAAGTAAGCATACTTAAGTGCTCCAGGAAGGCAGCTTTGCTCTGTCTCTGGCCCTGATGCTTGGTGGCTTTTACACATGGTCATGTATTGCATTTCTGTTGTATTTTTACAGCAGCCACCACTTTGGTGTCAGGCTTGTAGAGGTCTGTCTCGACAAGCTCATCTTAATATAGTTCTTAATTGTGCTTAATCCAGTGGCTGTGTTTGCTGTGTTGTTCCCCACCCAAGTTAGAAACTATGGATATAGCGAGTCATTTGAATTAAATGGAGAACAACTACTGACTGATCTTTATGGGACTCTTTAGGGAATTTCCCCGTGGCAGACATTGGCTGATGCCAACATTTAGACAGTTTGCCAGAACTCATTCTCTAATTATGTGTACAAAATGGATCTTGATTTCTTATGTTAATAAATGATGTCACAGTCAAGGCTGGACAGATACAGAGATGCTTATCCTCTTGCTTGCAGGAGGCTGTAGCTGTGGTGGTGAGGGCTGCGTCAACCCACCGCGTTCCCCTGGAATAGCTTTAATACCAAGCTCTTGTTGGAAAGAGGAAGGAACGCTTGTAACTGCAGAGAAACCTCCGTTTTGCCCCATACATACTCAGCTCCTGTGTCCATCACACTGGCAGTGAGCTCAGCTAAGTGCAGGTGTAGCTGCATTACTTCTCTAGGTTCTCTCTCTCCTTTATTTATTTTTAAAAGTACTTTAATTATTTTTTTTTCTTTTTCGATTCTTTCCCACACCTTCCCCTTCTATAAGTTTTTTGAAATGTCATGTGAAACGGGAGAAAGTTGCACTTCCTCTTTCATACATTCTCGTTCGGTGAGATTTACTCTTCCTACCGGCGTCTCAAGTCCTTCCTGCGCTATGTATTGTAGAATCACGGGATGCTGCCGCTCGGGCAGAAACTAGCCCGACAAAAGATGTCCCCGTGCTCGCAGTGATAACTCTGAGGGTTTTGCTCCGCTGCTCGCATTTGCTTTGTCACCTAATCTTGTACCGACATCGCTCTTCTCGCACCAGCAGATGCCCGAAATAGGCTTTTCTGTGAAGCTTTTCTAAAGCCTGTGGCACGGACACGCTACTCTGGGCAATAAAACCCGGCGGCGGGTCTGCTTGTTTTCGCCCATCATTCGCTTCTGGACCAAAAGGCTTCGTAAAGTGCCATTCAGTTGCCTGCAGCCTCCCACGGGGCAGGTAACAAGCTGGGTCTCTGCGTGGGCTGACCCGCTAAGCCAAGGGTACCCAAGCCGCGGAGGGTGCCCAGCAAAACCCGGCCCCCTGCCCTCCCCCCAACTTCTCCCGCGGCGCCCGGGAGAGCCGCCCGCCCCGGACCCGCAGGCAGCACCGTGCCGGGACCCGCCGCCGGGAACGTTTAACGCCGCAACCCGCCGCCCCGGGACCGGGACCGGGACCGGGAGGGAGCCCCGTGCGGTGCCTTCACCCCCATCTCCATTTAAGAAGCTCCCCCCGCCCCCCGAACTCGTCCTGCCCGCTGCATCGTAACGAAACTCGGACTCCTCTTCTAACGGGGCGTACGTAACTCCCTGCGCCCGAGCAAGCAACCCACCGGCGGCGCCCCCACAAACAGCCGGCCTGTGGCCCCCGAGCCCCGGGCGGCAGCTCCCCCGCCCCGGCCGCCACTCACCCTCTCAGCTCCATGGTCGCGGTGCGGGCGGTCGGGCGAGCGAGTCAACTGTTCTGCACCGCGCCGAGGCAGCCCGGTTTAGGCCATTCCCCTTTCCCTCCCACGCCTCCGCCCGGCGGGGATTTCCGCCTTCCGGAACCGGTGCGCGGACAGCCCTGCAGCAGGGGCGTCGTGCAGACCGGGACCCCTTGTGACCGGCACCCGGGACCGCCAGCAAAGCTCTTACTCCCGGGCGCTGCGGTCCGAGAGAGCCCGGGCCCCGTCCCGGCGGTGCGGAGGGTCTCAAGCACTCGCCTAATCACACACCCCTTTCCTAAGGTAGCCGGGACCGCTTGGCCCGGGCACCCCAACCCCGCAAAGCCGTTGCTCTCGGCGGGGACGCTGCGTGTGCCCCGTCAGGCCGGGCGTCCCTCACCGCCGGCTCCGGGCGCTGCCCCGGCGAGCACCCGGGGAGGCAGGGTTGGGCACCGGCTTTTGTGACAGCACGGAGAGAGCAGCATCTTCCCGTCCCGGCGTGGCGAGGCGGTGGAGGCCGATCCCGCGGTCCCGCTCGGCCTGAACGAAGGGGATGCTCCCGGGGGGAAGCCCTCCCGGCGGGAAGCCCTCCCGGGAACCGCGGGCTCTGCTGCTGAGTTGAGTTTCGAAAGGCGTTTCAAGAGGCATTAGGTTTATGAGTGCATAATTAGCTAATAGCCCTAAGCATGATTCGATACGTTGCATGACCGTGCCTGAAGAAGACGACAAAAGTATTGATGGAATCCTGTTAATGAGGGGTGTTGGAGGGAGCAGGAGTCGGCTCTTGGAAAGCTGTGCTTCATGTTCACAAGCAGTTCTGTTCCTGGCTCCACATCGGTGGCTGTGTTTGCCTTGTTTGCTGCCAGGCACCTCAACCCTTCTGGGACTCCTTTACCAAGATGGACGTTTGTGGCGTGCACCACTTGCGGCCGTCGCTGCTGCGCTGCAAACACACAGCGCAGTGGCAGCCATTAGAAAAGATTGCTGCACAGATGTTTGATGTGGTCTCGGTTCTGAACCACCCTGGGAATGCTAGTTACTTTCTCTGTGATGAACAAGAAACGGTTGTGCAAGGCCTTCAGGTCCCAGTGGTGCTTCCACTGCTGCCAGCCAGCAGCGGGGAGAAGGGCTCTCCAGTTCGGTCTTCAAGCCAACATTACTTCAGCCTCTCTGTTTATCCCTGATGACACTGCAAATCAATGACTGGCTTGGGAGGATAGACTTAAATTTACACTAGACAAAACATTCCTGTGCAATTACGGTTGAATTAGGGTATATTGGAAGCAGCCAATTCATATCTTTCACTGACAGATTTCCTTATGGATTCTGCTTCTTCAGGAACTACTCCCTGGATATTTTAGCTGCTGTTTTGGTAACATGGATACATCAGTGCTTTGTGGCTAAAAGTTTCCTGACTTAAAAGTTCATGGCTTGAATTATAGGTGAATTTTTAGAGTTCTGGTTATATGTTTGTTTGGGTTTTGTTGGTTTTGGGTAGGTTTTTTTTTTGTTTTTTGGTTGGTTTTTTTCCTTCTAAAATGCATAGTTTGAATGCAGTCTGCTGATGCTCTTTGCAATGGTTTCTGTCATGCTCTTTTCATACACGATGAATAAGAACAGCATATTGCTTACACATGCGTACCGGGATTGGTGGGATGGAATTTTGGAATCAGTCTCTGTAGCTGGGAGACTCTTTGGGATCTTGGAAAGGTCAGGTGCAAACCTCTTCTTTGTCTGCACCAGGCTTTTGAATCTGCATTGCCTGAAATCCCTGATGAGTTTGAGTCTATAAGGCAACTTTGTCTTCCGTGCTTCCCTTCTGAGCGGTGTCTTGTTAAGACCGAGCCTTAGGCAGGTAGGGGCAGCGCAGTCCAAAAAGGGAGAAGCAGCTCCAGAGGAGGAGGATCACTGCAGCTCAAGAGCTTCTTTCTGTTTACACTGAATAGCGATATATGTTTATTCTTTTAGATATCATTTTGTTACTATGTCACTTACGAGCAATAAATTGGGGTATTTGGCTTAGGGTCAAAATACAGCCTTAAGTTATGTGATCTTTTCCCAATGAATATCACATCAAAGATAGCATGAATGATAACAGGCAAGGATGTTTGAAAAGGCTGCGTTAAAAGTTTCCATTACATCCGTGGCTTCTCATCCCTGCTACCTATAGAAAAAAATCAGGCAGGAAAAGACCACTGAAGGTTATCTAGTATAACCTCCACCTTGGAGAAGGGCCAACTTCAAAGTTGTGTGTCAAAGCTGCTATGAAGATGTGATTTGAAGTTATTGCTCCTGCTTGTTTATAGTTCTGAAAGTTTAAAACAGGATGTCCTTTTACTTGGTGAATACTGTGAATTTTTATCAGCAGTTGGCTTTGTTTCCTAAGGTCTAGTTTTAATTATGTGTATTTATTTGTTTTATTTTGTTAAAAAGCTACAAATTAGGGATAGTCACAAGGCAAACATTGTGTAAAATGTCTGACTGGGCTGCTAAAATTACAACCTTTATGACAGGAAAGATGGATCTTAGCTCCAGAAAATCAAGATGGTTGAGGTTGTTCAAGTGCAAAATCCATTCCAGTTGTAGGACTGAGGTGCCGTCTTAGACAGCTGCTGCGCTCACCACTTGAGATGCAGAAGTGGCTCAAAGATGATTCATTTGGTCCCTCCTCCTCTATGCAGGAGTATGCATGTGTGTGTCTTGCTGTGAGAGCCAGGGAGAGACAGACGAGCTCCCAAAGGAGAGTGTTGGTAAAAACCTTATTGTTGACTATTAATTTGCCCTCTCTTGTGTGTGTCTGCACCTCCTGATGCAATTAAATTAATTAAATTAAGGCATTTAAGGCTGTCAGAAGAAGATAGTGCTGGTGTATGGCAAGTATGTTGCCTGTGAATTTAGAAACAAGAAACATTGGGAAGAACTTGGAGGGAGGGAGCGGGGCGGGGTGGGGGGAAGAGAAGGAAAACAGTATTCTAATTTTTCCAGTCTGTGAGACAGAGAAGTGAGCTACATGCCAAAGAGCTGGAGTGCTGGTTGTTTTCGAACAGGCATCACGCAAAGAGAGAGGCGTGTCTGCAAAACACACATGACCAATGGCAAGCTCATTAACGCAGTTACTGCAAATTCAGAGGCTGACTAGACTTTGTGAAATGGAGACATTCCTCTCTCTACAGGCAGAGAAGTAAAGAGAATCTCAGTCATATTGAACACCTCTGGGGACAGCTGAAAAACAGGTGACTGTATGTGATGTGGAGGACTTGAACCACTTTTGGAGTAGGACAGCCATGAAAGAAATGTGCATAACATCAGTAGCAGAGGCTGACTGAATGCTGAAAGGTTTTTAGGGTGGCTAGAGCACATGTAATCTGAAAATCAGATGCCGGTGTCATTAGCGGTAGGCACAGTGATATGGTGACAAAACCAAAAGAGAGGTTTGATCACCGTTTGGTTGCCGGCGCTGAACCTCTCCCTGTCATGCACAAACATGCCATGGCAAAACAGGAGGCAAGGAGATAACATCTGAATGCAAGAGAAGTCTGTGATGAAAGCACAGCAAGTATGCAGCATACGATGGAGACACAGTTAAAGAAAACTCATTAAAAAGGAGTACCTAGAGTAGGGACTACTCAGACTTTCATGTACCACGTATCATGTACCTTGAAGTGGCATTATGGGGAAGTTTGGGAGGCTTACCCCAGAAGACAGAAAATTAAGTCAGCAGCTATTTTCACAGGACCAGAAGTAGTGTTTGGAAAACTAATAGCTAACCTCAAGCCTAACTGGTCTTCATCTTCAGTCAGAAACAACAGGTAATGCCCTGATAATAACAGCGGTGGTCTCACTGGCAACAGTTGTACAATATTCATTCACTGCGGGGGGAGAAATCAGTGCTAAATTTGGGTACCATAGAAAAGTCAGAGTCTACAGGACCATGGAATATATGTTTTCAGCAAATGAATTCTGGGGATAAAAATCTTTCAACTCATCATGGTACAAATGTAAATGATGGAAGACCAGCTAGAGATTTCTTAATAATGTTTTTAGTGCATAATTTCTCTACCAAAAATGTAATCAAACTCTCCATGACTGCAGTGTTACTAGCCCAGAAAAGGGTCACAGGCAGGGAAGCACTCTGGTTCATCATGTGTCAGAATGTAATTAAAAGGGTGGACAATACCTGCAAATGAGATTGCAGTTAAGGGGAAAAAAAGGCAAATGTTCATCATCCATCTTCACTGGGAAGCAATCAAGTAAAAGTACTACATCCTGCCCAGCATAGGTTGTGGTGCTTGTATGTTCTCTGTCATGTTTGGCTGGTGCACTAAACACCTAACTAACACTTAACAAGACAACTGCAAAGTAATGAGTTTGTCTTTTGTTATGTAACCAGAGGAAGGAGGGGAAATTAAGAGAAAGACTAAAAGGAGTCACAGACCAAGCAAGCTAATTTGATATTGGAAAAAGGAGGCCAAAGTCATAATCCAAATAATGTAAAGGGGTAGAGCAATCAAAAACAGCCTTACAAAATGGACTGAGCACTGCCCTAAGGATCATAATCCTCCTTTCTTTTTGGAGAACATTAAGCAGTAACACTTCAAGCAGCAGACAGCTGCTGCTATAGATGAGTGGTCCACATTAATACTGATACCAGATGAGGAAAATCATACTCAAATGGAACAGGGATCGTGTGGCCCTTTTGTTCTTCCATCAGTAAATATCTGACTGGGCTGTGACATTAGAAATACATCATCAGATTCTTATGGAATGGTCTCCATGGATCTCTGTTTTTTGCATTGTGGAGATTTCTGTGTGTGACACCAAAGAATGTGAAGTATGACTTGCAACTGAGAAAAATGCCAAGAGAAAAATCATAATAGCTCTGGCCACTTATGCAATTTTATACGTGGGCAAGGAACAAAAGAAGGTACGAATCGTGAATGATTTTAGAACACTTTTACAGCACTTTTTCTCTGAGAAGCCAGCAGAAAAAGCAAGTAGAAAAGAGACATTGCATCTTAAAAATAGAGGATGAGGGGAAAGCAGTTTGTACAAAAGCAAATTGTTTCCTTGACTGGTGGATGCATATGGAGTAAAACAGCAAAGCTGACTGCTGAGAGCAGACTGATGGTGAAATGAGGGAAAAGATGTGATTCCAAATAAAAGGTTTTGTGATTCTGAAAAGACCCACTGAGATGGTGAGCTTGGCCTGATACCACAGGAAAGAACTGCCAAGAAGCACACTTGGTGAAAGTGAACAAACTGAGAGAAAACAATAGTCTGTCTGTTTGCTATTTACCCCTCACATTTTGTTGTCTCACTAGGCACTCCAGGCATTGGCCAAAAAAAGATCACTTTTAACATCTGAATTTCAAGACCACCCTGTGCAAAAGAGGGTGCTTGCAGCACTGTAAATACCAGTTTTGGCCAAGACGTGCTCTGTGTGCATGGCAGCAATGGCAACCAATCTAGTTCTACCTAACGAAGGAAAGGGCTACTATGTATTTAATTATGTCATTAGAAAGGAGCACTGGTGTTCATTGTTCTTTCTTAGTCCTGCTTATAGTCTCTCATAATGTGGTAGTTTACTTTCAGTTGTTTCAAGAAAAGCAAGGGAATAACTTGGCAGTGCTTTTACTCGCTCACTCTGCATGTGGGTTTGTTGGGAAAAAACCCTCTACTGTTGGGAACAGTATGTAATTGCTAAAAATGTCTCTGGAGCCACTCACTCCTAGTGCACATAGTCCTGTGTGGATCTCCTGTGGTGTGAGCGATGCCAAGCAAAAGAGTGCTCTTGCTGTCTGAACTGCTCTCTGCTTGTTTACTCAGCTTCATCTCTGCCAGACACGTTTTGCTCTGACAAGTAGCAAAAGCTCGTTAGCTAAGGGTGCACTAGGTAATGTATCAGAGAAACTCTTGTGGAAATGGGGCTCACAGGTCTCTGAGTGTGGAATGCCTCTGGAGAAGGATTGTTTTCTTTTGCCCAGGTTTAATACATGATAAAAGACTGGGCACAGCTGAAGAACAAGTTCAGAATAAAGTCTGATGCAGATGCCCTTAGCTATGGAAGAGACAGAGCAGGTTTGTCCTGCCCAGCTGAAGTTTTCCTTCTCCAAAAGGAAGATGTTTGTTTCTACAATGACTTCTTTAGCATGGCATTTCTTATCCCACATAACACACAGCACGCTGGAAATCCTCTGAGCAATTAAAAAAAAAGCCATTACAGCTAAGCCTGGATCCCAATGACCGGCAAACTCCCCAGAGAATCTGGAGTTCATGGGGCATAAAGCGACTCATCTCTTGTTGGAACTAAAACATTAAGATAAATAGGACCTACCCAAACTGATTTAAAACCTCAGCCTTCCCAAACTGTGATAAGACTAGATTCAAACAACGTCAAACAAGATACCTCTTTTTTTCTGATCAGCGTAATCTTCTGGCAAGAGAGCTACTGAAATGCTCAGAGAAAATGCTTGGGAGCCATCAGTAATAACTGAACAGGTTAGATATTCTCAAATGCAAATGTACTTCTGTAAAGGCTCAAAGCTAAAATTTACTCCAAGGACATAAGTATAAAATACAGTACAGGTATTTATGAATTAAATATTTTGGTTTTATATCTCATTGGACATCAGTAATTCTAAGAAGCAGATTAAAAGAAAATGTATTGTCAAACATTTTATGGATCTTGCTTATATTTTTGATTATGTCAATATTACATTGTTAATGTGAATGAGTCTGACTTGAAATAATGAACCATATTAAGCATGGGTTTGGAAGTGGATATAGCGTTCCAAACCGTCAGTCTAAATGCACCATACAGAAACCTATTTTAAGAACGAGTACAGTAAATGATATTCTTAATATTACAGTAGAAAACAAACATGCATCTGTCCTGCTATAAGCCATTGCTGTGAACTAAAGAATCTAGCAAATTTTGAAAAATAATCTCTGATGTGAAAATATTCCTCCTTGAAGAAAAACACTACAGTATTTTTGCATGCATTAGTGTCCAGACCAAAACAATGCCCATCGTGCGCCTAAAATAATGTTTTAATATTGTCTTTAGAATGAGAAATTAGAAAATTTATAAAAAGGGCTCTTTGTCCTTGTGACACAGTCAAATAGGAAACTGTAACAGAACAGGATGTGATACGGGTGCCAAGTAGTGAGAAACAGGAACTGAAATTTGTATGTCTTATGCTGTATCAAAAATCTTGCTACTACTAGGAGCAGATTTGATGAGAACTGCAGTTCCATTTTATTGTAAAACACTGTTCTGGCCCTTAAATGGCTCAAAAAACTCCCTTAGATACCGCCTGCAATGCAGAGTGTGGATATATCATTGTGTGGCATATGGACTTTTGAAAATGTGGTTGTAGGACAGATGAGTGTTTTGGCTGAATTCCCCTAGAAGTCCAGTCCTTTAGGAGATGTAGCTGTCAGGATATTGATACCTCAGTTGGTGTTACAATTAGAGGCCTGTCATTAGCTGTTAGTCTTCTAAACAAATACATGTGGGGTCCTACCTGCGAATAGTGTCTGGTTTTGTGGGTGCTGTCATGCCATGAAATGCAGCCGTGGTTGTGCAGCCCTCTTTCTTCTGTTCACACCAGGGCAGGGCTCGCCGCAGCAAGTAAAGAAGCAGCAGTACTGCAAAGCTCGTCAACTGATGATCAGCTCTCCAGTGTCTTCATTTGGCCCTCAGTGCCGAACTTTCTTGCATCACTCTTTGCATATATGCAATATTTTGTAACTTTTTAATGCCAGCTCTCCTTTTTTTTCTAGCTAATATTGCAATATCTTTGTGCTTTTCCCATCACTGGTGTTGATATGATGTAATGTAGGCAAGTTTTGGTGGAGCAATGTATGCTGCTATACCAGTTACAGCTCAGATTGAGCTAAGTGACTTTTTATTTCCAGTTTTGCAAGCTTATTGGTTGCAACTTTGTTTTTACCTTTGAGGTCATCTGATATATTTCTTAGGAGTGGAAATTTAGTAGGAAAAAATGAGAAAGCAAGAAAGAATAAAAAAGAGAGAGATTTGGAAAAGAAGCTCTACGTCATAGAGAGCTGGTTAAGTGCTCCTGTGACGGGTTGTGACAATGATGTGGTCTTTGTTTAGACAAATCTCAGATATGATTAATCCTGACTTTCTAAAGGAGAAATTATGAAGACTCTGCTCTTTTCTATTAAAAGAAGTCATGACTTGCCACAATTTGATAGTATTTATGATGAATTTTTGTCTTTAATGACACAAAAGTAACTCTTCCTGGGATAAAGCAGGATGTGACCACTGTGTCAGCTGCTCTGTGGACACTGCCCATTCTCATGCTACTTCCCTGGAAAGAAGTGAAAAGGAGATGAGCTTTGCCAAATGACAACTCTCTCCCAGGAAGTTCAGCTTTCCCCAGAGTAACTTTCTCATTTGCCCAAACCGTATGGGAGCAGCTGCTTCGGTACCCAGGGCCTTGCACTGACCAGGAACAGGCAAGGGGGCAAGGGCATGGACTTACTCCAAGGGGCTGCACTCTCTAAAAGCTCTCAGAACCAACATGAGCCCTCAGCAACCTCTGGGTATGACCAGCTCTGAGCCTGGGGACTCTGTCCAAACGTGGTCACCCTCTGTACTAGAGCTATATTCTAGAGGAGACTGGGACTCCACTGTTTTGGACAACGCAGGAATGTGGGGTACAAGCTCGCCTGTAGTAATAGGTGAAGAGCTGACACAAATAATATTTGGGTGGCCCTGCTGCACAGACAGCGCTGCAAAGCAGACATTGATCCCCAACTTTGTGACAGTTGAGGTGACTCTGTTCAGGAGAGTTCTGGCTGCAGTCCCTTGCTCTCCTGTCTGGCTCCAGACCTTCAGCTTCACCAGGCATCAGCACTTCTGGGACCTGGTGTGACCACAGCTTCTGGGGCAGTTGGTTTCAGCTGCAAGACTCCTTTTGCTGCAAAGAACCAAGAAAACCCCTGAATTTGCTTTCTGAATATGCTGCACTAGAATGATAAGACTGCTGGCTGGCTCCCAAGGCTGACATATTTCCCTGTTGCCTCCACCCAGGCTCCCTTCAGACACCATCATTCTGATCCCAAAGGCAGTAGCAGAGGCAATGGGAGTGGGCGGACTCTGACATATTCGTCCCTATGGCCACCCTACTCAACCCCTATCTTGTTAAGGATCTGTATTTGACCTGGTGACTTTGCAGGGGCCAAAAGGATGATTAAACCTACTATTTTGTCTTGTGTAAGTTACCAAAGGGCCCTAAGATCTCCAGTGAATGCTTGGCTCAAAAATTGCCACCAGAAAGACCTCTGGGTTTAATCTACAGCACCTAAGAGAAGCAGATCCACATGGTGGTTTACGTTAGTGGGTGTCTCATTACAAAAGCTCATCCTTCTTACTCTTAACTTGTTCCTCGCTGTCTCTTGGCAGTGGCCGGGATTTGCTTCCAGCCTTTGGCTTTCCTTCTCATTCCATGCTGGAGCGAAGAACCTTATTAGACTGGCTACGTCCTCTCTACTCTCCTGCAGCCAGCCATTTGATAGGCTTTGTGCCACAGCATTGCTCTGAAATATGTTTCTGTTGCTTGTGAACACTGACCTTTCATTAAGTTTCCTGCAGTTTGATGAATGATTGACATGACCTACTGTTCTTCACCTGTACAGCATTGCAACAGATGACGGAATAGAAACCAAATTCCAAGCTGGTACAATGAATAAAAAGGCTGATGGGGTTTAAAGGTGCAGAATCAGGTCCTTCTGCTCTGTCAGAAGTGCTACATATCAGGTGAATTTTAAGCCTGTGAACACTTCTGTCTCTTCTTAGGAAGGCATTGAAAATCCTTGCACTGATGTTAACAGACTGGACCTTCCCAAAATGTTAAGTGGAAAAAGAAGAACAGAAAGGCAGGCAGGCAGACATACAAAATGCCAGTAACCCATTTTTAAGACCAGATGACTCGTGCAAATAAAACTGCAATTAAACTCCAAGATAAACTTTGTAGGAACTGATCTTTTGAGAAGAAAGATGGGCAGGAGTTCATGCCTTCCTCCATCATCTTTGCATTTATACTATGTCTCAGGAAAAAAAAATAAATACCCTGTTACAGTTGTACTTGTTGTGGTTCCCTGTGTTACTATTAAAGAATGCAAATAATTTGCTCTTTTGACCAGTTTATCTTTTCTTAAAAGGGTCTTAAGTACGTATATTTTAAATGTTCTTGACTGTACAGGAAAATGTCTGGGTTTTTTTTTTTTAAGAGTGTGGTGGTTCATAACAGTTAAAGTTAGCCCTAAGTGGAAACAAGGAAATATTGCCTTTGCAAAGACAAATACTGATTTATTTCTTGAAAGTCCTGTGCAGTCATTCAGCCTTTGAGGTCTGGGTTTGCTGAGGGACAGCTTGCACTAAATGATTTAAGATCCTAGTCTGAATATTTAAGAGATTACAGGCTTAGTTTTCAACAGCATTCATTAAGAGTTGTTTCTCCCTAGCGAGAATGAGGAGTTGTGATCATTTTTATTCTCCTCTTCAAGTACATTTATACAAACAGGATCTGTCTTAAGTCTGCTGTTCTGTAAACGCTGCAACAAGCAGGATTAACTGGCTGGCTGCTCCCGCTGTGCCTCAGCCAGGGTGCAGAAAAGGGCATCCCGCCTTGCCCATGTGTATGTGCAGAAGGGTTTGGCACAGTGAGACTTGCAAGTACAGGACTGCTGATGTGTGTGCAGTTCTGTCCCTCATCTGTCCCCCCTCTCAAAACCTTGGGAGTTTTGTTAGGATTAAAAAAAAAAAGAAGGCCAAGTGATGTTTGGACCTTCTCTGAGTGTCTGTTTAGGGACTGACACATCTCCACTCAGCAGTGGTCTTTTCCCATATTCCAGTTAACGCTGTTTCATTTCTGAAAGTAGGACAGCTAGAGGTTTGTGCTGTTGCTCATCTCCCTGAAGAGCTCTTGTGTTTGTTTAAGGTCTGTTGTTAGAAGTTAGCATGTTTTGGCTGCCGGAGAGGACACAGCAGATGGCTAAGGAATTCCTTGGAGAAGTTTGCAAGGCAACTTTTCTATAAACTAAGGAAAAGTTCAGGGTTATTCTCTTGCCCTAGTGGTTTTCAGTCCCAGTTATAATATACCTGAGCTAAATGAACATTTCCATTAAAGCTCATAAAACTGCTCTTGAGAAGTGTTAGTTTTTTTAAAAAAAGTATTTTTGTTTTTCAAATAGACCGGGTTGTACATTGATTATTAATTATCTTTTAGGGAAAGGAAGGAATGAATCCCAGTTCTGCTGCATGTCACTCATGTATCTACATGGCAGATGCACCCCACATCGTGCTCTGCTGTCAGCATACCAGGACTACGGGGAGGGAAATGCGTGTTTGTACACACGCACGAGACCAGCATGGATCCACAAGAAAGGTAAGATGGCATTTTTTTAAAATGCTGTATTTTTTCCCTTTAAACCATTCCCTTTATGAGAACCACCCATGAGCACAGGAAGTTACAAAGGAAAGCAGCGGGAATGAAAACACAGGAATACACTAGCAACACAACACCCATCACTGAGGCAACTCAAAATCCGGTAGGCGCTTATCTCTGCTTACATTGTTCTCTGCACGCCGTAGAGATTTTCAG
Source organism: Gallinula chloropus (assembly GCF_964237585.1). Lineage (NCBI taxonomy): Eukaryota > Metazoa > Chordata > Aves > Gruiformes > Rallidae > Gallinula > Gallinula chloropus. Next base: position 119,882,018 of record NC_140085.1, read on the forward strand.
TCAGATTTTAATTTGCTGGAATCACAAGTGTGAGATAATACCCAGTGACAGCGTCCAGTTTCCCTATTCTCGCTGCTTTTACCACAGGAGCAGATGTTTTTCCACCTGGGGCCTTGCAAGGTTTTCCTGGAATCACAGTTGGAAGGGTCTCAGTCAAGCATACATGCACAGCGACTTCCTCTGCCCGTGCTCACGCGCGTACCAGGTTCCTCAGTGCGACTCGTATGCACTGCCCATGCCTGGCCACCCACACAACCACAAAAGCAGAAGAGGCTGTGAAAACACGGCTGAAAATGCTGTAGTAGCTCCTCTGTGACACAATGGAAAATGTGCAGAAAGTTGCGCACTTCTAAATTAGCCCAGCCGCTAGTTGCAAGGGGCTGCAAGAGCGTCTGAGCACCCCAATCCTTCCTTGTAAGACTGATGGACAGCAGCAGTTCTTGATGGAAACACTCCTAGCTTCTTCAGCAGTGGAAATCATTGAACAGTATTTGGGATATTTGTGCCCCTGGAAGTTCTGCTGTTCAGACAATAGTGTGAGATGTATATTATATATATATCTGTATATTGTATATTAATAATAATGTGTATTAAATATGTATCTGATATATTACAGGTGTTTGTAACTTTACTACCTCCTGAGGCATTGCTCTCTTCATTTCTAAGTAAGACTCTGTGCCAGTAACAATTTTTCCAGCCACTGCAAACTTCAGTAAGGTGTCTGTACTGCTTATATCCATATGGCTCCTAGATGTATTTGTTTCTGTACTATCCCCTAACATTTAATTTTCACTGAGAATCTTGTCATTGGTTCATGTCTCTGTGGTTTGGTGTGAAGCCAGTCCAGTTATGGTCTTGCCTAAGCAGAAGATAGCCATCTGACATTTTTCTTCCCACTGGAGGGGGAAAAAAAGAAAAATAGAAGAATTTTTTTTAAAAAAAAAAGCTTTGGAAAGTCATTAAAAGGAAATTGAGTCCTGCAGGGGAGGATATCTGCCATTCTAGTATCATGGCCCCGAGTATTTTCTGTCTGAGTCATATTTTGTAGAAAAGATGAACTTTCTGCTAACCAGTGGCAGGTTGAGAAAGTGTCTCAAAGGCTCGTTATGAGGGTGCTACAGAAATTGGTGGTGTTTCCCTCGGTTTGTGTAGAAGGATGAGGTACAGCTATATTGATGCGTGGTTGACTACATGGCTCAGCTGCCTTTGAAGCTGCATTCAGAGACAGGCAGGTTTATTGCTCTGCCAAGGGGGTGTAGCGTGCTGAAGAGAGTGGGGTCTGGTGAGGCTGGTCACTGTCTAAGCACATCCCACAGCAACAGGCTTTGCTAAGAAGGTGAGGAGCTCTGAGCCAGGGACAAAGATACAAGGTGAATTAGTCAGAGGCCAACATCTAGAAGATGCCAGGAGAGCTTTGGTCTCCTCCCAGCTGGCAATGGAACTTGCTTTGAGAGTGATCTGTATGGGATTTCCTCAAGAGCTGAATGCAGTTATCTCTTCACAATTATCCCATAAAATAGTAGTGTGGCTATAATTTAATGCAGTGGTGTTGGATCTGCAGTTTCCTCTTATCTGTTGTCAGACTGGATGTGAACTGAGGTTTCCTAGAACAACAGAGTGATGAACAGATGGGGTTGTACTGGTTACACTGGCTTAATTTTCTGTTTTTCTGTCAGCTATCAGAAGAAAACTTTTCTGATTATTGAACTATTTCTATTCAGATATTAAAAACACCTCCAAAAACACCTTTAGAGACAAGATGAGACGCTTTCAAGTATGTTTACAGTATGATTTTTCTCTTAATTCACCAAGACTCAAAATAAAACTTTCAACCCATGGTCTGAGAGATTCTGTTCCTTTCTCAGATTCACAGTCCTGTCCATTTGAAATGAGAAACATGGACCTATTCTCAGTTATAAATAAACTTTGTTTAGGTAAGTGTTGGAAAATACTAGAAAGAAAAATATTTTTGTATGTTTATGTGAAAGACACGATGGGCTCTGCTGGAGGTTTCCATCCTCCAGGCAAGAAGATCTTAAAACTGAATACATACAGGGTTCAGTGGGACTGTGTACCCCAATAAGGGATTTACAGAATCAAGACTTCAGCGGCCTACTAAATCACTGTAAAGAATAGCATATCCACTCTCTTTCTCTGTAGGTAGTGAAACAGCATGCAAGCAATCTCAGCCTCATAGCAAAAAAGAGACGATAATATGGCTTTGTAAGGAGAAAAAGGTAATTTTTCTCTGTACAGGACCATGGAATAAATGGGAATAGGCAAAGATGCAGTCCAGATCTGAGTCAAGTCCATTACGAGTAAACAAGAAGATCTTGCTTACTTCAGTGAGCACTGGGTGAAGGCTTCATACTAGAAAAACAAGAAATCTCATAAATTTTGGATAGGTCCTGATCTGAGAGGCAGTCTTTTTAAGTCAGTGGTGGCTGTGTTCCTTACAGTTATATATACCATATAACTGGGCTCGCAAATGTTAATTGAGCAGTTCCCTCAGTACTGGGGGGATCGTTGGTCCAAATGAAGGAAGAATTTGATAGGTTTTTACTTCAGGTGTTCCAGGAAACAGTATCACCAAACATGACTCTATTGTATTCGGAATGTTTACCACGTTCTTAAAAGGTGCAAGGATGTTTTTATAGTGACGGTGGTAGAGATAGATACTGAACCTTAGTCATGATTTGCCCAAACAACTGCTATCTGCTTGTGATTTAGCTAGCTAAAAATGTGACCTTATTTTCTTTGGTAAATTTTGAAAAAAATAAATAATACTTTGTTTGTCGAGAGGAGAATTAAAAGTGGTTTAAGAGGATTTTTTTTTGTTTACCAAGTGAAAGGCAGTGATGATGAACCTCTTTTGCGGTTTATGTGTTAATTTAATTCATTATACGATGCAGTTCTGGGAAGAGACTCTCAAGAAAAAAACATTCCAGGAATGCAGGAAATATGAGGCAATACTGTCTTCTGTCTGCATTTCTCCTAGAGGCATTATTTGTAATCTTACTACTGAATGGAGATGGCAGAGATAACTTTGGCTCTTTTAGCCTAAGGACAATTCAGCTCAGGTGTGAAAAATTTTAAAAATCCCAAACCAAGGAAGTTAGAGGACCTGATCTACCAGAGGATCTGATCCTAATGCAGTGCTATAGTCATACATGGAACAGGCTATGCCTTGTTCTTCAGTAGTAGAGCTAAGAAGAATAGCTGGGTGTTAAACCAGAAAAACTAGGGTCAGAAGTGATACACAGTCCACAATGTTGGCTCAGAACCCTTAGTCTGTATGACTCAGGTGCTGTCTTACAGGAACAGCTTTGAACTAAGCCCCCTGAAGTCACAGCTATCCATTTTTTCCACGTATAAACTGGTGCTTAGAAATTCCAAACTCTAAATCCAAGTTTGTCCTCAAAAACCTGACCACTATAGGTAAATTAACAAGTGTGTAGGTATCTGGAGGACTTTTAAACATACCTAAACCTTCTGGCTGGTCACCTCTGACCAGACCATAGAATCATGGAATATCCTGAGTTGGAAGGGAACCATGGAGCCCAACTCCTGACTCCACACAGGGCCAGCCAAGTCAGAGTACATGACTGAGTGCGTCATCCAGACACTTATTGGACTCAGACAAACTCAGTGCTGTGACCCCTTCCCTGGAGAGCCTGTTTCCATGCCTGACCACCCTCTCAGTAAAGAGCCTCTTCCTAATATCCAACCTAGACCTCCCTGTCACAGTTACATGCTGTTCCCTTGGGTTCTGTCACTGGTCAGATGATGTGTTGCTTCTTGCTTCCCATGATTATCATACTCTGGATGCTGTCCCCATGGCCTTTTTGTGTGGCCAAGGACTTTGTCTTTTGAATGAGAAAAATACACAATTGGCTTCAGTTATTAGGCTACAATGTCTGACAGGTTTTTAATTACTGCCTGAGGAAGAGATGCCATTAGACAGTCTTCTTATTGTAGATTAGGTAGATTGTGTACTGTCATTTTGAGGCCACACTGTTCCAGAGTACTGATGTGACAATGTTTATCTGCTGTTTGATATGAGGAACAAGTCTCAGCAACTTCTGCTGAAGTCAACATGAACAGATGGTGCTCATACTTTCTAAGACTCAGAATCCCACCTGGCTTCCCCAATGAATGATACTGTAGTAGCAGTAGAAAATTTATGATCTTTTACTCACATGGGTGATTTGTAGTCCTTTTGATACCAAATACAGAGCTGATTCTGGCTTCAAAGAACTGTTACTAGGATCACCTATTGATGAAACAGGTGCTGGAAACCGATAATCACCAGGCAGACTGACATCTGAATGTTTTCTCTTTTTAGTTCATACGATTAGTGTGCCAAAATTAGAAACATGGTCACATGCTGGTAGCATGCACAGACTCTTTGGTCGCATGAATGCCATTTTGAAGTCACTTTCCAGTAATCTGTAGCAGATTTGGCCAAGCACTTTGCCTCGAACTTCCTACAGCTACAAGGAAGTTCAGATCTGCATCCTAGAGTAATATCCCAGGTTTAATTTGTGCACGATGAACTCCGGGCTTCCAACATTAACCATTTGATCGCTCTTATCCTTGTAGGTCCTCAGCTTCAAACTCTGGGCAGGTTCAAGCTCAGAACCCCTTTTCATCTTTAATCTAATGAGTGCTTGCTGGTTTGGCTGGAGAGAGCCGCGACAGAGGCTGCTGCCACAGCTAGGCCAGGGGCTGGGAGGCTTAAAGAACAGGAGATTAGTGGGATCTGCCTTTTGAAAGAAAACATTGTCACCCCTGAAGAACAAAATGGGCTTCAGCTGGAAAGGATCTGTCCACCAAGCTTTGTGCAATGGGGAAGGGGTGGATTTTCTTGGTACTTTAAACAGGCAAGAAACTGCTTGCTGTTGCTTATTAAAACAAGTTTATCCACAAACACCCAGAGGAGCAGTCTCCTCCAGCACTGCTAGGAGCTGTTAGTACTGGTAGACATGCCAGCCCGTGGGGAGGAAGTGGGAGAGGTGGGAAAGGCACAGAGCACGTGGGGGCATGTGGGCTTAAGCTGGTGAAAAGAGGCTTTCAAATCCTCTGACTGTAGAAAGATAAAGCACTAGAATTAGTTTTGAGAGTGAATATGCCACTTCTAACATATATGAAGATTTTTGTAAGTTTATCTTAATGATGTGTATCAGAGAGAGCATGCTGGGTCAGTACAAGGCCACAGACTGCAAGAAGCAGCCACTTCCACCAGATCTCCTTCAGGCCCAGGGACTGGAAGAGATCAGGGGCTGGGCTGAGATGAGTTTTGTGATGTGCTGGGTATTTACAAAAGACAGAGAGTCAGCAAACAGCACACAGTGTCTTGAAATGGGAATGGTTGGACTTGATGATCTTAAAGGTCTTTTCCAACCTTGTGATTCTGTGATTCTGTGAAATCTGGTGTTGTCTACAGGTGCAAAAAAAAAAAAAAAAGAATTTGTAAAAATGCAACTACAAAAGAATGTACTCAATGTATGAAGAATGAAGCTAAAATTTGCATAGGAATAATTAAGTCTGTAAATTAGGCACTCCAGAAAGTCCCTGCAAGATAAAGTAAGGGAGGGAGAGGACCGTGTGCTGTGGCTCTGGGGCTGCTCCCACGCTTGCCAACCCCAAAACAGGTTGTCAGCAGACAAGGCTGTGTGAAACACTTAAAATCCCCAGTGATGAGGAATATGCAGGTACAAACATATATTTGGCATCACAAAGCAATTCTTTCCAACTTTTTGTTGACAGGGCCAGGAAAGGCACGGACCAGTAGAAGGACTGGCATAAAAATACTTCCACTCCCCAGAGCCACAGATTTTGAATTTCCACAGAACTGAAAGCACAGGGTTCACACCACAGAGCTGGCGTGGGCATTGGCATTGGCACTGGCATTGGCAGGGAAACGAGCGTGCGTGCGGTCAGGCACCAAGTTGCACAACGTTAGCATAGTTTTTCCAACAGGCATAATGAAGAACCAGTCTAATGAACTGGTTTGTGTTGCGTTCAATTCTGAAATTGTGCTAATGCGGAAGAAAATATTCATCAGCTCCTGATGGGAGATATTAACTCCTGGAATGGAGGCGGTTGTAGTGGGGCTTGTATGTCATTAAGTTGTGTATACACTCAGAAAGTCTTTTATTCAAGCAATTTCTCCTATATTGAAAATATCAGTCACAATGCCAGATTTTATTTATTTTTATACAAAAATGCATGCAGAGAATCAGTTTTCTACTCCCTGATGCTGTATATTCAGTAAGGAGATTTTTTCCAGTAGGAATCTGCAAAAATTCAAGGCCAATGGCTCCATATACTGCTTGCGTAATGGCATTTCCCAGGAGAACCAAATGGCTATGCACTATACAGATACACAGAAAGGCACAGCCCAGAACTAGGATAAAAAAATGTTCTCCAAGTCTTTTGTATATAAAAAGTGTTGTTTTATCTTTTGCTTTCCTTTGGTCATTTTGAGGAAGGCTTGGAAGTATCATGTAGTAACACTTCAAGGCTAATATGGTGGGGAGGACGGGATTAGAAATACTAGATTGTGGGAGAACCTTGACATCTTTTACTAAATAGTTTTTTACTAAAAAAAAAAAACTTCTTTTGACTTTTACTCAATTTTTTTTAGGTTAGCCATAATGCGTTAGAAGGAAGGCAGCTTTGTGAGTCTTGTGTATCACAGTGTAGCAGCAGTAAGATGTCCTTCTACTGCATATGCTGTTAGCTCCTTAAAACCAGTGAGAAAGAATTTGCTTGGTCAATCCATGATTTCATACCATGTTTGCCTGCTGACCAGAAGGCTCCTCAGGTAAGTTCACCTCTTGCAGTTTTATCAAAAGGGATAGGACAGTGGTTTTTGCCCTCAGGCAGATGAAGGCAGGTATCTCTCAAGATGATTCTACTCTGAATTTTAAAATTGCTTTGCATAATTGGCTGTGCTTAAAGTCATCCGCTGAGGATAATAATGTCTACTTGCTTAGATTAATTTGGCAGGAGTTTTTGATCCAGATTCCTCCAGAGGACAGGTCTGAAGTGGTACTTGTGGGAGGTTGCGTCACTGCCTGGCAACAGGGCTGGCTTCTCTTGTGTGGGGGAATTTCTCCCTGTCTGCAGGCAGCCTGCTCTTCTTTAATTAAATTATCCACTCAACTCATGTTGTCCCTTGTTACTCAGAGCTCTTTGTGGCCTGGGAAACTCATAAAACAGGGCTTTAAATTCTCGCAGCAGCTTAAACGCTAGGTAGCAACTTCAGAAGTAATAGCTTTATGAGCTGGAGATAAACACACAGCTGCTACTCCATTGCAGTTATCGTACCTCATGGAAGAGTTTCAGTTTCTGAGCTGAAATGCCATGCTTCAGCCTGCACCCTGTGTGCTGCTTACACCTTATTCCTGCCTGGGGACCGACCCCTGCTGCGTGGGGTGGAGAGGCAGCCTTTTGAAGTCCGGTGTTGGCTGCCCAAAGGCGGGCAGTGGTGCTGGGACGGATGCCCCTGGGCATCTGAGACAGGTCTGGGGGTTAAAACGTGGAAGTCTGCTCCCCTCCAGAGACTGCGGTGTCCCCAGTGGCATAAGAGTGTTCAGGTGACAGAATCTTTACCCTCGTTAGCAACAGTTGAAATGGCCTTATCTGAAAGTAGTCTGATCCTCCTCGGTATGGCAAAGAACCACTCCAGACAAGCCCTTGGCCCTGCATGAGAAGAACAGCTGCATTTTATGTTGATTTAAGCTGATACTTGGGTTCAGGAATCCTCATTAAAGCTCTGAGCAGTCTGCTGTGTGGGTGAGAAGAGAGCCTGGGACAGCGTGGTTCATGTCAGCTTGATCTTCCTATTGCTCAAGAAGAAAATTTCAGAGGGGGAAGGAAAAAAAAAATCCTCTCTGACCCTAACCTAGAGCGTCATCAGTCAGGTTAGAAAGATGTTTGCCCACGGTGGGTGCCTCTGGGACAAGCCCCTAGGAGCAGTTTAACTCCGTGCATGGGAGCAAGCGTAAGATAAACTGATGCTAGGGAATACAAAGCCCTACCCTAGCACAGTCACTCGGATTCGGAGTGGCTCTGCAACTGGCGGAGCTCGGCTTCCCCCTCCTGGGGATATGGCGAAAGGGCAGGAGCAGCCAGAGGCTTCTCCTCCTCCTCCTCCCTTTGCTCTTTCCACTTTGAAAGTGGCTTCTAGCAGCTGACTCTGGACACTTCTGTCTGTACTGCTGAGGAGCTTGTGAGGAAAAAGATAATATGGAAAATCGAGCCTGTTCCAGTAGGGTGAAGTCTGCTATAGTAATGTATTTGTATCTGTGGAAAAGTAATTAGGTTCTAGTTGTCAACCCCCACAATTCACATCTTGTAATGATTGCTGGGGATAATCTTCATTGTTCTGGTGCTGTAAATAGAAGGCTTGAGTACACATTGTACAGAAGAAAATTCCTTTTGCTTCTTTAACTTGAAGGATCTCTTTAGAGGATCACAAAACAGGTGATTGAAAGTTCAAGACAAATCTTGAACAGGATCTGTTCAAAACAGGATCTGTTCAAAACAGGATCTGTTTTGAAAACAAAAGCATGTCTTATTATAAAGATGTGAACCAAGGAAGACAGCATAAGACTGAGCTGGTTTAGTAATAACGTCACCCCTTTCGGTTACTCTCTCGGTTAAAATGGAGCTTTCCTACAGATGCCTGAGCATCGCAACACTTCAGCTGTGCGTGCCATTTCTCTTTAGTAGCCCGTGAGTGCTCGAGCACAGACACATAAAACACAGCAATTACTCATAGGTTTAACTCTCATGGAAGTGTCAAGGGCATCTAACCACTTGAAGCAGCAGCAGCACCTGTTCATGTGAAAGGGCATGGTTGTGGCATTGTATGGGTTTGTTTCCATGAGTGGCTCAACTTCATTTTTTTAATTTTCTTCCTTTTAAAATAAAAACTGAGAGGATGACCTTTTCCTCTCAGACTTTATTTTTTAATTTTTTTTTTTAAACTGAAGAGGCTGGTCCATATCTCACCTTTGATAAGGTATGTAACTTCAAATGAACACAAGTTCAGGAAGATTAAAGAAGGAAATGCTGTTTGTTTATGCAGAACTCGGTGTGTGGTAGGCCTGGAGGCACGAGGAAGCTTGTACTTTCTTTAATGGCAGCAATGCTACATATGTCCCTAAATCTACTGTTTTGGCTTTGCATGGCAAGGTTTGGGGGCTGGAGGGGAGAGAGGTTCAGGGGTGGCCTCTGTGAGTGGCTGCTAGAAGCTTCCTCAAGGTCCAACAGAGCCAATAACAGCTGGCTCCAAGACAGACCAGACCTGCTACTCACCAAGGCTGAGCTCATCAGCCACAGTGGTAGGGAAAAAAAAAACCCTAGAAGCAGCTTTTCAGCCAGAGAGAGGAGTGAGAAGATGTGAGAAACTTTGCAGACACCAAGGTCAATGAAGAAGGAGGGGAAGGAAATGGTCAAGCCAGAGCCAAGATTCCCCTGCAGCTTGTGGAGAAGACTGTGGAGACAGCTGCAGGTTGTCCCCCTGCAGCCCATGGAAGATGATGGGGAGCAGAGATCCCATCTACAGCCCATGGAGGCCTTCACATTGGTTGTGCTTTTTTTAGGTAAGCCAGGAGATAGGAAGAGTCAGAAGTCCCTCTCTGTTGTAGTGGAGTTACCTCATGGCTTTTTTCCTAAGGCTTTTTTTTGGGTTTTTTTTTTTTTTTAATGTAAAATAGTTGGTACTTTTCAATTTTCTCAGTTGTATACTGGGTGCTAGCAAAAAAGCAGTCTGGTTGCTGTCCGAAGCCATGCCAGCCATGCATGGGGAGCAAATATAGTCTCTATTTACTAAGGGGTGCAGGATGTGAGCCTAGATATTGCCATATCAGTTACAAACTTAAATGAAAATCCAGTTACTTGTGCCTTATGTCTCTATCCAGATGTAAAACTTTCTGTTTCTTCCTGTGGTTCCTTCTAGATACCAAATTTTTGTACATGTAGATCAAAAACCCGAGAAGCTCATAGTTCCCCAGTTAATAGCTCTTATTAGTGCTTGCTCATCATGCTTCCTCAAAGAGAAAATCCAAGGCAGGGATGTACTTTGCTGTGTTAGAATATATATGTTTCCAAAAGTGTAGACTTTGCTGGACTGTTAGAAGAACTTTGTCACAGTGAGGGTGACAGAGCACTGGGACAGGCTGCCCAGGGGGGTTGTGGAGTCTCCCTCTCTGGAGATATATATTCAAGACCTGGCTGGATGCTGACCTGTGCGACCTGTCCTAAGGAACCCCTTAGCGGGGTTGGACCCAATGATCTCTCGAGGTCCCTTCCAACCCCTACGATTCTGTGATTCTGTTAGAAAGGCTCCAATATTAGACATGCCCAATGTTACACAAAAATACATTCTTGTTATTATTAAGCAGTGTGAACTGCTGACTAATACAAACCATGGAAATATCTGCTTCTGGACACATCAGCTTTAGCACCGCTCCCAAAATCTTCATTTTCTGATACCTGCTATTGCTATAGCATCTGACATCCAAATCTGTGTTATTTGTTTTCAGGAGTAGAAACTTCATCTTGCAGCTTTGATTAAAAAAAAAAAAAAACAACCCAACAAACAATACCATGTATTTTGATGACCAGGCGTACCTTGCCTATGGATGTCCCTAGAAGAAGCCACGGACAACTGTGACAGATCACCTCCATCTCCGTCTTTCTCCAGAGTGCCTATTCTGAAGATGCCAGCTAACACCTACGATGCTGATAGTTTTTCACGAAGTGTTGCATTTCTTCATTAGGTGCTGATGATGGCATCTGATTATTTGCAACAAGAAATTTCCAGATTGTGTAAGCTTTGAGGAACTGACAGCATGTATCAGGTTTAAAACTGATGAATCAAGTGTGAAAGTATCCGTAAGCCTAACTGTTATGACAGCTGCTTTTTCTTACAGTACTTCTTCTTCTCTTTAATAATCCCCTATTTTTAGCTCCTCTTTTAAGAGAGGGAACTGAAATAAAGAATAACACTAGTGGGAGCCCTCGACTGACTCGACAGCTCTCACACAGCCCTGTGTGCTCCCTGTGGGGTGAGACCATCAACAATATTTAACTGTCCCTCTTTCATTTCTCTGTTTTTTAACCCATGCTGCAGTCTGCTGAGATTCACGGGTCCTTTTTGTGGAGCAAATGGGAAACTATTTCCTCTGGTATGCAGCCTTAGCCAAATAGTTTCAATCTATTTGCAGGGCAGCTCCCTGGACCTATGCTTCCATTTTAAAGAGTTGTGGTAAGAATCTCCTAGGATCATTCAGGCTACCAAGACAGACCTCAGGCGGATCTGCTCTACCTACACCATGCGATAGGACCCGATCTTCCATTTCCATGCTTCCAAAGGCTTTTTGATTTTTGAAAGTCTTTGGAAAGCCCCAGTTTCTTTCACCCATCTGAGTCAGAGAGGTGATACTCTATCTCCTCCATCTCCTCCATGCTGTTTGCAGGGCTAGGACAGTACCTTATGATGTGGAGGTGCAGGCTTCCCATGCCAGGGGATGTGCCGGAAAGGAAAGGGAGGCATCCAGATGGATTTGTGCACTTGTTCCTAGTGGGCACATGCTTTCCCCAGCTAGTATCAGCAATGTTGGACAGAGATTTGTTATTTTTTTTTAGAAGACAAGTTTTCCCTCTTGAAGATGTTCCCAGGTTACCTAGGGTGTGTCCAAGCAGGCATACCATACAGTGTAACTACAGATGAGGACTACACAACTTTTCACTGCACAAAATGGTCAAAAACTTTTTCAAATGTCCCTAAATATATATATTTTTAATAAGCTGATATCTATTTATCTATCTGTATGCTTATAAACATGAAAGGCAACATGCATTTTATTAGTCATCTGCTAATATTCTATGGCAATAGTTGTATTAGAATTTATATATTGCCTGACATATACACTGATTAATTTTTTTAATGTAAAGGGGGGGCTTAGCTCCTAGAAGAGATTGTTGGTGATCTGTGGAAAACCATATATTTCTTTAAGCTAATTGAGTTACTGACAAATGCCTATGCTAATTTTATTGTAAAATCTGGCCTTCTTAGAAGGTCCATATTTGTGTCGGGATTTAATGCTGAATATTTACTTTCATGTTTTTTACTCAGGTTAGCAATTACTGTTTCAATCATCTAGGCTGCACTTCATTAAAACATTGTTAACTCGAGCATATTAATTAACTGTTTTTCTAGTTTAAGGATTTTTTTGCATATATTTTCTGCCTGGATAGCAAGTCATCTTCCTATGCAATTTTTGATAAATAAAATTGGTTCAAAAATCTTGTCACTTATTTTCCTGGCAATTGATCTCTCTTGCCTTTGTGGTGTATTTTTGTGTTTTGCTCCTCAGTCCCCTGATACATATCTGTGACACTTTTAGCTGATGTGAAATCAATACTGTTTGACATAATATGGTTGCAATTCTTTTTACATTGCCTGGTTTGAAAAAGCTTGTCTGTGGCTGTCCTCAAAGCTTGTTATAAAATTCGGCTTCAGAAACATCACAAAATTCACATAATGAATGGGAAATATAGTTAGTCACTGCCATGATTTGCTCTCCAAAACCCAAAGTTTATTCTCATTTATTAACTAAACCTTAATTAAATACAAGTCACATAACCCTGTTTCAGCAAGGTTCTTGTGAAACTTATTTTATGTTTGAGACCCTTAGCTGAAATGTGCTCTGGAGCTGCAAAATGCTCCTTGTTTATCAAGCAAACTTTCTAAATCTGCTGCCTGCTGCTCCCACTTCAGGGTTTTTCTTTTTACTGTGGTAAGAAGAGGAATTAAACCCATCATATTCTGTATAATGTCTTAGGAAAAGTGTTGGGCTTTGTGCTAAAGGGGTCTGTCATAATAGTAGAAGCCGTTAGCAATGATGTCACGGAGGACTGAAAATAAAATAAGACTAAAGGTAGAATGTTCCAGTTGAATGAGAGAATACTTTCCTGCTATAGGTGAAGAGATGAAAGATTATTCATGAGGGGAAAATTTATATATTGAGACCCTGAGGCTGATACAAACAAACGCCCACATTCAAGAAACTGAAGCAGAAAGTAGATATCGATTTATTGCATTGGTTCCTGTTAAGATAATATCTAACATATACAATGTTACAACATGACCTGTTGTCTCTAGCCACTATCCCAAGATAAAACGTAGATGATTAACTACAGAGGAGATGATGGAAATACTAATCCAGGAACAGTATCAAATTATATATCATGTATTTTCTTCATCAAGGTAATGAAAGGTATGGGATTAACAAGGTGAACTTTCTGATTGCAAGCAAATCTTGATTAAATTGGTGGGAAAATAGTGCTTCACTGGGAGGAAACAAACTCATTATAATTTTGGACCTTTTGCTTTGAACAAATAGACATATTTTACAGACAAGAGTAAAAAAAAATCATAGGGAAAAAAGACCTGGGTTAGAGTTCACAGTCCTTTATTGATTTAAACTCCCACTAGAATCAAGCAGGGCATCAGACAAAAGTTTAATGACGAAGGAGAGATAGTAGGAACTAGCGAGTGCTAAACCAGCAATTGAATTGTTCTGTCAATACAGAAAAAAAAATGTGTTCTGCTGGAATGAGTGAGGCATGTGGTTGTTCTCTGCTCCCCTCGTATTGACCAAAAATCAATACGGAGAGAAGTTACAAGTATTTATATGTGAATAGGAGCTAAATTGTAAGAGGAAACGGAAACAGAGACAGTACTAGTAAACCCTTCTGTCAAAACCAGAGATGGTCCCTGCAGGAAAAAGAAAAAAGAAATAAAATCTGACGGGAAATGCATGTAGTATCTGGGGCCTGTGCTTTGATTTGACATGGTGTGGCGTCGGGGTAAGGAGCTGAGTTCAGGTCCACATTAGAATCACAGAATTGTAGGGGTTGGAAGGACCCTCAAGAGATCATCAAGTCCAACTTCTCTCAAACCTTTGGGAGCTAAAGTGAAGATCCCTTCTCCAGTTAGAAGCATTGTCAAGACAGCGTATAACCTGCCACTGAGTGACTGATGAACAGAGCGTGATTGCATTGCAACTGGGAGATACAATTGCAACAGGAGAATGCATTTGCACACTAACTTGAATGGGCTTGCTTACTAATTGATAATAAGCAGGTCTTTCCATCCAGCCACAACTTCACACCCAATCCTCCCTGCTTGTATCCTACCCATCCTTTGTGGCCTCTTTCCTGTTCTGCAACCTGGTGTGGGATGCAGGTGGTGGGGCTAACCGGGATCTGAAGCCCGGAAGGCACCAGGCCTGCTGCCTTCCAAGGTGCGCCACATGTTCCAAGTGTCCTCACTGAACGGTGCCCACTTTGCAGCTGCTGCCTGCCACTGCAGCTCTTTCTCTGCCTGCAGCTAATGCCAGGGCAAGGGAAGTAGTTAGGCCTGACTGCTGCCAAAGAAAAACCTTGGTGTTAAATAGCTGGCTGGCAGCTGATACTAAAATATGCAGGGGGAAATCCATTTGTGCAGGGGAACAGCTTCATAATGTATGTCCTGCAAGCTGCTCTAACCTGTGTCACAAAATGAACAGGAAAAGGATGGGTTCTTCCATTATTGTGGCAAAAATTTTACCTGCTTCCTCAGAGACTCACTTAAAAAGACCTAGTGCTGATGAAATGTACTGGGTTGTCAGTCAACGAGATTGAAATCCTGCTCCTGTACACAGGCAGTGATGGTCTGAGCTTTTCCAAACCAATACAAGAGTGTGATGTTCATACTCCAGGCTAATTAAGTCTTTGATGTCCAGGGGTGTTAAGTAGGGTTAGCATTGTGGTGTTGTGAGTTACTGGTTTTGAGTTCCCAGATGACACCCACCCAGGATACTGCATTCCCCTTTCCCATTGTTCTCCCCTTCCTCCACCTCTCTTTTTAGACACCCCCTCAGCAGCTCTGCCACCAGCAGCTCAGAGCTTCCTCACTCCTCCTCTCTCCCACCACAGTCCCATCTGTCCCTGCTAGTGCAGACCAGCAATGCTGCCCCAGGTCAGCAGTGCTCCGCGCTGCCCACCCGTCCCCTCTGCTGCTGATGTGTCTCCCTGCTGCCTGCGGGGAACTCTCCCCATGGACCAAACACCTGAGCTGGACCAGGAGACTCAGGTCTTCTAAGTCCTCAGAGAAGCACCTCGTGATGAGATATTTAATTCAGTCTGGCATGGTTCCCAAGCCAGAGAGACACGTGCATACTGCGTACTTTATTTTATGTCGTAGGGAGATTTGGCATCTGTTTTAGCAAACATGTTATGAAATAAACTTTTGTAAATAAATAAATGTAGAAACATATACCGAACACCTACATTTTACCTAAAGGTGCTTTTTGGGTTTCTTTTCTGCATTGGATCAGTAAGGCTTGCCCAGGCTGAGACCAGAGCACACTTATTGGCCCTGGCATGTCCCTGTTGCAGCTCACATGATGGGGATCCCTGCCCTGCTATGAGTGGGGAGACAGATCGTTTCGCCTGTTTTGGGGCTTCGGGACCCAGGGCTTGCAGGTGGTAGGTCAAAGTTAGCATGCTGGTGCCAGAAAGCTGGAGAGAAGCTTTTGTTTAGATGAAACTGCAGGAAAAGCAGGGTCCTGAAGATTTTCCAGCTGCTGGAACAGCCCTTCTGCCCTGGGAGAACAGCACGCTTAAATGCGAGTTATTCCCGGTGTGCGAGGTAAGAGCAGAAGGTAAAAAACAGCTCACGTGGCAGCATAAGTTTGTAAGGACAGAAGTTAAAAGAAATGATTGCTATCATTAAGTAGAATCACCTCCATTCTGTGAGGGAAGCGTCTAGAGCTGCGACCCACGTTTTAATCCTCAGTCATTTTTCATAGCAACCCCGATCAGGTAAAACTCATGCTATACTTATTAGATTCATATACCACTAGATTTCTTACTTGTTATAAGTGAAACCAAATACTTCGATTTTGTTTATCGACATTTTTTTTTCTGCTAGCAATCTGACTCCTGCTTTCCAGCATTGCAGTCTCATTTTAGGTTGTGCCCCATGCTCCTGTGATTGTGTGAGCTATGTGACTGCACCTGGGCATGCTGAAACTCTGCTGTGAGGAGAAGTCCTTCTGTGGGAACTGTAAGATAGATCATATAAAAAAATGCAAGGGGAAGATTTATTCAGTCAGTACTACTTTATGCAGCCAAGCAAAAGAGGAGCCATGTATCCAAATTTTTCACAATTTCTGACAACGCTGAGGATGTCTTTGGTTTCATAGATGAATGACTTGAGCTGTTCTTGCCTTCAAG